>NC_072796.1:130620463-131245463 GCF_028583425.1 Eublepharis macularius | reverse complement strand
AAAAATCACGGATTGGAGGCAAATGGAAGATATCCAATAAACATGCGGGTAATGGGTGAATGTGGATTCATCCATGATGCACACGGGAACAAACCCCCCACAACTTCGTGTTTTTGCCAGCAGGAGCAGACGATAGAGACCTTGATAGACCAAGGCACTAGCTCAGGAGAAGGCAGCTTGATGTGCGTTCATGTGTTTATGAGCTCTGTAATCCTTAAAGAGGGCCCCCATCAAGGGCAGGTGGGCGAGCACCCCACACAATTTAGATCTGACGTGGTTAACTGTGGTTATTTCAAGGTTCAAGAAAGAAGCACAAGCAACTCTCATAATGTTTCAAATTGCAGTTTCTTCTCAAACAGATTCAAGAACAGGTGTCTTTGCCTCACTGTCCAAATCTGGAATATCTGTCCTTACAACAGAGTTTGCCCGTTACGGCTGGCTCAACAAATTTTGGTACTCGAGGCAGAAAAGCTAAAAAGCAATAAATTAATGAAAAATTAAATAGCTGACAACGTGCCTCTCTTTAACGATGCATAAAATTTGTCACCCGAGGCAGCTGCTCAATGATAGGGAGGCTCCCGAGGCCAGAATTGTTATCACTGTACTGCAGATTTGGGGAGTGGGTTGCTCGTGTTGATACACAGCAGCTTGCCTATGGCTCCTACGTGAATTTGCAGCAGAGCAGATGTGAACTGCTGATGTCCGGGGTCCAGAGTTTGTAACAGTCCGGGGATCCCAGTCCCAATGCAATTTGACTGACACTTCTTGTATCCAAAGGAATGTAGCCACTTGAGTTTCAACTGAGGCAAGGCTTGGAGGACTGGCATCATAGGGCCAAGCTACACATGACGAATGACACTTGAACAGCAAGTGTATTTCTCCCTGTTCACTTGCCCTCCACTCAATCCACTTGCCGTTCAAGTGTCATTCGTCATGTGTAGCTTGGCCCATAGACAGATGCCAGGATAGAATGGTTCCCCCTCTTAAGGTCACGGAGCTGCCAAATGATAGTTCTAAGTTTATTTATATATTTGGATATTTCTAGGCTACTTCTATCTGCAATGGAGTTTTGTGCTAGACAACGCCATTCTCTTCACCTTCATTTTATCCTCACAGCAATAGTTCTGTGAAACAAGTTTCAGGTAGGTAGCTGTGTTGGTCTTTAATAGAAGAGCAAGATATGGGTCCAGTAGCACCTTAAAGACCAAGTAGATTTCCAGGACATGAACTTTCAAGAGTCAAAAGCTCCCTTTATCAGTTAGGCGGACAGAGAGTGACAGGCCCAAGAGCACCCACTGATTTTCCATGGCCGAGTGGGGATTCAAACCTGGGTCTCCCAGATCCTAGGCCGACACTCACCACTAGACTACACTGGCTGTACGTCACTCCAGTGTTTTTTGTCTCCCTGCCAGCTTTTACGGAGTGAAAAGGGACCAGAAATGCCACTTTCCACACCTCAGTTGCCTGTCAAGGAATGATTTGCCAGGATTCCCATGAAGGACACAGCCTTCATCCATTTGTTTCCTGTTGGAAGTGTCCAGTCTTTCCTTTCCTGCCATCACATAGTTGTGATTTCTGCTCTGCTTCCACCTGCCTCCCTTACAGCTTGTCATCCCTTTCCCTTGATCTTTGATGCCTTTTGTCTTCATTTATTTCCCTCTGAACTCTCTGCCCTTCTCCCTTAGGACTTCAGTATTCCCCTTGATGTTCCTTTCAGATTTCTTTTGCTCATCATCACCTTTATTCATCATCTCTGTTCCATTTGCACAGCTCTGCCCTTGATCCTGCCCTCGCTAGGAAGTTCAGTCCATCCTCTGATATGCTGAATGTCTTCACTTCAGCCCTTATTTGGCATCTGATACACTGATTGCCATTTTGTAGTAGACAGTGAGCTGGAGGATCAGAATGTCTCCCTGGCTAACTCACCAGAGTTCCAAAAGAGGTCTGTAGTCTCCCTTTCCTAAAAATGAAGAAAAAAGAATGGTTCCATGACTGTAAGGACCACCTAAAGTTGGTCAACAGATTGTTTGTAGGTCTTGGACCCATCAATTGAAGGCTCTACTCTAGAGTAGACATGGGCATGAACAGAAAAAACGAACATGGTGTTCATTGTTCGTTGCCATCCACAAACAACGAACAATGAACATTGACAAACAACCTGTTCACGAACATGTTTGTTGTTTGTTGTTCGTGGGGGCCAGCAGGCTCTCCTCCAGCCATCAAGATCCCTACCACATCACTCCCAGAAACCCTACCTGAGCAGGCAGCAGGAAATGTACCAATGATAAATAATAGCTTGACCCCAGAGCCTGGCAGCAGCCCTGGAACCTGAAGGGGTAGATCCCTACCGCACCATTCCCAGAAACCTTACCTGAGCAGGCAGCAGGAAAGGTATCAGTAATAAATAATAGCTTGACCTAGAGCCTGGCAGCAGCCCTGGAACTTGAAGAGGTAGATCATTATCCCACCACACACAAAGAAAATTCAAGCTCCAATGCACTCTCCCTGTCTCTCTCTCAAAATGCCAACAGCAACTGTCTCTCCCTCACTGTCTGCAAAACCAGAGCTGGGAGCCCCCCTCCCCCCTGGTCTTTGCTCCCTTGTAACAAATTTGGAGCTCCACACTTGAAAGGAAGACTTGCCTATCAAGCTAAATTGGGCTTAGATTGGGGTTTCCAGGGCAACAGCAGGAGTTCAGACAGAGTTCAGGCATTCCCTGCCACCGGTTGCCAAGGGAATTGATTGCAGATGCCAGACTGTCTGGCTTTACAAACAGCAACGAGGTTTGCAATGACCACCTGTTCGTTTAGAATGGGGCTTCATGAACAGCTTGTTCATGAACAGCTGATTGGGCTGTTCATGGCTTTTTTAGTTCGTATTACTGTTCGTGCCCATCTCTACTCTAGAGTCCCAGGAGATGCAGCACATGACCAAACAAGTGTTGTCAAGCAGAGGAAGAATAATGGAGGCCGAGGGATTGAAGACCAGAGAGTTCAAAGTCTAGTTCCGATGAGACAATTCATTGCCATTCTGTTTCCTGAAAAAAAACATGGCTGCTAAGCCAAAGGAGAAGACATCCCAAACATTTGGGTTTCATTGATCTCATTGAGCTGAGGTGCTTCGTTCAACCCCAGAGTGATACCCTCCCAGGAAAAGAGAGTTGTGTATCAGGGTCCATCCTACATCTCCAGACCTCCAGGGTCTTCAGCCAAACCGGACCCTGGTGCTTAACAACCGTGGCTTGGAATCCTATGCAACACATCAGATGCCTTTGGAAGGATCCCTAGACAAAAACTGCTTTCAGTTTTCAGGACTCTCCAAGGTATCAGATGACCAGGTTTCTCCCCTCCTCCCCCAAAGTGATGCCATGAGAGCCATAAAGCACATGTTTAAAATTCTACATGATAAAACAGACTTAAATTATTCATTTTTTAATTCCAGCCTGGAGGGGGCTTTTAAAACGTCGGCGCAACAATCCTCCTGTTACAGGAATCGCTATAAAATGGGATCATTATATTTAAAAAAGGAGCTGGTTTAGCAATGCATATGTAGCACCTCCATGTTTTAAATATTAAGGATAATTCAAAATAGCCAGCTGCTACCAAGGAGCATGGGTTCATTACAGTAATTTTTTTTGAGAGAGAAAGAACTGAATTCAAGGGTTTCAAAGGATTCACAGGTCCAGATAATCTAACTTCTAATCAGATTTATTATCTTTTATTTTAATTTACTTTGAGAGAACGTAGCCCTTTATGTATCAGGTATTTGCTCCAATTTGGCTTCCTAAATGTATCAGTTTTTCCCTTCTCTTTCACAGAGCATCAAGATGGGCAGCCGTGTTTGTCTCTCTGTAGCAGCAGAAAAAGAGCAAGAGTCCAGTAGTGCCTATAAGACTAACAAAATTTGTGGTAGGGTAGGAGCTTTTGCGAGTCACAGCTCACTTCTTCAGAAGCGCACCAGTTATGGATCCCTTGGTTTTTCTTGGAATTTTCCCCATGTTTTTTTCTGATCGCTCTAAAAACAACGGGGAAAACTTGGGGGGGGGGCGGAATAGGAGAGCAAATTATTCTTTGCCTAAGGGAGTGGGAAAATGAGTGCAGTTAAGCTGAATGGCAGCAAAAGCATGGTATGGGAAAGTTCTGGGTGTTGTGAGTGAGAAAGACACACACACACACATGTGGAAGACGGAAATGATACTATCTGGAGTCTACATGGTTGGACACCTGAAGAGCCCTAAAGCCTGGCGGAAGAGACACTGAAGAAACTGACCGGACACTCTGACTGAATCAAGCCTGAATTCTCCTTAGAAGGTAAAATGACAAAAGTGAGGTTATTGTACTTTGGTCACATCATGAGAAGACAAGAGTCTCTGGAAAAGTCAGTAATGCTAGAAAAGGTGGAAGGCAGTAGGAAAAGAGGAAGACCTAAAACAAGATGTCTAAACTCAATAAAAGGAGCCACGTCCTCCAGTTTGCAAGATCTGAGCAAGTCTGTTAATAATAGGATGTTTTTGAGGTCTTTCATTCATAGAGTCACCATAGGTTGGAGGTGACTTGATGGCACAGAACACACACAGACATGTCATAAGAAGACAAGACTCTTTGGAAAAGTCAATAATGCTAGGAAAAGTGGAAGTCAGTATGAAAGAGGAAGACCTAAAATGAGATGGCTTGACTCAGTAAAGGAAGCTGCATTCTCCAGTTTGCAGGATCTGAACAAGTATATTGATAGGATGTTTTGGAGGTCTTTCATTCATACGGTTACCATAGGTCAGAGGCAACTTGACGGCACATAATACACATAACCCTGACTGAAGACCCTGGGTCATTTGCAATGGGGAGAGAAGGGGCTGTGGTTCAGTGGAGAAGTTGTGGTTCAGTGGCAAATCGTGGCTTGAAGAAGGTTCCAGGTTCAATCCCTGACCAACTAAGTTAAAGGGATTGGGTAGGAGATGGTGTGAAAAAGACCTTCACCAGAGATCCTGGAGTGCCGTTCCCAGTTTCAGAGGGACTGTCTCTCCCCGTATATTCCCCGGAGGACCCTCCGACCAGGAGAAAAACAATTGTTATCGGTCCCTGGCCCCAAGGAGGCCTGCCTTGCCTCGACTAGAGCCAGGGCTTTCTCAGTCCTGGCTCCTACCTGGTGGAACGCTCTGTCTACTGAAACCAGGGCCCGGAAGGATCTACTATCTTTCCGCCAGGCTTGTAAGACAGAGTTATTCTGCCAGGCTCATGGCTGAGGTTGGGCCTCCACTGGCCGGAGGATGCAACATCTACCCCCCCCCATGAAAGCTGCCCACCACTGTTTGTTTTTCAGCTGCTGTTACTGTGCTGCTATATCTAGTTGTACTGCTGTATTGCACATTAATGGCTGTATTGCTGCCGCCTGGCAAAGAGTGTTGCTATTTTTATATGATGTTTTAATGTTTTAATATGGAATGTTTTAAAATGATTTTAAGGCTGTCATCCCCCTGAGCCTGCTAGCGGGGAGGGCGGAATACAAATATGATATAAATAAGATAAACAATATGAACCTCGATGGACCAAGGCTGTGATTCAGTACATGGCAGTTTCATGAGAAGTGCCTGCAAGTCATGGAGGAACCACTTGGAATTGATCTCATGATTTTGATTCAGGCAAAGGAGGGACTGCACAGAAACAGGGTCGAGAGCTTTCATCCCCGTTCAGCATCTCCTGGTATCAAAGGTAGCTGATTTGTTCATCATTGCTTAAACTTATTGGCTGCAGTCTCATCTTTGATCCATGAGAGGTTATTCAGAAGAATGGCTCCTTCTGAAGCTTGGCAAATGGTCTGGCGCCAGCACCTTTTCAGTTAGGTTCTTCCTGGCTGATTCCACACACGTTGGATAATGCACTTTCAATGCACTTTATCAATCGTTTGAGGTGGATTTTTTGTTCCGCACACAAAAAAATCCGTTCCAAATGATCTGTAAAGAGGATTGGAAGTGCATTATCCAACGTGTGCGGAATCACTCCCTGTCTTTAGATTTCAATTACTAATTTTCATTTAATTTTAAAATGTATACGCTGCCTTTCTGCTCCGCCTTCAAAAGCACCATCAAGGTGGATAAAGGCCAACAAGAATCCCTTCCCCAGAGATATTTGGATAGTATAGACTTTCTGTCTTTTGGAAATGTTAGTATTCCCCTTGGCAATTGATTGGGTTTTTTTTTTATTTTATTGCTGTTTTTCTTTACTTTAATTCTCTCTGCTTTAAGTGTTTTATTTTATTGAGAATTTAATGTTTGTTTTATGGCTTAGGGGTTCCTGTATGAATTAACATATTATAAAAAGACGGGCATCTATTCTTAATTCAACACAGTTATTGGAGATTTTTTTTAATGTACTGGAATAGCAACTTTCAAGACAATATTCAGCCTCTTGCATTTTTTTTTGCAATGCCAGAGATTATTTGATTTTCATCATAGTATATTTTCTGCTTTTAATATTTAATCTAACCAGCAAGCCAACCAAGGCTTGAATTGAGTCAGACGATTGATCCTCTGGGGTTTGGTTTAACCAGCTGCTGAAACAACTTAACTGGTGATATCAGTAGTTGCACCTAAAGCCTTCCACATGCAAATCTGAGGTTGAAGAAGGACATAACAAAAGAAACAGATACTTTTGTGTTTTAATTTCAGTTACAACAGCACATGGCTGTGATTCAGACCGAGAAAGTAGAGGTGGCTTAACTCTTTCACATCCAGTAGACAAGAGCAAGAGACCAGTAGCATCTATAAGATACAAAAGTTCATACCCTACCATAAATTTTGTTAGTCTCATAGGCTCTACAGGTCTTTTGCTCTTGTCTACTGCTACAGACATTGCCAAACAAGGACCAAACGGTCTACAGAAACCTGATAGATAATAACAATAATGCAATTTTAATGCAAGTGCCAATGCAATGAGTGCAAAAGGTGCAAGGTAAGTATTCCAATATATATACTCCAAAAACACTAGGGACTATCCATCTGCACGCATGTAGCCCCAATGCATGGAATACAGTCCATACAACATGTATAATAACATGCATATAAATACAAAAGTTCGTCTTTCAAAATGTACAGTTCCAACAGGTTGTTTCTTCTTTCTTGCAGGCAAACCTGCCAATGAAGGGTGAAGAGGGTCCGACGGGAGCCAGACGGTCGATAGGGAAGCTCCCGGGCTGCTGGCAACGGGTGCACTAGCAATTTAGACAGCCTGTTTCGCGGTGTATTGCTTTGTCAAGCCATTCCTCTATTGCATCATCTTCTCCAAACAGCATTTTAACCAGCATTGGTAAGTTTCTTCCTGAGTCTGCTACAGACAGACTAACACGACTACTCATCTTGATCTACATCCTTACTAGTTTTGCTGATGGAAGCTACTACCACTTGTATATCCCTATTTGCCTTTAAAGGAAAAGGTGAGCATCTTATCTTTTGCCTGTCTTTTTTCTTTAAAGGGCTACATCAGCTGAGAGAGTCCGGCAGATTTTCAAAACTGTACAGGGAAGAAAGGGGCTGTGACTCAGAGCCAGGCTACAAGTGATGCCTGACACAGGTTGGACACTTGTCAGCTTCCCTCAAGTTTTGATGGGAAATGTAGGCATCCTGGTCTTGCAGCTGTAATGGAGAGCCAAGCTGTAAAACCAGGATGCCTACATTTCCCATCAAAACTTGAGGGAAGCTGACAAGTGTCCAACCTGTGTAAGTCATCACTTGTAGCTTGGCTCTTAGTGTCAGAGCATCTGCTGTGCGTGCAGAAGGTCCTAGGTTCAACCCCTGGCATCTCCAGTCAAAAGGCTCCAGTAGGCGGAGATGTAAAAGACTTCCATCTGAGACCTTGGAGCTGCTGCCAGTTAGAGTAGACAATACTGACCTTGATGGACCAAGGTTCTCACTCAATATAAGGCAGTTTCATAGCCCTTGTCACTTCCCCTGCGTAGTTCCAATTCACATGAAGCATCAGTTGGGCAGTTATCAAGCTTTAAAAGATAGAAGGAAGCTACCATTGTGGATCTCTGTCATGGCCCAGTCTGGACTCACTGAGGAGGAGCCTTGTGTAGCCAGCCAGGACTCCTCAGGAGAAGAGGAGTTCTGTGTAGCCAGCCCTAGCCCTGACTCAGCAGAAGCCGGTGATCAGGAACAACAGCTGTTGGATGATCAGAGCTCACAGCCAGCAGCTGAGGCAGAGGCACCAGCACCCTCTGGCCCCAATACCACAGGGGAAGCTCAGCCAGGGATGTCCAAGGCTACAGGTGCAGCCCAGCCAAGGGCCTCCCCCCTCCCCCCCAGGTTCACCCACACCCAAAGAATGCTGCAGACAACGGCAGAGATTGGAACTGCAGGAGAGACGGTGCAATGCCCGTCTCCTGAGCCAACGCCAACAGCTGGAGAGCGATGATGAGTAGTGTCAGGACGGAGCCCCAGCAGCTGGCTGAAAACCATGCCTGGCTATAAAAGCCAGTCTGGAGAAACGGCCAGGTGTGGAAGCAACGTGTTGATTGCCTGCAACCACTCCCTGGAACCTTGCATCTTGTTGTTGCCTGCATCTTGACTTGATACTCTTGTGCTCTTACCTATGGACTGGACTTGGCTTTTGGACTCTGGAGTCTGGACACACCCCTGGTGTTTACCTTGTACTCTGACTACAGACTGGGTCTGGCTTTTGAATCTTGAACACTCCTATGGCTTTGTGTTAGTGCTTGGGCTATCAGCTTGAATTGGCCCAGCCCATGACAATCTCTCAGTATCCTATGACCCTTAATCTCAGCCCCTTTTCATTAAATGAGCAAAAGCTGCCTTATATTGAACCAGCTCATTGGCCCAGTTACTCCAGCCTCTGCTGTCTATCGTAGGGTTCTCCAGAACAGTAACCTTAGATTCTTTAATGTGAGATAGCAAAGACTGAACTAGGTTCTTAAGCCTACAAAGCATTCACTCTTGGTTCCTCTCTTGAATAGTTTATATTGTCCTGAAAGCTTTATGATGTCTTTGGAACTCATCCTGCCCATAAGTAGCCCATTATCAAGTCTGAGGGCCAGTTTTGTAAAGGGTACGTGCTGAAACCAAGTTTGTTTTCACCCATTCTCAATGCAGATGAGTCATATGTGGGGCTTGATGAAAGGATTTGAATTTCCCAAATGCCTGACTAAAAACTGATATATGCAGTCTGCCGAAATCACTTGATGCAGCTATTAGTGGGCTGAGCCACCTAAGACCACAGATAGGGGGATCACATTTGACTGTTCTCTGTCTAATCCCTCCCCCTCTAAACCTATTTCCTCAAACCAAAGTCCTCTAGACCTGAAACTACATACACTGGAATCAATACTAAGGTTGCCAACCACTAGGTTGGGATCTGCGACAAAACGGGGCATCTGACCACACAACCAGAGGTATAATCAATTAAATGGTAATCTTGCTAAATAGGTAATTCATGAGAATTTTATACATTATAAAGTGTCAAATGCAGCTAATGATAAACGATTCTTATATTCCCCTCTAGAAATCTCATATGGATCATTCCTATACACACTATAAGTAGAATCCTATGAAACTGTCAGTGTTTCTATGCATATCATTCACTCAATAAATTGTCATGTCTGAGCCCCATCCATGCTGTTCTGCTGAACACAATGTATCTTGCTATAGCTCAATGTCACTTTGCTAGTGTCATAACTATTTCTCAGGCTTTCACAGGTGTTTATCTGTTGGACTGTAACAGCTTCCAGTGTTTATGACCTTGTGCTCATTCCCAGAGAGTGCTGTGTCTTGCCTCCTAGTAACTCAACGTGATATCTCAAATATGTGAAACGTTCTCACACAAAGAGAGCGTCAAAGTATTGTTTACGGTTGGGAGGGGGGAGAAAGGAGTAAACTAGAATGTTAAAGGAGAAGATTCTCTCACATGATGTCATCCCTGTCAACTTCTACTCATGCTGCTTAGATGCTTCTGAGTAGTCCTATGGACCTGTATATGGAAATAATCTGATTTCTGAATAAAAGCCATTTGACTAAGTACGTGTGTCTTACTGCAAATGGGCCAGAGATCTGTCTGCTGTATCCTGTCATCCATAGCCTGACATAAATACAATAAATATAATGCAATAAATATACACAAATATGTAATATGGCCACTATATAGAGTCTCTTGAAGCACAATAGAAAATTCTCCTCTCTTCTCCTCTCCTCTCCTCTCCTCTCGCCAACAATGTCCATCTGCTCTGTACATTGGACAAACCAGCCAACCTCTATGCAAAAGAATAAATGGACACAAATCTGACATTAGAAATGACAACATCCAGAAACCAGTGGGAGAACACTTCAATCTACCAGGACATTCCATCAAAGACTTAGATCCAAGCTACAAGTGACACCTGACACAGGTTGGACACTTGTCAGCTCCCCTCAAGTTTTGATGGGAAATGTAGGCGTCCTGGTCTTGCAGCTTGGCTCTCCATTTAATTGAAGTTTACAGAGTGGCAGTCTATGGGAGGGAGAACATGCGGTTGGGAGGGGATTGCAGGCATCGGGCTCTCACCGGAGGCCCCCCTTCCCCTCCGCTGTGTGTGTGTATGTGGGTTTCTGTAAACTTCAATTAAATGAAGAGCCAAGCTGTAAGACCAGGATGCCTACATTTCCCATCAAAACTTGAGGGAAGCTGACAAGTGTCCAACCTGTGTCAGGCGTTACCTGTAGCTTGGCTCTGAAAGGTCACTGTAGTTCAACAGAAACCTTTCAAAAACAAAATCCAATGGGAAGCTGCTGAATTGGAATTCATATGTAAATTTGACTCAGTCCAGCTGGGACTGAAAAGGGACTATGAATGGTTATCTCATTATCAGAGGTAACTGATTTCCTTAACAGAAGCAAGCTGATCTCCTTATTAGAAGGAGCTGTTTGCATCTCCATATCAGAAGGAGCTGTTTGCATCTATTCCGCCCTCCCCTCTCCTCCTCTATATCTGACCAGTTTCTTTTTGCCCTCCATGCATCTGATGAAGAGAACTGTGATTCTCGAAAGCTTATGCTACAATAAAATTGGTTAGTCTTAAAGGTGCTACTGGACTCTTTTTGATTTTGCTAAAGAAAACTAGTTTCTCAAGCAGAAGGGCTCTAGCCTAAATGCTTTTTGTGATGTGCTTGTTTTTGAGAGAAGGCGAGGATTTTGCACAGGGGACTGTGTAAGGCAAGGACATTAACCCATGGCTCAAGATCTCTGCCCTCTGGGTTGCAAGCTGCTAGAGAGCCCTTATTTTTTGCTGTTTTTTAATGGGAAGGACCTGCTGCCATTGGTCATACCTAGTAGAGAACAAGGCAGCATGCCTCACACTTCTCTTTGCATGCACATTGACAAGAACACCAGGACAGTGAGGTCAAGTGGATTCTGTTGGAAATAGCAATGTCTGGTGAACAAGAGGGAAGAAGGGAAGAAGACCCTTCCATACAGAGGGCAGCAAAGATCAGTTAGTTAGGATAGTGAGGGCAGCACCTCTCTTGTCTCCTAAAGGTCATTTTCTTGTCTCCTATTGGACTAAACAGGGCAATATCCTGCTTCTCTCTCCTGCTCTCTCTCTCTAAGATGTAGTCAGATAGCAAGCATCTATCTATATCTCTCCTCTTTACTCTCAAATATGGCCAACAGATTCCTCCGTGACTCTGACCATGGGCTTATTCCTCGTTACAGTTTGCCTCCTGGTGTTTGGCTTCCGTTTCCTGCCTCTATTCTCTTGGGGTCAAACTAGACATGCAGTTTTTTAAAGAGCTGGGTCTGGGTCCCCCAGTCCTAGCTTCGGTTCCCCACAGCTACACAGCGGCTGTGGGAAATGGCTGCTAAAAAAATGAAGGAAAGCCCCAAAGGCCTTAGAACACCACTGCAGGGAAAGGAAGAGCTGCTGCTTCCCCCAAGACATTTCCACATGTCAAAATAGCATGGAAGAAAGAGTTTCCCCCTGTTTTTACTGCTTCACATGCACAGAATACTCCACATGGAGCAGCAAAAACAGACACACACACCCACTTGTGATTTTGGAAAGCAGCTTGAGGGGGGAGGCAGGAACCCTTCTTCCCACCACAGAGGCGTTTTGAGGCTGTTTGGGCTCTCTTTTATTATTTAACAGTATTCCTCACAGCTGCTGTGTGGCTACGGGGAACCCAAATTGGATCTGGGGAACCTGGACTCAGCTCTTTAAAAATTTGCATATCCAGTTTGACCCTTGGTTTATTTATTTGTTATTATTTATTTAATTCAATTTATATTCCGCCCTCCCTGCACCAGCAGGCTCAGGGCGGATTACAATCAGGATAGTAATTTAAAATACATATAACTTTGAAACCAATAAAACCACATAAATGTTTAAAACACACAGCAGCAGACTTCTCCAATCACCACCACCCAACCATCTCCAAAGTATTTAACAGGCTGGCTGGGTCGGGGGGCAAGTTTTCCTCTAGTCAGCCAGTGGGGAGGCCCAACCAGCATCAACCATATGCCTGGCAGAACAGCTCCATCTTGCAGGCCCGGTGGAAGGATAAGAAATCCGGGCCAGGCCCTAGTCTCTTTAGACAGAGCTTTCCACCAGGTTGGAGCCAGGACCGAAAAGGCCCTGGTCAATGATGCTAAGCGGGCCTCCCTGGGGCCAGGGACCATTAACAGCTGTTTGTCACTGGATTGAAGGGTCCTCTGGGGCTCATATAAGGAGAGGCGGTCCCGCAGATATGCCAGTCGCAGTCCGCATTGGGATTTATAGGTTAATACCAAAACCTATCCATGGTTTGCTGTCCATGGTCCTGGACAGTACTGGCTTTGACTCCAGTGAAATCCTGGCCACGTCCCCACTTCCTGTCACATGATTATGAAATCACATGACTTCCTGTCATGCACTTTTGCCTCAGTGGGTCCTGTACTCCCACAAGAGGGTGAGAGGTGGTTCCTGAGTCTGGAAAGCTTAGAGACTACTACTGTAAAAAATATGTTAACCACAAACATGTATTTTCCCCCCATTAGGCACTTTAATGCTGAATTTTAACATCAGGAACTTTAACGTCACTGCTGCAGCATAGTGGTGAAGTGGTTGGGCTGTGAATCAGAACTCTGCTGGTTCAAATCCCTCTTCTGCCATATGCTCAGTAAGTGGCCTTGGGCAAGCTGCTCCTCTCAGCCCCAGCTCCCCAGCTGAATTATGGAGATAATAACAATGACTTTCTTCACTCTGAATGGGGCACTAACCTGTCTAGAAGAGCAGTATATCAGCACAGTTATTATCATAATGTTTTTTAAAATGCTTGATGCATACCTGTTCTAAATTATGCGTGATGCACACATGGCTTTATTTCTACAACTGTGCTGTGGAAACTGAGATATGCTGCTTAAGCCCAGCAGCCATTTCCTGAGGTGATCCTGCAGGAAAAATTTCCTCCGAAAACTACCACCGGAGCACAAAAATCCAGGTCATCTAAGCTAGGTGTCTCTGCTTGGAACAGTTTCGCCAAAAGAACGGTGAGGTTGGATGCTTACTCCACCAGACCACACAAGCAAGAAGGGTATGCGACTCTCCAGTAAAAAACATATGTGCCCATATTTCTCCTTTCTTCCTTCTTTGTCCTGCGTGCAACCCACCCCCAAGTTGTGTTCTTGCTTTACGAGTCTATTTCCTGATGGAGAAGAAATGTCAACCTTTTTGTGGGTCTTCTTTTGTCGTTTGGCATTTGAAACTCAATTGCCTTGCAGAAGTCAACATTGCAGCGTTTTCTTTAAAAATGCAATGGGGGTATTTGCTTAAGATTTTGGTGGGGGGGGTGGCTGGTTGCTCCCAGGGTCACTGATCCTTGCAAGATCAATGCTTCCCGAGGAAGCTCAATGATTTCCTTCTTCCTTTAAGTAAAGTAGGCTATAAACAGGGGTGCCCTGACCTGGATAGCCCAGGTGAGCCCGATCTTGTCAGATCTCAGAAGCTAAGCAGGGTTGGCCTTAGTTAGTAATTGGATGGGAGACCTCCAGTGAAGACCAGGGTTGCAGAGGCAGGCAATGGCAAGCCACTTCTGTTAGTCTCTTGCCATGAAACCCCCAACAGGGGTCGCCATAAGTCAGCTATGACTTGAGGGCACTCTCCGCCTCCTCATACACAAGCAAGCATTCTCATTAGAGAAGCTAAGCAGGGTCCAACCTTGGTTAGTAATTGGATGGGAGACCTCCAGTGAAGACCAGGGTTGCAGAGGCAGGCAATAGCAAACCACGTCTGATAGTTCCCTTCCATGAAAACTCCAGCAGAGGTCGTCATAAGTCAGCTATGACCTGACGGTGCTCTCCACCACCTCCATAAACAGGGGTGGCCCATTCACTCAGGGGCCCTAAGTAATCGCCTCGGGCACCAATGATAGAGAAGCACCAACCAGCCCTGTTGCCCCCCATACCTGTTCAGCTTCCTGTCCTCAGCATTGAGGTCTGCCCTGAGAAGCAACTCCTCCCCCTGTGAGTAGCTGGAGGGGAGTCTACCCCCTCCTTTCCTCTCTCCATCAGGGAGGCACACCTGGACCTCTTCCTCCTTACTTTTGCCATGCCTTGCTGCTTCATCACCTTGTCTAAAGCAAGAAGAGAGAGTCACGGTAAATGACCTAAGCAACAAGCACGCAGCGCCGTGACCAACTAACTAAGAAAAAAAATCTTTATACACAATAAAATATATTGGAAACTGTCTTATTTGGTGATACTTGCCTTAACAGTCATAAAGTCACAGATTTTAGACACAGAGTATGCCAAAATCGGTACTTTCCTATAGATATGTCCAAGGCAATCAAGATACAATCGATCAATAAAGAACGGTAACTGAAAGTCACAAGCTATATAACATATTCGAACTAGTCCTCCGACTACAATACAGTGCTAAGTGCTTACGGAACAATTTTTAATTGCTTTCACATTTAACATTACAAACATAATAAAAATGACCACTGCCTGTTCATTTAAAGTGACAGTGCTTCATTAGAAATATTGGCATGCCAAGTTACAAGGACATGTGTTGTTCAAAACTCACAGGGTTCATTTCGAGGGGGAACGTGCTGGAACGCAGTTCCGGCAGTTCCCCAATGAGGTCGCATGACAGGTGGCCCCGGCCACCTGACTCAGCCATTTTGGGCCCGTTTTGGCCTGGATTGGGGCCGAAACAGGCTGGATCAGGCCTCTGATGGGTGGTGGATCACGATCCTGCTCAGCAGCAGCCCAATCCTGACCATTTTGGGCCCCGTTTCGGCCATTTTCAGCCCCTTTTTGCCATTTTGGGCAATTTTGGCCCTGAATGGCCAGGATTGGGTCCAAAACAACCAGGACAGATGATGTCAGGGGGGTGGCATATGCAAATCACTTATGCTAATGACATTTCCGGTGATGGCAAGGGGTGTGGCATATGCTAATGAGTTCCTCCAGCTCTTTTTCTATGAAATGACCCCTGAAAATTCATATGTATGCCAACCATTTTTAGTTCATTCGGATAAGAGTCCAATAAGTTCAATGGGGATACCTCTCCAACTTGTCAAACAGTTACGTTCCCCAGGCTGCCTCCATCCGAGGTTTTCACCGGATGCAGGTCTGCTCAGAGACTGAACGACAGGAGGCTCTTTCAGATATTTTGAAACAACATTCAGTAATGGATCAGAGGTATGCATTTGGAGGAGGTGCGTCTCCAAGAAAGAAAGAAGCAACGAAGGAATCATGGCCACAAGGAAACACAGAGATGTAGACTGGGGGTGGGGAATTCCTTCCTCTAGTTTTTTGTATAAGCCTGCGACTCAAACAAGATGGAGCAGAAAGGCCACAGCTATTAAAATCACGACAGCGATTTTTACACCTGCTGACACTGTGAAAAGCCTTTGGGCAATCAATAAATAATGGGCGAGTTGGTTTATTTATGATGATACAGCCTTTTATGAGCCATGCAACAAGGAGAAGAGAGAGTGAATTGTCTGCCGGTTGGACACCTCCCCAACCTCTTTCTGATAGGGGGTCTATGGCAGGAACCGTCTTCTTCCGTACACTCACTCCTCCTATTCTGTTTAAATTCCTCAATCTCTGTTACTGTCGTCTGTGCTGTGGTTCAGGTGCCACATCTTCTGTTGAAATTTAAGGACCGGGTACCCTTTTTTTTTTTTTTTGCAGGACCTTAAAAACTGTACGCTAAACAAAAAAGCCACAATGGTGCCCTGTTGGGGAGAATGTAGGAACGATGCCGGATTTCTTCCTTTCAACTTGAACATCTCTGATTTTGATGTATTGTCGAAGGCTTTCACGGTCGGAGAATGATGGTTGTTGTGGGTTTTCCGGGCTGTATTGCCGTGGTCTTGGCATTGTAGTTCCTGACGTTTCGCCAGCAGCTGTGGCTGGCATCTTCAGAGGTGTAGCACCAAAAGACAGAGATCTCTCAGTGTCACCTCTCTCTCTCAGTGACACTGAGAGATCTCTGTCTTTTGGTGCTACACCTCTGAAGATGCCAGCCACAGCTGCTGGCGAAACGTCAGGAACTACAATGCCAAGACCACGGCAATACAGCCCGGAAAACCCACAACAACCATCTCTGATTTTCACTCTTCACGTGTAGAAATTGAACTGCAGTGAGCCAAGCTACAAGTGACGCCTTACACAGGCTGGACACTTGTCAGCTTACCTCAAGTTTTGATGGGAAATGTAGGCGTCCTGGTTTTACAGCTTGGCTCTCCATTACAGCTGCAAGACTAGGATGCCTACATTTCCCATCAAAACTTGAGGGAAGCTGGCAAGTGTCCAACCTGTGTCAGGCGTCACTTGTAGCTTGGCTCTGAGTCTTTCACTTTCACCCTACTTTACCCTTGCCTATTTTCCCTGCTACACACTGGTGACAATTCTAAGAATGCTTTGTCGTGTGTAAGCCCCCCGCCCCCTAGAATAGGACTTACTTCTGAGTAGTCCCATTTAGGATTCAATCCTCCGTTGCACATTTTTCTGTTTTACTTTTGTGCCCTTTTGTCTATAAATGGCTCAAAAATAGCATAGTCATGATGACATTAAAGAGGTTGGGCACACCAGCAATGAAAATGAGCGCAATGAAAAGACTCGGCACATGAAAGTCAAATGAAAAATGAGGAGTTTCGGTATCCCTAAGAGAAAAGCACCTCGTCCCTACATTTTAGTCAGTTGGTTAAACAATTTATGAGTAGTTTGTTGATTGAAAAACAGCCTGTATTCTATTAATATCTAAAACTTTGAGACTGGGTTCTTTATTAGAAGTATCTCAAATAGGGGAAAATATTGTTTTCAATTATAAGCCTTGTGCATCCTGCTAATTTTCTGTGATGGTTCTTCTGTGAAGCAGATGGTTAAAAAAAAGATTTAAAGAGAAATAATCTAAATGTTCCCCTTGATTTTAAAGGGAGTCATTTTTATAGCATTAGAATTTATAAAAGTGATATAGATGGTACCAGTAAGTTAGCTGTGTGGGATGTGTTGTGTATCATGACAATGGGAGGGAACTGAGACATCTTTACGCATCTGTGCATTTTTCCCCTATTAAAGTATCCATGAAAAAAGAGTTCCATTGCTCGAACAACATTGACTCATTGTCCAAAGCATAAAATTGGTGGGAGGGTAATCAGTAATTACTGCTTGCTTGAGATATTTTGTTCTCTGGACCTGCTAAGAACAAAGGCAAGTGTTTTGCAGAACTCAGAATGTCTGTCTGTCTGTCTGTCTGTCTGTCTGTCTGTCTGTCTGTCCATCGCATTTTGGTACCAAGGCCTGCAACAAACCAAGATGCCAACTTTGCTCTCATATAGATCCAAGCAGTGGACCCAATAACACCAGCCACACCATTTCGGGTTCATACTCCTGTTCATCCTCTAACGTGATTTATGCCATCACATGTCAGCAATGCCCTTCCACCCTCTATAGTGGTCAAACGGGCCAGTCCCTTCAACAAAGAATTAATGGACGTAAGTCTGACATCAGAAACTACAACTTTCAAAAACCAGTGGGGGGAGATTTCAACCTTCCAGGACATTCAGTTGCTGACCTAAAAGGAGCCATTATCCTGCAGAAGAATTTCAAATGGAGATTAGAAAGAGAGACTGCTGAATTGCAACTGATAACGAAGCTCAAGACAATGTGTCCACCTGGATTGAATCGAGACCTAGGCTTCCTGTCTCATTACCAATGCTGATTTCTCCACACCCACTACCCCTCTGCATACCCCACCCTATCCAATCACTCCTGCTGTTATTTTTCACTGGCTTTTGTCATTTGGCATCAGTAATCACTTCATTCTCCAAGAAATAAGGACAGATGGACTCACATTCTAGCAGTATCTGAAGAAGTGAGCTGTGACTCACGAAAACTCATACCCTACCACAAATTTTGTTAGTCTTATAGGTGCTACTGGACTCTTGCTCTTTTCTGTTGCTACACACAAACTAACACAGCTACCCATCTTGCTCTATCTATCTGTCTGTCTATCCATCAGTAGTTAAAAACAATCAAGAAGGAGGGTCACTAAGGGAACACCAGATAAAACAGAAAAGCTTTTACCGGCTGGCTGAAGACAATGAATGAAGGGGATAGATGAATCTCCCAGGGGAGGTAATTCCATCATTTTAGTGCCATGATCAACAAGGCTCCTTTTCAGGTTGCCATCTGTCCAGCCTCAGATGACTGTGTAGTCTGTGGGGAGGCGATGCAGGTGAATGCTACGGTTGTCCCCCTTTCCTTCCTGTAAGAGGCAGCAGAACCAATGGTGGGGTGGACATATAGAGTCAAATGTTTTGCTTGCACCCTTCTGGGGGCAGATGGAGATAATTGGTCCAACTTCCCTCCACCTGGGCAGTGGACACCATGTAGCAATGCCATCTTCTGTCAATTAGAGGCATGCTTTGCAATCAATAACACATAGAGAGACAACAGAATGGATCCATTCAATTAAAAATAAATGGGGGAAAATATCACTAGATAGCTCTGGTCTTAGGAAACAGAAGAGGAGGAAAGGGTTACACAGTGGGCTGGGGGCGGGATGGGTCCCTACAAGAGCTGCTGTGATGGACACAGCTTCAGATGCTGAGATTTCCAGAAGTGAAAGTATGATTGACATGTTTCCTTCCCCCTCCCCATGTCGCTAGCCTGAAATGGTAGTTGGGGATGGAAAGTTGGGGAAGCTGTCAGTGGGAGTTGGAGAGAAAACAAGAGAGGGAAAGGAAGTTGGAGCCTGGCTTTTGACCAGAGAGGGTCAGCCAGAGAATCCTCTGCGAGAGGAAATAATGTTTGTGAAGTACTGTTCGTCCTTGGACTAAAGTGGGGGAAACCAGCACTAACTCCTACTTAGACTCAAGAGATCTGGGAAGTATAGAGGGCCAAGGAAGTGGGTAGAGAGGAGTCTCCCCTTCAGTGCCAGAAACAGGGTGATAGCTCATACCTATAACGCCTGCCCAGTATCTAGCAAGGGTTTGTCTCAGTGGAACACCCTTAAGTCTGGAGAGGAGGGGAAGTCGTGCTGTGTCTGTGCTTTGAAAGTAGAGCATTTGTTAAGCAATGTCAACCTCTGAAATCAGCCAGCAATTTAGAGTTTAGTGCTTCATACCAGTGAAGTTCCTGTATAAAAACCTTTCTGTTACTTCAGTTCAAACACCTGCCTACCTGCCCTCTGACTTTACCTACTGTTAATAA
Organism: Eublepharis macularius; assembly: GCF_028583425.1. Lineage (NCBI taxonomy): Eukaryota > Metazoa > Chordata > Lepidosauria > Squamata > Eublepharidae > Eublepharis > Eublepharis macularius. Next base: position 131,225,785 of record NC_072796.1, on the reverse strand, counting down.
ACCTTCAGTTACGTTTTGAACCTCCCCAAGCCTTGTGTGCCAGTTTTTGCCAAAGGGAAGTGCAAACCCCTGATCTGTCCCCTACTAAGACTTGGCTGGGTAACCATTTTTAATATTTCTTAAGGGTGGGACAAGAAGGAAAGTTGAAGCTTAACATCAACCACGCTACCAGAGGCTTCCCAGCCCAGTATCCAGCTTCATAGGCTTAAAGGGGAGAAGTTTTACCTCAGGGTAGGGGAAGGTCAGCCTAAGCCTGAGTTGGTCGTGAATTTGTGGCAGCTGCCCTCACCTGATCCAACATTCTGGCTAAATGTAGTACCTGCTTGAGAGTTTACCCATATTTGCTTTGTGCTCATTCACTCTATCTATGTATTAATCAATCGACAGGTAGACAGATCAATAGAGATTGTCCATGCAAAAAACACCCCCAGGCTCGAATCCCCTCTTTCCCACAGAATCTTCTTGGGTGACCTTTGACCAGCTGCATTCTTTCAGCCTATCCTACCTCGCAGGGTTGTTGTGAGGATTTGAGGTATGAAATAAGTAAACAAGCAAGTAAATAAATAGAGCCCCGTGGCACAGAGTGGTAAGCTACAGTACTGCAGCCCAAGCTCTGCTCATGACTTGAGTTCGATCCTGGCGGAAGCTGGGTTCAGATAGCTGGCTCAAGGTTGACTCAGCCTTCCATCCTTCCGATGTTGGCAAAAAGAGTCCCCAGTTTCCTGGGGGTGAAGTGTAGATGACTGGGGAAGGCAATGGCAAACCACCCCATAACAAAAAAAGTCTGCCAAGAAAACATCGTGATGCAACGCCCCCCAAAGGATCAGTAATGACTCGGTGCTTGCACAGGGGACTACCTTTACCTTTTAAGTAAATAAATAAAATTTAGCAATGGTTCCATGATGTACGCTCTGTGGGATAGGTCAAATATGCGCTGGTCAAGGCAAGTATCAGCTTACCATTGTCCCCAGACATCCAGTACTGCATCTACTCAAAAGGGAAAAATGAAATCCTGCCCTCATGTCTTAGTTGATTTATGGCAACCCCTAGTGGGGTTTTCATGGCAAGAGACTAAAAGAGATGGTGTGTCGTTGCCTGCCTGTACATAGTGACGGCGGTCTTCATTGGAGATCTCCCATCCAGTTATTAACCAAGGTTGACTCTACTTAACTTCTGAGATCTGATGAGCTCATGCTCTCCTGGGTTATTCAGGCTAGGTCACTGAAAAAAGAGGCAACCCTAAATGTAAGATGACGCCCCCTTATACCTCCCCCCCCAAAAAATCTTACTGGACCTAGCAGTAATTTGTCTGCAAATGGAAGATGGACTCGTTTTTTATGGCATACCTGGAAAAATAACTAGTCTTGCACTGGAGTAAATATTGCCTGTAAAAACACTTTCCCCCATAGTCAGACTGAGAAAGGGACATTTTTCTATTAGTGATACCATAATAACTCTGACCCACTCTGTTTGTTGAATGGACACTGTCAATTTTCCTGTGAATAATAAAACAGAGAACACATTAGCACTAGGGATGTGCGTTTCGGCATTCAGAATGCCGAAAGAATGCCGAAACAAAAGTGTTTCGGCATTCTTCAAGAATCCCGAAACGTTTCGGGGAATGCCGAAACGTTTCGGGATTGCCGAAAGAAAAACCCGAAACGTTTCGGGATTCTTTCGGCATTCTTTCGGCATTCGAGAATCGCCATTTTGATTTTGCTAGCCGTTTGCCTTAGCAAGCGGCTAGCAAAATCCTGCTGGAAGCAAAGGCTTCCTGCAGGCTCTTAGAAGAGGGGAGGGGGGGAGAAGGAGTGAATCACTCACTCCTTCTGTCACCCCCCACCCCTCTTGCAAAGGAGGATAGGGAATCCTGCTTTGCCTTGCAAATGCAAGGTGCAAGCATTGCATTGCACTTTGCATTTGCAAAGCAGCAGAGATTCCCGCCAAAACTAACAGGTAGGGGAGGGGGAGCAGGAGGAGGGTGGCTCTTGGAGTGTGGGTGGGGAAAGGCAGGGGACTGGGGACTTTAGGAGTCACCAATCCCACTGCTGCATTCTCATGCCAGCCAATAGATTTAAATCTTTGGCTGAGGCTGCAGCAGGGGATTTAAATTTGGAGCAAGACTGTCTGGAACACTTCTGTTGCTGCTGCTGCTGAGCTGTGACCGAGAGAGGAGAAGAAGAGAGACTGCACCTGGAGCCTGGAGGACATCTGCCTGGAGGATCAACTGTGCTGGACATCCTGAGAGGACACCTGGTAGGCCTTTTTAAAATTTTTGTAAATTTTTTTGATGCTGGGCAATGTGCTGCTGTGGCCTGCCTCTGCAAAAAGGTGTTGCAGTTTATTCTTGGCATGGCCTGGGGGACAGGTTGGGCAGACAATGTTTGATGGTGGGGTGGGGGTTTCAGCATTGGTTGTTGTGCTTGCCTTCTTAAAGCTTGATCCACTGTTTTAAGATTAAAACAAGAGTGTGCCAGCTTTGGGCCTACACAGGCCAGAAGCCTTTCTTCTGGCTGGCTCTCACAGTTGTGCTTCACAATCTGGAATGGTGTGGCTTGCCTTTCTGTGTCTGGTCCCCTGCTTGCAAGGATTCCCAACAGGCTCCGTCCTGATCAACTGTGCCAGCCTGTGGGCCACACACAGGTATGGCCTGGGGGACAGGTTGGGCAGACAATGTTTGATGGTGGGGGGGGGGGGTTCAGCATTGGTTGTTGTGCTTGCCTTCTTTAAGCTTGATCCACTGTTTTAAGATTAAAACAAGAGTGTGCCAGCTTCGGGCCTACACAGGCCAGAAGCCTTTCTTCTGGCTGGCTCTCACAGTTGTGCTTCACAATCTGGAATGGTGTGGCTTGCTTTTCTGTGTCTGGTCCCCTGCTTGCAAGGATTCCCAACAGGCTCCGTCCTGATCAACTGTGCCAGCCTGTGGGCCACACACAGGTATGGCCTGGGGGACAGGTTGGGCAGACAATGTTTGATGGTGGGGGGGGGGGGTTCAGCATTGGTTGCTGTGCTTGCCTTCTTTAAGCTTGATCCACTGTTTTAAGATTAAAACAAGAGTGTGCCAGCTTCGGGCCTACACAGGCCAGAAGCCTTTCTTCTGGCTGGCTCTCACAGTTGTGCTTCACAATCTGGAATGGTGTGGCTTGCCTTTCTGTGTCTGGTCCCCTGCTTGCAAGGATTCCCAACAGGCTCCGTCCTGATCAACTGTGCCAGCCTGTGGGCCACACACAGGTATGGCCTGGGGGACAGGTTGGGCAGACAATGTTTGATGGTGGGGGGGGGGGGGGGGTTCAGCATTGGTTGTTGTGCTTGCCTTCTTTAAGCTTGATCCACTGTTTTAAGATTAAAACAAGAGTGTGCCAGCTTCGGGCCTACACAGGCCAGAAGCCTTTCTTCTGGCTGGCTCTCACAGTTGTGCTTCACAATCTGGAATGGTGTGGCTTGCTTTTCTGTGTCTGGTCCCCTGCTTGCAAGGATTCCCAACAGGCTCCGTCCTGATCAACTGTGCCAGCCTGTGGGCCACACACAGGTATGGCCTGGGGGACAGGTTGGGCAGACAATGTTTGATGGTGGGGGGGGGGGGTTCAGCATTGGTTGTTGTGCTTGCCTTCTTTAAGCTTGATCCACTGTTTTAAGATTAAAACCAGAGTGTGCCAGCTTCGGGCCTACACAGGCCAGAAGCCTTTCTTCTGGCTGGCTCTCACAGTTGTGCTTCACAATCTGGAATGGTGTGGCTTGCTTTTCTGTGTCTGGTCCCCTGCTTGCAAGGATTCCCAACAGGCTCCGTCCTGATCAACTGTGCAAGCCTGTGGGCCACACACAGGTATGGCCTGGGGGACAGGTTGGGCAGACAATCTTTGATGGTGGGGGGGGGGGGGTTCAGCATTGGTTGTTGTGCTTGCCTTCTTTAAGCTTGATCCACTGTTTTAAGATTAAAACAAGAGTGTGCCAGCTTTGGGCCTACACAGGCCAGAAGCCTTTCTTCTGGCTGGCTCTCACAGTTGTGCTTCACAATCTGGAATGGTGTGGCTTGCTTTTCTGTGTCTGGTCCCCTGCTAGCAAGGATTCCCAACAGGCTCCGTCCTGATCAACTGTGCCAGCCTGTGGGCCACACACAGGTATGCTGCTTTGGCCAAGGTAACCCTTTTTGGTTGCTGGCCTGGCACTCACAGTTGTGCTCCACAATCTGGAATGGTGTGGCTTGCGTTTCTGTGTCTGGTCCCCTGCTTGCAAGGATTCCCAACAGGCTCCGTCCTGATCAACTGTGCCAGCCTGTGGGCCACACACAGGTATGCTGCTTTGGCCAAGGTAACCCTTTTTGGTTGCTGGCCTGGCACTCACAGTTGTGCTCCACAATCTGGAATGGTGTGGCTTGCGTTTCTGTGTCTGGTCCCCTGCTTGCAAGGATTCCCAACAGGCTCCGTCCTGATCAACTGTGCCAGCCTGTGGGCCACACACAGGTATGCTGCTTTGGCCAAGGTAACCCTTTTTGGTTGCTGGCCTGGCACTCACAGTTGTGCTCCACAATCTGGAATGGTGTGGCTTGCGTTTCTGTGTCTGGTCCCCTGCTTGCAAGGATTCCCAACAGGCTCCGTCCTGATCAACTGTGCCAGCCTTCGGCCCACACACAGGCCTGCTGCTCCGGCTTTGGTAACCCTTCCCGTTTGCTGGCCTGGCACTCACTCTTTTGCTTCACATTCAGGTTGTTTATCGTTGGTGGACCTCTTCTGGACTGGACTGCACTTGGTTGACATCGGCCTGCAGATCTCTGCGTGGAGGATCAACATTGCTGGACATCTGCACTGGTGGACTGGTAGGGTTGTTGTTAAATTTGGTTTTTGAGCTTATGTCTGCTGCTGTGCCTACCTGCAAGCATATGCTTTGGCTCTGTCTTTATGGCTTGGGCCGGGGGGGGGGGCATTTTCTGGTTGGGCAAGAGGATATTGTTTGGGGGTTAGGGGGGCCAGCATTGATCGCAGTGCCTGCTTTCTTTCATGTTTCATTTTTCAAGTTTGAGTGTGGGGTGGGCATGAACTGCTGTTTCACAGGACTAAAAAATGAGAGTGCCAGCTTCTGGCCTGCACAGGCCAGAAGCTCTGCTGGGTGGATGTGTTTTGTTTTGCTGCTGGTTGGCCCTAGCCTTTAAGGGGGGGGGGGCTGACTTGGCTTGTGCAACGGGGCCTTGAATTTTGGGGTTGCGTGTGCGGCGTGTGGTGTTGACTCTGCTAACATTTCCAATTTTCTTGACAGCATCGTGGAGGAGAGGAGGACCAGCTGCAAGACCGCCTGAACATCGCTGGACTGCAGGACTGGTGTTACTGTGAGCGAGTCCGGGTTCACATTTGGGTGGCCTTGGGGGTGGGTTCTTGCTAGCTTGGGAGGGGGGAGGCTCATCTTCAAAACACCACATCCACACCCCACACCGACATACCACAGAAACATCGGTCCCGCTAAATAGTGTCTCTTAGGTAGGTAGGCCAGTTGGTAGGTGATCAGTGGATAATTGCCCTCAACATAATTATTAGGGAAACCGAGCCTAGTTTTTTTTAAAAAACTAAATAGGGACTCAGCAGGGAAAGCATTAGTGAGTGAGTGTTAGGTTTGAATTCTATATATATATATATATATATATATAAAAATTTGTAATAGCTGTCAATAGGCTTCCCATTAGTGCCCCCATAACTAGGGTTCCACTGCCCATCTCTGGCACCCGTGGTGGTGCCAGGCCGGCCCGGGCATACTAGTGTGTGAGTGTTTAAGGCTTTGTCACCTGTTATTGGGGTTTAGGGCCAGCTCAATTCCAGAGGAATTCAGCTGATTGGCAGGCTCAGGTTCCCTGACATAAATAGGGTTGCTTAAAAAGGCACTTGATTGTTCATCTCCAAGTCACAGAGCCACTAGAAACACAGATTTATAGCAGGTTAGTTAGGTCTTGAAAACAAAGTTGACCTTTGTTTTCTAAATCTTTTCTGATTAGTTAGGGTTGAATTTGGGAGGGGAAAGTATGTCAGAGAGGAAAGCAGAGAGGGGACCCGGGGGAAAGGCTAGGGAGAAATCTAGAGGGGAGGAGGGGAGGGGGAGGGGGACTGCTGCGGCAGCCCCTCCATCTGAGCGGAGGAGGCCCTCCCCTGCACTGCTGCCGTTCACCAGCCTGGCTTCTGGTGACAGGAAGAGGGTTCGCAAGACTCTCTTTCCTGAGGCAGCTGCTGGAGGGCCACCCCCAACCCGGGTGCGTGAGGCAGGGGCTGGCACTGGGCAGGGGCCTGCTGCTGAGGCTTCTCCTCCTCCAGTGGTTGCGAGCCAGCTGCTGGAGGAGGGGCAGCATGTGGTGTCTCCTGGGATGGGCGCGGAGCACATGACTTTCCCTGCGCTCCCGCTCACCCCAGGAACCCGGAGGATGTTGGAGGAACTGCCCGTGAGACCCCCCCTGGGGCGGTCCACCCCAGTTTCCTCTGAGGCCAGCAGCAGGCCTCTCGCGGCTGTGCAGGAGGAGAGGACGCGGGAGGAAGAGGCAGAGACTGTGGTGGAAGAGCCCACATCTCTGCCCCTTCAGCCTCGTCCATCCCCACCTGCCCGGCCGAGAGTGGGACACGGTGTGTCCGGCCAGAGCACCTCACAGGAGGTGCCGCAGGGTGGTCCCGAACGCGCTTCTCCTGGGAAGCGTGGGATGCCCTTTTCCTCCGAAATCTGGAAGCACTTCCAGACAACGGAGGATCCCCGAGCAGCCCTGTGCCTGCATTGTAGGCAGCGCGTCAGCCGTGGCAAAGATGTGTGGCATCTCTCCACGTCTGGGATGAGGTACCATATGAAGAGGCACCACCAGGCGGTGCTTCTTCGGGAGGAGGGTTCGAGTGGCGCCGCACGGCCGCCAGCTAGCCAGAAGGAGGCAGGCTCCTCTGGTGCTCTCCCCCCAAGGGTACCTGCAGGAAAGGGACGCCAAGCCTCTCTCCCGGAGATGCTTGGTATGCAGGGCGCTAGTGTGCCCAGAGAGGGGATCCGGAGGGCGAGCAGGCGCATCACGCGCCACATCGTCAACATGATAGCAGTGGATGGGCAACCGTATTCCGTAGTTGAAGACTTCGGCTTCTCAGGGCTGCTCCAAGATTGCTTTCCCTGGTACGCCGTCCCTGCTCGCACGTCGTTGAGCAGATCGGTGGTGCCCTCGTTTTACAGGGCTGCCAGGGATCATGTGAAGGCACAGCTGTCCCGGGTTGCCGGGAGAACTGTGCACTTCACATCGGACATCTGGACCTGCCCAAGTGTGCAGCAAGCGTACCTCTCGCTTACTGCTCACTGGTGGGAACCCGAGTTGGTTCTGGGTGGGGGCCGGGGGGAGGTGCCTAGCACAGCTAGACAGGGAAGGATGCGAGACCGCCAGGCCGGCTACTGCAAGGCCTTGCTTCACGCCGAGGTGCTCGACGTGTCCCACACGGCGGAGAACATCGCTGCCACCTTAAGGAGACAGTTGGACGAGTGGATAGGCCAGGGACCCGCCACCGTGGGATGCATGGTGACGGACGGTGGCAAGAACATGAGGGCAGCGGCGCATCTAGTGAGCCGAGAGAGCGTCTACTGTGCCGCTCACAAGCTTCACCTAGTGGTGAGAGATGCGCTGGGGTTGGGCTCCTCGAAGGAACCCGTGGATACCCGGACCCGTGAACTCCAGTTACTTGTCCAGAAATGTCGGAGGCTCACGGGTCACTTCTCGCGCAGCGTGAAGGCCACGCACGAACTGCGCCAGACACAGGTCAGGACAGGTGTGCCAGAGCACGCTCTGATCACTGACGTCAGCACTCGCTGGAACTCCACCTGCGCCATGCTTGAGCGCTTGGTGGAGCAGCAGGCCGCACTCCACGCGTGGCTCTCCGAGCACCGCGGTGCGAGTCAGGTGGGTGAGTTCAACCGGGAGGATTGGCTCACCATCACCCAGACAGTGGAGGTCCTGAAGCCCTTCAAGGACTTCACTGTGGCGGTCTCGTCAGACACGGCGACCCTCGGTCTGGTCATTCCCCTGGTGCACACGCTCCAGAGGAATCTGGCCACCCTTGCAGACCGGGTCGCGCCCCGTGCTGACCTTGTTCCAGCGGTGCGCGCATTAGTGAGAAGGCTGCAGCAGGGCATAGCTGCCAGGCTAACTCCTCTCACTAAGGAAGAGTCATACATGTTGGCGACCATGTGTGACCCGCGCATAAAGGGCACTTTCGCCGAGCGGGACGGGAACCTCACCCAAGCCAGAGACGGGCTCTGCTCTTGGGTGAGGCGCAGGCAGGCCAAGAGGGGACGCCTGTCGACAGGGGGGACGCAAGAGGGGCCCTGCCGTGCGGGTCCCTCTGACGCCCCCTCTGCGCAGGCCCCCCCCCGAGGCCACCACCGGAGTGCCGATGGAGATGGAGATGCTCCGGTGGGCCCTCGTCCCCTCTGGGGTCGTGAGGACCGTGAGAGAGGATCCGGCGGAGGCGATGGTCAGGGACTACCTCGCGGAGCCCTGCGAGTCGCTCTCCACCGATCCGCTCAGCTACTGGGCCAGGAAGGAGTCGGTCTGGCCGGACCTCTCCCTCGAGGCGCAGCGGCTGCTCTCATGCCCTCCGACGAGCGTGGAGAGCGAGCGCGTCTTTTCACATGCGGGCGACATTGTCGGCCCACATCGCACTCGCCTTCTCCCATGGAGAGTCGAGCAGTTGACCTTCCTGAAGGTCAACTCTCGCCTCTTCGATTTCTCAGGACTGGACTTCCAGAGTGACTGAGGTGAGCCCAACTTGTGGCCTGCATCCTCTATGAGTCCAATCCTTTGGAATCGCGCTCTCCCCTGTATAAAACCCTGTATATACAGTTAAAACCGGCCAGTAGAGGGAGGGTGGTTAGGAACCAGTGGCAAAGGGAAAACACCCAGCAATTTGAAAGCCCCCCCCCCAGGGTATTCAAAACATCTCCCATCACTGAGACATACCCTGTGGGACCAAATTTATTATGAGAAATAATGCCCCAGAAACATGGATTGCTACTGGAGGGAGAAACAGGTTAGATAGGGATTGCTTAGGTGTTTTTATCAGATGAACTCCTTGTAAAAAAAAATTGTAGAAGAATTGTTGTACTGTTTTTTGCAAGTTGATGTTCCGCTCATGTAAAAAAAAGGAAAAAAAACCAAAAAAAATGTTGTGATTATGTTTTTTAAAAGTTGATTGAATGTTCATAAAAAAAAAAAACCCAAAAAAATGTTGTGATTATGTTTTTTAAAAGTTGATGTTCCGTTCATGTAAAAAAAAGGAAAAAAAACCAAAAAAAAATGTTGTGATTATGTTTTTTAAAAGTTGATTGAATGTTCATGTTTAAAAAAAAAAAAATTTGATGTTAATGTTGGGTTTGCATGGTTGGGGGATGCGGGTAGAGTGGTGGATGGGCACCGGCCAATGATGATCTCTCACAGATGTTCCCAGGTAAATTCTGAGGCTGGTGTGGGGGTGGGGGGAGACCTCTGCAGAACTGCTCCAGAAATACCATTGTCCAGTGCCTTGGAAGTGCCCAGTTCAGCTTTGTGTGTCTGAACTGAAAGCACAGCCACAGGAAATGACATAGGTTCTGCTGGACCCTGTTGCAGTGGTTCCCCCCCCATTTAGTCATGTTATGGAGGGAGAGTTGTATTAGGCTGGTAGTTATGATCATCTTCTGTTTCCATGCCCTGTTGTGCCCGCTCACTATGTAACCTGCTGTAATGTTCAAAACTTTACTGTTTGTCCATTTCAAAAGAAAAATTGTGTTTAAGATTCTCTGATGTGTAGTTAATTGTGTTGTGTTGTGCTATGAGGGACAATAAGTGTAATATGTTGTGATTTGTTGACCACTTGTAATTTGAAAATGAGAAAATAAAGGTTTTTTAAACTTAATGATTGTGTGTCTGTGTTCCCTTCTTTGATGGGAGGTTGGTTCCCAGCATAGGGAACAATGGGGCAGGCTGGCCAGCCTGTTCCTGGGGTACTGGGTGTGGGGCAGCTGAGGGTGGTTTTGGTTCTGAGACGGGCTGAGTGGAGGATTTGGGTCTGTGTGTGGCAGCTGGGGTGGGGGAACTGGGTTTGTGTGGGGCTGTAAGGAGTGGACTATGGGGGATGAGAGCACTGGTTGTCCCTTGTGCCCAAGTAGGCCCCTGCTACTGTCCTGGTGTGGGCTTCCATGCCTCCATCAGTTGCTGGCCCTCCTTTGCCATCTTTTTCAGAAATTTTCCTAGGGCTGCCAAACTCCTGGTTGGGCTTGAGTTCAGGTTAGAGAGAGTAGTTCCCTACAGAGAAACTGGCTGCTTCCAAGGGCAATCTCTTTAGAGGGCAAATGCGGACCATGGATTCTGGGGGAGATCCCTACTCAGATTTTCCTTTCCACAAGTCCCACCCCCAAATTGCCAGTAACTTCCAAGGCCAGAGTTTGCCACCCCAGAGAGATCCCGTTCCCACCCTCTTAGCCTTGGCATGAAAGTTGTAGCCCCCATGGAACGCTTCCAGGTTCCTGATTCCAAGCCCAATGACACCAATGTAAGACAATCCAGACCTCCATCAAAAATGGATTTTAAGTAGCAGTGGGATTGGGCTGCATTTCAGTCATTCACATATCTGGTTGTGTTCCCAAACATTTAGCTTATGTTTTTTTAAATCAGCGTATGGCACTTAAGGACACTTTTAAATGGTTCTAAAAACATTTTTTTATTATGAAGTATTTAATGTGGCATTGATCAAGGGCAGGCCTTTTGGCCAAATGAGCAGTATCAGTACAGTAAAATTTAGACTAAGCTCATAGGAGGAAAAAGCATTCACACTGTGAAGTGGGAAGAAAGTTTCAATTTACATGTACCATGGACTCCGAAAAAGACATGTAAGTGGGATCCAGACCAAATCAGGCCTGCTTTCTCCCTTGAAGATATCAATTGATGATAGTGCTTATGTCACATCATGAGAAGACAAGGTTCACTAGAAAAGACAATAATGCTAAGAAAAATTGAAGGCAGTAGGGAAAAGAAGAATACCCTAGATGTGGTAGATTGACTGCGGTTTGCAATACATGGACAAGGTTTTTGGGATACTGTGGAGCTCAATATAATTCTAAAGTACACCACAAGTGATTTGAATGCATAAAACATACAGACACATACACATAAAATGTATATACCCCCTCCCCACCAAATTAAAGGTTTATCTTATGCCCCGGTTTTCTCCCCCATGGGAACCTAGAGTGGTTTACACATTGCTGTTCTCCCTTGATTTGTTTCACCCTCATCACAACCAGGCTAACAATAGACAGCTGCTCCATGCCTCACATTGGAGTGACTCCACCGATGGCCTTCTTAGTTGTTGGAGGGGGTGGAGGGGGGGGAGGAAGGAAACAACGCACTCCTGCCCACTCTATCTGGGGCCTAGGTGACCAAATTGCTTGGCCTTGGCAAGGAGCCAGTGGTGGGGCGGCACTGGTTCTGGGGCCCCGTCCAGAACATTTGTCCAGGGCCCCAAAATCACGTAGACTGCCTCTGGAAAACACAACACAATTGTTTACTTAGGCTGAGCCAAGAACATCCATCAAGCCTACAAGGCACAGAATCAGAGTCTGCCAGATTCTAGACCAACTCTCTAGCCATTGCACTACAGTGGATATCTAAAAACTGTTCATACCCCCACCAGCAACTTGAACATTTTTCTCCAAAAGGCACAACTTGGCTGGGTCTCAAAAAGGACTATGATGCATGGGCCTGTCAATGCATACTGGTACTAAGGCTCTGGCCGGGGGGAGGGGGGCATTGTGCCAATGCCACCCTGGCTTTGGAAGGGGACAGTAAAATAGAAGAAATAATCTAGCTTCAGTGCCTCCCCCCCTTCTCTGTCTCTCTCTCTCTCTATAATGTGAGTGAAAACATTACTATACCATCACTGAAGCCTACAGGATACTTAGGGTCTGTTCACACACGCATGATCATTTAATGGCAATGCTCTGGCATGATGATGTTTGTTCTAGGAGGTGATGTGATCATCACACAAGGCTGGGGAGCACGCACAATTCACAGCAGGCAGATTTGGGCCACAAGGGATCCTGCTTTGGCCTGCAGGGCCCAAATCAGCCCACTGCAAAGCACAGGCATACTCTCAGGGCAGCCAGATGACATCAGTGACATCACGGCAGCAGCCCCTGGAGCGTACCTTGAAGGCTCATTCACTGACTTTCCCCCTTCGGGGTGATAGGTGAGAGTGGGGGATCCCCCACCAAGGGGAAACGGATCCCTAATTGTGTCTGAGGTTGTGGAAATCAAATGGGTCATTACCTCCATATTGCTTCTGTCTTTGAGGGACTTACATGCACATTATATTTAACTCCAGATTTCTTGATTGTCAAGGAATGCATGTGGTGGGGGGTAGGGGGGAAGGGTGGGAGAAGGGCACCTGAGGGTGAGGGTGGCATTTGGCATGCAAAATGCCACCCCTGGCAAGACAAGCCTCTCCCAGCTGTCGGTGGTAGAGATGAGAGCAGAGCACCCACTTGGGGAGGCCATGAAATGGCCCCCCCAAGTGGGAGCAGGCTGAGCCTTGGTGGGGGGATGGGAGGAAGGGTGGGAGAAGGGCCCCAGAGGGTTGGGGGGGATTTTGTTGCTGTGGTTCCCCCCCATTAAGTCATGTTATGGAGGGAGAGTTGTATTAGGCTGGTAGTTATTATGATCATCTTCTGTTTCCATGCCCTGTTGTGCCCGCTCACTATGTGACCTGTTGTAATGTTCAAAACTTTACTGTTTGTCCATTTCAAAAAAAAAATTGTGTTTAAGATTCTCTGATGTGTAGTTAATTGTGTTGTGTTGTGCTATGAGGGACAATAAGTGTAATATGTTGTGATTTGTTGACCACTTGTAATTTGAAAATGAGAAAATAAAGGTTTTTTAAACTTAATGATTGTGTGTCTGTGTTCCCTTCTTTGATGGGAGGTTGGTTCCCAGCATAGGGAACAATGGGGCAGGCTGGCCAGCCTTCTCTGCGGGTGGTGGGGGGGTCAGGGGGGTGGTTGTCTGTGTGCCAGGGCAGGTGCTCTTTCCCAGGGACGATTTGGCACTGCCACCATTGTGGCACCCCTTGTCTGTGCAGAACTGCCCTGGGAAAGAGAGTTTAGGGGTTCCCAAAAGGGGAGGGCAGGCCAGCCTGTTCCTGGGGTTATGGTGGGTGTGGGGCAGGTGGGGGTGGATTTGGGTCTGTGAGGGGCTACTGGGGGATTTGGGTCTGTGTGTGGCAGCTGGGGTGGGGGAACTGGGTTTGTGTGGGGCTGTGAGGGGTGGACTTTAGGGGCTGAGAGCACCTACTTGGGGAGGCCATGAAATGGCCCCCCCAAGTGGGAGCAGGCTGAGCCTTGGTGGGGGGTGGGAGGAGGGGTGGGAGAAGGGCCCCAGAGGGTTGGGGGGCATTTTGCATGCAAAATGCCACCCCTGGCAACACAAGCCTCCCCCAGCTGTCAGTGGTAGAGATTAGAGCACCTACTTGGGGAGGCCATGAAATGCCCCCCCCAAGTGGGAGCAGGCTGAGCCTTGGTGGGGGGTGGGAGGAGGGGTGGTAGAAGGGCCCCTGAGGGCTGGGGGGCATTTTGCATGCAAAATGCCACCCCTGGCAAAGGAAGCCTGCCTCTTCATTTTTTCCCCATAGGAAATAATGAAGAGAGATCAGCAGCAGCATGCTAACAATATGCTGCTCCTTTGCTTTCTTATGGGGAGGATGGGGGGACCTGCTTTGGGGGGCCATAACATGGCCCCCCAAAGTCCAATCTGTCTGAAACTTGGGTAGTTGTTAGAGAAGGGTTAGAGGAAGGTCCCCACCAATTTTGGGCTTATTTGGTGGGAAAATGCCTCCTCCAGGCGTCCTGAAAGACGGAGGCATTTTCCCAGCAAAAAAACCCGAAAGAATCCCGAAAGAATGCCGAAATAATGCCGAATCCCGAATCCCGAAAGAGATTCTTGTTTCGGCTTTCGGCTAATGCCGGTAGAGAATCTTGTTTCGGGTAATCCCGAAACAAGAAAGCCGAAAGTTTTTTCCTTGCACACCCCTAATTAGCACCCCATGTTGCCTGCTTTACAAGCAAAGATGGATTGTTCGTGGCATTTATTGCAGCTATTTCATCGGTAGCTGAGTTTCTACAATCCGTGGCATAACTCCTGAGCTTGGTGCCCCCCTCCCCTAAAAAAATGTGGTGGCCTAGGGGATTCCTGGATCATCTGCCACAAATTTAGCCCTGCTGGTCCATGTCTGTGGTTTTGAATTTGCAGCCCATTCTCTCCCCTTCCTCTACAGAGCCATGACATGTAGGAGCTGATGGATAGGATAAAAGTTGGAACCTCTTCTATGCTCGCAAGCGCTACGGCTTTCCATTTGCACCAGTTGATCTTTTATTATGACAACTCCTTCATTTGTCACATCTCTTCTTCCTCTCCCTTTTTTGATGATGGTCAGAAAGCAAAATGTCAAAACAAAGTTTGATTCTATAGAGAACCAGAAGAGCAAGATTTGGGTCCAGTGGTGCCTTAGAGACCAACTAGATTTCCAGGGTGTGATCTTTCGAGAGTCAAAGTGCCCACTGACAGACACATGGATCCCTATCAGAAGAAGGGAGCTTTGACTCCTGAAAGCTCACACCCGGGAAATCTAGTTGGTTTCTAAGATGCCATTGGACCCAAATTTTGCTCTTCTCCTACAGATCAACACAGTTACCCACCTGAAACTATAACCAATTAGGAATGCTTGTTCAGAAACAAAGGATGTTTTCCTAAAAGAACAGATCTGTAAAGTGCCTTATACCAAATCAGCCTCCATATGTCCAACTAACTCAGTATTGTCTTCTCTGATTGGCAGCAGTTTTCCAGGCTGTGGGGCAGAGAAAAATATTCACCCACCTTTACCTGGAGATGGAACCCAGGACCTTCTGTGTGCAAAAAGTGTTGTGGCATTATATGTCCACCTGACAACCCTCCATGTCTTACTGCTGATGGGGTAACAATGTCATGTTCGAATCCCGCACTGTGCCATAGAAACTCACTGGATGACCTCAGACCAGTCACACACTTCCAGATTTGACCTACCCCACAGGGTGTTTGTGGGGTTAAAATGGAGGTGGAGAGAAGTTATCTTGTAAGCTACTTTGGGTGCCCACTGGGGAGAAAAGCAGACTATAAATGCCTAAATTAAAACTGGAATAAAATTAATTAACATATCATTTGTGTAACTCGCACAACTTTCAGATTCTAGCGCACACTTGTCACTCTCTTTTACACCCCACGATACTTTGACACTTCCCTTTTTTCAGGTAGGTAGCTACTGGTCTGTAGTAGAAGAATGATATGTGAGTCCAATAGCACCTGAAAGACCAACTTAGTCAAGAGTCCAGTAGCACCTTTAAGACCAACCAACTTTACTGTAGCATAAGCTTTCGAGAATCACAGTTCTCTTCATAAGATGCATACTGATGAAGAGAACTGTGGTTCTCGAAAGCTTACGCTACAGTGAAGTTGGTTAGTCTTAAAGGTGCTACTGGACTCTTGACTATTTTGCTGCTACAGATGAACAAGGCCAACTCCTCTGGATTAAAGACCAACTGGATTTCCAGGCTATGGAATTTCAAGGGAGCTTTGACTCTTGAAAAGTCACACCCTAGAAATTTAGCTTCTCCTTTTCAGAATCCCATTCAAAATGTAACCCCCACCCCCACCACCCCCATTTGTTGCTGATCTCGTCCCACGCCTCTTGCCGGCATGCACACTTCCTGATGTGCCTTCTCCCTTTACACCCTTCTCACTGATAAACACACACTTCCCTCCTGCTGTGTGTGTTGTCATGCACAAATATAGTCTCTGCTGCTCTCCCCTCTATCTGCTTCTTCTAGTTCTCCTTTCCCTTCTCTGTCTCTCCCCCCTGGACACAACCATGCCCCCTCCTACTCTCACATCCCCCTTTCTTTTTCTACGGCCATTGCAAACTTCTACCGGCGAGTGCTGGCCCGGTCTTTGCATTGCCTCGTGTCTGTGCGCATGCAGCCGTTGCGGTAAGTCGCTAAGAGATCCGAAACCAGGAGCGCTCTTCCCGTTCATCTGCAGTAGCAGAGCAAAGTCGGAGTCCAACAGAACCTTAACGAGAGGTTCTGCTGGACTCGGCTTTCACGAGTCCAAGCCCGATCTGACCAAGTGAGATTCGGCTCCTCGAAGTTCGCACACCCTGGAAAACCTTGTCGGGGTTCGCGGTCTCTTGTCTTTGCCTAGAGCGAAACTGACAAGAGGCTACTCCGGCGCCGGCATCGAACTGGTCAATTTCAGCTCTAGGAATACAGCCGGCTCAGCTGGCGCGCTGAGTTCTTATAAGCTGCAAAGAGAGAGAGAGTTTAGCACGGTTTGAGTCCAGTGGTACCTTTGAGACCAACAGGGTCTGAGCTTTTAAGAGTTAAAGCTGCCTTTTACAGATACTGAAGTTTTATGCGTGTCTGCCTGCGTAGATATGCGAGGGACAGTTTCTCCGAGGAACTGTTCGGCTTCCCCCTTTCGTCGACTCCTGCGCTATGGGACAAGATCGCCCTGTCGCCATAGGCAAAGTTATCCGCCAACGATTGCTAGAGGACCCGTCGCCACAAAGGGAGGGTCCGTTGGCCCTCCTATGCGCGGCTAAGGAACAAGACGGGAGAAGAAGACGGGCGCCACAGGGTTGGTATAGAGGAGGAGGGGTCTCTTTCCTGGCGGCTTAAAGCTTTCTGTTGCTGTCTCTCTCCTTCACACACACAGCCCTGGACATCTAGTTTCAGATGGGTAGTCGGGTTGGTCAGTAGCAGAAGAGCAAGATTCGGGTCCAGCAGCACCTTAAAAGCCAACTAGATTTTCAGGGAGAGATTTGAATTGGAAAGCTCATACTCTGGAAATCTAGTTGGCCTTTTAGGTACTATTAGACTGGGATCTTGCTCTTGCTATAGCGTTGATCTCACACAGATCTCTCTCTTTCTCTCTCTCTCTCACACACACACACACACGCTCGGGCGCGCGGGCGTAGACACACACACACACACACACACACACACAGGCAGAGGAAATCTAGTTGGTCTTTAAGGTGCCACTGGACTGGAATCGTACACACACCCCTTACACGCTGGTGTCTGAAGAACGGAGCTCCAACTCTGGAAAGCTCACACCATGGAAATCTAGTTGGTCTTTAACGTGCTTCTGGATCCCGATCTTAGGTGCTCTTGGACAGGAATCTTGACCTGGAAATCTGCCGTTTAAGGTGCTGTTAGACCGGGGTTTTGCGCTTGGTGTAATATTGATCTCTCTCTCTCACTCACACACACACACAAAGAGGAAACCTAGTTGGTCTTTAAGGTGCTACTGGACCAGAATCGTACACACTCCCCTTACATGCTGGTGTCTGCAGAACGGAGCTCCAGCTCTGGAAATTTTGCGGGTCTCCGGGGTGCCACTGGACTCCAGCCCGGCTCGCGGGCTCTCTCTCTCTCTCACACACACACACACACACACACACACAACCACAACCCCCCGTCCTTGCCTTCCGCCGCGCTCATTCCGATTGGCGCGGGCGCGCACAGCCAGCCCCTCGCCGAGCCCGCCTCGCCCCCCGTCCCCCTTCCCCGCCGCACTCCGCCCCTTCCCCGACCTCCCCGCCCGGCGCGGGGCTCCCAGGGGCGAGCGGCGTCGGCCTGGCTCGCCCGCGCCCTCGCCCCGAGGAGGAGCCCGCGCCGCGCTCGCCTGGCGGCCCCCCGCCCCCGCCCGCCCCATCCACGTGGCTCCGCCGGGGAGGGAAGCGCTATATTAGGCGCGCAGGACGGAAGCAGCCGGCGCTGCCCGAGGGGGACGCGCGATTGTCGCCGCCGCCGCCGCCAGCCTGGAGCTCCGGGAGGTGCCGCGGCCGCCTGGCCGGCCCTTCGCGAGGACAAAGGCGCCGCGCGGCGCGGGATGCGAGCGGCCGGGGAGCCCCTGCGGAGGCGGTGAGCGAGCCGAGCGCTGGGGAGAGCCCGGTCGGGGCAGGCGCGGCACTGCGCGGCGCGGCGGGGGAGACCCGGCGGCGCTCGGGGGGCGGCGGGAGCGCGGCGATCTCCGGGGAGAGGAGGGGGCGGATCGGGGCCACGGAGGGACGCAAGGAGGGCCGGGGAGGACAAGTTCGGATCGGCCGGACCGGGCGGCTGGGCTGGGCTGGGCAACGGCGAGATCCCGTTACCGGAGCTCAAGCGGAGCGCCTGGGCTCGGGAGAAGGGGGCGTGCGTGCGGGAAAGGCGACGGCGCCCCTTCGCTCTTGCGGGATCGGGTGGCGGGAGGGTAAGTCGCTTTCTGAACTTGACCGTGTGTGTGTGTGTGTGGGGGGGGGGGGTTAACTAACTTTGTTGCGATCGTCCCTCTCCCCTACCCCCCATTTCCTGCGCTTAAGTGAGCCAAGGACAACCGAGTTGGAAAGGGGGGGGGTTGCACACTGTCTGGCCCCCTGCTCTCCTCCAAGGCGCCAATCTGGGCGGCTCCTCTCCCTCTTTCCTTCCCTCCCCCTTCACCTCTTTTCTCCTTTCCCTCCAGTTTTTTTTAGCAAATTCCAAATTCCAAAGTGGGGGGGGGGCTTCTCTCCCACCCACCCCCAACAGATCGGCTGGAAGGAGAGAAGTCTCCGCTTCCTGACAGTCGCCCCCGTGGGGGTGGCTTGTGGCTGGGTCGGATTTCGCTTGGATCTCTTTAGCTGCTGGGGGAGAGAAACTGGAAGTGAACTTTTTTTTTCTGCCACTGCTTTGCACGCCTCGAGGGCAGGAAATGCGCGGCGAGAAAGTGGCACAGGAAACAAGCCCCGCGAGCTCTGCCTTTTCTCTTTTGGGCTCTGCAGATGGGCAAGAAAATGTTAGAGGGAGTGTAAAACAACGCTGCGGAATAAGCGCCGAGCTGGTTAGAGAGGCAAAAGCTTTATTTGAGGAAGTTACATACTTGAGGGAAAGAGGGAGAGAGAGATCCTAGCTATTTGACTACATCTTGCAGAGAGAGAGAAGTGTGGCAGGAGAGAGAAGAAGCAGGATATTGCCCTGGTTAACCCAATAGGAGACAAGACAAGGAAATGACCCCCAGGAAACAAGAGAGGTGCTATTCTCACTGTCTTAACTAAGTGATCCTTGCTGCCCCCTGCATGGTAGGCTCTTCTTCCTTCTTGCTGCTGCAGTACACCAGACATTGCTATTTCTAACAGAAAAGCCCCCCCCCCCATGGATCCGCTGGTTCCAAGACCCCTTTGAGCCCAGGCAGGTTGATCCGTTTGGCCACTCTTGTGCACGGAATGTGTGGTAGGGCCAAGCTACACATGACGAATGACACTTGAACGGCAAGTGGATTGAGTGGAGGGCAAGTGAACAGGGAGAAATACACTTGCCGTTCAAGTGTCATTCGTCATGTGTAGCTTGGCCCGTAGAAAGCTTCCTTACCACGTGGCAGGGGGAGGCAGACATCCTGTTCACAAGTGACAGGGAACGGACTCGCAATCTATGCAATGGTGCGCTCTTGATTTTTCTGTAAACGCGTGTAGAGGAATTCTCATGTTGCATTCAACACGTGCGCCGCTGAACATATAATTGAACCTGCGGATCTACTCGGGTATTCGCCTCCAGTTTCATTTGTAAGGTGAATACACATTGCCTCTTTCTGACAAACAGATGTTCACACATGCAGGCAAGAAGAACAAACGTGCCTTCGCTGTAATGTGTAGACAGGGCTAGTAGATCAAGCTATCAAGGCAGCCTGTGTATTTATTTATACCTTGCTTTTCTCAACATGATTCTCATCTCTGATTTAGTCTTAAAAGCCCCGGCTTGTGAGACAGATTAGGGAGGGTAGGTGGGAGAGTGGAGATTCGAACATGGGTCTCCCAGATCCTGGTCTGACTGTACCGCACTGGTCCATCAGTTGTTCAGAGTGACCGTTTTTGTTTTAACCCTTCTTGTGGCCCTTCAAGAAGACTAACAAAATTTGTATCCCAGCATAAGCTTTTGCAGACTTGAGCCCGCTTTGTGCATGGAAATTTATGTTTTAAAGTGCCGCAAGAGTCCTGTTTGTTTATTTAGCTATCTCTCAGGAACAATAACCTTTTTTTGTTGAGCAAGATTCAGGTCCAATAGCACCTTAAGGACCATCTAGATTTCTAGAGTTTTTGAGAGTCAGACTCTTGAAGGCTCATACCCTGGAAATCTAGTTGGTTTCTGTATGTGAGCATGATTCCCTATGAAAAGAAGATACGGGGTTGAGAATGTAGTTTTGGAACCAGCGGGACTTTAATAGGGAGGGGTGGGATTTTTGAGTGGTTCACTTGCCCCCCAAAACCTCTGCTTAAAAACAAGGGAAAGCGATGAAAGACTAGCTCAAAGTATGCGAGGAAGCCAAATGAGAACTGTTTGCCTATCCTGCCCCCCAACCTAGAAATAAAAGCAGACCCTTCTATGTCATGCTGTGCAAATGGTGCATATGTGCATGCATGCGCGGTCCCCTTTGCTATTAAAACTTTCAAAGTTGGGTGACTCGTCTTCCATGTAGCACCGTAGGGTGTTTTCCCGTGTAAGTTGTCTTGGTAATATTCCCAATGACAAACTCTGTTAAGGTAGGCCTGGGTTATTTTTGTATTGCGACTGAGGATAGTTCTTGCTCGAGGCCGTCCAACAACTTCATAGACGTGACCGTGTTTAAACTGGGGATTTTCCTGCTTATGCTCATGGCATTTTTACACATGAGCTTAAATAGTCTTTCAGCCTCCTGTTGTCATTATGTCAACATCAGATCGTTCATGTGGAAGAGAACCAAGGACAGGCAGCTATGTTGGACGTGAGCTGCTGTCAGTAGCGGACAGTTGGGGATTTGGTGGCATCCCCCCTGGAGGAGTGCATGTGAATTCCGAGACAGCCCCTTAGAAGCAAACACGCTGCTTTGGTTGAGTTTCAGTCCTTGACGGTCATCTTTTAGTTTTGTCCTGGCAGTGGCTGCCCTGATTTTTGTCCGGAGTGCCAATAGAATGATTACAGTTCAATGAAGCAGGGCCGGATCGACAGAGGGGCAGGGGGGTCTCCTGCCCCTGTGCTGCTGCACAGAGGGCGCTGAGCAGTGGCTGGTCAGGAATGTGTGCTCCCGGCCCTAGGGCGGCAGCGCGGGCAGCGGCATGGGAGGGCTGGGGAGCTGCCCCCCCTCCTGCAGTGTTGACGGGGCGGCCGGCTTGCCATACACTCCCAGCCCTTCAGCAGCTGCACAGGTGGCAGTGTGGGAGGGCTGGGAAGCCGCCCCCACACCATGCACCAGCAGCAATGATGGGGCAGCCAGCTCGCTGCGCGCTCCTGGCCCTCCAGCAGCAGCGCAGACGGCATACTCCCGGGGGGGCACCCTACATGATGTCACAGAAGTGACAGCATCATGCACTCCTGGGAGTACACGTGCACTTCGCACACGTGCGAGGGCAGGGGTGCCACTGGACTTGGGTTGCCCGGGGTGCTGGCAACCCTAGATCCGGCTCTGCAATGAAGCAAGAGTTCCTTTAAGCCCCTACTCTGGGCTGACTCTCATGGGCCTCCGAACATGTGTAGAATGCCTTTCCAATCACTACAACTATCCCTAACACGTAATGAGACAGCTGCTGAGCAGACGGCATGGCCATTTGCAAAGCACCTCCCAGAAAGGCCAAGGGACATAGCAGTTAATACGTTATTCTAGGATCAGGAAGATGCAGATTCAAATCCTCACTTCATCATAAAACTGACTTGGGCACTGCAGATAGGGTTGCCAACCCCCAGGCGAGGGCTGGATTTACACGTGCTGTAATGGAATTACAACTCATCTCCAAGTGACAGAGTTCAGTTCCCCTGGAGAAAATGGCTTCTTTGGAGGGTGGACGCTATAGCATTACACCCTACCGAGGTCCCTTCCTTTCCTAAACGCCACTCTCGCCAAGGAACCACCATCAAAATCTCTAGGTATTTCCCAGATGGAAGTTAACAACCCTAACTACAGACCAGTTACGCTCCCTCCGTCTAACCTACCTGACAGGGTTGTTGTGAGAATACAGTGAGAAAGAGTTAACTATCTGAACAGCCCCTGAACTCCTTGGAGGAAGAGGAGAATTATACTCTGAATAGATAGATCTGGCCTCCTGGTGCTTCCCCCTCGAAACCACGCACTGGGTCACATCCTGCTTGCGGCAACAGCCGGGTCATAGAGAGAAAAAAGTATGTGCGTCATAGAATCTCCCTCTTTTCTGTTAATTGACTTGAATGCCGCGGCAGATATCAATTTCTGGTAGGCAAGGAAGTTCATCACACGTGTGTGGAGAAGAATTTGGGGAGGAGAGGGGCAAATGAATGGGCACTGGCCCTTGAAGGGCCTCTCTCCTTCTAATTATGTCCCTCCGTTTCTCTGCAACAGCAAGTTGGAACTGCAGGGTTGAGCCAACAGCGGCTCTGTCTTCTGTGCTACTTTAGTGTGTGTGTGTGTGTGTGTGTTTTAATCTGCTAGCAATTAAGTTTGGAAATTGCTGGCAGATCGGGCTCTGATCTCTTACCAAGCAGATGGTGTCTTCAGGGTTTATAGCCGCTGATAAATTAATAAGAGGGGCTTCTCAGATTTATTCTGCTGATCAGTGGCCCTTCCCTGGCCTGGAAGCCGGCTAGAGGTCTCCCCCCCACCCCCATTCCGTCATCTGGTACCAGGAGACAAAGTTGTGTTTGCACATTTGGTCAAGGTTGTCTGCAGGAGCTGTGCATGATGTGGGAAGGCTGCACGGAACGTGTGGCAAGCTGCTCTTCTGCCTGGAGAGTGTGGCCAGTCTTTTGAGGCAGCTGGGCTTCAGGACATGGGCACTCTCTCCCGGATGGATGTGTTAGTTAACACAGAGAGAAACTGCAAAGCACACTGCCCCTTGTCGGCTGCTGGCTGCATTTTCAGGAAAGTTTTCTCCACACTGCCTGGCGGGGAGTGAGCATTCTCTGCTCAAAGTGCTCCATCTTGAACATGCCTTCTGCAAAGTGTTTGACATGACCTGATATAGCCTGCCAGGGAGGGAACACCACAATTCAAGTATCAGCACAGCTTTGAATTCACTGAACTTCCGTTTCCCCAGCTGCAAAATGGAAATAATCCATGGCATTGTTGTAATCGCTAAAATTTGCAAGTGAAGCGTGGGGAAAAAATGTATAAAAGTTTTGCAGTCCTTAGTATTAATACTTGGTCTTTAGCAGGTACTGATCCTTACAGGTTAGTATTGCTTATTACTGATTGTCACAGGACTTACAGTTGCAGGTTATCTGTGTAGTTGTATCTCGTGACGGTGGGAAACAGTTTCAACATTCACCCCGATTGGTTACGGCACTTTCAATCTGTCAAAAACGAATTGTGCAATTGCGATGATGCAATTTTTGTTGGGGCACAGAAAGAAGAAGAAAGGGGATTTCAAGTCCTGCTCAGTTTTGCTGTTTGAAACATTTTTAACATTTAAACGTTTTTAAAGTCGTGGGAGGGGGGAGAAAATACTAATAATTAACTGGAGAGTTCAATTTCCTCTAGTGAATGAGCTGGGACTGAAGGTTTAAATCTTCTCTGCTCTTTTTGTGCGAGCTCAATCTGAATCACAACTGAACCTGACCCCAGGTTCCCTCTTACAGACAGTTGGAGATCCGTAATCGTCACTGCAATTATCCATTTTGGGGCGTCTTCCCTCCAGGGCTGACTCTCATGTGCCTCTGAACATGTGCAGAATGCCTTTCCAATCACTACAGTTGTCCCTAACATGTAATGAGACAGCTGCTGAGCAGAAGGTATGAGCATTTACAAAGTGCTTCTCTGAAGGGCCAAGGGATATAGCAGTTAGCATGTTATTCCATGATCAGGAAGATGTGGATTCAAATCCTCGCTTGTCCATAAAACTGACTCAGTCTTTCCTAGGGGCACAGGGAAGCATACATGATTCTCCTTTTACCATAATTGTCCTTACAACAACCTTATGAGGTAGGTTAGGTTAAGAAAGTGACTGGCCCAAGGTCATCTCATTAGTGCAGATTTCCCCATCAGTTTCCCCATCGCTATGGCGCAGAGTGGTAAGCTGCAGTACTGCAGCCCAAGCTCTGCTCACGACCTGAGTTCGATCCCGGCGGAAGCTGGGTTCAGGTAGCTGGCTCAAGGTTGACTCAGCCTTCCATCCTTCCGAGGTCGGTAAAATGAGTACCCAGTTTCCTGGGGGTAAAGTGCAGATGGCTGGGGAAGGCAATGGCAAACCACCACAAAACAAAAGTCTGTCAAGAAAACGTCGTGATGCGACATCCCCCCAAGGGTCAGTAATGACTCGGTGCTTGCACAGGGGACTACCTTTACCAGTCCTAGGTGGACACTAAATACGCCTCTACACTGCCTCTGTGACCTTAGGTTTTCTCTGACCTGAATCGCATTCAGTTTTACTTCAGTCCCATTAACTTTGAGGTGTGATAGGGGAAGATCCAATACATGCATGAATGCGCATGGAGCTGCCTTATACTGAATCATTGGTCCATCAAAGTCAATGTTGGCCGTTTCCACACTACTCACCTTCTTCTGGAACGGGGTGCAACATCATGAAAAAAACCGCGGAAGATAGCGTCTTCTCACGTGAGTTTTGCGCGACGTCGTGCAAAACTCACGCGAGACGATGCTATCTTCCGTGGTTTTTTCGTGATGTTGCGCCCCGTTCTGGAAGAAGGTGAGTAGTGTGGAAACGGCCATGTCTACTCTGACCGGCAGCAGTTCTCCGGGGTCTCCAGCAGAGGTCTTTCACATCAGCTGCTGCCTGGTTTTTTTCTTACTAGAGATGCCGGGGATTGAACTTGGGACCGTCTGCATGTTGCATGCAGTTGCTCTGCCACTGAGCCACAGCTCCTCCACAGCTTCAACATCCAAAGATACTTGAACCACATGAAAGGCGGAGTATCGAATAACAAAAAGAAAGAAATAAGTACTTTTGGCCTATTGGGGTGGCAGAAGCTCTGAACTTAAGCTGAGAAGATGGTTGTTGTGGGTTTTCCAGGCTGTATTGCCGTGGTCTTGGCATTGTAGTTCCTGACGTTTCGCCAGCAGCTGTGGCTGGCATCTTCAGAGGTGTAGCACCAAAAGACAGAGATCTCTCAGTGTCACAGTGGTTGTTGTGGATTTTCCGTGACTGTGACACTGTGGTTCTGGTCGTAAATGAGTGACTATTTGATTTCTGAGCCATCTTGACGGCTGCACAGGGAGGAAGTGATTAGCAATTGCATTTTAACCTTCTCTTGCTTTACCGTGCACAAAAGACTTCATCCTGGACTGGAGGCATCCGATTCATGTGGGACGGGCAGTACTAAAGATCTCACCCTACAGATTCCAACGAGCAATGTCACATCTCATTAAATGTCAGTTCTGCTTATATTTGACAGCAAGCCGTCAGAGCCGCTTCTCATAATCTCTGCCTTTTCTAATTTATAGCGCCCTGCTCTCATTGTCACACTCTCTGCTCATTTAGAGGGAATGAGGAAGAGTGTCTGAGGCTAGCCAGTCACCGGTGAGTCAGATCTTTTGCCCTGATAAGGGCATCAGCTTCTTAGCTCTGCAGACCTTAGGACTTTTGGTACAGTGAGATAGGATAGCGAGATCCCCAAAGGATCTGAGGAGCCCTATATGCTTTGCAGAGGGTAGCTGCATTTGGCTGATGTATCAAAAAGGGACAGGAGCTTTATAGACCAACCTTTAAAAAAAATTCTAGAATAAACTAGAGACAGAGCATTTATTCAAATAGGCTTGGAGAAGCTGGAGCTCCGGGATGATACAGCAGTTGGAGCTCTGGGCGTGGATCTGGGTTCGAATCCCCCTCTGCCACAGAAGCTATTTGAGTGACCTTGGGCCAGTCACAGTCTCTAATTCTAACCTACCTTACTGTTCAAGATGGTTAGCTGTGTTGAGTCTGTCTGTAGCAGTGGAAAAGAGCAAGAGTCCAGTAGCACCTATAAGACTAACAACATTTGTGGTAGAGCTTTTGTGAGTCACGGCTCATTTGTGTGAGCTTTTGTGAGTCACGGCTCATTTCTTCAGTAAACCTTACATGTTTACTGTGAGAATAAAATGGAGAAGGCGAGAATATTGTAAGGTGCTTAGGGTCTCTGTTGGGGAGAAAAGTGGTGTATAAATAAAGAAGCATCTGTATACCAGGGCCTGGATTGAGGCACTTAAAAACTTGTTCTTGACCAGTTTGGGAGATCGTGTTGTTTGTCCTGCTGAGATCAGTTTTTTTTAAAGATCCCGAAATCTGTTTCTGGTTAACATCTGAAGAACCAAATATGAATGTATGCTTTTCATGCTCTGGGATCCACAGCACTGTCTTACAGCAGACCGTCGGGATATTTGATACTAGACTCGCATCTGTTCATGAAATGTTCTATTAATAACACTTGATCCAATAAGAGATGTCCTGACATCATCGCAGCTTGATCTTGTAACGTTGCCAGAAATGGAATCTCCCAGATTAGCTACAGATGGCCCAGAGGGAAAGGGTGGAACGGGTTGTAAAATGGGGTTTCTCGAGAGGAGAGCTGTAGTTACTCCCCAAAGGCAATGACCAAATCTCTGGTTTAAGATTGGAAGAATTATCTCGTGGTACGACGGGCTCATAAGTATGGAGAGTTTTGATTTTGTTGCTCTTTGGCTTTGGTTTGTAGCATGTGGCTGGGCTCGCTTGCGTGAGCTGTGATTACATTCCTCTTGAGTTACATTGGAGGCTGGAAAGCATTGGTTGGCTTTTGGAGAGCTGGATGGTATGAGTTTGATTGCCTTGAAGTGCTTTTTAGAGATCCAGCATCGTGGTTAGTGTGCTAGACTGGGCTCTGGGAGACCCGAGTTCAAATCCTCACTCATGGGCCAGTCACTCTTTCTTCACCTAACCTACCTCATAAGGTTGTTGTGAGGATAAAATGGAGGAGGAGGAGCGAATGATGCTGTAAGACACTTTTGGTCCCCATTGGGGAGGAAAGCAAGATATAAACAATCTAGACACATTTCAGTCCACACCTTGGCAGCAGTCCTGATCTGTGAGATGAAAATGCAGTCTTGCAGAATTGTAAATAAGGGTATGGAGATTCTGGCAGCCCCTCACCTGATACCAAAGCTCTGTACCGAAGTCTTACTTGCGGTGTAACCAACACATGCATAAAGTAGACATTATCATCATCATCATCATTGTTATTGTTGTTATTAGCTTCATTTATATTCTGCCTTACTTATCGGGACTCGGCAGATTACAGATCTGAGGGGATTGATCCATGGCCTGCTTTACAAAGTTACACCATGCCACACAATATATGAGGTAGAAGTGGTTCTGTATTTTTTTTCAATTTTTTTCAAAATATTAATTCATTATAATTTTTTTAAAAAAATCTCTTTTCCCCATTTGCATTTCTAGATAACAACATCTGGTCAGAATTGATATATATATTAGTTTCTGGATGTGTGGGTTTGTTTTTTGTAAAAGTGTATATTATTGACCACTGAGAAAGGTCCCTGAGGCCGAAACGCATATGGTCTTGTGTTGGTCATTTGATCTGTTCATCAACTGCGTTTGGAAAATATTATAGCTTACATAAAGCTTGCTCTGAATCTCAATGCAGCCTGACATCCAGGCCTTTTGTTTTTAACTTTACTTTGGTGTACACTAGAGGTGGGCATGAAGCAAAATACAAACCAAAGTTCGTCACGAACCAGGCCGTTTTTTGGTTCATGAACCGGCAGTTCGTCAGGGGCATTTCTAATGGACCATGACAAATTGTGAACATTTTTAGGTCGGTTCATTTTTCGGTTCATCACTGTAGACAGCCTGGCACTGATCAATCGGTTTCCTAGGCAACAGGGGGAATGGGCTTTCTGTAGACCTTCTGCTGCCCCGGATGTGACGTGTTCATGTACCGAACAAACCAGTTTGCAAACCGGGCAATTTCATGCCAGTTCGTAGTTCATGGTTTGTGAAATGTGACAAACCCCAAACCCCAAAGAACTGCCATTTTCCCAGTTCATACTTATCTCTAGTGTACACCACATAATAAATATTTATTAGGGAAATGGTGATGTCAACTGCTTAGGGAAGAAAAGTGGAGTATAAATCACTAAATAAATGAACGTTGCCCAGTTTTGACGAGCTGCTGTTAATTAGTTGAAAAGCAGCCTATTATTTTTGATTAGTTGTTCTCATGCTAAAATAAGGAAACGCCGGACACCTTAATGACTAGCAAACTGACTAGTGCAAAAGGGAGCTGCTATAGGTCATAACTTAGAGTGATCAGATAAGCGGAATTTCTGATGCACTTATTTTATATAAATTACACTTTCATTCTGGATAGATGGTATTCTCTTTGTGGGGAGGTGGTGCTCTGTTGTCTTGGTGCTGGAAGGAAGGCAGTGGGAGGGCTTCTGGTGTCCTGGCCTCACTGACAGTCCTTTAGATGGCACTGGATTTCTAGCCACTGTGTGTGACAGAATGTTGGACTGGATGGGCCACTGGCCTGATCCAACATGGCTTTGCTTATGTTCTTATGCTTATGTTCTTATGGATGGACCCGATGTTATGCTGGCCTCTGATGCAATGCATCTGGATGGTGAAGCGAATCACCTTTTTTTTTTGTTTGAATGTAAAATCTGAAAAGAAACGCAGGAATAAAGGCTGAAGTTGATTGTAATCATGTTAAGTGGTTTTCACTGGGAAAGAATTCTAGCGCTTGTTCAGGCTGTGCTCGGTATTTGGACGTGAAAAATAAATTCTGGTCGAAAAAGTTTTCGCTGTACAGAAACGGGACCTGCCAAGTTTGTCCCGAGTCTCCTGCCCCCCTTCCCCAGTCATGAGACTGGCTTAAAAAATAATGAGATTAAAATAATCCCTTTAAAAATATTGCAGCCTAGTTCCCAAGCCTAGAAGGTTACAGCAGGATTATGTATTTAAATTATTTCGCTCTCTCTCTACAGGAACGAAACATTTTAATTTAACTTTGAGGTGGCAGTGGAAGGACTTGTTCTCATTACCTTTTATCAATGACAACAAGACAGGTGTATGCCACTCCCAAGTGAGAGTTTTTATGACCATTAACTGCAGGTTTAACTAGAGTCCTGTTTTCAAGTTACTAGAGTCCTGTTCTCAAGTCAAGACTAGGGTTGCCAGACTCAGAATGGTAACCAATGGGAAGATTGGGGTGGGAATGTGGTGCGGTGTCACAAGCATGATGACATCACTTTCATGATGACATCAGTTTCAGGGAAAACCCTCAAGTGGCAGTGGGTAGCTCTAGGAATCACCAGAAACTCTATAGTTCTACATAGTTTCACTATAGAGTTTCTGGCAATTCCTAGAGCTACACACTGTCACTTCTGGGTTTTCTTTGGAAGTGATGTCAACATGCTCATGATGCTTCCAGGTTTTTTGCCTATTAGATTGACAGCAGGCAGTGGGAGCTTGAGGCAGGGGATCCCCCACCCCTGCTGGCAGCCCTCCAGTGAACGCTTGATCTTTCTTCATATGTGCATCGAGTAAATCTCATGTTACATTCACCATGTGTACAGCTTGAATGTATGATTTAAACTCCACATTCAGCTCCACATTCAACACACGTACAGCTTGAACATGTGATTTAAACCCCTGGCTTCGTTAGTAAGGTGAACGTGTTACAAACAGATATATACACATCTTAGAAACAGATGTTCTTTCTTACAAACAGAAAAATGCACATACATGCAGGATGTATGTGCATTCCTGTACACACGTTATAGTGAACGCATGTACAATCTGTGTACAGAATACACTTGATTTTCCTTTTGGGTAGTTCTCATGTTACATTCCAAGATGAATGCGTGATTTGAACCCCATGTTTATCCAGGTCCTGGTCCCCTTTGTAAAGTGAATGTGTATTGTCTCTTTCTTACAAACATGGGCACACAAGCACGCACACACAGGATGTGTATGCTTTCATTGTCACTTCTGAACCACAACAGAAATCAAGAGTCATGAGACAGAGCAAGCCTTGCTTCCCATCACGGTTGGAATGCAAACCAGGCAGATCAGAACAGGACTTTTGTGAGCCACCTTAGGCTCCCAGTCAGTGATTCCCTCTGACCACATCACCCGAATGCAATTCAAAAACAAGTCACATAAACTTGCCAGCATCCCTAGACTTCCAGAGAAAACAGAATCCCCCCCCCTTCCAGAGCCTCCTTTTTGCAGCCCTGGATGAGAGACTTAAGTGCTGACTTCAGACTTCAGCCTTGCCCATCACCATTGGCTTGCCAACCTGTAGGTGAGGCCTAGAATGCATCTGGAATTTGAAGAGGGGATTCTATGGCATCATATCGCTGCTCCGCTCCCCCCCCCCTTTCCCCCCTTTTCCAAGCACCAATTGCAAATTTCCAGGAATTTCCCAAGCCAGAGTTGGGAACCCTTCGTTTCAAGCAGGCCATCTTTAGCTTTTCAATGCTGTGTTTAAGCAACACTAATCTTCATATGATTACAAAAGCACAACCCATTTCACGGTGGTTGAAAAAATAGTTTTTGTGATGGCATGGGTTCTAGCCAATTGGAACTGTGCCTAGCTGTCGTTTGCAGCAGTCATGCGGAACTAGCTCCTCTGAGAAGGTGATACATTTGAACCAAACACAATGTGTTTTCATAGCAGGTTTACCACTCTTACAGTGCAATCCTAAAAAGAGTCACTCCAGTCTAAGGCCATTGAAATCAACGGGATTAGACTGGAGTGACTCTTCTTAGGATTGCACTATTAAGTACATAGATCTATGTGTTACCTTTTCTTTTTAACTATTGAGTTTCCCCCCACCCCCAGCCTTAGTCAAAACTAGGTAGGTAGAAAGGTTTATTGTATTCAGCCATAGGCCATTACAAGTCACAAACAACAAACAAAACAGAAACACAAGCTTGAATAAAATTGATGTGACATGGTCAAAGCATTCAAGTTTAAAACTAGATACAACCATTAAACCATTTCCGGTTGTCAAATTCATATAGGACAATAAAAGTATACACAGTTAAAACAGTAAAAATCCCCAATGTTCAATGTTAACGTCAAAACTAGTCCTCTTATATATTGACCTGCTTCCAGAACTTTGGTGCAAACTTTTTAGAGGAAACCTAAGTTCCAACTGCATATCTGTCTTTCACCTACTTCTTTTCCTTCTGCCTTTGGAAGAGAGTCAACTGTCTTCCCTCATCCATAACCAGAGTTGATTAATGGGGAAGGAGTGTCTCTGTAGGAGTTCAGGCTCAGACTTGAACAATGTATACTTGGCAGCTCTGTCCCGTTTTATCCTGGTACAAAATTTCATCAGTTTTGAACGTCCCATTAGAACGCCGTGTCTCTTTCTTTCTCCCTACCCAAAAGTTACATGCTTTGTAATTCATATATCCCTGACTTAATGAATGAACAACATTCTACAAATTAAGCCAACAAAAATGCATTTTTATCCATTCCTGCATGCTAACGAAAGAAACCTTATATCCTCTATGAGGTGCTTGTATACCAGATGCTATGGAATGACTCATGTGCCTACAATTCTTGTTGCGAATGGCTGCAATTAGGCATTCGCCTCCTGGGGTAAAGTTTATAAGGGAAAGAACCTAATTATGGATTTTACAAAGAGGCTGGAATGCTGACAAATTCGTCATCAGTCTCTCGGGCTCCTTTTTCTTAAAGAAGAATATGAACCAATCTTCAAAAATGTGAAGTTGGACTCTTAGTAGGTAAATCAGGGTGGAGGGAGAAAGACAACTCAGTTTTGGCTGGGTTGTATGCTTGGATCTTAAACCTTTGATAATTAAATGAAGACAGATAGAAGTTAAATGTAAACAGACATCCTACAAGGTGGCTTTCCTGCATACGGAAATGCTTGATCAGATCGGCGGTCCATCCATTTCAGCATCCTGTCTTACACAGAGGCCAACAACAGGGTACAGAGACGCCTTCCCCTTAAGACGTCTCCTGGCACTGGTATTCTGAGGTTTACCGGAGGTTCCCTTCAATCGCCATGGCTAGTAGCCACTGATAGACCCATCCTCCATGAATTTGTCTCAGCCCCCTTTTAAAGCTATCTTTGCCTGGAGCCATCACTGTATCCTCCGGCTTTTTAATCACTTTGCCTTTTGAGACATAAATACATAGAATTTCATTACTGGATTAAACTAAAGTATTCTGGTTCCTTCCAAGAGCCCCCTGGTGGATGCTTCTGAAAGCTTGCAAGGAAATATAAAAGTATTGACCACTTTGTTCTCAGCCTCTGGTATACTATTCCTGAACAAGGAGGTTGTACATTTTGTCCTTGTTTATGTTGTATGTATTTTGATCGGCATTCCAGTCCAGAACAGTGTTGGGTTACTGCTTTGAGCCTCTGATGACATCCTGCCTTCTAGAATTATATTGCTCCTGCAGTTGGGTTACCAGACAAAGACTGGATAAAGCAGATTAATTTACAGTTCAATAACTTTACTGAAGTTTATCAATGATGAGCATAAGTGATGAGATGAGAGCAAAACCTTGAACAACCTTCCTGCCCCCGCTCCCCGCCCCCAGATTCATCTTGTTTATTAAGATTGGTGGAGTCAAGATGAAATAATGCCTTGCAGAGTGAGAAATTTGAGTAAAACATTGCTAGCAACTTCTGTGCCGATTTCAGCAACCAACAAACTGGAGTCTAGAATTTAACAAACATTTAGTGGTATTGCACTAAATGACTAAAGATTTGTTCCAAGTTTGACCACAATTCATTCGTGGCATTATTACCAGATGTGTGACTGCTGCTGGACAATTGAACAAGTCCACCTATGTAAGTCTTAAACACATTTTAGAGAATTTCAAAAGTTAAACCACCAAAGCTGCACCTGATAAAGCCGATTTTGATCTTGAAGCTTGGACATATCTCAAGATAACTTTTTTCAGATATCTCAAGATACCTGAAAAGTGACATGAGCTTGGATACCATTGCAGATCTTTGGTAGGATTGCCAGCCTCCGGGGGTGGGGGGGTGGGGGTGGAGATCTGCCGGAATGACCACTGATCTCCTTGCAACTGAGATCGGTTCCTCTGGAGAGAATGGCTGCATTGAAGGGTGGATTCTATGGCATTATACCACACGGAAGTATCTCCCAATCCCAAACCTTGACCTCTTCAGGCTCTACCTCAAATCGCCAGGAATTTCCCAACCTAGAATTGGTATCCCTTGTTGAGGGAAGGGATTTCCTTCAGAGGATCAGAATTTTCTCACCTCCCGCCCCCCACTGGAGCTTGAAATGCTGCTCCTGGGGGACGGGAGAACCCCTTCCCTGGAACAGAATAATGGAGAGTCGGAGGGAGAAGGGAACTCCCTTGTATTAGCAGAAACATTCGATGGGATCAAACCTGTGTGTGTGTGTGTGTGTGTGTGTGTGTGTGTGAGAGAGAGAGAGAGAGAGAGAGAGAGAGAGAGAGAGAAGGGGGGGCATGCAAATGAAGGCACCCTGTGTATATCTCCAAAAACCTTATTTCATTACCTCAGTCAAGGACTGTATCACTAGACTGCACAGATAGGGTGAGTTGGAGGGAGAAAGAAAGAGGAAGGGTGCACTGGGGTCACTGGTGTGGTGCCTGCCCACGTACCCTAGGGTTGCCAGATCCAGACGGAGAAACTCCTGGAGATTTTGGGGATGGGAGCCTGGAGAGGGTGGGGTTTGGGGAGGGGAGGGGCCTCAGCGGGGAATAATGCCATAGAGTTTACCCTTCAGGGCAGCCATTTTCTCCAGGGGAACTGGTCTCTGTGCAGGGCCGGTGCCAGGGTTTCTGGCGCCTGAGGCGAGATACCTACTTGCGCCCCTTGCCTGCATGCGCAAAGTGCACACACACACTTCAGCCCTGTGCGATGATGTCACTTGTGAAGTCATCGCACAGGAGTGTCCCCCTCACCTGAGGCAGGCGGCAGTGGCGAAGGGGCAGGGAGGTGGCCTGCTTCCCCGCTCGCTTCCCCACTTGCTGCTGCGCCGCCTGGGCGCCCAGCTCGCCAGGAGCTGAGCCAAGGCAGGCAGCAGTGGTGAACGGGCGGAGAGGCGAGCAGGGATGCGGCCTGCTTCCAGGTCGCTGGGGGCCGGCACAGCGCCTGCCGTCACTGCCTCCATGGACGCACCAGGCCTGTCTCTGTGGCCTGGAGATTCCGGGAGATCTCCAGCTACCACCTGGAGGCTGGCAAACCTAATTGTACGCAGAAGTGTGTGGCCGATGTCATCTATCATTTTGCTTTTAAGGCCAGATTAGCGTGCTCACTCAAGCTGCTGCTCTCAGATTCATAAAGCAGAGATGGGTGTGCTTGAGATGGCATCCATTTATGAACAAGGTCCATAAAGGGACAGAAGCAGCGGGCTTCAGAACATTCTATGCTTCTAGCTAACAAACTGTAGTCTCATAGGGACTCCACCCTATGAGACTAAACCAATGCACACAAATATTGGCGGGGGGAGATAAATGGATGGTTCCATTGCAATGTATGTGATAAATACACCACAGCAGAGAGCAGGATTTTTTTGTCCCATAAAGATCTCACCTTGTATGGGCGCTGCATCCTAAGGGATTGAAACCTTGATTTCTAAAGCAAACTGCATTATATAATTTTGGATTTCCACGATCCTTTCAAAAATGTGTTCATTCGAGGCCTTGTTGACCATCATATATGGTAAAATTATCATGTGTGGATCATCATTGTGCATTCTCATCATTTTCAGCGTATAATTCTTAAAATTTCTGTGGGCCTGCCAACAGGTTTAGTGAGACATGCACTGAACCGTTTCCTTAGAGTAAGTGCCATCTCTGCTATATTCCTGGGGAATGAGTTCCAATCCAAATGCCGTCCTTAAAGCCTGGATAAAAAGACTCGTCTTAGTCTGGAGATTCATATCGGCAACTGATCATTTAATTTAGATGTCATCAAGAAGATTAAGCCAACCAACCACAATATTTGTAATTGGAAGTTATGATTATTCCCGAGCTCTTAATTTCCTTCAAGTGTAACATTTCTGTGTAGCTTGAATGCAATGGGCAAAGAGAATTTTAATTTGTATACCTGATTAAGAAATAATTGTAGGTGCCAGTGCTCACAGATGTTGATAATGTTACATGGAGGATCCTGAACTCTGATTAATATCTTAGCTCGTACTTCCGTTACCGCGTAGTATATGACACAAGAAGTTAATCATTATCATAAAACACCTTAATAAATTCTCATTAACATTTCCCGGTTCTGTTCAAAGTAGCTTATAATGCCTTTGCTGACCTATTCTGTTTAATCATAATTGGCTATTGCATGACGAAATTTGGTTTAAGCCGATCTAACTCTTGATGAATTTGTAAAGGTTTTACTGCAAATCCTCAACAGGATAGCAATTTCTTGATTCAGGCAGATGGGGATCTATAAAAATGATGTCCAAAACATTGAGGAATGTAATAGGGCTGTGTCTGGTCAGACCAAAGATCTGGCTTGTTCAGCATCCTGTTTCATGCAGTGACCAACTAGAAGACCCAAGAAGACCTGCCAACAAGGCAGAGGACGAACCCTCCCTCTAAGTTTGCCTGGTTCCCTTACCCTCTCAGTGGGAGTGGGGGACCCAGCACGTATCTTTTTCTTCTCCTTGCTCTTTCCAGGAGTGACATCATTGTGCAGGCCCCAGGAACGCTCCTGCACTTTACACCGGGCCGATTGGGCTCCTGGGGCCTGTGCAATGACATCACCCTTAATAACAATAACAACAGCAAGAACAACAACAACTACGATGACAATGACAACCACATTCAATTTATATACTGCCCTTCAGGACAACTTAACACCCCCTCAGAGCAGTTTACAAAGTATGTTGTTATTACCCCCACAACAATCACCCTGTGAGGTGGGTGGGACTTAGAGTGCTCTGAGAGAGCTGTGACTGACTCAAGGTCACCCAGCTGGCTTCAAGTGGAGGAGTGGGGAATCAAACCTGATTCTCCAGATTAGAGTCTTGCCGCTCTTAACAACTGGGAATGACCTTGTCGCGCCATACCATAACTGCATCTAGAAGGCCTGTTCCCCCGCCTTTTCCCTCTGCTGGCCAGGTGAATGGTAGCAGGGGATGGAGGGTAAGAGCAGGGGATCCCCTACCCCGACTGGGGAACCCGTCAGCCCTACCTCCTTCTGTTGTTGCCTGTCAGCCCTGCCATTCAGTCGGCCATCACCTCTGGACACAAAGGTTCCATTGAGTCCTTGTGGCTAATAACCATTGAGGGATCTCTCCTCTGCGACTTAGTCGAAGCCTGTTTTAAAACCAACTACATTCGTCATCACCAACGACACTAGTCATTATAAGTTAATTACTCTTCGAGTGAAGAAGTACTTCCTCCTTTCTATCCTGGGTCTGCTGCCCAGTTTTCATTTCGTTTCTCAGTGTTCTCATGTTATTTGTGGGGAAGGAGAAGGGGAGAGAATTCTATCTGTTTTTTCTACCTCATATATAATTTTATAAAGTTCAGTGTTGTCCCACTGAATTGTTCTTCCGCTAAACTAAAATGCTCCTTATAGGCATGTGAGTGCCATCAAGTTGCAACTGATGTCTGGTGACTCCATTAAGGGGTTTTCGTGGCAACTGAGGAGCAGTGGTGGTTGTTGTGGATTTTCCAGGCTGTATAGCCGTGGTCTTGGTATTGTAGTTCCTGACGTTTCGCCAGCAGCTGTGGCTGGCATCTTCAGAGGTGTAGCACCAAAGGACAGAGATCTCTCAGTGTCATCTCTCAGAGCAGTGGTGGTTTGCCGTTGCCTTCCTCTTCAACTTCCATCTTTCTTGGATGGTCTCCCATCCAGGTACTGACCAGTGCTGACCCTGTTTAGATTCTGACATCCCATGAAATAGGGCCATAACGTGCTGCTTTCCCATCCCGAACAGTCTTTCCTTATAGGGGAGGTTTTTCAAATCCCCTATCATTTTAACTGTTCCTTTTTGTATCTTTTTTACCATATGCTTTTGAGATACAGCAATCAGAGTTGTACACAATACAGTGTACTAGAGTGCATTCTTTCTTGTAAAGATGAATATTTCATCTCATCTACTCATTTGCTGTAGCATTCTACAGAATCTTTCACTATCACTAAAATGTTCTGGTTGCATTTCCATGCAACCACACGTAACCCATCCCTTCTACTCTCGCATATATATGGGTTTTTTTCACTTTCACATTCATAACAATCCATCATTTTCTATTTCATTGGAATGCTTTTAATCCTGATTTGGAAGCAGAAGAGCAAATGATAGTTTGAATTCAGACAAAAGGATGATCTATGGAAAGTATTAAATAATTCAGGCCACCTCATTTGGATGATTTCCTCTCAAATGAATAACCATGTATCAAGGCACGAATGCCTTAACTGTGTATTTTGTGTATAGTTTGCCAGTTTGGTGTAGCGGTTAAGAGAGCGGGACTCTAATCTGGAGAACGGGTTTGATTTCCCACTCCTCCACTTGAAGCCGGCTGGGTGACCTTGGGTCAGTCACAGCGTTCTCGGAGCTCTCTCCTCCCCACCCACCTCACAGAGTGATTGTCATGAGGATAATAATAACATACTTTGTAAACTGCTCTGAGTGTAGCATTAAGTTGTCTTGAAGGGCAGTATATAAATTGAATGTTGTTATTGTTGTTGTATTTAGGAGAAACAACAAGCCAGGGCTACAATATAGTTAATAATTGGAGTATAATCTATTATTTACAATACAAAGTGCAAAAGTGCTGAAAATACATGCATGGATTATAAACCAATTTATACAGAAGAATTCACAAGTGCATAGATACAGTTACCAGTAGCAAATATAATTGTGCAAAATATCACTGTCCGGAACAAGTCTTATCCATTAAAGTGCAAATGCCAAAAAAGTCAAAGGAGAATCGGTAGGTGGGAGCTTGCGCCAAAGGGATATTAGCAGTCCATACAATCAAGGTACATATACAGAAGAAAACGCCGACGGGGACTTGCAGGCAAATAACATTAACCCGTTTCGTGAGGATCACCCCTCACTTCTTCCTGGGCGTGTAGCAATTCGGACTGTACATACTGTGAAGGAAAATTAACAATAAACGAACATATATTCAATTTTAATATAATAATTTTATTATTTATTAAAATACACTGATTGAAGTGTAGTTATTGAATTGAATCATTTATATATTCTGTATTGATTGTATTGAATATATTTATTAGTGGCACTTTGCACTTTATTCACGGTTGGCACTTTACTAAAATTAAAATTGTTTACAGTCATTGGGTTCAAGATTGATAGTCTATAGGGAGAAGTCCCTCCTCTCCTAAACTCCACCTTCCCCGGCTATAACCACAAATCTCCAGGAATTTCTGAACCTGGAGTTGGCAAACCTATGAACTAAAGAGCGTTACTCCAGCTTACTGGAATAGAAGGTGATTCAGAAAAATCAGAGGACACCTGCAGGAACATCCTTTGGAAATAGCTGCCTCCATTGTAGTATACAATGGAGTATACAAAGTGGGCTCAGGGTGGGTTACAACAATAGATAAAAATACAATAGAAAAAACAATAAAATCATAAATCTCATTATTGTATTTTAATCATATATTTTGTTGGAAGCCACCCTGAGCTTGCTCGCAGGAAGGGTGAGGTATAAGTCGAATAAAATAAATAAATAAATAAATAATCTCATTAATCATATTAATCAAAAGCTCAGCAAACAATTTCCAGTATTCCCCAGAAGGAAGTGACATAATCATGCTTCCCTA
Source organism: Eublepharis macularius (assembly GCF_028583425.1). Lineage (NCBI taxonomy): Eukaryota > Metazoa > Chordata > Lepidosauria > Squamata > Eublepharidae > Eublepharis > Eublepharis macularius. Next base: position 131,186,994 of record NC_072796.1, on the reverse strand, counting down.
AAAGGAAGTGACATAATCATGCTTCCCTGGAAGGAAGTGACATAATCACATTGGTCCCAGCTCCCACAGCAGCCATTTTGTAGTTCGCTGCACTTCCCTCATGGCAGCTATTTGGTGGTGGTGGCCACTAATGGTTCTCAAAATTCCAAAAGTGTCCACAGGCGTAGCAAGATCTGCGACCCCGGTGAACCCCATTTGAAACTATCAGTTTTTCATGTTTGACAGACCACAATTACAAGTTACCCTCTGAGGTGATCATAATAGTTTAGCAATAACTATATTTTTGCTGCTGGAGTATCAGTTGTACAGGAATCACCTCTGTGCATTTAATTTAATTTTCAGACTTTTCAATGCAATATGTTTAGCGCTGTTTTCAGAAACTGCTTGTCTTTTGGGGCAACAGAAGAATTTTGAAACTCTTCAATTATCTTCTGGAATTGTTATTTTGAATTGGAAGACTTCAGAATTGCTAGGGGTGGTGTTTCTGGATATTTACTCTCTTTCAGAGCAAAGAAAAAAAATCCTAACATTCCCAATGTCCTTAATATCCAAGTTCGAGTTTATATTGCTTTCATAATGGGTCAAACCCTTCCAGTAAGCGAGGAGCTCTTCTGCTTGGGAGACGAGAAATGTGATATCCATCCCCATAATATAATCGAGCTCATTTAAACCAAAGTCAAATTCTAGTAAAATTGGGGGGGGGATCACCACAAGAAGATGTTTGGTTGAGAAAACTTATCGTGGAGATACAAAATGAATTTAGGGTATAATTACAGTGATGTTACCTTTTGTTTTTGTAAATCAGGAATAAGTAGAGTTGCCAGGTCCCCCTAACCCCCTGGGTGGGAGGTGGGAGGCCTAGCACTTACCTTGTCTTCAGTGGTTGCGTGTGTGCATAAAGGGTTGCCTGCGGCCCATGTGATTCGGGCCGATTTGGCCCAGATCATGCCGCTGCAGAGCACAGGAGTGCTGTTGTGCTCCGCAGCAGCCCAATCTGAGCTGATTCAGCCCTGATTCAGTCCGAATCAGGCCCCGATCAGGCTGCTGCGGCGCACAGGAGCGCAACTTGGGAGATGCATTCCCCCCCCCCCCCCGCTGGCCAGGTAAGCGGGGATAGAGGGTGGAGGGTGGGAGCGGGGGATCACCTACCCACAGCAGGGGACTGGCAACCCTAGGAAATAAGGAACTAAATTTGCTAGGCTGAGCTTGGAAGCTGGTGGGAGGTTTGGGGGTGGGGATATACTGGAGGGCCGGCTTTGCAAGATGATGTCACTTCCTTTTGAGGAATACCCCGAAGTGATAGTAGCAGGTCTAGACATTGCTGGGAACTCATCCCAATCCCTAGACGTTCCTTATATAAAGACCGACTTTCCCCCATAGAACTGGATGCACATACAGACGAACAGAGGGCAGTGTGGTGATGATAAAATGGAGGAGAGGTGAATGACGTGAGCTACTTTAGGTCTCCATTTGGGGGGAAAGGTGGGGGTATCAATGAAGTAAAATAAAATTTAAGAATTCGCGGCCAAAAATAAAGCTCTTGGGAGTGTGTTAATTAGAACCTGATTTTAATACTTATAGGACAACCCTAAACAGAGTTACTCCTGTCTATGCTCATTGATTTCAATGGGCTTAGATGGGAGTAACTCTGCTTAGGATTGCACCGTTTGCCACTCTTTGGTAGAGAATGCTCAGTGCAGCTGAAAAGCCTTTTCTGTGTCAGTCCCTGTCATTGACACACTTCCAGATGTTGCCGGCTTGATTCTTTCTATTATGATGGACCAAAATCCGTTACTAAAGGTCCAGCACTAAAACTGACCGGGAAAGGGGTCTCTGCAACTCGTAACCCACCCAGATGACTACAACCAACCTTGTAATGTGGGTCTTTGTAAATGCCCAGAATAGAGAGCAAGTTTGGTGTAGTGGTTAAGAGTGCGGGGCTCTCATCTGGAGAGCCGGATTTGATTCCCCACTCCTCCGTTTGAAGCCAGCTGAGTGACCTTGGGTTAGTCACAGCTCTTCCAGAGCTCTCTCAGTCCCACCCACCTCACAGGGTGATTGTTGTGGGGATAATAACAACACACTTTGTAAACTGCTATGAGTGAGCGTTAAGTTGTCCTAAAGGATGGTATATAAATCAAATGTTGTTGTTGTTATAATATGCAGTGTCAGGATTAGAGAGCCGGACCAGGGCGTTTTCACATGTCTTTACCCTCGCACAAAATCATGCAAAACTCATGGAATTACGGCATCTTTGTGGCACAATTTCTGATATCACCCATTATGATTCCATTTCGTGGCACGATGACACGCCATGAAGACGCCCTCGTTCCATGAGTTTTGCATGATTTTGCGCAAGGGTAAAGACGTGTGAAAACGACTCAGGACTGGGAAGACCTTGGGTCAAATTGCTACTAGGTGACTTTGGGCTAGTCTCTCTGTCTTATCCTCACTTACAGTAGTAGTCCTTAACCTTTTTGAGGCTGTGGGTACCTTTGGAATTTTGCAGCTGGGTAGTAGGTTTGCTACAAAATAGCTGCAGCAGGAAGCAGAGCCAAGCACACATACCAGGGAGTCCAGATCCCTTCTATGATGGGAAACCTCCTGGCCTGGACCCCTGTTCTTGGTGTCACTCAATCTGGTGCTGTGGGGAAAATGGGGTGATTTGGCATCAACATCAGCACTTTGGAATGGCGCTCTAGGATTCACCACAAACTCTATGGTTTAACCTGAGTTTGGTTGAATCCTGGAGTGTCACCCTGACATGATGATGTCAGGGTGCACAAAAAATGGCATCACACATTGTTGTAATGCCACATTGCTTGTCTCCACCTCCCCTCCCCAAATTCTCCTGCTGGCATGTTGGCTAGGGCTGGCAACCCTAACACATACACACACAAGTGGAAGGACGATGGGGAATATAAATACACACAGAAGAAGCCCAAGGAGAAAGGAAAGATAAAATAATAACAATAATGGTGCTTATATAATAATAATAATAATATTTGATTTATACCACCCTTCAGGACAACTTAATGCCACCCTCAGAGCGATTTGCAAAGTGTGCAATTATCCTCATAACAATCACCCTGTGAGGTGGGTGGTGGCTGGGGCTGAGAGAGCTCTGAGAGAGCTGTGACTGACCCAAGGTCACCCAGCTGGCTTTAAGCAGAGGAGTGGGGAATCAAACCTGGCTCTCCAGATTAGAATCCTGCCGCTCTTAACCATTACACCAAACTGGCTCTCTATACCGTTCTAGGCAGATTAGTGCCCCATTCAGAGTGGTGAACAAAGTCAGTATTATTATTAACCTCACAATACATTTGGGGAGCTCGGCTGAGAGGACTGGCTTAGCCATTCCACCTGCTGAGCTCACGGCAGGAGTGGGATTCGAACCAGCAGAGTGCTGATTCTCAGAGCTCTACTGTTCTGCTGCTTTCTAGCCCCCAACAACTCACAGCTGCTCCGTGGGTACCTGGACTAGGGCTGCCAGACCCCCTATGGGGGCAGGGGATCCCCTGCACCCACCCTCCCACCCCCACTTACCTGGCCAGCGGGGGGGCGCGCACCTTCCATGTGCGCCCCCCTGCAGTGCTGCGCGCCCCCGCGCACAGCAGCCCCAGGATCAGGCCTGTTTTGGCCTGGATCAGGGCCCCTGTGGGGCGTGGGAGCGTTTCTGCGCTCCGCCAGGGCCCACAACGGGCCCGATCAGTGCCCAAACGGGGGTTGCGTGATGACGTCACTCCCAGAATTGACGTCATCGTGCTTGCAGGAGCGCGCGCGCGCGCACATGAGCTCCTCCAAGGTAAGAGCCAGGCCCCAGTCTCCCGCTGGGAGATTGAGGGGGCCTGGCAACCCTAATCTGGACCCTTCTGCTGGGAACACCAGTGCATATGTTCAGAATGCTGGTGTTCACAAGCATTCTGCTGGGAACTCCAGTGCCTTCACTCTTCTCTTAAATCAAAGTGGAAGGGGTTGATCTTGTAATTCTTTCCTTTTTTTTAAAAAAAAAGGAAATGCACTGACTTACACTTCTTGTAGATTGTTCAGTCTTGAAACTTACTATACTGGCTTCAGGCAAGTTGCTGCCCCCACCCCACCTTAACTGGGGATAAGTGTGAAAAAAACCTCTGCATGTGAAGGTGTGGGAATTCATGTCTTACAAATGTTACCAATATCTTTCCTTCGCATAAGGTCAGCCTGGCGTTGTTGCAACCCAAAAGGTATTGTGGCTTGCCAGATATTTGACAGGCCTAGACAAGTACTGGAAACAGAATATTGCTCGAACACCTGGTAGCTTGCTGTACATTGATGTGTTCAACTTGGCAGTTTGAAAACGGGGCTGGCTGGTCGTGCCGGGAAGAAGGCTGATGGGCTCTCCCAGAGTTCTTCTGTTCTCTGCTGTTTTCCGCACAATGCTTTGCAATCTTTGGCTAATCTCACCCTAACCCTGTTCTGCACAATTTGTGACCCATTGACCAGATGCATGAAGCCTGCCTGGGTCTGTGTTAATACCTTAATTTTTACCATCCCAGACAATAAGTCTCTGGTAGGGTTCTGTGTGAAAGGATCTAAGCGGGTGCCAAAATGAAGTAGCATGCAATTGGCGCTTGGATTTCCTTACATGCCTTTCTCGGTTGAAGGGCTGCTTAATTATCAGTTATCAACAGGGCAAACCTCATTGAACCCCTTTACCAAGGGCCACTGCCACAGAAGTGCAAGATTGGAGTCCAATAGCACCTTAAAGATCAAAAAGATTTCAAGAGTCTGAGCTTTTGGTATCCCTTTATAAGATACCGAGGTTTGACTCACCAAAGCTCGTACCCTGGAAATCTTGTTGGCCTTTAAGGTGCTATTGGAATCCAATCTTGCTCTTCTATCGCAGACCAATATTGCTGCTTATCTGAAGCTGCCATAAAATTGCTTCATCAAGACTTGCTGGTAGACAGAAGATAATCTCCAAAAGGCCCCTGAGAGCCAGTTTGGTGTAGCAGTTAAGAACGGCAGGACTCTAATCTGGAGAGCCAGGTTTGATTTCCCACTCCTCCACTTGAAGCCAGCTGGGTGACCTTGGGTGGGGAGATTAAAGGGGAGACATCCAACTTTATAACACTGAGATTCCTGGGAAGGTTATCATGAGATTCCCAAACAAGAAGATCACTGGCTGTTCCTGGCACCTTTGATGGTCCTTGGGATGTCCATCTCCGTGATGATCTTGGGCAAGTTCTCTTGCTTAGGCACGTTTGGTTCATGCCATGCGAGAGAAGCTTGGCAAAGGTTCTGTGTGACTGTGGCGTGTCTGCTCAAACACTTCCTAGAACAAGAGTAGGCTGCGGTTTGGGCTGTGTATCAAAAGACCTGCCTGAGAAGATGTGGATACCAGCAAACAATGGGTTGGGAAGAAACATGGATTGAAGTTGGCTAGATTCTGCCTCAGGGGCTCACCTCCACCTCTTAGCAAGGAGCCAGCCCTGAGTGCTGAGAAAATGGTGTGTCTCTGTTCGGCATACGTGCCAGGGCTGGCTTATCCCTGTCGAGAATTTCTGGATTGTGTAGGCATTCCTGTGCAGACAGGTCAATCTGGAAAACAATGCCAACGCGTGGAAGACTGGGAGCGCACTGGTTTAAAGTGTAGTGCGTATTCTCATGCCATCTGGCTATCTGTGTTCGAGTGATAACAGTTTAAGAAGTTGACAGCTGTGTGGGTTTATCCCCCTTTTCCCTCCCCAGAACTGAATTAATGATGCATTACTTGAATGTTTGTGGGGAATGCTGAGGACAGTTGACTGGGTAAACATCCCGAAATGTTCCAGGGGAGATATGGTGGTATTAATAACAACAATAACTGTTCTTATGTATCACTCTTCTAGACAGATTAGTGCCTCACCCAGAGCAGTGAACAAGTTAGTGTTGTTATTATCCCCACAATACAGCTGGGGAGCTGGAGCTGAGAGGAGGGGCTTACCCAAGGCCACCTACTGAGCTCATGGCAGGAGTGGGATTCAAACCAGTAGAGTGCTAATTTGCAGCCAAACCACTTAACCACTACAAGCTCAAGAACCTTCTGATAAGCACCCAAAGAATCCATTTTTGAAAAACTCTCCCCATTCCTCCCAACAGATTTCACAAGGCCAGCAATGGTATTCCTGTGCTCATTTTTCCTTTGCAATTTTAATTCAGGGGGATGTTTGCAGATGACTGACAGTGGAAAGTGGGGGCATTTTTCCTGTGCCTCTTTTTTCCCCCTCTGCAAATGTCCTTTCCCCCCTCTATCCTGGCTCCCAAACAACGGGAGGGAGGAGGAGGAAAGAGGAGAGAACTGCGTATACCACCGGGAGTCCCTTGGAAGAAACATGGGACAAAAATGTTAATAGATACACACAGATTGAAAGCCAGTGGCCATATATCTGTTGGAGAAGCGACAGCTTGCTAAGAGTCTAGTTACTGTAAATACCGCGGAAAGAGTAGTTTAGTCCACTTGTACCCTAAGGGGAGCTATGGAGTGTTCTGTAGTGTTTTAGGGTTTGTTGCATGTTTTCTCTTGCAGTTCAACCGACCTCTTGTTGTTTTGTCTTGTTTGTAGTGTGTATTAGTGGTTGTGCTCTGAAGGTTGTGCTCTGTTGCATTAATGGCCTGTAGGCAATAATTGTATTTTTGCAAGATCCAGTTGCAGTAAATTCATTGAAAGCAAACTCCTACATTCTTTCCTGAACTCGGCCAACAACATCCACCTCCTGATCTGATTGACATGACAGAGTAGGCTTACCAGCAATGAGTTGTGAAATTTCTGGGGATTTGGGGGTGGAGTCTGGAAAGGGTGGGATTTTGGGAGTGGAGGGCCTTCAGCATGGTATAATACCATAGAGTTCATCCTCCAAAACAGCCATTTTATCCAGCGGAACTGAGCTTTGTCACCTGTAGATCATTTATAATTTTCCTTCCCCAGAGAGCCAGTTTGGTGTAGCAGTTAAGAGCGGCAGGACTCTAATCTGGAGAGCCAGGTTTGGTTCCCCACTCCTCCACTTGAAGCCAGCTGGGTGACCTTGGGTCAGTCACACCTCTCTCAGGGCCCTCTCAGCCCCACCCACCTCAAAGGGTGATTGTCGCAAGGATAAGAACAACACTCTTTGTAAACCACTCTGAGTGGGCATTACGTTGTCCTGAAAAGCGGTATATAAATTGAATGTTGTTGTCATTGTTATTGATTTCAGATATACAGGCCCCACCTGGAGGTTGGCAACAGAGAAGCCATGTCACTTCCAAGGGGATGTGCACAGCTTCCTCATCTTGGTGTTCTCTGTGCGGCACCCACCAACCCCTGCCAATCATCCCAGTGCTGCTAGTTAGCAGCAAACAGGTAACGGAAGACACTGTGGATTACCAGAGAACTAAGTCTATCCCAGTGTGTTGTCCCAGTAAGCGCTGACATTTGCAAGTAATTATTGTAAATGTTAGAGAGACCTTCCACTGGAGTTAATTATAACCCTCTCCAAAAGCAAGATCTTGATAGGCTGTGACAGGAGAGAGATGGAGAGACAGAGAGAGAGAAAATGGATGCAGTAATTCCTCCATTCAGCTTTGCTATACCTTTAGGGTTGCCAGCCTCCAGGTAGTGGCTGGAGATCTCCCGGTATTACAACTTGTCTCCAGGCACGGAGACCAGTTCACCTGGAGAAAATGGCTACTTTGGGGGGTTGACTCTATTGAATTATGCCATGCCAAGGTCCTTTCCCTCCCCAAACCCCACTTCCTCCAGGTTTCACCCCCCAGATCTCCAGGAATTTCCCAACTTGGAGCTGGTAACCCTATATACCTTACAGATTTGTTCTTGTGTCAAGACACCCTTCCCATGAGCATCAAAATACCTATTGAATTTTTGGCCCATCTAATCTAAAGCTTGCAAAAGGCCAGCCAACAACCTTGGGTGGGAAAAATATTATCAAGTTCTGGAAGTTTCCCCATAAACTTCAAAAAAAAAAAAAGAGCTGTTAATAAATAGGTATTAGGTTGGGGGGTGACTCCCCTTTCTTAGAAAGGTACACTAATAATTGGGTGGGCTTTGATATATATTTTCCTGGCTGCAATGGATCTGTCAAAGTTCTTATGCGCTGGTATGAGACAGAGAGAGAGACAGAGAGACTGAGATTAAAGTAATGAAACTGTTTCCAGAATGCTGGTTTTAAGACCTAAAACCAGACTCCTTACCGTGGTTGGCAGTAGGAAGATATTCTCATCTGAAATCTGGCCTATTGGATAACTGCTATTTGACCCACCCTCTAAAGAACACATTTCACTCCTATCTTTGCTGCCCATCAGTTCTTAATTGCAATACTGATTGTGCAATTTAGTCGCTGGCTCCAAGCTTGCTTCAAGATCAAACCAGACACGGCTTCCAGAGGGGTGGGTGGTGGGTGGGAAAGAATTTCAGAAATAATGGCACAACCAAAGAAATATTAACCCTTCAAATGACCAACAAGATCAACAACTTTGTTCCCAGTGAAAACAAGACTGTGTATTCACACTGTCAAATTGCTTCCAACTTACGGGGACCTTATGAATTGACCACCTCCCAAACACCCTATCATTAACAGCCTTGCCAAAGGCCACGGCATCCTTTATTGAATCAATCCAGCCCATGTTGTGTCTTCCTCTTTTCCTACTGCCTTCAATTTTTCCTAGCACTATTGTCTTTCCCAGAAAGTCTTGTCAGGGAGAGAAAGTTTGGTGTAGTGTTTAAGAGCGGCAGGACTGCAATCTGGAGAGCCAGGTTTGATTCCCCATTCCTCCACTTGGGTCAGTCACAGCTCTCTTAGAGCTCTCGCAGCCCCACCCACCTCACAGGGTACTTGTCATGAGGATAATAATAACACATTTTGTAAGCCACCTTACTGAAGGGTGGTATATAAATCGAATGTTGTTATTATTGCTATTATTATTACTTAGAAACAATTCTCCAGGTGGGGCCTGAAGATCTCCCAGAATTACAGCTAATCTCCAGATTGCAAAGATCAGTTCCCCTGGAGAAGATGGCTGCTTTGGGGGTGGGCTCAATGGAATTATACCCTCCCTCCCCCAAATCCCACCCTCCCCAGCCCCCGCCCCCACATCTCCAGGAATTTTCCTACTCAGAGCAGGCAACCCTAGAACTAATTGTTAGCTTGTTAATCCTTGCGGGGAGGAAGAAGTAGTGCTCTGAAGGTTCAGAAAACTCACAGGCCATGCAATCCTGGTTTCAGTTAGGGTTGCCAGGTCCAGGTTAGGAAATTTCTGGAGATTTTGGGGTGGAGTCTGGAGGGGATAGAGCTTGGGGAGGCGAGGGGCCTCAGTGAGGTATAATGCCATAGATTCCACCCTCCAAAGCAGCCGTTTTCTCTAGGGCAAGTGACCTTTGTCACCTGGAAATCAGTTGTAATTCCGGGAGATCTCTGGCCCCCACTTGAAAGTGGGCTACCTTAGTTCCAACCCTGCCTTCACTTGGTAGCCACTGGCAGGCTTTATTGATGAGAGGAGTCAAGCCTGTGCCCCTTATCCACCAATTTGGTTTTGCTGCCTCCAGGGAGATCATAGCAACAGTCCTCCACAAAGTAGCTTTGCTACTGATCTCTTACATCCTCAGAGTTAATCTGGATCAGAAGGGGCAGAACCAGCGGCTCAGCGCTTCAGTCGCCTGGGAAGTCAGCTCTAGCTACGCACAGAGGTAGTTCATCACCGGGCAGCTTACAGGAACACACGCTGTGTGCTGCTCCCAGCACGCTCTCAAAGGCACAGCCTGCTGAAACTGGTCGCCTGGCTTAAGCAGAGCAGAAATTCTTGCTCCAACAAGACCGACAGTCTCTCCAATAGTTCATTGTTCCCCAATAGTTGTGAAAAGCAAACTCCAATGCTGGCACAGTGCCTAGGGACAGGTAACAGTCCCATTTGTTTATCTGCCAAACCAGATGCGCTCAGCAAAAGTGTGCTTCCAACCTTGTGCTTTGCCAAGATAATAAGGATTGCAGAAGAAGGGGATGGGAACATAGGCAGAGAGGAGTTAGCAGCTTGGGTTTTTTGGGGTCTTTGTAGCACCAATGCAAGGGCAGGAGGAAGAAGGGCTGCAGTCGGAGTTCAAAAAGCACCCCTGTGAGGCATGTTGGAGAGAACCCTGTTCTCTTGGATCCTAGTCAATACTGTCCTTTGCAGGTGTTTGTTGATTATGGTGGATCTGTCCCACTGTGGAAGTAGTCATTTGATAGGAGTCAATTCACATCTGTGTTGATCTGCAGTAGAACAGGAGGATTTGACTTCAGTGGCACCTTAGAGACCTTCTTCAGCTAGGAGGTTTATATCAGTATAATGAATCAGATTTCATGTATTTTGCACTAAGAAGGAATAGAGTTGTAAATATCAGGTTGGATCCGGCTCTTTTGGTTGATGGTAATGACAAATGTGGCTCTCCATGAGCTAAAATTGAGCACCACTGTACTAGACAGAATAAACCAACACACCGGGACACTTGTATGTCCTTCTTATATCACAGGAGAAGATGGAAGCCCAGCTTTCTAAGAAGCTAGGGCTGCCAACCTCCAGATGGTTGCTGATCTGGAATTTCAGCTGATCTTCAGGCCATAGAAATCAGTTTCCCTGGAGAAAATGGTTGCTTTGGAGGGTGGACTCTATGGCATTATACTCTGTTGAGGCCCCTCCCCCCTCTAAACCCCATCCTTTCCAGGCTCCACTCCCAAAATCTCCAGGAATTTCCCAACCTGGAGCTGGCAACCCTACAAGAAGCTGATCTCGGTATGTAATGCTCAAAAAACGTGTCCTCATGGTGAGATTGTCAAATGTGGGATGCACAGATTATTGGATGTGAGCAGACAAGCCTTGGAAAAGGTAGGCCAGGGTCCTCAGCTGCAAGCCAACTTTAGTGGCAGACCTTGCTGGAGGTGGAACCTAGTGAAGGTCCTCCGACTTTGGATACCACATCTTCACATGCCAGGTGGAAACTCTTCTCTTTGTCTTGCCTGCTGCCACGATGCAAGGTTTTTCCTCGTTCTCTCACACACAGTCACAGACACACATGCATACCCGACTGGTGTTTGTTTATTCAAAGCATTTCTATGCCACCTTTCTGCCCAAATAGGGTATACAGCCATATTTATAATACTTATACAATTCCCAGCAGCTCAGATGCCCACGGGGAAGTCCTGGAACCTTTCCCCCTCCTGACAACAGATCACCCTAAAAGAGAGAGAAAAAACACATCCTCTATTTGCAAAATCGAAAAGAGTCCAGTAGCACCTTTAAGACTAACCAACTTTACTGTAGCATAAGCTTTCGAGAATCACAGTTCTCTTCGTCAGATGCGTCTCTTCATCAGACGCATCTGACGAAGAGAACTGTGATTGATGGTTGTTGGGGGTTTTCCGGGCTGTATTGCCGTGGTCTTGGCATTGTAGTTCCTGACGTTTCGCCAGCAGCTGTGGCTGGCAGGATGACTCAGCTCTTACAGGATGACTCAGCTCAACCCCACCCCTCCTGAGTAGATACAAATGACCTACATCTTTTCCACACTGTGACACTGAGAGATCTCTGTCTTTTGGTGCTACACCTCTGAAGATGCCAGCCACAGCTGCTGGCGAAACGTCAGGAACTACAATGCCAAGACCACGGCAATACAGCCCGGAAAACCCCCAACAACCATCGTTCTCCGGCCGTGAAAGCCTTCGACAATACATAGAACTGTGATTCTCGAAAGCTTATGCTACAGTAAAGTTGGTTATCCTTAAAGCTGCTACTGGACTCTTCCATTTTGCTGCTACTACAGACTAACACGGCTAACTCTTCTGGATCTATGATCCTCTGTTTGGGGTTTGAAAAATTTACTGGCCTTTCCTTTTGGGAGTAGTCACAACTTATTTCTGGTCTCAAGAGTCTGTGAGATGCTGAGGGGGACCCGGTGGCTTCTCTTCCCACTTTGAGGGAGGGTGTGGGGAACCCAGCCGTGATACCCTTAGAACTGAGTGAACTTCCTGAAACTGGAGCGAGAAAATGAAGATTGTCTTTCACAAAGCTGTGCTGAAGGCATTCCTGCAGCACGTTGAAAAGTCACGTCTGCCAAGGATTAAGAGACCAAGTGTCTAGGCAGAGCTGTTGAATAATCATCTTAGCTTTCTCGGCGGGCAGGGAAGGAGGGCAGGATTGGATAACTCTCTTTGTTTGTGGCGAGGAAACGATAGTCCCTACACGTAGGAGACGGAGATCTCAAGATGATTCTCCCCCCGCCCTTCTGTTACTCCTGGGCAGAACAGACATGTGACTAAATCCTCACTGACTCTAAGTGGAGTGCATGATTGGTGGGCTGTCTGCTATAAACTGCAGCTCCACAGTTTTATGTCCAATTAGAAGACACTCCCGATACCCCCATAGGAAGGTAGAGCTGGTTGCAAAAGGGTGTCTGCGACCTCACCTGGCCACACCCATGAGATACTGTCTTCTTTATATAAAACTGTGTACAAACACCATTGGACATTGTGCAGTAGAAGAGAATTCATCTGACAAGGACTGTCATAGGTGCACCTGCACATCTTTGGATTTTGTGCTGCAACAGAGTACGGTGGCCAACCCTCAAATCACAACCCCTGGGAGAAATGGGAGGGAGGTGGAAGTTTCCACAAATGGCATCCTACGGCACTGCAACATCACTTCTGGATGCATTACCAGAAATGATGTCACCATGTCATGGGACGCTCTAGGTTTCCCCTGAAACTTTATGGTACAAAGTAACCATAGAGTTTCAAGGGAATTTTACAGCATCCTGGGGTGTGGTGATGTCACTTCTGGTTTCTTAGCTGGAAGTGACGTGACATTGCAGAATGCCACCCCCCGCCCCAGTTCCGCCCCTGACATCCTATTGATTGGTAGCAGGGAGCCAAGCTGAGACAGTGAGGTTGCCCACAAAAGCAGACAACCTGCTTTTACAGCAGACAACCTATGTTACAGCCCAAACTACATGTCGCCTTTTACACGAGTTTACCACGGGGACTTGTAGCCATATTGCAGTGGCAAATTCCCAGTGGCAATTCGATTTATAACCTCTGCAGGGGGCTGATTTGGATCAGGACTCTAGCACAGAGGGAGGAGTGACTCCTGCCTCCCCCCATGCCATTTTCCCGAGCTGAAACAGCACTACGAGGGCAGTATTTGTCCCATTGAGGGTCTGCAAATACACTCATTCAGTAGTCTCTCAAGCCAAACCTACCACCCAGCATTGTGATGATAAAATGGAGGCCAGGGAAATGCCGTACTCAAGATAAAAATTTGATAGGAAGAACTGTGATTGGAAGTTTTCAGCAAGTTCGTAAGAGCATGCAGCATTTTAGTGTCACTTTGTTATAACCCTTGGGCCACGTCCTGCCATTTATTGTGGGTACAGAGGTTCTGATGTGCACATGGAGCTCCCTTACCACAAAGTCTGCCTTTCCTCTTCAATTCACCGGACGTTCAGTTACATGCATTTAGTGTGTTCTTACCCTTCCCCGTTGAAACAAACAGGTGATTGCAGGAGACTCATGGGTCCTTCATCTCCCTTGCCACGCCTTTTGCAACGGGGTGTCCAGTGGACAATCTGTGGTGGTGAAGAGTGCCCTTAAGTTATAGCTGACTTATGGCAACCCTTGGTGGGGTTTTCATGGCAAGAGACTAACAGAGGTGGTTTGTCATTGACTGCCTCAGCTTAGAAGCCCTGGTCTTTGTTGGAGGTCTCCCATCCAATTACTAACCAAGGCTGACCCTGTTTAGCTTCTGAGATCTAACAAGATCAGGCTCACCTGGGCTATCCATATCAGGGCAGACAAACTGTTCAATATATTTAAAACTAGAGATGGACACGAAACTGAACCACATGGTTCGTGGTTCGTCAAATTTCATGAACCATGAACTTTCACAAACCTGCCCCTGGTTCGCGAACTGGTTCGTGTGGTTCATGAAAATGTCACATCCAGGTCAGAAAATCACCACTTCTGGGCCAGCAGAAGTTCACTTCCAGGTCAGCAGACAGTCTGCAGGAAGTCCACCCCTGTTGCCTAGGAAACTGATTGATTGGCACCAGGCTGTCTGCAGCGATGAACCAAAAAACGAACCAAATGAACCAGCCTAAGGTTCGTGGCTGTTCGTCAAAAATGGGATCTGACAAACCACTGGTTCGTGAACCACGAACTGGCCTGGTTCGTGCTTAATTTTGGTTCGTGCCCATCTCTATTTAAAACCAGAATTATAATAGTATATCTGAAACCACTAACCAGGGGGGAAAGGAGGGAAAAAAGCTTCTGTTCTAGAAAAGACCATGTTTCCATTTCATACACTGCCAACTTGATGTATGCTGGGTATCTGGAGAATGACATCAATCAGGATGTCTATGTACCTGCGGAGAATGCAATTGCTTTTTTAAAAAACAAAATCCCTAGTGTGATATAGAAATAGCAGGTATATGACAACAAGCTACCCAAGCTGTTGTTAGAATTTCTCTGCTTTGCAATGAGTAGGTAGTAAGGAAATCTCTCAAGAAACACGTCTTTTTAGAGGTTTTGAGTTCTGTGGCTAAGAGCAAAAATAACATTGTCTGCATGATATCTTGGCGATTTTCTCCTTCTTGTTCTTCTTAAAGCTGCAGGGTCTAGAAAATTAACCTACAGGTCAATAGCAGGTATATGACAACAAGCTGCCCAAGCTGTCGTTAGAATTTCCCAGCTTTGCAAGGAGTAGGTAGTAAGGCAATATCTTAAGAAACATGTCTTGTTAGAGGTTCTGAGTTCTGTGGCTAAGAGCAAAAATAACATTGTCCGCAGGATATCTTGGTGATTTTCTCCTTCCTGTTTTTCTTAAAGCTGCAGGGTCTAGAAAATTGACCTGTCTGAAAATAAGGGAACACGTAATACAAGAGAATATCAAATGTTGATATTCCGGAGAATATCAGTTGTGTTTCTGAGAACCACTTTAGGGTTAAATTCCCCTCTCCCACAGTAACTGGCTGAATTAAGTGAGTATTTGGTTTGACTATTTTGCTTGATGGGGCCAGTGGATGCATTCGTGACCTATGTAACATATGAGAAATGAAATCCAGCCCTCAAGTCAGAGTTGATAACCCCTGGCGAGGCTTTCATGTCAAGAGACTAACAGAGGTGGTTTGCCATTACCTGCTTCTGTAACCTTGGTCTTCTTTGGAGGTCTCCCATCCAAGAACTAACCAAGGCTGTCCCTGCTTAGCTTCTGAGCTCTGACAAGATCAGGCTCTCCTGGGCTATCCAGGTCAGGGCGTGTAACATATACATAACTTGTTTTCTGTGAAACAAATCTTGACTGTGGCATTTTGCTTAGCATTTTGGGCTAGGACTGAAAAAAACCCTAGAATTCTGTTCTCTGCTTTGCTATGGGATTTACCTATTCCAAGGGCTACCAACTACCTGGAGAAAAAAAAAATTGTCCTGCCCTCTTAGTAAAGGCTCAATGGGATGTTATTTCCCAGGAAATGTTATTGACCTCCATGCCCTGAAAAGCATCACCTATCCATTTCCACACACTAGGCTTTTATTAAAGGGACAGGATACTTCTCCGGGCCTGTGGGCAACTCTAGGTAGCTGTTCTTCTTTCCCAATGTAAACGAATTGGTGATATCCTCATCCTTTGGCTTCCCTCATTAGTGGAATATTCAAGAGAACTCCTGTGAGGTGGTGGAATTTGTTCTTTTGTCCAGGACTGTGTTCGCTCTGTGATCTTGGTGTTTGAGCATCATCCAGTTTATTGCTGTACCAAGGGGGCTTTCTTTACCAGACCGTCACCCAAACCTCATTAGATCTACCAAGTAGTCTCTGCCATTGCTATGCCTCCCCCGGTCTGTTTCATCTCACCCCTGTCACTAGTCATTTCTCCCCTCAGGGTGGACTCTACACCCCACCCTTTGGAACCAGCTGTGGTACAATTTGAAGTCATCTGGAAAATTATATGCAGTTTGTAATGGAAAACATAACCCCAGATGTATTTCCTTTGGATTAATCCCATTACCTTTAAGGGCACTGCTGCTAAAATTCCAAGTCAGCTCCTCGCTGTCAGCAACACTGAGCGGCTTAATTGCTTTCAAGCTGCATGCGGCGAGTTCTAGTGCTGCCATTCTGCCCGGCCTGCTGCACTCACTAAGCCTCGGAGCAATCTGTCGTTGAGTTTTTCATCTGTTGTCGTGTAAGCATGTCTAATGTTTCCATATTGAAAATGCAGCACAGTTATTTTGATAGCTATATATTCCTGGAATGTTGCTGCTTTCTTGGCCCGCTTTCCCTCTTTCTAGGTTTCACTTGAGGCAGGTGCCTTTTTGGTTTGCTGTTTTATTTACGTCAGTAGTGTTCTTCCTCCCTTGAAGATGTGTGGATTTGTAAGATCTGCATCTAGGACTCCTGGGTGAGGACTTGAAATGGCTTCCACAGGAAACTCCAAATAACTTTTAAAACTACTCAAACTGCTCTGCCAGAGCAGCTTTCCAAAGGGAGATGGTTCAGTCCACAGCGAAACTTGGTTCCTCTCTTCCTCCTCTATTGTATTGAAACACCTACTGTCAATGGGACTTCCACTAAGATGGAAATTCTCTCTCTTTATTAGACGGCTGTCGCATCCATTTATGAACAGTCCGACTCAGTCTGCTATACAGCTGTCAAAATCAATTTACTGATCTCCCTTTGTAGCTGCCATCGGCACCCATCACCAATTTTTCTTCTCTCTCCTGGTCCACCCCCGCACTGTTCCTGCCTGATTGCCATTTGCAGGGAGTTGAGGAGTGACATACACAAAAGCTGCAGCGGCAACTCAGTCTTCTAGAGATATCTGAAGCTAAAGCATTTGGTTTCCTTGTGCTCTTTCATGTGGCTTCTTCTACACGTTGTATGGTAAGTTTCATTAACAGCAGCAAAGAGCCAGTTTTGTGTAGTGGCAGGACTCTAATCTGGAGAGCTGGGTTTGATTCCTTACTCCTCTGCTTGAAGCCTGCTGGGTGACCTTGGGTTAGTCTCAGCTTCTTGAAGCTCTCTCAGCCCCACCCACCTCACAAGATGATTGTCATAAGTAGAGATGGGCATGAACTGCAAGATGAACTAAAATTTGTCACGAACTGGGCCAGTTCGTGCTTCGTGAACCAGCGGTTCATGGAAGCCTGTTTTCTACAAACTTCCACAAAATGGTCTACCAGTTTGTTTGGTTTGTGTAAAAACCAAATACCCCTTTCCTTGCCACTGTGAAGCAGCATGGAAAGGGGCATTTAACCCCCCCCCCCTCCATCAGCTGCTTGTTGGGGAGATCCCTAACAAGCAGCTGACCCAAGCCTGCAGGGGTGAAATGCCCCTTTCTGTGCCGCTGCGAGGCAGCACAGAAAGGGGCATTTAAACCCTGGATCAGCTGCTTGTCGGGGATCTTCCCAACGAGCTGATCCAAGCCTGCGGAGGTGAAATGCCTCTTTCTGTGCCACTGCGAGGCAGCACAAAAAAGGGGCATTTAAACCCTGGATCAGCTGCTTGTTGGGGATCTCCCTGCCAAGCAGCTGATCCAAGCCGGCGGCTATGAAATGCCCCTTTCCCTGCGGCTTTGCAGCAGCACAGAAAGGGGTATTTGAATCCCACAAACCACAAACCGGTTCGCAAACTGGGGCAAGTTTGTGAAAGTTTGTGGTTCATCGTTTGTGAAATGGGATGAACCACAAACCACACAGTTCATTTTTTTCTCGGTTCGTGCCCACCTCTAGTCATCAGGATAATAATAACAATCGTTGTAAGCTGCCCTGAGTGGGGGTTAAGTTGTCCTGAAGGGCAGTATATAAATCAAATGTTGTTGTTTGTTGTTGTTGTTAATGCCAAATGGGAGCCTCCGTTCTGGTAAATGGTGGTGGGCAACTGAATCTTTAAGTAGTATCTTTCCTAACTAGCCAGGAGAAAATGAGTCTGCCAGTGTAGTGCTTAGAATACTGAACTACAACTGGGGAGACGGGCATTATCTCACCCTCCCAGATATGAAGTTGGGAAAATCAGCAGGAGGGCAGAGGTTGGGGACAAAGAGTATACATGCGACCAGCGATCATTTCCTAGAAAAAGAACTGCAGAAACTCATTAGCATAACTCATTAGCATATGTCACACCCCCTGACATCACCAGAAATGTGTCAGAAGGCACCATCCACCCCTCAGGCCCCTTTCCCCAAAAATCTCCAGGTGTTTCCTTAAAGCAGAATGAACTCAAAGCAGCTTACCCTCCTCTGGAGAGCCAGCCCTGCTTGAACGCACGCCCGCACTCACTCTCTCTCATACGTCACAAATGAAAATAAAGCAGCAGAATGAATTCAAAGCAGCTTACCCTCCTTTGGAGAGCCCGCGCTGCTTACAGGCCTCAAGGATGGCCTCGCCCATGCTCCCACCCACCCCAGTTCCTACCAGGGAAACCAGGAGGTGTGGTGGTACTGCTGCCTGCTCCTAAAGACAAGGACAGCCAGGAGGAAAAGGAATTACGTGGGCGGGGCCAAAACCCACGTGACCTCTTTTCAGATCTACCGGAACGCCATTCCGGTGCATTCCACCTCCAAATGAGCCCTACATGCAACACTGGCAACATTGCTGATGTTATTTCTGTGTAAGCAATTCTTAGAGCTACCTTTCTAGCAATTCTTAGAGCTACCTTTTGTCACTGCTGAGTTATAATAACAACAACATCAATGTGCTTATATACTACACTTCTGGACAGATGAGTGCCACAGTCAGAGTGGTAAACAAAGTCAATGTTGTTGTTATCCCTGCAATACAGCTGGGCAACTGAGGCTGAGAGGAATGGCTGACCCAAGGCCACCTGCTGAGCTCATGGCAGGAGTGGGATTCGAACCAGCAGAGCGTTGAGTCACATACTAACCACAACTACTATGCTACTGCAGCTCATAATAATAATTGCACTTATATACCACTCTTCTGGACAGAGCGGTGAACAAGGTCAGTGTTATTATCTCCACAATGTAGCTGGGGCTGAGAGGAATGGCTGACCCAAGGCCACCTGCTGAGCTCATGGCAGTAGTGGAAGAATCAGCATGGCGGGTGGCTGAGGAGGCGCACATGTGTCCTCCTAGCCCTCCTCCTCCGTTGCTCCACGCACGGACACCTGCCATGCATGGGCCACAGCTGCTGCTCCCGGCCGGGGGCACGTGTTGGCAGGGGCAGCAGCCCAGGAGAGCTGGGAAGCTGCAGTAGCTGTGGGCCATGTGTGGCAGGCGGCTGGGGCGGGGTAGTGCGTGGGCAGCTTCCCATCCCTCTCAGTCAGCCACCCGCGTTCTTCTGCTGCCAGCTTCATGGCACGCGCCGCGGCCCCTGGCCCCGGCGCCCCCTCTGGCACCTCAGCACTAGAGGCGGTCGCTGGGCTTGCCTCAGTGGAGGCGCCGGCCGTACATACAGTCTGTCCTCCAAAGCAGCCATTTTCTCCAGAACTGATCTCTGTGCTCTGGAGATGAACTGAAATTTTGGGAGAACGCCTGGCCCCACCTGGAGGATGGGAACCATAGGACTATGGCATGATGCAACTGGAAAATGTCTCCGTTTAAGAGGACCTACATGATAAAAAATAATACCTGGTTGATTGGCTGCCGTGAGATTAGGCTGGGGGTAATATACCTTTTCCCCCAATGTAGAGGCCCCTCTTTGGACAGGCCCTAAAATATAGTTTACTATGTTTATCCCTAAATCTGGCCT
The DNA here is from genome assembly GCF_028583425.1 of Eublepharis macularius. Classification (NCBI taxonomy): domain Eukaryota; kingdom Metazoa; phylum Chordata; class Lepidosauria; order Squamata; family Eublepharidae; genus Eublepharis; species Eublepharis macularius. Next base: position 131,167,262 of record NC_072796.1, on the reverse strand, counting down.
TGTTCCTTGGCTGGTAAGCACATAGCATAAAAATGATACTAATCTTCCCCTGCTCTTGAATTTACTTGAAACTGTACCCAGGCTCAATGATCCATTCTCCCTTTTGCCGTTGCCCTGAAAGCTCGAACTTACAGGGGTATGCAAGGAACTGTTGGTGGAAGGGCTGGAAGAAATATTTAGCATTCCAGTTGCCTGAATCGGATTTGTGTTGCACTGGCATCAAATATGGGCCAGAGTTGGGGAAAAGTCAAAATTCTTAGCGGTGTGAAATATTTAGATAGCTGGACTACCTTGTTTACAGGGCAAGTCTTCCTTCTCCTCCTCCTAGGCCTGTCAAAAAGCTTAACAGGTAGAATTAATTACTAGATAGATCTTCTACATTCTTTGTACCGAGCCTTGGGTCAAACTCAGCATGGCATTTATGGCATATTTATTGTACACCTTTCAAAGGAACAGTCTGTTCTCTCCTCTGATATTGATGTGTTAGTTTCATGGGGTGGATTCTCTGCTTGTTCGTTAGTTATCGTTGCAGTCAGCGTGAGTTCTCTGGTAACCAGTTGCTCCCATCGAGTATCTCCTTTCTAATAAATGGATGTAGTTTTGAACACACCTGTCTCTGTTGTGTGAACCTAGATCCGGGGTGGCCAAATTTGCTTAATGTAAGAGCCACATAGAATAAAACGTCAGATGTTTGAGAGCCGCAAGACATGATGCATTGAAGTGACTTCCGAGGAAGAGGCGAGTTTGGGGGAGTGTCTTGAAAGTGGCATCACAGGAAGGGGTGGGGTTTTGGTGCAGTATGCTGGAAGTGACATCATCGGAAGGGGTGACGCTTGAGAAGAGCCATCACCTGACCTTTGACAAAAGTGATATCACATCCTTGACAGGCTTAACCTCCAAAGGGGTGTCCCAGGTATTTTCTGAGTCAGACCTGGCAACCCCAACATTTTTATTGAAAATATGAAAGACATGGAAGAGGGAAGGGGAGGGGGGGAAGACATGGAAAAGAGGGAAGGAAATAAACTAAACTAAAATAAGCTGTACAGCCTCAGCGATACTTAGAGAGCTCTGGGAGCCGCACAATATGTCTAGAAGAGCTGCATGTGGCTCCCGAGCTGCAGTTTGGCCACCCTTGACCTAGATGATCCGGGAGGTCCCTTCCAACCCTATGATTCTATGAATCAGGTAGAAGGTTATGTGAAAGACCTCTGTCTGGGACCCCGGAGAGCTGTTGTCAGTCAAAGTACAGACCTTGATAGTCCAATGGCCTGACTTTGGTATAAAGTATCTTCATGGGTTCACAAGGCAGGGTTGAAATTAGTCCATGAGAGGTTATTTGTCTGTGCTTGTTCGAGGGGAAGCTCTCCTGATCTTTTTGCAAATAAGCTCCGGCTGCACCCTTCATACCTGATGCTTCAGCAGAGCTTATCTGGTGTCAGCTGCGCAAATTAAAGATTAATTTTGCATAGAGGGGGGAAGTAAAGAAAAGTCAGATATCCTGTCTTTTGTGCAAGGTTACACTAAGAACCCAGGCAGCTGCTGCACTGACACTCCACTTTTCTTTCCAGTAGTAAAAATCTGAGGCTCTGAGTGAGCTCATGTGAACCCGCCGTATGCTAAATGTGTCTACGAACATCGGTATTGTGTGACTGGCACCAGCTCTCCAGGGTCTCAGGTGAGATCTTTCGTATCACATCCTGCCCGGTTCTTTTAACTGGAGAAACCGGAGGTTGAACCTGGGACCACCTGTGTGCAAAGCAGAGGCTCTTCCGTTGAGCCACAGCCCCTCCGTAGCTGGCTAATTGTACAGAGGAAGTCTGTGTTTGAATCCTTCCACTGACACCATGTAGGAGGTGGAGGTCAGGTGTTAGGAGGAAAGGCAGGATGAGCGGGAAACAAAGGCATTGATTCTGTGTCATGCAGAACTGGGCTGTGCTCTGCCCCTTCTCATGTTTCAAGAGATGCGACTTGAGCTTCTTTTGCTAGAGGCTTCTCCGGGGTTGTCCTCAAAGCTACAGTCCTAAGCTATTACAAAAGCAGTTTCTTTTATCTATTAGAAAGGCTGCCCAAGCACACATGCACAGAGTCTCACATCCAACTTTGGGCATCTCAAGTGGCAAGGGCTGAGAGACCTTTCTCCAGCTGAGATCTTGTCAGAGTAAGACAGTTAGGTCTCAATGGGTCAATGGTAGGGTTGCCAGCCTCCAGGTGGTGGCTGGAGATCTCCTGGAATTACAACTGATCTCTAGGTGGCAGAGATCAGTTCCCCTGGAGAAAATGGATGCTTTGGAGGGTGGACTGTATGGCATTATACCATTCTGAGGCCCTTCCCCTCCCCAAACCCAACCTTTTCCAGCCCCCCCCCCAAAAATCTCCAGGAATTTTCCAACGTGGGCCTGGCAACCCTAGTCAATGGTCTAAGGGCCAAGCTACAAGTGACGAATGACACTTGAACAGCAAGTGGATTGAGTGGAGCGCAAGTGAACAGGGAGAAATACACTTGCCGTTCAAGTGTCATTCGTCACTTGTAGCTTGGCCCTAACTCTGTAATTTAGGAACAATGGGTGAATTTGAAAGGCTGCTTTCAAACATGTTGGCTAATTTCTTGCTTTTTATTTTATGTTTTTTATAGTCTGCCTTTCTCACTGAGACTCAAGGGGGATTATGTAGTGTAAGTCAATATGAGCTACAGCTGGGATATTCAGGAGCTGTGGCTGGGACATTCAATAAACAATCAATAGGGTAGGTAAAAGTAAAGGTAGTCCCCTGTGCAAGCAAGGAGTCATTACTGACCCATGGGGGGACATCGCACCACGTTTTCTTGGCAGACTTTTTACGGGGTGGTTTGCCATTGCCTTCCCCAGTCAACTACACTTTACCCCCAAGAAACTGGGTGCTCATTTTACCGACCTCAGAAGGATGGAAGGCTGAGTCAACCTTGAGTCGGGTATTTGAACCCGGCTTCCACCAGGATCAAACTCAGGTCGTGAGCAGAGCTTGGACTGCAGTACTGCCACTTACCACTCTGCGCCACAGGGCTCAATAGGGTACTGAACAACAAAAAAACTGAAAAAAGTAGAAATCTGATACAGAGCTAAACCAGTGCTGAAACCAAGCATAAGCAATTAAACATGACATGTTAAATGATGGAGAAATTGCCCGGTACAAGCATACTTACGGCAACAGACAGTACGCAGCAGTATAATCTTCAGTCCCCATCTCTTTTCCAAAGCATCTCTGAGCCATTTTGTTACTTTCAATGTGCTTTAGTCTTTGTTTGCAACTGGATTTTCCTGTATAACAATAACAACATTTGATTTATATACTGCCCTTCAGGACAACTTAACACCCACAGTTCTCTTTGTCAGATGCATCTGGCAGGGAGGACTGTGGTTATCGAAGGCTTGTGGTTCAGTGGAATTGGATAGTCTAGGTGCTGCTGCTGGACTCTTTTTGATTTTGCTACTACAGACTAACATGGCAAACTCCTTTGAACCTTTACAGAAGCAAACTGATCCCCACACCAAAAGGAGCTGTCTGCATCTCCATATCAAAGGAGTTGTTTACATCCCCCCTCTCCTCCTCCCCCTCCCCCCTCCTCCTCTATATTTGGCCAGTTTCCTTCTGCCCTCCATGCATCTGACGAAGAGAACTGTGATTCTCGAAAGCTTATGCTACAATAAAATTGGTTAGTCTTAAAGGTGCTACTGGACTCTTGTTGATTTTGCTACTACAGGCTAACACGGCTACCTCCTCTGGATCAGAGCAGTTTACAAAGTATGTTATTATCCTCACAACAATCACCCTGTGAAGTGGGTGGAGCTGAGAGAGCTCTGAGAGAGCTGTGACTGACCCAAGATCACCCAGCTGGCTTCAAGTGGAAGAGGGGGAAATCGAACCCAGTTCTCCAGATTAGAGTCCTGCCGCTCTTAACCACTGCACCAAACTGGCTCTTGAAAGTGCATTATGCAAAGTGTGATAAAGCAGCCCTGCAGAAGTTCTCCCTAGGGGAACACTCTCAATCACTCTACTTTCGAGGGGACTTGCACTCTCAAAATATTTTTCTTCATTCTTAGATTTTTTCTGAAACTATTCTCTTTACTCTGCAACATCAGTTTTTTTTTCCTTTTTTTTACACAGCTCCATTTCTACTCAGACTGTATGCCGTTTCACACATCCATTTGCTCAGACTGTAGGATGGTTCACACTTTCAATTTCTCAGCTCTTGTGTTGGCACACAACTTACTGCCGCTTGCAGGGTGGGGTGCACACCTGTGGTTTTATATCTGTGGTGGATCATTCTTACACACATACTGTAGTGGGTAAAGTGATGAACATTTGGGTGTGCTTTCTGATTTCTTTCACATTTCCACGAAACATGCTATTCAACAATTGCCGTTGTCCCCAGAAATTATTGCATCAGATCCTTTTCTTTATTTTAAAGCGTTATGTACTGCTTTCCCAGGGTTGACAGCGTTTACCTTATTATCAAAATACATAAAACATTAGTGAATAGGCACCTTTGTCTAATTACCTTTGTGCCTCTCCTTTTGAAGTAGAGAAGGTGGTTACTTCTGGTGTCCAGTTTCACAAAAGAGGAACGGAGGAGAAGGGAGCTTCTTTGATTCCCCCCCAACTCTCCTAGGAACCGTATCTTTCAGCGGGGGGCCTGGCACCTCCCTGCTCAAACTAATTTCCTCCCTGAATAACTGAACAGCTCATTTGAATTCACAGCAAGAGCCTGCTTGACTTTGAAGTTATCTCGGACTTCACAGGTGTAAAAAGTGTGTGTTCTCCCATCAATTGGCTGTGTGTCATTCCCTATAGCTTGAATGAAGAACTCTGCAGGGGCCTCCAAAAAGAAAATGGACCCCCTTGACAGATATCACAAGATTGAGGTCTATAATTTAAGACAGCTGGCAGGCTCCCCTGACAAGAGTCAGTAGGAGGAATTAATTATCATATTCTTGGAGAGTTGAGAGTCCACTGACAGGAGCCGAAATAGCTCTTGAGCAGGAAGCTGAAATACTTGAGGTTTTTATAAGCCTTGTCCCCTGGATATCGAGTATCAAATTAGGATGCTTTGGTAACACCCCATTGCTAGCTAAAGGGGTCCCCACCTGTGTCTCGTTGTGCCCCATTGAACACTGTGGATGGTTCCTGTATTAAGCCATGACTCCGCATTCCTTTCTTCTGTCCTCCGTTGGCTTTTAAAATGTAAAGTGTTTTTAATCAGCTCACCGCAACAGTTCACTTTAAAACATGCTGCGCTTAAAAAAAAAAGATTCACACAATGGATATGGTTGTACTTGGTGAAGAATAACTGCCTGCCAAGCAATGTTTATTCTCTGGGTGGGTGGTTATAGGGGAATTGAGAGGAGGAGATGCACGCGCCTTTTTTTAAAAGCATCTAGGTACATGCCTTTCCATGCGTGCGCATGAGGGAGAAAATGCATCTGCTGTCCGCTTGAAGACTTTAGCTTGGGTTGGGGAATAGCTTTTAGGCCACTGGAAGTGGTTTCTGAGACCCATTACTTCTGGTAATGTTTCTTACATCTAAATGTACACTAAGCAAAATAATAATAACAATGACTGTGCTTATATACCACTCTTCTAAGATTAGTGCCTCACCCAGAGCAGTGAACAAGTTAGTGTTGTTATTATCCCCACAACACAGCTGGGGCTGTGAGAAGCGGCTTTCCCAAGGCCACTCCTGAGCTCATGGTAGTAGCGGGATTCAAACCAGTAGAGTGCTGATTCGCAGCCAAACCACTTAACCATGTAAAACTTGGTGTAGTGGTTAAGAGCAGCAGGACTGTAATCTAGAGAACTGGATTTGAACTCCTCTGCTTGAAGCCAGCTGGGTGACCTTGGGTTAGTCACAGCTTCATGGAGCTCTCTCAGCCTCACCTACCTCACAGGGTGATTGTCATGAGGATAATAATAACATACTTTGTAAACCGCTGTAAGTGGGAGTTACGTTGTCCTGAAGGGCGGTATATAAATCGAATGTGGCTTTCTTACATTACCTACTTCATTTTGAAATCCAATTTGAAATTTCATACAAACTTATCACCGTAGTCTTTTTGAATGCATTTAATAAACACATTTAATAAACCGTGTCTTTTCCGTCTTCCAACTTACTCCATAAGCTTATCCAGATAATAAATATTGGTGATTGAGCTTGTCGGACAGACTGCATGGTGTAAAGTTAATATGTCAGGCTTGTACTGTGGAGACCTGGGTTTAAAGGTTGTAAAACTTATTGAGTGACCTTGGGCCAGGCTGTTGGGTGAGGGGGCTGGCCGGCCACTTCCTCAGCACCCTGGAGGCCATGAGGGCAAATAGTGCATGGTTGTGTGGTATTTCAACTCTCTTTCCCCCCCGGACAGTCTAACAAAAAACTGGTTGTCCGGGGAAAACTGAACATCTGATAACCCTAGTATGAGGTGGACGTCTTTCATATCACTTACTGTTTGATCTTTTAAATGAGGGAATGAACCTGGTCCTTCTCCATGCTAAACAGATGTTCCACGATTACTCTACGCACTGTCCATCACCTCTCATCTGATCTCCTTAGAGCAAGATTGGAATAAAAAATACGCTAAATAAATATTCCAAAATAATAACAGTCATTGAAGGACCAGTATGTTATAGTGGTTAGAGTGTTGGATATGGAAGATGATTTGGAATCCCCGGTCTGTCACGGAAGCACACTGGACCAGTCACACACACTCAGCCTAACCTACCTTACAGGGTTATTGTGAGGATAAATGGGTGAGGACAGGGCCAGATCTAGGGTTGCCAGCGCCCAGGGCAACCCAAGTCCGGCTCCTCGTGCATGCACTGTGCACGTGCATGCTCCCGGCACCGTGTGATGATGTCACTTCCATGACGACATCACGCAGGAAGGAGCGTGCTGCTCGGGCGGCTTGCCGGCTGCCCTGGCATACCACGGAGTTGGCGGAGGCAGCACAGGGGGCTGGGAAGCTGCCCACTCCATTCACCTGCCCCACAGTACAGGGGGTGGCTGGCCACCCCCTGTCCTGCAGGGCAGGCAAATGTTGCGGGCGGCCTCCCAGCCCCCTGCGCTGCCATTCACCTGCCTGCAGGATGGGGCAGGCAGCAAGCCGGCTGTCCCCTGTCCTGCGGGGCAGGCAAATGGTGTGGGCAACCTCCCAGCCCCTCGCACTGCCTTTCACCTGCCCCGCAGGACAGGGTGCATGCGGCAAGCCAGCCACCCCCTGTCCTGTGGTGTAAGCAAATGTCGCGGGCGGCCTCCCAGCCCCCTGCGCTGCCCTCCGTGCACTCCCAGCAGCTGGCAGCTGTGCCCGGCACCCCCTTTTTAGTAGCACTGGGGACAGACTACCCCCCTGCCCCCCCATCGATCTGGCCCTGGGTGAGGAGGAGAACAATGTAAGCCACAGTGTGTCTTCTTTAGGAAGAAAGGACATAAAGTAAATAATATAAATAAAGTAAATAATATAAATATAAATAATATAAATGACATAAGTAAATAAAAATTCTGAGATTAAGCATTACATTTTCATGAAGTAAATGCTTTTGGTTCATTTCCCAGTCCACCCTGCTTCTGATGCCCCTGCGAGATATTCTACTGCTATATGCCCTAAACAGAAGATCCCTTTCCTAGTGCTGCGGTTGAGTCGGTGGCCAGGGGGAGGGGACTCAGGTGGTGATGTGAGAATTGGGGCTGCCAAGAGTTCAATCTGTGAAATGTTAGGTTTCCAGTGGACAGAACGGTGGCCGACGCTAAACACAGGTAGAGCAATTGGCCACGCTTTGAACTTGCTCCGAGTGGCGTGCCGAATCGCCCTGCAAATCCGTGTCGGATTATTCGGACAGCTGCTTCACCGCACTCGGAACCGAACCCAGCTGGCAAACAGTTTCAGCTGAGATAGATTGCAGAGTGCTGGCCCGTGCAAACCTCTGGGGATCGCTGTGCCCGCCTGCACCGGTACTGGTTAATCTGAATACCTCACAGGTGCCTCTCTTGGTTAGAACAAAACTTTTAAACCAGTCGTGGGCAGCCAGGTGTCCTAAGCAGGCGTGAAAGTGATGCTTGGCCACCGCTCTTTCTCCCCAGCAGTTGGTATTCAATTGGTATATGTTGCACCTGCACAGGAGTGTTCTGTTTAGTACCCATTGATTTTGATAGCATCTATCAATGATTTTGTCAACTCTCGTTGAAAATCCATCTGAGACTCTAAGGGCTTTTTCTCACAGTCGACGTGTTTCTTACTGAGGCCTCACTAAGAGTCTCTCTACACAAGACGCCTTGGCATGTGTCGTCAAGTGTAGGGAGATCCAATGTTAGCCGGGAAGCGTAGTTTTAAAAGACAGAGCCGGCAGAGATTGCTCCTCGGAGGGTTTGTTAATTTCATCATTGCCTCCCATAAGGCTCTGTCAATTTCACCTTTCCAGTCTAAAACTGTGTGGGATCGCAACTAGAGGGCAGTGAGGAATGGAAATGGGCTGGAGCTGCTTTCCAGAGCTGGGCTTGGACCTGGAGAGGTTCTAATGGGCTGAAGTTTCCCTTCTGGCATTTCACAGCCCCTTCACACAGCTCCACCATATAGCAAAGCTTGCTGCCAGCTCTGTCTTTTAAAACTACTCTTCCTGGGTAACACTGCATCTCCCAACACGTGTTCTTCATGTGTTAGATGTCTTGTGTAGAGAGACTCTAAGACCTAAGGAGGAATACCCAGCGAAAGTGAATACAATATAATCAACGGCTACTGTGATTCTCGAAAGCTTATGCTACAGTAAAGTTGGTTAGTCTTAAAGGTGCTACTGGACTCTTTTCTATTTTGCTACTACAGACTAACATGGCTAACTCCTCTGGATCTATGTTTTTGAAAGGTTTCTGTTGAACTACAGTGACCTTTAAGTCCTTGATGGAATGTCCTGATAGATTGTTCTCCCAGTGGTTTCTGGATGTTGCCATTTTTAATGTCAGATTTGTGTCCATTTATTCCTTTGCGCAGAAGTTGGCTCGTTTGTCCAATGTACAGAGCAGATGGACATTGTTGGCACATGAGGGCATATATCACATTGGAGGATGAGCAGCTGTAAGAGCCAGAGATAGTGTAGTTGATGCCATTGGGTCCTGTAATTGTATTTCCTGGGTAGATATGAGGGCAGAGCGGGCATCTGGGTCTGGTACCTGTGTTGGTGACTCTGCTAGCCGATTCATGGTTGTAGGTGAGAAGTTGTTTAAGGTTGGGGGGCTGTCTGTAGGCAAGGAGAGGTCTTCCACCCAGGGCTTGTGAGAGTGAAGTTGCTGCCATGTATGTGTAACCCATGCACCTGATGAAGTGAGCTCTGATTTACGAAAGTGCATTTTGTTAGGCTTTAAGGTGCCACTGGACTTCTGTTTAACCGAAGGAGGTAATAAGCAGGCAGGCAGTTGGAATCAGATATCTGGCCGAGGGACGGTTAAGATGATCTTGACATGCTCCCTTCCAGCTGTTCTGATCCTCAAATTCGCATTTTGACTTTTTCTATTGTATGCATTAAACTTCTGGTTTTTCAATTTCCCCATCATTTTATTTCCATTTGCTTAATTTCCCGCCTGTAAAATATAGTCATTTTTTTAAAAAAATTATTTGTGCATCTAACCCATCTGCTTTACGTGTATAAATGATATTCATTGTATGTATAAATACTGTATGAATGGTAAATGAAAAATTCACAAGATGCTGCCACAATATAGACGCATAAAACCAACATTAAACAGTGGAGAACTGAAACTGCTAGCAAAAATATAAATGAATATAAAAAGAAACAGAAAGGGAACATTTGCTTGTCCCTAGGGAATGGTAGCTGGTAGACCCCAGAGGGAAAGACCTTGTAGCCACCCTCAGAAACAATTTACCCAAGGTGAGAAAAAAACAAGTAGAGTTAAGAGAACATGCAGATGCCCATATGATAAAACTGAAAGCGTTGAACGTATGATTATAGAGTGTCCCGTATTTAATGAGTTGAGGGCTAGCTTAATCATCCTTCTACTTAAAAATATGGAACTACCTAATATGAGAGCGCAGGTGACGTGGTTATTATTGGACACAAATGATTCCTTTACCCTTTCTGTGGCAAAATATATAGGGGCAGTAATTAAACACCAGAGAAATGACATTAAGTAAGGTCCTTCCCATTTTAATTTCTGCTTAAGGCAATAGCTATATGAGCAGTACTGGATGGATGGATGGATGGATGGATGGATGGATGGATGGATGGATGGATGGATGGAGAGATTTGTAGCAGCCTGTTTCAAAAGACAGCCCATGTCAATATGTTGGGAATTAAACTAAGGTTGTCAACCTCCAGGTGGGGGCTGGAGACCTCAGAATTAGAACTGATCTCCAGGTGACAGAGATCCGCTCCTCTGGAGGAAATAGCTGCTTCAGAGGGTAGATTCTATGGCATTATAACCCTGCTGAGGTCCTTTCCCTTCCCAAACCCTGCCCTCCCCAGGCTCCAACCCCAAATCTCCAGGAATATCCCAACCCAGTGTTAGCAACCCTAGGCTAAATGAATACAACGTTTAGCAGGCAAAATGTGTCAGTGTGGTGGAACAGTTATACTACTCTACTCTATCTGCTCACATCTACCCTATCTACTCACATCTACTCTATACTGTGAAGCTTGCTGAGTGATTATGGGCAAGTCACAAGCGCTCTTTCAGCTGAACCTACCTTGCAGGATTGTTGAGAGGAGACCTGAGGAAGGGGGAACTTTGTCCACTGCCTTTAACTCCTTGAATGGAGTGTAAATGTGCTGGACAGGGTAGTCAGAGAAGGTCCTTCAGCCGCCAGTAATGTATGGTGAATGATTCTGGTTGGCAGAATAGAGATGTGGCAGGTACCTAAGAGAGTACCAATTTTTGTCTGAGGAACAGTCCATAGGACAAATCATATCTTCTTCTGGGAGTTCTGTGAACGAGTTTCAAAGCATTTCCCTAGCAGCATGCAAGGCCCCCGTTCAGCAGGACGGGAAAAGGAAGTTGCACTTTCTCCCCATGCTATTTTCCCATCCCGAAATGGCTTCCACAGAACTGCTATTTGATCTGTTGAGGTAAGAATGTAAAAGATGCCCCAGTCCAATCAATAGGTTTGCCAACTCTGGTTTGGGAAGTTCCTAGAGATTTGGGGGTGGAGCCTGGAAAGGGAGGAGGAGTTTGGGGGTGGAGCCTGGGGAGGGCAGGCTCTCAGGAGGGTATAGTGCCATAGAGTTCACCCTCCAAGACACCATTTTCTTCAGATGAACTGATCTCTGTAGACTGGAGATAATTTGTGATTCCAGATCTTCAGCTACCCATCTGGAGAGTGGCAAACCCATCAATCACACCATGACAACAAACAGGGTGGAGAGGCCAAGGGCCACCGTGATGTTTTCTCCTAGAATCGGCATTCAGAGGTTTTCCTGTGAGGCTGACCACGTCTGCCCTTTTTATTCAGTGGGGTGATCCTCTGAGTTGGAACAATATTGACAAATCCCCAAATAGCTTTTGTAAATTCGCCTATCTAAATCATCTCTCCGTCTCTGTCTGTCTCTCAGATGCTCCTTTGGAAAAAAGCAGATGAGTATCCATGTTATTCTGTTATAACAAAATAAAGCAAAAGTCTAGCAGGACCTTAAAGATTAACATATTTAGTTCAATATGAGTCACAGCTCACCCACTCAGACCGTTCCTTCTATGGCCATTATTCTTCTAGAACTAAAACCTCCTAGAATTAAAATTAAGTTTGGTCCTACCTGAATTTTCGTCTTAGGAAGAGAAATCAACTTTGAATTCTAAGCAGATCAAATGTTATTTATTTATTTTATTGGATTTCTATTCTGCCCTCCCCACAAGTGGGCTCAGGGTGGATGACATCATTTAAAACACAACCAACAACAATAAATATACAAATAATCCATAAAAATTGATAAAAAATTCATAAAAACATTATAAAAGTCTTGGTCCATTATAATAATAGTAATGAATAAATACCAAGATGGCAGCAACCACTCTATAACTATTTGTTTAGCTTCACTTCGATAAAAGCCATAGGCAATAACTGATATAGTTTCCAGGTGCAATTAAACTATAAAAACAGGGTGGTGGTTGTGGTGGTAGTAGTAGTTGTAGTTGTAGTAGCAGTAACAGTAGCAGCAGTAACGATAACAACAGTGCACTTATATATTGCTCATCTAGAAAGATTAGTGCCCCGCTCTAAGTGTTGTTATCATCCCCACAATACGGCTGGGAGCTGTGGCTGAGGGCCAAGCTACACATGACAAATGACACTTGAACGGCAAGTGGATTGAGTGGAGGGCAAGTGAACAGGGAGAAATACACTTGCTGTTCAAGTGTCATTCGTCATGTGTAGCTTGGCCCTGAGAGGAGTGGCTGACCCAAAGCCACTTGCTGAGCTCAAGAGTGAGATTTGAACCACAGAGAGATCATTTGCAGCCCCCAAACCACTATGCTACAGTGTTTTATCAATTTTTAAAAACCCTGCCCTTATTTCAAGAAACTCAAGAGGGTGTTCTTGTGTTCTCCCCGCCTCTGTTATACCTGCTTGGGTGGACAAGCTCCTGCCCTCTGCCTTGGTTCTCAACTGTTGCTTGATAGGGTGGCATGGGGAAAATGGGGGCCTGAAGCCTCATCCCACAGTGCTGCAATTTCACTTCTTGCTGTACAATTGGAAGTGTCATTACCGCAGCACAGGATGCACTAGGATTCCCTTGAAACTCTAGTTTTTAACCATAGAGTTTTAGGGAAATCCTAGAATGCCCCATAATATGGTGACATCACTTCCAGTTACACAAACAAAAGTGATGTTGCAGCATTGTGGGGCACTGCTTGGTAAGTTTCTGCCCTCCCAGTCTCCTGGGGGTTGTAAGCAATAGGTTGTATTTTGAATGGAACTTCATGGAGAACTAGATTGTCGATCTAATCTAGCGTGGCTACACTAACGTCTGCATGATTTCATGTCCTGGTTTTGCATCTAGCCGTGTCCCTGGGTGCAAGCTCAGTTTACTTGATCTATTTGTTCTGAGTCACATTGCTGCCAAGTATACTTTGTTGGAGTAATGGAAAGAGGTGATGGTAGAATGCTCAGTCTACTAGCTAGTTTATTTCCTTACGACTTTTAGGTTCTGAAATGGCCATTTCTTGAAAGACGCCTGAATGTTGCCATCAGCATAAACCCAGCCCCCCACTTCAAAAATGCTAAATGAGGGCAGAGTGCTCATGAATGAGTCTCAGATTGCTGGTTCAGAACTGATTTTAGTAGGATCTTTCTTTTAGCAAGCCACATTCTCTAGGCCTCAACACCCCCCCCCCCATTTAAGGATAATAAAACTGGTTTACCTTAAAGTGACATATGACTTCTGGAGATAAGGAATAATGGGACACCTTGAATGCTGTAAAGTCTAGTATACAAATGCAAAATATTACGGTCACAATGAAACAAAGAAGTTATTACTAGAAAGCATCTTAATCCTGATTTAATCTAATCCTCATCGGAAACATACTTTTAAATTTGTCAGCCAACCTTTTGTGATGTGAACCAACCTAAATAATGAAACGTCAGACCTAATGTTATTTGTGTTTTTTTTCTGTCTTTCAGAATAAGCCGCAATCTGGCAGAGATGTGTGAAGAAAGAGGGAAAGCCTGAATCTATATCTTTTGGACACCGCAATTTACATACCTGGTATGTGCCTGGAATGGAAGAAATGTGCTATAACTGCCATGTGCAAGTACATGCACAGGACGCTGTTACATGTATTTATTATAGCTTACTTGATTTCCTGACTTTTGGAGCAGTTTAATGTGTAGAAACGGGCAGTTGAAACGTATCATGGCATGGAGGTCAATAATATCCTTTTAAACTCCTTTAAAAACTACAGGACGTTTTTCCGGGCCTGTTGGCAACTATAACTGCATTTTTGAGATAGTTCACTCTGTTGGTTACAGGTAAAGCTTTGCTTCCTATTGTTTTGCCATTGAGGTGTCCTCGGGCACCACAATTGTGTGTTTTGCTTGGCCCAAGTCATCCCAGTCATTTGATTTACGACTGAGTTATTCTCACATCCTTTTCCTTGGAAAATGTGCTGTGCAGCCCTCCCCCATATAAAACGGCATTGTTCATTTATGGCTCATTTTTGTTATGCCAAAATGCTGCCGTAGCGTTCTAATTCTACCGTCTTGTGTGTTATATCGTCACTCTTGCCATTCTGGGGACTGGAATGGTGGTGATATGCAGCACGTCACACGCTGTGAAAGAAATCTGTCCACAGGCCTCCATCCGCCCTTTATGCAGCAACGACAGCTGAACAATAGTTTTGTACCTTCGTCTAGCGAGTTGGCCAAAGTCTGGCTTTGCAAAAGCCAGAGCACGAGAGAAGCCAAAACGTGGCTGTGCATTTCAGGTTTGCCTACAGTATGCTGGAAAGAACGTACTTTTAGATGCGATAGCTTAGATCCACTGAAGGTTTCCGCAGGCAGAAGGGATTTCTGCCCTTGGAACATAACTTCTGCCCCTCTCCTCTCCTACTGCTGTCCAAGATACCTTGCCCAAATGCTACTTCTGAAAGAGAAGTGACCTTCAGCTAATGGCATGGAGGGAGCTGGTGGTCTGCAGTGGGAGGGAGAATCAACACCACTCCACACTCCCTGCAGAAATGCTTTATGGGATCCAAGCCAATGTGTCCTTTGAAAATCAAAATTACTTTGAAAAACTGTTGGATATCATTCTCAAGAGCTTTGTTCCTCCTGGGTTTTTAAAGATGATATAGTAAGGATCTCATCTTAAGTGCATCAGGCCAACATTAGGTGTACAGATCCTTTTTAAAAGTTTCAAAATCCCATTTGCTTGTATTATTAGTTATTGCACATTTGGAATCGTTATGATGCCATCTTTGTTGTGTCTGCTTTTCTTCTGTTCTCAACGAGAATATGTGTATCCTTTCTTCTCTCCCTCTCCCATGCAAGTGAGGCTTGGAATAAACAGGCGGGCAGCTAGCTAGGTGGCAGGGGAGTACATAGGAATATACTCCTTCTCCCCTCTTCCAACCACATCACCTCCAAGGTCCTTGCTAATGCACCTGAAGTGCCCTGCTTCAGTATGCTCTGGGGAATGTATTCCCCAGAGTGATTGACATATGTCTGGCACCCTGAGGATTACATTTCCCAGGACTCATTGAGGTGCATTATCTGAGATGGGTAATGACTAGAGATAGGCACGAACAGCAATACAAACAAAAAAAAGCCACGAACACCCCAATCTGCTATTCGAGAACAAGCTGTTCATGAGGCCACATTCTAAACAAACAGGTGGTCATTGCAAGCTTGGTTCATTGCTGTTCATCAAGCCAGGCAGTCTAGCACCTGCAATCAATTCCCTTGGCAATGTAGGCAGGGATTGTCTGAACTCTGTCTGAACTCCTGCTGTTGCCCTGGAAACCCTAATCTAAGCCCAATTTTGCTTGATAGGCAGGTCTTCCTTCCAAGTGCGGAGCTCCAAATTTGTTACAAGAGAGCAAAGACCATGAGGGAGGGGGGCTTCAAGCTCTGGCTAGTCTTTGCAGACAGTGGAGAGGGAGAAACAGTTACTGTTGGCATTTTGATAGAGAGACAGGGAGAGTGCATTGGAGCTTGAATTTTCTTTGTGTGTGGTGGGATAGGGATCCACCCCTTCAAGTTCCACGGCTGCTGCCAGGCTCTGGGCCAAGCTATTATTTACTCTTGGTACCTTTCCTGCTGCCTGCTCAGGTAGGGTTTCTGGGAGTGGTGTGGTAGGGACCTACCCACCCTCAAGTTCCACGGCTGCTGCCAGGCTCTGGGCCAAGCTATTATTTACTATTGGTACCTTTCCTGCTGCCTGCTCAGTTAGGGTTTCTGGGAGTGGTGTGGTAGGGACCTACCCATCCTCAGGTTCCAGGGCTGCTGCCAGGCTCTGAGGCCAAGCTATTATTTATTATTGGTACCTTTCCTGGTGCCTGCTCAGTTAGGGTTTCTGGGAGTGGTGCGGTAGGGACCTACCCATCCTCAGGTTCCAGGGCTGCTGCCAGGCTCTGAGGCCAAGCTATTATTTATTATTGGTACCTTTCCTGGTGCCTGCTCAGGTCAGGTTTCTGGGAGTAGTGCAGTAGGGATCTTGACCAAACTTGGATGATGGCTGGAGAAGAGCCTGCTGGCCCCTACGAACAGCCAACCACGAACATGTTCGTGAACAGGGCCATGTTCATGGTTGTTCGTGAATCCCTGTTCATGGATGGCAATGAACAACGAACATCATGTTCGTGGGGTTTTTCTGTTCGTGCCCATCTCTAGTAATGACTTTCAAAGGGCTGGAAAAGGCTTACTTTGTCAGCCAGACAAAGTAGGAGGAGAAGGGGCAGCTGATGAAAAGAATGCTGTTCTGTTCATTTGTTGGTTCATTCAATATTTTTCTCTTTGTGTGTGTATTTTTTTACCATAATGAATGAAATGGATGGGACTTTGGGGGCTCACTTTTCATTTAATGGGTATCCAATACACATCCCTCAAGCCTTTCTGGCCTCAATACTTTGTACTCTGAATTTCTGTAATGCAAAAGTCATACCTGTGGGTCATTGGCACTAATTGGGAAAGGAATATTGGGAGACTTTTCTGGCCAGAACAGAGATTCCACCTAATCCATATTCCTTAAGGTTAGCATCCAGTAGGAGATGGAAAGGCAGGGACTCAGGAAGCGCCATCAGTGATGTTGTGATGTCACTTCCAGGAAAATCCTCACTTGGAGTCAGTACTCTCTAGGAATTGCCAGAAACTCTATGGTTTTACTGATATTGTTTCCAGGCTTTCCCAAGAACTAACTTGGTTTGTTTCTAAGGTGAATTAAAACTTTTTTTTAAAAAAAAATTAACTTTGAGTAGGAAGTAGCATCTGGCCACACCTGATCCAAATCTTTCTCTGGGGACAGTAATATATAATATAATAAAGAGATGGAAATTTTGGCTGTCTGTGGGCTTTGCCTGCTTCTGGAAACCCAAGTAGGGCCCTGTTCTATTCTACTCCATCTCTTATTTGTTACTGATTTATTGGATGTCTTTGTTTTCTCTTGGGAATAGGGGAAGAGTCTAAAATTGCAGCTGCTGAAATTGTGCAATGGAAATATTGCATATTTCAAAATATCTGGCTGCGGTAGAGAGGTTGTGGCTTCTATCTTTCTAATGCCCAATTACAATTGTGTTCTGAAACTATGCTGTGTGTATGTGTGTGTTCATAGGTACTGATAGTGTCATCAGAGATTCTTCTTAAAATTACATTCATCCATAAAACTGAACAAGGTGGGAGATTTTAATGAAGGATTTTTTTCTGGCAAGCGTGGAGGAGGAGAGTTGTTAATGAGTCACTAGATGGATGGAAAGTCACCGAAAGCCCTGTAGTTCATGATTCATAAGTCAAAGTTTTGTTTGTTTGTTTGTTTTAAACCAAGTAGGTCTTGGGAGGCTCAATTTAGTGGAGTAGTAAACACTGGTCTTCGGAGACAAGCATAATGAAACTTAACAAGGTCTCTTGCAGACTCTGCGTGCTGTAATTCTATGTGAATGATTTAAAGAGATGTGTGTACCAGTGTTGGAATGAAGTTGCCAAAATATGAGCGTGAAGTTGTGATGTGCCTTTTACTGAGTCAGTTTATTGTTCCATCTAATTATGCACTCTCCAAATTTGTTGGGGGAATTAGCTGAAAAGAGGCAAGCGAGAGGGGGGTAACTGGGATTCTCCAGCTGTGTTTATGGGGATTACTCCCTTAAGAGACTTCCTAAAATGAACCAGGGAGATGTTCAACTGGAAAGGTTTTTTATTAAAAGAGAGAGAAAAAGGGCAGACATACAAATATCACACACAACACACATATGAGGCTAACTAAGAGGAAATCAGGGAGGAAAAGGGGAGAAATTAGTTTTGGGCAAGGCTATAGTTACCAGTCTCAAAGATAACTACTACTACTACTACTACTACTACTACTACTACTACTACTACTACTACTACTACTACTACTACTACTACTACTACATTTGATTTATATAACACCCTTCAGGACAACTTAACCCCCACTCAGAGTGGTTTACAAAATATGTTATTATTATCCTCATAACAATCATCCTATGATGTGGGTAGGGCTGAGGGAGCTCCAAGAAGCTGTAACTGACCCAAGGTCACCCAGCTGGCTTCTCCACTTGAAGAGGGGAATCAAACCTGGCTCTCCAGATTAGAGTCCTGCTGCTCTTAACTACTGCACCAAGCTGGCTCTCAAGTCTGCAGAGGCAGTAGCACTTCACGGAGTAGAAGAAGAAGCCCAAATGGATTTGGGAGTGTATGTATGTATCCAAATACACACACACACACTCAATGGTGGCTAGGGAGTCCAGATGTAGGGCAAAATGCTCCCTGGGGCAAGCTGCTGTTCTTACCCCCAAAACAATAAGTTGATGGGTTTTCCAGAGAAGGCTAATGAGTTTGGGAGAGGCGTAATGGGTTTTCCTGAGGTGGACTATAGCTATGAATGGTGCTTGAGGACCCTTTGTGTACTGGATGGGAAAAGCCGCCAGGTTTGCTGAATAGCATTGGGTGGTGCTTAAGTGAGTGAAAGGAAATGAGGTGGGGCGCAGATGACATTAGCCAGGAGCTTCCAGGGAGCCTCATTGTCCTAAGTTATGCATCTCTCTGGGTCAAGGAGGGGGTGTTTAGTCAGCCAGCTGCATTGACTCCCCTTCAAAAATACCCAGGCTTTTGCCCAGCTGGCATCCCTTTTGTTTTTATTTCAACCTAGGCAGTGCCTTGCACTTATGCTATATGAAGAAGGATGTTTACCCTACTATATAAAAGGCTAAGCATATTCAAGACAACTCACTTGCTACCCTGGTGCACCTCCAGAGGGCGCTGCTGTGGAGGGAAGCCCCGATGAGGTAGCCAGACCTCCAGAGAGAATGCCGTGGCAGGAAATCTATGAGTGTCTTAATGGGTCTGTGCCCTGGCGGACTGCCAGACCCAACCATCCTCTGCCTTTGGGTATCTCTGGTTCCTTCTTCCCTCTACTGCTAAAGGATTTATTTTATTTTATTTTACTTATGTCATTTATGGCCCTCCTTTCTCACTGAGGCTCAAGGCGGATTACACAGTGTGAGATGAGTACAGGCAATTTCAAGGGCATTTCCATAAACAATGCCATAGGGTGAATAAACACAATTTTTCAAAGTCTTTTTCAAAGACATAGCATTAGTAAGAATCCAATACAGAGTTGAAGAAATGCTGAAACAGAACATCCTACTATATAAAAGGCTAGGCGTGTTCAAGACAACTCACTTGCTACCCTGGTGCGCCTCCAGAGGGCGCTGCTGTGGAGGGGGATCCCCAGATGAGGCAGCCAGACCTCCAGCCATGGTGGGAAGCTCAGGTCAGGATCAGGCACGGAGCAGGCAGCAATGCCCACCTGCCTGCCCTCCCCTTTCTAAAGCCTGTTGTATTTTTTCCCAAAACGGGCTTTGTTGCTATTGATTTAATATCTATAAATTGCCCCTCAGTGGGAGGAGGGGTCTGACTGCTAACAACAACCCTTATAAACAAATACCCCAGACTAGCTCGATACAGTCTACTCTGACTGGTAGCTCCTCTTCAAGGCCTTAGGCGGACATTTTGCGGTGCGATTAAAACCACTAGAGAGCTTCATGGTAGTCTACTTTACGTTAGGTTTTTTTAGGTGTAATTATTGGGCAACTCTTGATGAAGTTCTAACGAAACAAGATATTAGCTGGCTCCTTGGAGTCGCGGGGTCCTTGTACCCTAATAACAGCACCTGTGAAAAGAAAAGAAAGTATAAAGAATATTGAAGATGTATTATCCTTATTCTTTGGATACCTACCTTGATTGCGGAAGCACCATGTTTTCTTCTTTTGCTTTTGACTTATACCAGCACCTGCAATGGAAATATAAAATAGATTATTGTTTATTCATAGGAAGGCCGTTGTTTGTAAAAATATTCTGTAAAACTGTTGTGTATTGGATTCTTTGGAAAATATATGAACAATTTTTGTATATTCTTTATTATAAATATATATGTAGCGCTTTACACTCTGTAACCTAATTGAAACACGCACATATATTTCAGTATTTTTTGTTAATTCTTTGCCTCTGCATTCTTGTTCTTGTGTTTAATCTGTATTGAGGGTTGCTCCTTTCTCCAGGTAGAGCCTCCAGGTAGTGGCTGGAAATCTCCCAGAATTACAACTGATCTCCAGGCAACTATGAGCAGAACCACAAGTGACAAAAGGCACAGATTGGACCCTTGTCAGCTTCCCTCAAGTTTTGGCGGGAAATGTAGGCAGCTTGGCGGAATGTTGGACAAGTGACAGTTGAAAAGTCCATTGGACAGCAGTCGGAGAGCGAAGCTGCGAGACCAGGAGGCCTACATTTCCCATCAAAACTTGAGGGAAGCAGACAAGTGTCCAATCTGTGCCTTTTGTCACGTGTGGTTCTGCTCAGAGACTAATTCCCTGGAGAAAATGGTTGCCTTGGAAGGTGGACTCTATGGCATTTTACCCTCCTGATGTCTCTGCCCTCCCCAAGCTTCAAGAATTTCCCACCCAAGAGCTTTCAACCCTACCCTCAATTCTCCCCTGCCCATGTGCTTTGAAGAACAGCTTAATGTCCATACATCAGAAGGCAAAGCTTATTGTCACAAGGAGATGCGTTATTGTCCTTTGTTCTCCTCTCCTCTGTTTGGTTCTCCAAACAAGCTTGTGAGGCAGGTTGCCATTAAGGGCACAAGGTCCAAAGCTGACAGAAAAGTTGGCCACCTCGGGAAAAACAATGCTTAGAAGAAACAAGACATCCTTGTATTGAGTTCTGAGAAAACCATGCCCTCACAAACTGCTTCCGTTGTTTTGCCATCTGTGTATCTTCTCTCAGATTAAAAATTCACTCCTCCCGCAGTGTAATAAGATTGTGCATCACACCGTAGTAAGGGTTGTGTTTTCAAAATGTTCCGTAGCTTGCCTCCCTCGTGCAAAGTGTGTTGTTTGACTCCACAGCACGGATGAATTTAGAACTGTATGAGAACCTGTTCCGTTTGCCTTTCGGTGACTGCTTGTTTTTTTCTTTGTAAGATCTGTTATTTTTTTCTTGGGCGTTAATTTGTACAGATGCAAATTCGTTGCAACGTTGGCAGCGTTTTAGAGGTGTTCATGCTAGGAAACATCTGGGTTTTGACAGTTGATTTGAGGATGTACTGAATGCTAGCTCTGCTCACTCCTGTGAAGCCATCTGTGGGGAGAAAGCTGACAGGGAGGATATTGTTGCACATGCCCAGTCCGCTCTGCATCAGGGGAAACAGATCTATCATTGCAAAGGTCTTTAGTTAGTTCGAACTTGGGACCTTCTGCATGCAACGTGTGTGCCGTCACTGAGCTATATGACTTTCCCTGCTGAGCCTCCTTCCACTCATATGTTCAAAAAAGCAGCTAATCTCTACATTTTTTAGCTGGGTAGCTGTGCAGATCTGCAGTGGGACAGCAAGATTTTATTCTAGTGGCATCTTTTTTTTGAATTTTATTGCAACAAACGACAAAAGTACACATAGAAAAACAAAAACATAGCAACAAAAAACAAACGAATACATGAAAACATAGAGGGAGACATACCATTTAGACATTTTACATAATTTCTTTAAGCTCGTTAATTAATCAATAACTCTTCCGTATTACCCATATCTTAACTAAACATATAACTTCAACTTTACTACAAAGATAACTGCATTTGTTGCCAACTTTATAACTCTTAATTTTCAAATTCACAGATCATTAGCTCTGACTTCCATGCAGAGCTGGATTGAGGGGGGGCAGGGGGTAGCCTGCCCCCAGCGCTACCAAAGAGGGGGTGCCGGGCGTGGCTGCCAGCTGCCAGGAGCGCACTGTGGCTTGCTGAGGGCAGGGTTGGGAGGCTCTTGCCTGCCCCGCTGATGGGGTGGCTGGCTTGCGGCATGTGCAGAACCTCCTAGCCCTGTGCTCAGCCACCCTCATGGAAAGCCAGCCACCCCAGCGCACGCACGCGCCACCGCCACTGGCTCCGCGGTGCACTGGGTGCTGGGGCGGCCGGCTTGCCGCGTGGGCAGCACAGGGCAGTGGGGCAGGTGAACCACGCAGAGGGCCTCCTAGCCCTGCACTCAGCTGCCCACGCGGAAGGACAGCTGCCCCAGAGCATACCCACACCACTGCTGCCAGCTCCTCAGTGCATCGTGCACTGGGGCGGCTGGCTTGCTGTGTGGATGGCACGCCTCCTGCCCCTGCATGATGACGTCATGGAAGTGACGTCATCACACGGCACCGGGAGCGTGCGCACACTGCGTGGATGCTCAGAGGACCAGACAAGGGTTGCACCAGGCGCTGGCAACCCTAGATCCAGCCCTGAGTCCATGAAAGGTTTCCAGATCTTCACAAAACTGGCTGTTGTTTTGTCCCTCAGCAATTCCATTAATTTTGCCATTTCCGCAATCTCCAACATCTTCACTAACCAATCATCTACTGTTGGAAGTTTATTCGATTTCCAATATTGTGCATAAATTATTTCTGCAGCCATTGTCATGTATCTATGACATCAGCACCAACAGTGCTGATGCCCAGTCCGCTCTGCATCAGGGGAAACAGATCTATCATTGCAAAGGTCTGTAGTTAGTTCAAACTTGGGGCCTTCTGCATGCAACGTGTGTGCCGTCACTGAGCTAAACCACTTCCCCTGCTGAGCCTCCCTCCCCTCATATGTTCAAAAAAGCGGCCAATCTCTCCATTTTTAGCTGGGTAGCTGTGTGGATCTGCAGTGGAACAGCAAGATTTGAGTCCAGTGGCATCTCAAAGACCCTGAAGCTCCGACTCTTGAAAGCTTACACCCCTGAAAATCTTGTTGGTCTTTAAGGTTGCAACTCCAACTAAAGAGGTAAAGTGGGGGAACACCACAACAGCAACAAAAGTTCCCCTCTGCACAGTACTCCAATAATAAAGATGTTCACCAAGTACAAAATGAACTATGAATCAATGAGTGTCAGCCGTTCCTTTCGCTTGTATCCAAACCGGGATGTCCGTAGTAGAATGAAGTCCAGTAATTCCCAGAGGCAGTTGGGGACAAATTCAGCTGACTTCATTCTACTATGGACATCCCGGTTTGGATACAAGCGAAAGGAAGGCCACTCTCGATGCCCCCGCTGCTGCCAGCATCGTCTGCTTACGCCACCACTGCTTGCTCTCACGGTGCGGGAGCTGCACCACTGACGAAAGCGGCTTGCAGTGGCGAGAGCAAGCAGCTGTGGTGGTGTTGGCGGCAGCAGCGGTGGCAGTGAGAGCAGCTCGCTATTGCCAGCACCAGCGCCTCCCGCTGCTGCTTGTTCTCGCCGCTGCAGGCCGCTTTCGCCATAGGACTGCTGCGGTAGGGTGGGTGCCAGGATCCCAGTCCCCCACCGGGGGACACGAGGCACCTGGCAACCCTAGTGGAAAGCCAGAGTACCTGGTGATATGTAGAATTGCCATTGCAAGTGCAAAGTGAGCATCAGTCACATTGGCCATAGGACTGCTGCAGAAAACCTCCCTCGTGCAGAATCATAGAATCATAGGGTTGGATGGTACCCATAAGGTCATCTAGTCCAACCCCCTGCACAATGCAGGAAATTCACAACTACCTCCCCTCACCACACCCCCAGTGATCCTTACTCCATGCCCAGAAGATGGCAAAACACAATCAGGATCCCTAGCCAAACTAGCCTGAGGAAAATTGCTACCTGACCCCAAGGTGGTGATCAGCCTTACTCTGAGCATGTAAGAAGGGGCCATGAGAACTAAGCTCTGATACAACCCTTCCTGCCTTCCCTCTCATGATCTGCCCTGAACTGCCAAGATCAGTCCCTCCATAGCCTTCTGTTCCCCTCAAGGCCAATTCACAAGTGGCAGTCCAGACCGGTTTTGCTTGCCACCCCCGTTCTGTATTTCAGACAGGACTTGCGTGTTCCTTTCAGTTCCCCCTACTCCAGTGTAACACGGGTGTCCTCAACAGGGCACATAGCACCTGCTGGGACTGTTTCAGATCACATGGTGCAAGGATTGTTTGAATCCACTTCTTCCCACCAGGCATGGTGGTAATTCGAATTGGGCATCACTCCCGTGAGATTTTAGGGGAAACCACAACTTTCATCTGACTCTCGTCAGACACAACCAGTTTTGACTGTCATGTGTGAATCAGCCCTCAAATGACTTGTGATGGCAGTCAAGATTTTACTCTTTGCAGCACCGTCTGCAAACTTCCTGAATACATTTTGCTCAAACAAAGCCCTCAGCACAGCCCAGCACAACCCATCTTTCACTCGGGCTCTGCCCTGCTGCCCAAGCTGCAGAACCGAACAATTTTGTCCCTTTTCTAATTCCGGCATCTCCGGTCAAGGAGAACTCTGCCTGGTGCTTGGCAGCTTTGCCACTTCTCCGAAAGCCGATTTCATTTCCATCTGAAACAACTCGAGTTATTTAACCAGGCTGACCCAGCTTAGTCCCGATCAATTTCTTTTTATGAGGTGCCTCCGAAATCCTCTGGGTGACTCTCTCAGCCATTACTCTTATTAAAAAGTTTATTTCGGGAATCTCTCCCTCTCTTTCTCCGTACTCAACAGAACCGGCGAGCGCCAGCTGGCTCTCTCCATGTCTGATCTCTCTTTCGCCTCTTTTTTTTTTTTTAAGTTGGCCAGGGAGGGGAATGAAAACTTGAGCCACTCAACCAGATGAGCTAATTTATTAAATTGCTCTACAAGACCTGGGGCCATAAGGTGCCTGGAACAGGTCCAGAAGTGAAGCTAGCCCCAGCGGTTGAGTCTGCAACAAAGGTGTCGTTCTGGAGAGGCTCTATCTTCATGCAGTTTGTGCTCTGCTGATGGGTAGGCTATTTGTCTGGGCCTGCTTGCTTTTTTCTCTCCCATCAATTGGTTGCATTGCAAAGGATTCTGGGAAGTGGTCCAGAATGCTCTCTCTGTGCATGCAAGACATCAAGTAGACCTTTTGGGCTCCGCTCTGTCTTCACGACTGAAAACACCGTCAATGTAAAAGCTGGCCAGGTATTCAGATCCCCTTCTCCCCTCTCTCTCCCCTCCCTGCTCTTCCCCCCCAACTTTCTATATCAAGCAGTGCCAAAAGATAAGCTTGAAGTGCTGGCTTTGTTCATTTAGCGTAGCTGGAAATAAAAGCCCACTTAAGGGAATGCTGCCTCAGAGTAAACATCTCCTGTTCTGAAAAGGAAACAGGTCTCGGTTTCTCTCACCATCACTTCAACTCGACCAGAAAAAGCAAATGACAGTCCCTTTCAATCCCCCCCCCCTTTTGCAGGATTTGTCCATACAATAATTGGAAAGCTGGCCTTCAAAACTCATAAGGACACACTTTAGACTTCACATTCTGGCCTGTATTCCACATACTTCCAAATGCCAAGGTGTTATCTTGAAGCTGTATTTTAGGGTTGCCAGGTCCCCCTCACAACCAGTGGGAGTCAGACTTACTGGGTTTTTTTTGGGGGGGGGGGGTGTCAGTGATGTCATTACCGGCCTCCTGCTACTGGGGGACGGGGGTTTACCACCACCCCTGTTTTGCTAACATCTAGCAGTTAGCCCCTCTGCCCCATGGTTTGTTGTTATTGTTGAGTCATGCAATAGGTATGCCGCTGCTGCTCTCTTTTAGAAATCGCTTCTTATTGACGTTTTTAATTGGTTTTAAACTAAATCGTTATGCTGTTTTATATTTGCTGTCTTCTGCTCTGAGCCCGCTTGTTTGTTGTATTCTGCTCTGGTTCCAGGCCCCAGGGAGGCTGGACTGGCCTTGACCGGAGCCAGGGCATTCTTGGTCCTGGCTCTGACCCGGTGGGATTCTCTATCGGTGGATACATGGGCCCGCTAGGATCATCTGTCGTTTCGGCAGTCCTGCAAGAGTGAGATGTTCCACCAGGCATATGGTTGAGGCCGGTCCAGTAGTCGGCCAGAGAGCCTCTCAGACAGCCTTTTGTTAGAGGGGGCCATTTGACCATCTGCCCCCCCCCCACCTATATGAGTTATAACTTAAACAGAATAGCCTGTTTCCCCGTCCTTCTCCCGACTCTCTGTGTATTACTGGCAGGGGTGGATTGTAAGGTCGCTGTCTGGGGGTGGTGTTTTATAGAAATTCTGTGGTTTGCAGTAAATTTTAAATTTAAATTATATGTTTTATTGCTGTAACCCGCCCTGAGCCCGCTTGCAGGGAGGGTGGGATAGAAGCCTAACAACAACAACAGCAGCAACAACAACAACACGTTGCCAGCAACATGCTGATGTCACTCCCAAGTGCCTATAAGTGATGCCAGCAGGAAGCCATAGAGTTTTGCCCAAATACCAGAGCGTCCTCCAGTGGCACACTGATGTAACTTCTGGGTGCATGAGGAATAATAACATTGTCAGCATGTTAACATTCCCTCCCCCCCACCCTGTTTCCTACAGTTTCTTCCTCTCCCACTGACCAACTGAGCCAGACGAGACCACATGTAAGAACATAAGAACATAAGAGAAGCCATGTTGGATCAGGCCAATGGCCCATCTAGTCCAACACTCTGTGTCACACAGTGGCCAAAAACCAGGTGTCCTCAGGAGGTCTGCCAGTAGGGAAGGGACACTAGAAGCCCTCCCACTGATTACCCCCCCCCCCCAAAAAAACACCAAGAATATAGAGCATCACTGCCCTAGACAGAGAGTTCCATCTATACCTTGTGGTTAATAGCCACTGATGGACCTCTGCTCCATATGTTTATCCAATCCCCTCTTGAAACTGTCTACGCTTGAAGCTGCCACCACCTCCTGAGGCAGTGAATTCCATGTGTTAATCACTCTTGGGTGAAGTACTTCTTTTATCCTTTTTGACCCGACTGCTCAACAATTTTACCATGTACCCTCAACCATGGGAATTAAGGAGAATCCACCATTCCTGACTGACTGACAGAGTGGCGGTATTCAGGCACAGCCTGCATAGACTGTATCATCTGAGCTGTCTTTGAAGGGATTGGGAGTGATGGTGTCAGTTCAGGCCACAATATAAATGTTATCCTTTATTATCCTTTTATTTGAACAGAGTTAGACCTGGGACATTCGTTCTGCTAAGCAGTTCATTTGCCAGTGAGCTGCAACTAGGGTTCCCAACTCCAGCTTGGGAAATACCTGGAGATTTGGAGTAGAGCCAAGGGATTATACACTTTGGGGAGAGAAGGGGGCTCAGTAGGATATGATGCCATAGTCCACCGCCTGAAGCTTCCAGGGGAGCTGATCTCTGCGGTCTGGAGATCAGCTGTAATTTTGAGAGAACTCCAGGCCGCACCTGAAGGTTGGCAACCTGCAGAGGTTGGGGGGACATGCAGGGGCTCACAGGCAACATCGTCACGTCGCCAGGGATGCCTTGACGTCACTCCTGTGTGCTCAGAAATGATGTCAGCACATTGCTAGGAATTCTCTGGTGTATTGTCGAAGGCTTTCACGGCCGGAGAACGATGGTTGTTGTGGGTTTTCCGGGCTGTATTGCCGTGGTCTTGGCATTGTAGTTCCTGACGTTTCGCCAGCAGCTGTGGCTGGCATCTTCAGAGGTGTAGCACCAAAAGACAGAGATCTCTCAGTGTCACAGTGTGGAAAAGATGTTGGCAGGTCATTTGTATCTACTCAGGAGGGGTGGGGTTGAGCTGAGTCACCCTGTAAGAGTTTCCCAGGGTGTGGAATGCTAATGGCGGGAGGCTTCACTGTATCCTGAGGAGGTTCTTTTGCATATGGATTGGTGCTTGATGTGCTAATCTTCTTTGCAGGGCTATTGTCGAGTATAGAGTGTTTTGTTAGCCTGGTGTTTTTCAGAACCAGAAACCATGCTCTGTTCATTCTTAAGGTTTCTTCTTTCCTGTTGAAGTTTTGCTTATGCTTGTGAATTTCAATGGCTTCCCTGTGCAGTCTGACAAAGTAGTTGGAAGTGTTGTCCAGTATTTTTGGTGTCCTGGAATAAGATACTGTGCCCTGTTTGAGTTAGGCTATGTTCAGCCACTGCTGATTTTTCAGGTTGTCCAAGTCTGCAGTGTCTTTCATGTTCTCCTGAGGATACAGTGAAGCCTCCCTCCATTAGCATTCCACACCCTGGGAAACTCTTACAGGATGACTCAGCTCAACCCCACCCCTCCTGAGTAGATACAAATGACCTGCCAACATCTTTTCCACACTGTGACACTGAGAGATCTCTGTCTTTTGGTGCTACACCTCTGAAGATGCCAGCCACAGCTGCTGGCGAAACGTCAGGAACTACAATGCCAAGACCACGGCAATACAGCCCGGAAAACCCACAACAATTCTCTGGTGCTTAGGCATTGCTGTATGGTTTAACCGTAGAGTTTTGCCCAAATGCCAGAACGACTTTTGTGTTCCCCGATGACCTGCAGATGTCACTTCTGGGTGAACAGGTAGTGACATCAGCATGGTGGGATGCTGCTGGTGTTTTCCCTTTCCTGCTGTTTTTTCTCTTGCTGGCCAGCTGAGTGGTGGTAGGACGTGCTTACTGATAGCGGGGGATCCCTGCCCCAACCGGGGGACACAGTAAACCTGCAACCCTAGTTACAGACCTTGCCGATTCAGCCTTCCTTCTCCTCTCATATATTCAGACCAGAGGGCAATCTCGATATTGAAACACACTGGGGGGGGGGGCGTATCCCTAAAGTGGTTTCAGATGAGCTAAAATCCAAATGTTTCCGTTCCACCCTTTAGCAAAATATCCACCTTCTCTACCAGAACCCAGTGACGGGAGGTTGGGAGACTGGCCTGATTCTACATATGTACCGAAGTCCCCAGCTGCTGTCCTTCCTTTTCCTTCCTTTCTCCAAATCCCAAAGAACTACCTTTTCCTGTCCTACAGACCCCTGCCTCCGTGCACACACAGGTTGAGAGAGCGTCTGGGATGTGATATATTTCTTCTGTCTGCTGCAACTGTGCCAGGGCCTTTATTCATAACAATGGCATTTCTCCTGCGCTTTGTGGTTTTCCAATAAGCTGCAAGGTATTCCAGCCAAATTGGCAAGAAGGAAATTCGAGTCCCTGAATCCCCATGAACAAAAAAAAAAAATGGAACTGGCAGCCAAACAAAAAGAATAAGCTACGTACACAAAGCGTCAGCAGGTGAATGCAAAGAGTCCAGAAATCTATTGTTTTCACGGGCTGGCATTTATCAATTCCTCTTTCAGAGAAGCGGGGTGTAAAGGTTTCTTAGGAAAATTTGGGGAGGGGGTGCACACTAACTTCCGGGAAAGAATGGTGTCAGGTGTCCCAACTTCTGGCACACAGTCGGCACACGGAGATAATTGCTAGACGCCAGAGTTGGTCAAAATACCGTTCCGTGGTTCTGGTTTAGATCAGTCAACACTCACGGCTTCAAGTCCGAAGGGAGTTCCAAGAGGAAGGTTTCTATGCTACAGGCCCAGGTCAAAGATGGGGAAGTCAATCCAGAATATGGGCAGCAAGGTCAATAACTCCGGACGGGTTGCTGCCACGCAGCGACTCCTTTCTTTGTTGCTTTTAAGCCCCAGCTGCTCGCCACCTGTCTTGCTTCCCGCTCCTGCCAGCTGCCTCAGTCCTGCTCCTGCAAACGTTCTTCCTTGTTGTTGGAGCTGGGCCAGTGCTGAGCTGCTAGATGGGTGCTGCGCTTTCTGGCTTGAGGGTCTCTCCTGATCTTCTTCTGATGGTATTCCTGAGGCTCTGATGATGCGGGGGGCGGGGGGACGGGACTGACTGGCAGCTGGTTATTTGTTGCCAGCCCAGGAGTAGGGAGCTGAGGGACCAGTGTACTGGTTCCTGGCTGAGATTCTGTATCTGACCCATTGGTGACTGCCTCCTCCTGCAGTACCTGGTTGTGGGCTTGGGTCAGGTATGCTGACCCCCACTTCCTCAGAGGAGTCCGCTGCATCTCTTTGCTCTGTTGGGCATGGCTGTGTGTCTCACATATCTCCACTGGGCTACATATTGGATTGTTTGGCACGGAAGGGCAGTGTGTGTAGTGGTTAGAGCATCATATGACAATTTAGACCTAGACTCCAGTCCCTGTGCTCTCATGAAACTCGATGAGCTGCATGCCACAGCGTTACCTGGCCTGCTAATGACATTCAGCATCTCAGGCCGGCTCTAGGTGCCTCTCCTGAAGTCAGATAGGTAGCAGCCACTGGGCAGAGGCACAGGGCATTTTCAGTGGTAGCTCCCCAGTTACAGAATTCCTTTCCCTGAGAGGTTTGCCTGGGCCCTAGAATTCCCAGCTCCAGGTTAGGAAATTTCTGGTGGTTTGGAGGTGGAGCCTGGGGAGGGGGGGTCCTCAGCATAAAGCCCGCCCTCCAAAGCAGCCATTTTGTCCAGGGGAACTGTAGTTTGAAGGTAGCTGTAATTCTGAGAGATGACCGGGGCCTGTCTGGAGGTGGGAAACCCTGCTTGGCCTATACTTGGGGGCAATGTGAAATTGTTTTTCTTTGCCCAGGCAAGTATGTTGCAGAATGTTTGGGCTTCCGTGTAGGGTTATTGTGCAGATAAAGCTAGAAAAAGAGAGTCATGTATTCCACCCTGTGCTCTGTAGAAGAAGGGCAGGATAAAAACGTGTTTGATAACTTCCGCAGCTTCCCTATTCCCAGTGCAGCTCCTCCCAGTGCATAAAATGAAGGATTTTGAGTGAATGGAGCTTGCAAAACTGGTTGCTGTGCAACTTCCTTTCTTTTCTGTATCAGTAAAATAAAGACTTCCCGATTTCCTTGGCTGGAAAAAGCATACTTAGCCATTGGTTAGTTTGAGTTTCATCTAGTATTGTATTTTTAGGGACTGGGTGTGCTCTTTGTGGCTTGGCTTCATGATGAATTGTGGTGCTATCGACTTTACGGTGACCCTTGCTGGGGTTTTCAAAGCAAGAGACTAACAGAGGTGTTCGATGTATTGTCGAAGGCTTTCACGGCCGGAGAACGATGGTTGTTGTGGGTTTTCCGGGCTGTATTGCCGTGGTCTTGGCATTGTAGTTCCTGACGTTTCGCCAGCAGCTGTGACTGGCATCTTAATAATAATAACATAATAACATTCGATTTATATACCGCCCTTCAGGACAACTTAATGCCCACTCAGAGCGGTTTACAAAGTGTTATTATTACCCCACAACAATCACCCTGTGAGGTGGGTGGGGCTAAGAGAGCTCAAGAGAACTGTGGCCGATTCCAGACGACTAACCTTAAGGCGCTCCATGCCGCCCTCTTCCGGATCGCGACGGGGAAAATGCGAAATACCGCGTTTCCTCGCGCGAGTTTTGCGAGTCATCGCGCAAAACTCGCGCGAGGAAACGTGGTATTTCGCATTTTCCCCGTCGCGATCCGGAAGAGGGCGGCATGAAGCGCCTTAAGGTTAGTCGTCTGGAATCGGCCTGTGACTCGCCCAAGGTCACCCAGCTGGCTTTGTGGAGGAGTGGGGAATCAAACCCGGCTCTCCAGATTAGAGTCCCGTGCTCTTAACCACTACACCAAACTGGCTCTCTTCAGAGCCATCTTCAGAGGTGTAGCACCAAAAGACAGAGATCTCTCAGTGTCACAGTGTGGAAAAGATGTTGGCAGGACCTGGGTATGGAATGCTAATGGCGGGAGGCTTCACTGTATCCTGTACCCTGAGGTAACAGAGGTGGTTTGCCATTGCCTGCCTCTGCGTAAAACCCTGGTCCTTCTTGGTTGCATCCCATCCAATTACTAACCAAGGCCAATCCTGCTTATCTTCCAAGATCGATATGCAAGGAGGCTCCTCCCACAAACAGAAACTAATACAAATGGAACAAACCGTACACAGAGGAAAAATAATTAAGTGGTAATCAACCAAATTATACAACTAAACCAAATTATGCAACTAGAGCAGCTTGCCACGTGTGGATGTTTGCTCTAATTGCGTTTTGATTATGCTTCTTTGAATAAATTTGACATTGTATTTTCTATTACATTTAATATATTTTGACTAGTATGTTGGTTTGTTGTTTTAGTTGTCTAATTTGGTTGATTACCGCTTAAGTATTTTTCCTCTACGTACGGTTTGTTTTGTTTGTATTAGCATCTTCCAAATCTGACAAGATTGGGCTTGCCAGAGCTATCCAGGTCGGGGTAATATCTCTTTCGAAAACAGTTACTGGCGTCAAGCTTATCTTCACAGATTTTAGACATGGAGTTTCCTTGTGATCTCAAGGGAAGAAATCTCACTGGCACGTGTGTGTTTCAACTTTCCAAGCCTCTATGAATATGGGGATAGGATAGTCGAACTTCAGTGGAAAATGATATTGTATCGAAACTGGTACACTGTACTGTAACGGGACGGTTGCCCGTGTCTAAAACCAAGCTTCAACTTGCCAGGAGAAAGATGGATCTCTCTCCGGGGAAGCCGAAAGCAGTTAGTCTTTAGACCTGTCAAACAGAGAAGTTCTTTGAACCAGCTGTTTATCAGTACATTTATTTATATAGGGTTCAATATTGCTTTGCAACTCCTTATCAAACACGCAGACACTAATCTAGAGTTTATTTCACTTTATTGAAAATATACCCTAGTTTTTTAATGAAGCAAGTAATCAAAATATAAATGGCTATTAATATGAATCCTATAACAACAGAACATAGAAAGGCAGTAAGAAATAAGTTCACTAACATTTCTTAATAAATCCTAAGTTTAACATTGCTCAAAGTTTCTATGAAATACATAGGTAGAAATAGGTTCTCACCTAGATTCTCCCAAGAGATCTCTTCCATCAGTACCCTGCTTATTCTTTCTGTGTTTGCACTTATATACCTAATCATATGCAAATATTTAGGATCTATTCACATGATAGCACAAACAAATATTGATTGGTTTGACACTTCACTGAATATTCATAATTTCATAGTACAGCCTTCCAATTAGTTAAAAAATTATGTCATAGTCTGTACTGCAGGAAAATACTATAAATCTCTGACAAGTGTCAAGAAAAAGTTAAGTTGGGCGATCACCATTGGTTGAATCTCTGATAGAGGAACATCAGTCTCGGTAGAGTCCACTGTTTTAATTAATTGTCAAAGGATGAAAGCACACCTGCTGAATTACCTTACACATAGAAAAAATACACTGAAAGTTCATGCAAAGTTTAAAAGTTCATCTAGAGAGTACAGAAGCTAGGCCTAGTATTGTTCAGTATTGATTATTGGCATATGATTTTAATCTATATTGGCATAACAGTACTGGTTATGAGAACAAGTCGTGGGGTGTTTCACCGCAACCACAAACTCAGCCGTCTGCAGTTAGGGTCGCTGATCTCCCAGTGGGGCTTTGAGACCTCCCAGAATGACCACTGATCTACAGACTACAGAGATTGGTTCCTATGCAGAAAATGGCTGTAGAATGGTAGAATGGGTGACATCATAGACGCCTCCCCAAGTTCCACCCCTAAATCTCCAGGAATTTCCCAACCCAGAATTGGCAACCTTAGTTAGGCTAACAAATTTAGCTGAGTATACATGGATAGTGGAAGCATAACAGTCATATGTATAAAGGGCATTGAATACGCAAAACTGTTACGCCACTGCCTTCCTAATATATTATATATTATATATATTTATATATATAAAAGGCTAACCGTATTCCTGACAACTCACTTTCTACCCTAGCGTGCCTTATGGAGATAAGGTGCTGCCGTGGAGGGAATCCCAGACAAGGCGGCCCGTTCCTCCAGAGAGCGCGCTGCAGCAGGAACCCCAGGCTGGAATTTGGTAAAGGAAATGCATCCAGTCTTGGGCCCCTCAATGGTTTTTAATAAGAAGGGCTTCTGCCCTTTCATCTGTAGTATTACTTCCACTCCCTATGTGGATGTGGCTCTGGTTTTTCCCCCTTTTGTGCACATCACAACTCCAGTGATGATGACTCCAGTTGCACTACAGACCAAAGCAGATCTCCCTCCGTCCGCATCCCTGGTATCTAGAGAGGATGAAATGGGGACAGTCCCTTCCATTTCCTTTAAGATATTTACCTTGTGTTCAACGGGACAACAGTTGTGCCTGTTTATATTATGCAACTTGGTCCTCCTCGGATACCTTTGCTAAACGTTATGCAATGAGTGCAGACATCACATGTGATGCTGCAGTTGCAAGGGCAGTGTTACACTCTTTGTTTGTCCATGCTCCATGCTCAAGGGAGGTTATTCCTTACAGTATGTGTCATTTGATTTACTGAAAACATTTGTAGACTTGTCTTTTTCACTCGTAACTGGGACTTAGGAGAGGTAACAACAGTAAGATCAGTACATCATAAAAACCTCACGGAAGAACCACTGAAATGGCCAGCAGTTACACATTTAAAACCAAGGCCAAGCAGTTACTTTTCAAAGCCAGTGTGTTAAAAAAGACGAACCGAAAGCTCTTTGGAAGAAGCTCATTCTTGTCTTCCCTCCTAAACTGCTGAAGGGATGTGGATCTTTTTAATTTCCTCTGGGAAATGCTTCCGTAGCGTTGGAGCAGCTACCCGAAAAGTTCGCAAATGGCCATTCAGTGTTTGTACTCATTTAGAGGAGGAAATGCTCGAAGGCATTGCTGTGCCAAGCAGAAGTTTCATCTGGGGCCGTCCATTCTTTCCTTCTCCCCTTGAAACCGTGGTAAGGATCCATGTGTTGTTGGATGTTGTGATATCATATTCTATCACCTAGATTTTCTTCAGTGGATAAGACTGGGATAGCTCGACATCCACTGATGTGTATGGATCCAGTCTCAGATGTGAGATGGATGAACTTGAAAGGCAGACGTGTGCCCTAGGCAGGTGTCCCAAATTCCATTCTGCTATGTTAGTGTTTGAGGGCCAGAGTTCAAGGCAAAAAGAATGTCTGGCGACGAGCACCCCAAACACCCCGGACTTGCCACAGAGCCCTTACCTGAGGACTGATGGCACCCCAGCTGTGGGCACAGAGAGCCCCGGGGAGGCAACTGAGCTCCAGCCAGCAGAGAATGAGGGGGGAAAGGAGCCAGCTGGGGAAGCCAGCCAGAGGCGCGCTGCCCAACCAAGCCCCAAAGGGCAAGAAGCACACACACCTACCGGGGACGCCAAGACCAGGATAGACGGGCTAGAAGCCCCTGCCCAAGCCCTAGGGGGAACCAGCAGCAACCTCCACCCTGGAGAACTGGCCAGGACCCAGGAGGCCGGGGAGGCACCTCGTGAGTAGAGGCAGCCAAGCCATTACCTGGAAAGGCCCTGCCAGCCCTATCCTGCAGGAAAGAGAGCAGGGAGGAAGGTTCATCTGGAGGAGTCTTTTTTAACACACTGGCTTTGAAAAGTAACTGCTTGGTCTTGGTTTTAAATGTGTAACTGCTAGCCATTTCAGGGAGGAAGGGGGAGGAGGAACACCTGAGGTTGTTCCCCAGCTGTACTATCTAGCCCCACTCTGCAAGAGAGAATAGGAGGGCAGGGAGAGACGGAGATGAGAGAGGGAACACCTGAGGGCAGGCCGAGCTGGAGGGCGTCAGGGATAGGAAAGAGCCTGGGAGGAAGGGAGGGGGAAGCGGTGTGTTGTTGGATGTTGTGATATTAACAAGCAGGCCCAGTACAGAGGTCCGTGGTGGGTTGTGAAGGAGCGTGGTGGAGTTTAGGAGAGTAGCTAGAAAGAGGAGGAGTGAGAGAGATGAAGGAGAGGAGGAAGAGTGAGCCTGGAGGAGGCAAGGAGGGTGGAGGCTTTGGAGAAGTAAGGGGAGGCAGCCGGGACTCTGTCAGGTACAGCAGGCCTGCGAGTGAAGTGAGAGGGTGCAAGGGTGATGTATACTGCCCCCCCTGCCACAGAGCAAGAACCTGCACTGTCCCTGACGGCCTCCCAGAATCAAGGTCAGGCGTGCCGACATCCGGCATAGTGGCACCCATGGCCGAACCTGACACAGAATGCACTGAGGGTGAGCAAAATACGGATCCCATTTTGCTGGTGTCTGAAGAAGGAAGCTCTAATTCTCGAAAGCGTACCCTGAAAATCTTGTTGGACTCTAAGGACTAAACCACACAAGACGAATTACACGACGACACTCAAACGAGGGGAGACACAATGTTAGCCGGGAAGCGTAGTTTCAATTTCACCTTTCTCTACAGAACCAGGTAGATCCTTCCTCAGAGGGTTTGTTAATAATTGACAGAGTCTTTGGGGAGGCAAAGAAGAAATTAACAAACCCTCTGAAGAGCGATCTTTGCCAGCTCTGTAAAGAGGTGAAATTACCAGACCACCTGAGGAGCCATCTAGCTGGCTCTGTAGAAAGAGGTGAAATTCAAACTACACTTCCCAGATAACATTGGATCTCCCTTCACTTGAGCGTCCTCGTGGAGTTCGTCTCGTGTGGTTTAGGTTTAAGGTCCCACCGGACTGAGATCTTGCAATCCCGTTTGGTGGTTCCCAAAGAGACATCTGTAACAATAGCTGCTCTGAGGGTTATGGTGTGCCAGGTCTGTCTGCACCCAAAGTTGACTGCATATATTCACTGGGGGGGAGCGGGAATAGATACAGTGCAAACTGTTTGCCCCCAATAGAGCTTTCCTTTTTGAGAGAAATGGCTGAGGGCCATTAGAATAGAGAAGGCATTCTTGTTCGGCGAATCCAGACGACAATGTTTGCTGCTCATGATACTTTGGATTATGAGAGACTTATTTCACTAAGCAGAGAAAGAGAGAAGGCTTCTTATGGAGGGGAGGAGAGGGAGAAAGTGCGTGTATGTTTTGGTCCGTTGTTCTTTATAATATTTTAAGTAGACTTTTTGTAGCCTGAAGAAAACAGGAGTCTTGTAGTCTGTCCTGGGCAAACTTTTAAAAAAATGATCTGCCTCTGTCCTTTCTTTTTTTAAATCAGAAATGAAGGCTAGGGTTTTAGAGCTCTGCGTTTGTGGGTGGTTCTGAGCCACAGATTAAATTTTAATATTGTTTTTAATTCCATGTGAAATGCAGGCAATAGTTGGTCTCCCTACCAAGTATTACAAATGGAAATGAGTTTTCAGGCTCAACCACTGGTGCTCTCCCCTCTTAAAATTGTACACTGTACCAGTTGCCCAGTTTTAGTTAATAGTCTTTCTTATTCCCTTGTGGCTTCACAATGGAGGTTTTTCTCCCCTGTTAATAGGAGGACCTCTCCCCCTTCCCTGCTCTCAAATAAAATGGTAAACTCTCCACAAAGGAGTTGAGAAGTTGTGCATGTTTGCTTGTGGCCAAAGTAAAGAGTAAAGCTAGTGTGGCATACTGGACCGAGTTCAAATTCCCAGTCAACCATAAAGCTCATGTTCTCTTTGATCCAGAGGAGTTAGCCGTGTCAGTCTGTAGTTGCAAAATAGTAAAGAGTCCAGTAGCTCTGCCTGTTCTCTTTGGACAGTCATTCTCGCTCTCGTCCTAATCTACCTTGAAGGGTTGTTGTGAGACTAAAATTGGATAAGAGGAGCTATGTTTGCTGACCTGAGCTCTTTGGGATGAGTATGTGATAAAGGGGGTTGTTTTAAGGCAGATAGAGAGCATTTCCCCATTGAATCTCCAGATTAATTCAATTTCTCAGTCCAAAAAGTTCAAGAGGAGCAATGAATCATTTACCATGCAATCCTAAACAGAGTTACTCCAGTCTAAGACTATTGTTTTCAATGGGCTTAGACTGGAGTAACTTTGCTTAGGATTGCACCTCATTTATACTCCACCTTTCTCCCTATTTGGGATGCGAAGTGGCTTACATCATTTTCCTCCCCTCCATGTTATCCTCTCAACAACCTTGTGAAGTAGGTTAATCTGAGAGAGCGAGACTGGCTCCAGGTGACCCAGTGACCTTCCATGGGAGAGCGGGGATTCGAACCCAGGTCTCCCAGATCCTAGTATGACACTTTAACCAATACACCCCGCTAGCTGTCTTTAAGATCTTATTAATACACTACCCTAATACCCAAGAAAAGACAAGCAAAATAAACTCTGAATTCCTCCTGTTTTTACCCATCCCAGAAATGAAAAGAAGCAAGCAGGCTGAGAAGATGGGTTCAGCCTTTCCCCTCACCTGCTAGCTTTCTGCAAGCAAGGACTGTTTTCTGCAAAGCTCCACTCTACACCCCTCCCTCCCTCTGCAGCCTGAATGAGCACAATCCAGGGCAAATGTTACTGCTGGCTTTTGCTGATCTGCATAAAGTATCGATTTCGTTTGTGTGCTTTGATGAGGCTGATTAATCCTCTTTCACCGAGGGCAGGAGGTGTGTATCTATGTTGGCTGGATCTTCTTTCCCTCTGTTTCCTTGTCATCGGAAAGTGGAAACCTCACACCAGTGTGTACTTAAATAGGATACAGTGCTTAATTAATACCCTGATTAATTTTTGATGATGAATTGCATTCCTATCAGCTGCTGGGCTCATTCTTTCCACACAGTATCACTCTCTAAGCCAAGGTGATGGATCATCTTGTCAACGTTGAGGTAGCGCTGAATTGATTAAATCTATTTCGCAGTGCATCTCCTTAACATAGGCGGAGATACAGGAGGACTTGATACAGACGCCCTCTTTTGCATGTAGACGGGGCTGTAAAGAGCATGAACGTGAGGAAAAGGTTGTAGACTCGCCTGTATTTCTAATATATGAAGAAGGATCTTGAAAGGAAGGAAACGAGTCTCTCTACACGAGACATCTTACACGGGGATGCTCAAGTGAAGGGAGACACAATATTAGCCGGGAAGCGTAGTTTTAAAAGACAGAGCCAGAGGCTCTGTTAATTTCACCTCTCTAGAGGAGGATAGTTTAAAAAGACAGAGCCGGTGGAGATCGCTCCTCAGAGTTTTTTTCAATTTTATCTTCACTTCTGGGAAGAGGAGGTGAAATTGATAGAGCCTTCCAGGAGGCAAAGATGAAATTAACAAAACCTCTGTGGAGTGATCTCCATCTTCTGTGTGTTTTTAAACTACCCCCGTGTAGAGAGATGAAATTGACAGTGCCTTGCCTCTGTCTTTTTAAACTACACTTTCTGGCTAACGATCCATCTCCCTACACTTGAACATCCTCGTGTAAGATGTCTCGTTTGGAGAGACTCATGGAAATATAGAGGTGGAAGTTACACCAAGGACCATCTCGTCCAACCTCTGCACAGTGCAGAAATTCAGTTACCTCCCTCCTCACCTCCCCCAGTGACCCCTGCATTATGCACAGAGGAAGACCAAAAAAAAAAAAACCCTCCAGGATCACCAGCCAATTTGGCCTGGAGGAAAATTCTGAGAAGCTCCGAGAAATCTTCTACCCTTGAGAATGCAAACCCCAGACAGAATTATCAGCGCTTTGTGTTTGGTCGCTCTTTGATTCATCTTTGACTTGCTTGGAAGAGTCTTCGTTCATCCTGGATTCAAATCCCAACTGCCCATAATTAAGTATTCAAAGGGTGGAGAAATACCAGCTATTTTTGCTATCGGAATCCCTTTGATTAGGTGTACAACAGAGAATGATACAGTTTTTATTTATATTATTTATAGTCTGCATTTCTCACTGAGATGCCAGGCAGATTACAGAGTGTTAGGGCCAAACTAGACATGTAGGTTTTTAAAGAGTTGTGTCCGGATTCCCCTGATCCAACTTGGGTTCCCCACAGCCACACAGCAGCTGCAGAGAACGGCTGTTAAAAAATAAAGGAGAACTCAAATGGGCACAGGACATCACCACGGGGGGAGAAAGAACTCCTGCCTTCCCCCTCAGGCCGTTTTCCTGCACCAAAATAATACTAGGGGAAAGTTGGTGGTGAATACTGCCCTCAAGTCATAACTGATTTATGGCGACTCCTGGTGTGGTTTTCATGAAAAGAGACTTAACAGAGGTGGTTTGCTATTGCCTGCCTCTGCGACCCTCGTCTTCATTGGAGGTCTCCCATCCAGTTACTAAACAAGGCTGACTTTGCTTAGCTTCTTAGGGCCAAGCTACAAGTGACGAATGACACTTGAACGGCAAGTGGATTGAGTGGAGGGCAAGTGAACAGGGAGAAATACACTTGCCTTTCAAGTGTCATTCGTCACTTGTAGCTTGGCCCTGAGATCTGACGAGATCAGGTTATTTCTCCTTATTTGCTGCTCCACGTGGAAAATTCTGTGCACGTGGAGCAGCAAAAATGGGACAATAACTCCCCCCCCCTCGGTGCTATTATGGTGTGGGAAAATGGCTTGGGGGGGAGGCAGGAGCCCTTCTTCCCCTGAAGGCAGATTACCAAGCCTGTTTGGGCTCCCCTTTATTTTTTTTAACAGCATTCCGCACAGCTGCTATGTGGCTCTGGGGAAAAGCCTGCACGTCTAGTTTGGTCCTAAGTCAATACAATCAATAGGAAGAATCGTCTAACAAGCGTTATGGTAGGACTAGGATTACAAAAGTCTGAACAAACGTATACGTCTTAGACGTTATATGTTCAACAATGCAGAAAATGGAATTGCATAAGTAAAAAAACATGCAGTAAGAGCAAGATAATATAGGCAGCAGCCAGATAATACATACTATGCACTATAGTATAGTCCACAGCCCCTTCCTGAACCGTTGTGATAATACAGCCCTAGTATTTTATAGAAACGCCCTCCTGAACAATACTATTTTAAACATTTATGGAATGTTTTATTTTAAACATTTATGGAATGCATGGGAGCCTTCCTGTTCTCTGCCTCGATATCCTTGCATCTTCCTTGGATCACCTCCAAGTCTTTGCAACCAGACATGTGCTGTGGGTTCTGTAGTCAGAACTGGATTCCCAGGTATGTGTGGGTCCAATTCAGACCTGGACCGTGGTGCTCAGGGGCATAAACCTTCTCCCCTTGTACTGTTTTCACAACCTGGAGTAGGCCCCGTAGAGCTGCTGTTTACTCTCTGGGAAAACTTATGTGGAGCTTATAGCAAATATAATTTTCCTTAATAGGTCTGATAGTGGCTCTCTGTGGATGTTTTAGCTTGGGAAAATGGCACACGGGGAAAACTCAAGCCCCTGCCCCGTGGTCCTGATCTGAATTCTCCCCCTACATGCCTGGGAATTGAAAAAAAAGGGTGTCGGTGCAACGTTGTGATGTCACTTCCAGTTGAGCAGGTGACGTCTCAGCGTAACTGACACTATAGGAACTTTCTGAATCTTTGTGGAATTTCCCAAATCTCTATGGCGTTTCACCTGCTCAAACGCAGTTTCAATTGGAGAGCTATGTTAGTATGTAGTGGTGGTGGAGAGAGCTGTCAAGTCATAGCTGGCTTATGGCGACCCCTGCTGGGAGACTAACAGTGGCAGTCTGTAGTAGAACAAAATTTGAGTCCAGTAAGTACCTTGAAGGCCAACAACTTTTTGCAGGGTTTAAGCTTTCATGAGTCAAAGCTCGCTCCATTGGATACCTTCTTGTATCTCTGTTAGATACCTATCTGATGATGTGAGCTTTGACTCAGGAAAGCTTATACCCTGGAAAATTCTGTTACTGGACTTGAATTTTGTTTGCCTGCTCAACCAGAAGTGACATCACAATGTCCATGATACTCCGGGGCCTGCCCTTGAAATGGGGGATCATGAATGTAGGGCAGGCAACCCTAGTAAAGTAGGACTTTTGCACTTCTCCCTCTTGCTGCAGTCCACTGAGTTCCTCTGAAATGTTGTTCTTTGGGGTCAGCACACTCTCAGGAACGAGATAGGGGGCACTGAGGAGCTCTGCTGTGGGAGGGGAGGATCGGCTAAATTTGCCACCCCTCCTTCCACGTGTGGAAGAAGGTTTATCTGAAGAACTGTGTGGCTGGATACGGGCCACTGTTGTTAACCAAATGTCTAGAGAATGTGGTTTTGATCTTTGTGAACTAGATGTTGCATATAC
Organism: Eublepharis macularius; assembly: GCF_028583425.1. Classification (NCBI taxonomy): domain Eukaryota; kingdom Metazoa; phylum Chordata; class Lepidosauria; order Squamata; family Eublepharidae; genus Eublepharis; species Eublepharis macularius. The sequence goes on along the minus strand of NC_072796.1, from coordinate 131,125,365 downwards.
AGCCTCAGTACATTATGTTCAGAGGTTGTATGTTTGACCATCAGGCCAAATACAGCTGCCTGGCATATACAGTTTCTAGGGATGGCAATCTTGACCGCACCTCAAAAGATGGAGGGAGAAAAGCTAAAGGAAATGGGGGATATCACTTACGGCAAAAACCATAAGTGATATCATGTTGCCAGGGGCATTGCTCTAGGATTTGCCATAAACTCTATGGTTTAACCATAGAGTTTTTGGCAAATCTTAAAACGCCTCCCCCATGTCATGACATCACTTCCATTTTTCACCACAAATTACATTCACATGCCGGTTTCCATGCAGTTGCAGTCTTGTCTACACCACCCCAGTCCTATTTATTTAATGGATGTTAATCATCAGTGAATGTGTTCCTGGAGATGAAGGATTCGGTCCCTGTAGCTGTGAATTTGACTTTGAATTTGAGATGTAATGTCATTTCATTTCACCCACGTCTGTAACAGTTTATGCTGCCAACCGTACAGTCAACAGGAGACTGGATTATGCAAGAACTGATGCTTCCTTGAACTATGAAACTTTTTAAAAGATACATAAAAATGATAGATAAAAACGAAATAACTTTTTTTAACTGTCCTTTGCTTGGTGCTCCCAAGAATAGCTTTCCTATGTGGAAATACCTGTGGATTACTTTGGTTCCGTCTTTCAGCCTTTATCCTTGCGGCATCCTCTCTCATATGGCTGATGCTCCTCTTTAAAACGGAATGGATAACTTTTTCATATTTGGAAATGTAATAAATGATGGAATATGCAGCATTCAAAAGCTCTGGGTATGAGAGAAAGGAATACAAAGCCGTGAGCTCCCAAATCCTTTTCCTGAGTTAAATCTAAAGTGCTTTTGGCTCTGTCAGACCAGAGTATCTTGGCAACTTTCCTTCCTAGATTGTTGTAATGTTCAAAAGGATGCAAAGAGAATGTTTCTTCATTTTGTGTTTTCAGATTCCACTCTGAAATAAGATCTGGCAAAATCCCCTGGATTTAAAAATCCTGTATAAATTCATACATAATTAGATACTGACATGTTTTCCCCTCCCTGCCATTTGATGTGAAGATAAAATGGGGAGAGAGAGGGAGAGGAAAGCACAATGAAATATTTATTTTCCCCCGCGTCTTGACTGATGTAGTCAAAACTTCCACTCTGTGTGTTTATGCGTTTCGGATTAGCCTTTAATTGGGGCCACTTTCTGAGGCGTGAACTAAAACAATATTTAAATAGTGGATGAATGCTATCGATTAACTGGCTACTTAAACAATAATGCCTACCTTTCCTACATAATACTAGCAAGTGTTCACGATTAAGATAAATGTGTGTGGAAGGAAGGGGCTGTATATCCCAAGGACTTCATTGGAAATGTAGTTTGCCTTTGTATGCAAAACTTCTAGCATTTGCTGTTACTCTCCTCCATAAATTTTGGTGGGAGCTAACTTAGGGCCAAGCTACAGGTGACAAAAGACACAGGTTGGACACTCGTCAGCTTCCCTCAAGTTTTGATGGGAAATGTAGGCATCCTGGTCTTGCAGCTTGGCTCTCCGTCTGCTGTCCAATGGACTTTTCAACTGTCACTTGTCCAACATTCTGCCAAGCTGCCTACATTTCCCATCAAAACTTGAGGGAAGCTGACAAGTGTCCAACCTGCGTCATTCGTCACTTGTAGTTTGGCCCTTAGAACCATCTGGCCTTTTCTATCCGTGTCTTCATCTGGTCAAAATAGCGCAGTGGCCTTCAACATAGTTCTGATCATATCTTCCACCATGTTTCCTGGAGCCCAGTTGCTTCTTCCCAAAAACCAAAGGTCAATTGTGACTTTTTGCGCTTTATCAACTAGGAAGTGCCTCTGAACAGCCTACGAGGTGTCACTTTAGCCCTAGACAGAGTGCCCATTATGAAACAGCTATTGTCATTGTTGGATGATGCTTGGTTTGGAACTTCCTAAATTTTATGGAAACACAACATTTTGTGGTTGGACCCCTTGAGAGGTATTTTGTTATGGGACGGCACATAAAACCTACTTGTGATATTCCAAAAGTGCCCAAAGGTTCAATAAGCTTTGGGAGACCTGCACTAAACTGGGACTCATTCTTGGAAATAGCTTTTATCTAGATCGGTATTATGGCTGAAACCGGTAAAGCAAGGAAAATATGAGAGTCTCTCTACATAATACTTTTAACACATGTTCTTCACATGTTGTGTGAGATGCAATGTTAGTTGGGAAGCATAGTTTTGAAAGAGCTGGCAGAGATCACTCCGGAGGGGACAGATTCTCTCATAGCCCTCCACTGCCACCCCTTCTAGAGCCTTTGCCCTGCCATGGCTTGGTTAATGCAAAGTTTTAAGCAGCAAGGGTGGCAGGGTAAAAGCTCCAAAAAGGAGACAGTCCAGAATGCCAGAGGCAGCGAAGTGCTGTGAGAGAATCTGTCTGGAGCAATCTCCGCCGGCTCGGTCTTTCAAAGCTATGCTTCCTGGCTAACATTGCATCTCCCGACACTTGACAGACATGCACCCCTGCGTCTCGTGTAGAGGGACTCTCCGTGGTTTAGTTTAGAGATAATGCCGAACCATTATCTGGCACTGTGAGAACAATCCTGAGTTGGGTAGACCCAATTCTGCCTCACATAATGCGCCTGAATTTGTTTGTTCCTTGAGTTTTGTTTTTCAGAGGGAACTCTCGTTTTAACTTTGTTAAATCTGAACAGGCATGTTAAAGTTTGTGCTTAGACAGCAAACCACAACCACAAAGCCCTCATTTGCTTTTGGTTTATAATCCTGTTTTGCCAGGCATGTACAAACCTTACTGGGACAGGAAGATGAGAGAGATTGGGAATGGACAATAGACAAGGTCCAGCCTTTAAGGTAAAGGTAGCCCCCTGAGCAAGCATCGAGTCATTACTGACCCATGGGGGGACGCTGCATCACGACGTTTTCTTGGCAGACTTTTTACGGGGTGGTTTGCCATCGCCTTCCCCAGTCATCTCTACACTTTATTGACAGGAAACTGGATACTCATTTTACTGACCTTGGAAGGATGGAAGGCTGAGTCAACCTTGAGCCGGCTACCTGAACCCGGCTTCCACCAAGATCAAACTAGAGATGGGCATGAACCTGAATATGACCCAAAAAACCCCACAAACCAGGCCAGTTTGTGGTTCGCAAACCAGTGGTTCGTGGAAGCTCATTTCCACGAACTGGTCTACTGGTTTTTTTGGTTCATATTAAAAGCAGTTTAAATGGCCATTTCCCCGAGGAAACGGCCATTTAAACTTTTCCTGCCCCTTGCAAGCAGCAGGTCCCATTAAACTATGAGCCAGCACGTAGCAGGGGGGGGATCCCCTCCTCGCCTCCCGCCAGCTGATAATTTAAAGGGACCTGCCACTTGCAAGCAGCAAGGACGTTTAAACCCCACTAACCCCAGCCCCAGCCCCTCAAATGCCACAGCAGGTGGGAAGGCTGTTTTTGGCCTCCTCTGTCACTCTGCAGGCCTTCCCGCCCCTCACAGGAGAAGGGGGAGGAGGCTGCAGGCCAGCAGAGCAGCTGGAGCCATGAATCAAGGTAAGTGTGGGGCTGTGGCTGGGGGGCTGTTTAAAGGGCCCTGCCGTTTGCAAGTGGCAGGAAAGGGCCCTTTAAACAATCAAATGCCCCTTTCACTGCAGCTAAGCAGCTGGAAAGGGGCATTTAAACCCCATGAACCACGAACTGGTTCGCGAACTTGCCCCAGTTCATGGGAGTTCGTGGTTCCTGGTTCGTAGAAACCCACGAACCGCACGGTTCGGTTTTTTTTGTGGTTCATGCCCATCTCTAGATCAAACTGAGGTTGTGAGCAGAGTTTGGGCTGCGGTACTGCAGCTTACCTCTCTGCGCCACGGGGCTCCAGACAAGGTCCAGCCTTTATTAGTGCCAAATGATGGTTTAGCTCTTCTTCTAAACCCCAGAAAAGCATCCAAAATACAAAGTCTAAGAAAGCTAATGGCTTTTAGCATCATGTGTCATAGTAACTGCGGGAATGGGTTTTGGATCCCTTCTTTGCTAAGGCTAGAACTTTTCTCCCTGCATTGCAAGTTGTCAGTGTGCATGGAGCTTTCTATTTATTTTTACTTTCTTTATTCCCCACCTTATTCCCCAGTGGACTTACATCATTCTCCACTCCTCCGTTTTATCTCCACAACAGCCTTGCGAGGTAGGTTAGGCTGAGAGAATGTGAACAGCCCAAGATCACCCAGCGAGCTTCGATGGCAGAGCAGGGATTCAAACCAGGGTCCTCTAAATCCTAATCCAGCACTCTAACCACTACACAACACTGGCTGACTTTCTATGTGAACCTTTCATTGCTGCAAGAGAACTCGTGTGGTTCAGAGTGGAGCAGTCCATTCTGCAACCTTTGCCACCTCATTCCCATCTCAATCTCTTGCATGGACCAGCTAGGTTAGTTGAATAGCTGCTATTCTCTCCAGAAAGACCTAGGTAGTGAGGTTGCAAGCCCAAGGTGGGAGAGTTTCAGGCGACGGACCTTCCGGTTCCAGCATCCCCCAACACTGTAAAATCAATGTGTCAGGGTGATGTGCTAGCATGCACCTGAAACGCCAGCCAAGGCAAGACTTGCATTAGGCAACTCCCGCTTCAGGGTTCCATCTTTTAGCAGCTACCCTACCCCAGTTCTTAAGAAAGTCAAGTGTGTTTGTTTAGAACTGTTTGCCAAGCCATTCATTCGTGTTCTCTTAACTTTCCACCTGTTTTGTCCTTTTACTCTTGAAATAACAACTCCTGCTCTTGAGAAGTTTTGAAAACTGTTCTGTCTTCCCTTCCTTTCCCCGTTTTGTCCTCCACTCCCCCCCCCAACCCGCCCTTGTTTTCTTTGTTTTTCTGTCCTCTTGGCAGCCACAGACATTCCACTTGTCCTCCCCTGTGCCCCTGGCAGCTGCCGAGCACATTGCTCTTGTGTTCCAGCCGAAATTGTTTCCTTGTGCTTTGTTGAATGACCGGCTGGGGCAAGCCAGGCCTAATTCGATCCACGTTCCTCCCCTTCACGTGTCTCAGGGTCTTGTCACGCAGTCCGAAAAAAAAGTGGCATTTCCAGAGGAACCTTGTACGGCTTCCTATACCTGTTGGCACACCGGCCTGATTTGCATAAGCAAAGGTGTAAATTGCCAGGGTAGTAGAATGGAATGTGCCACATCAGGAGAATGGCAGAGGATCGTATTATAGAATGGTCACCTATGTTACGATTACAAACTCCCTGCAGATAGAAAGCCAGAACGGCAAGCAAAGAGAGTAGGTAGCTTTCCCCCTGCTGTGCTAGTTTTCTGTTTGCTGGGTGTTTTGGGCTTGAAGGAGAGTACAAAGCACAATCTGAAATGGTACAGTCCATTTTACCCCTTTTACATTCTGCCACCTCTTTCCCCTGCATGTGTGAATGTGTGGCACCTAAGTCGTGCCGGGGACTACTTTGTCGGGAAGTAGAAGCATGCCTGCTGACAATACTTCCTGTGGTTTTTCAACATTTGCCGCCTTTGTAGGCCATTCAGACCAGCCACTGCTGGTGCCAGGGTTTCTGGCACCTGCAGCCACCCTCCCATGCGTGCACCCTCGGACTGCGTGATGATGTCATGCAGCAAAGCCGGGCCCATTGGCTGTCGCAAGGAGGCTGCCCACGGTCCGCACGCTGCCCCAGCTGCCTGCTGTGCCTGGCCCGTGGCTGCTGTGCCCGGCCGGGGGCATGTGGCGGCGGTGGCGGCACGGGGCTGGCCAGCTGCAGCAGCAGCTGTGGGCCAGGCATGCCAGCTCCGTGGCACGCGGCTCCTCCCCTGGCACTCCCTCCAGCGCCCTGTCCGGCCCCGCAGTGCCCACCTCACTGCCTCATTTTTGGTGCCAGCCCTGAGACCGGCACACAGTCGGACAGAGAGCTCAATCAGGATGAAATGAAGATTCCCTAATGCTTCTTCCTTTCCTTTGCCAATGCCCATGCCCATTTCCCACTGCTTTTATTGTCCCATTTTGCTTTGGCTGGTTACCCTGTAGTGGACAGCCAGTGTGATGTTTTCGTTAGGATCTGGGAGTCCCAGGTTCAAATCCCCACTTTGCCATAGCAGTTGGGTGACCCTGGGCCAGTCACACACTCTCAGCCTGACCCACCTCACAGTGTTGTTGTGAGGATAAAATGGAGGAGAGGAGAATGACGTAAGCCACTTTGGACCCACAGTGAGAAGAAAAGTGGGGTATAAATGAAATATGTAAATAAAAACATTCAGTGGATTCAACTTCCTGCCTCATAGCCTGCTTAGTCATTGTGGCAGCTTGGAAGAGCAGTAAACTCCCTTTGTTATCTGATTGGAACAAGAAGATATGGTACATATTTGTAATGGAGAGAATTCTAGATCAGCACAAGAAGATCGAGTTAGACCAATATATCTCTGATTTTGCTGAAACGTGGCAACCTATAATTGACTTTATAGCAAGAAATAAGGCAACATCCCACTTCACCCACCCCAAACAGTTCCTGCTTTATGAAGTAGATTTATTGTTAGCTGTAGTTCTATCCATGATTGTAAATTTAATTGACCCATTGTGCTTCACTTACTTAGTAATTCTTGTGTCCACTTTAATATTTAGCGTCTTTCGATGTTTTGATTTCTAACTTCTGATATATGTTGTATTTAAGCTGGTATTGTACAATTTTTCCTCTGTTTTAATAAACTTTATTTAAAACTGAAAAAAATAAAATGCATCATTTACAACTTTGAAAAAAAAAAAGAACACCTCCCTGGTTCAAAAGTTAAGGCCACAACTCTAGGCGTGCTTGCTTGAACATTATGACTTAAGATTTGCTTCTGAGAAAATGTTTCGAGGATTGAGCTTCATATCAACTTTTGCATCCCTCCCTCTAGAACTGTTGAAACTGCTGGGCCCCACCATCAGGGCATCTTTGGGCTCTACCCCATGACTAAGAGAGTCTGCCTAGACAGAAGAATTCCGGTTCTTAAGAGCTGCAACCCATACTCAGCTCATAGCTGGAAATCTCCTATTCTCAGAAAACGGGGTTGTGCTAAACCAATCCAAACGGCACATGGGCGCAGGCGTGCGCGCACACACAAAGTCATCAGTTTATTAAAGCTGAAGAGTTTGTTTTTTTTCCCCTGCTAAGTAATTGTTTGCTTTATTACTACTTACAGATTCATTTTAATAGGTAGTAAAGCACAAACTGCAGGACTCACACTTTCTGGGCGTCCGACATGTATCAAACTGACAGCCCCTCTGGTTTACGCAGCGGCGTGCAAGATAGCGCAATAAATTCAAGCTATTATTATAGCCCATCTAACATTTATTTATAATTAATGCCAGGGACTTTTACATCATAATGCCAATTACTGGCTTTCTTTAAAGGGGGAGAGGAGATGATTTGTTTTTTATTACTGCTGTAGCAAGATAAAGCCTGCTCAAATGCTGTGAAGAAGAGGAGAAAAGAAAATTACTGGTTGGGTTCTGCAGAAGGAAAGAAAGACACATCTCCAGTGGCTTCCCAGTAGTACAGTTTGGGTGATGCAAAGAAATTTCCCCGGAAGGGGGTTCTGGTACCCTTAGGCGGTATCTGTATTTAATGCTTTGGCTGTACATTGAATATGCACCAGTAGCACACTGCTGACTTGCACATTCTGTAATGTGGATAGGTATGATAATGGTAATGGTGGCCCAACCACATAAGGAAATTTGGGGGTGGCAAATTTTAGGCCTCCGTGACTGATCCTGGCTGGATGAAGGTGGAGGGGGGGGGTCATTGCCACTTCCTTCACTCCTGATCCCAGCCAGGTGAAGGGGGGCAGGCATTGTCATCTGCTCTGTGCCTGATTCTGGCAGGGTGAAGGGGGGGGGCATTGCAATGGGCGCTGTGTCTGACAACGGCCGGATGAAGTGGCGGCCAACATTGCCGTCTGCTCCATGCTGGATCCTGCCCGAGTGAAGGGAGGGTGGGCTTTGCCTCCTGCTCCACACCTGATCCCATCCAAGTGAAAGCAGGGGGTGGTATTGCCTCATCTGGGTGATGGTGGGGGACAGGCATTGCCACCTGCTCAACTCCTGATCCCAGGTGGGTGAAGGTGGGTGACAGGCATTGCCACCTTCTCCATGCCTGATTCCAGCCAGGTGAAGGCGGGGGTGGGCATTGCCACCTGCTTCACACCTGATCCCATCTACATGAAGGAGTGGCAGTCATTGCCACCTGCTCCTCGCCTTATTCTGGCCAGGTGAAGGGGGCGGGCATTGCCACCTGCTCTGCTCCTGATCCCAGCTGGATGAAGAGGGAGCCGGTATTGCGCCTGCTCTGCTCCTGATCCCAGCCAGTTTAAGGCAGGGGGTGGGTATTGCCACCTCTTCCATCCTGATCCCAGCTGGGTGAAGTCGGAGGGGGCAGGCATTGCCACCTGCTCCCCTCCTGATCTTGGCCTGGGCTTCCCACCACGGTGCACTCTCTAGAGTGACAGGTTGTCTCGCCTGGGCTTCCCTCCATGGCAGTGCCCTCTGGTGGCACACCAGAGTAGGAAGTGAGTCGTCTGGTACATGCTTACTCTTTTATATAGTAGGATAAGGGACAGTTCCTCGAAATAAGGGAGAAGAGGCAAGCCTGTTTTGTGGGCTCTGATCTCTCCAGTATCTAAAGCAGCGTTGTTCTAGGATACAGTACTGCTGATTAAATCAGCGAATTTGGTGTCATTTGCCACTTAAAGAGGCTGCAGGCTATAATCTGAAAGCCTCACCGCACATGACATTTTCTTCAAGGGCATCCCCAGGTTGGGGAAGAACCGTGGCTCAATGGGTAGAGCATCTGCTTAGCATGCAGAAGGTCCCAGGTTCAATCCCCAGAATCTCCCATTTAAAGGCTAGAGAAGCAGGTAATGTGAAATACCTCCACCTGAGACCTTGGAGAGCTGCTGCCAGTCTGAGCAGGCAACACTGATTTCAGCAGACCAAAGAACTGATTCAGGTTAAGGCAGCTTCATTGGGTGGAGAGGTGGGTTCTAAAATTCTGGGCTCAAACAAACCAAACCTTGTACTTTCCCCCCTGTAGATATTTTAAAAGCCCTGTGCCTGCATTACCTGCACTGAAGAACTTCAGTTTCATTGGAGCAGAAAGGAGGGGCAGCGTGGTGGTTTGCTGTGACGAGGAAATCCATCGACAGCAGCCCCAGAATCTGGAAAAGCAGTGAAAAGCGAAACGGGCTGGCAAGGTAAAGAGGTCCCTTTGTGTTCTCACAATGGACAGTTGGACACAGGTCTGGTAATGGAGCCTGTTGCCTGGCTTCTCTGGAAAGAGGCAGAGGGCTGAAGAGTTGTGGGATGTCAGTGGAGCTTTTCCCTCCCAGGGAAAATGAAAAACCACAACAGACAAACAAATGGGGACTCTTAGAAATCAGTTATCGTCTTTGTGGCTCTTGTTGGTCACACCAAGAGCGAGACAGAAGGTTGAGGAAGTTTTCTTAGGGAGAGCGAGCCTCTTTGTGGAACTGTTCTTAATTCTAAACAAGGAGATGTCTTACAGTTGCCAGGTGGATGTTTAGGGGTGGAGCCAGGGAAGGGTGGGGTTCGAAGAGGGGAGGAGTGTCGGCAGGTTACAATGCCACAGAGTGCACCCACCAAAGCAGCAGATTCGTTGTAATTCCAGGAGAATTTCATGCCCTATTGGAAGGTTGGGAACCCTACACCTTGTCAACATTTAACTTGACCAAATCTGGTGTTACTATTATTATTAGCCATAGCATTATTAGCATCAATATTAGCCCATATACATATTGAGACCACCTCACATATATCAGTTTCAGGTGGGTAGCCGTGTTGGTCTGTAGCAGAAGAGCAAGATTGAGATCTAGTAGCACCGTAAAGACCAACTATATTTCTAGGGTATGAGCTTTCGAGAGTCAGAGCTTCCTTCTCAAATGCTCATACCCTGGCAATTTAGTTGGTCTTTAAGGTGCTACTGGACCTGAATCTTGTCTTAAAATCCTTCGTCAGCTCTGTAGCGCTGAATATCATTTATTCCTCGTATGAATCGGTGTGCCAGCACCATTCTGTGCAGCAATTAAGGAGAAGAGTGTGTAGCTCAGGGGTAGGCCCCTTAGTTTGTATGCAAAAGGTCCCAGGTTGAATCCCTGACATCTCCCCGATCAGGTGGCAAGTGATATTAATGGTCTTTCACTGGAAAGTTGCTGCCAGTCAAGGAAGACAATGTTTACCTTGATATACCAAGGGTCTGAAGGTATATCAGACCCTTGGTATAAGTCTCCCTTTTGGCTCAATCATCAACCAAAAGGGAGACTGCAATGAAGAAATAAAAAAAAAAGACTGGGAAGAACAGCTGTGAGGGAGCTAGAGAAGATCCTTCAAGATAAAAGATGTCTCTCTGGGGACCAAAATCAAGATAATCCAAACTATGGTATTCCCCATTACCATGTATGGATGTGAAAGCTGGACAGTGAAGAAAGCTGACAGGAAGAAAATGGATTCATTTGAAATGTGGCGCTCCCTAGAAGCTAAAATGACAAGACTATGGCTATCGTACTTTGGCCACATCAGGAGAAGACAATGTTCTACAGAAAAGTCAGTAATACTAGGGAAAGTAGAAGGGAGTAGGAAAAGAGGAAGACCTAAAACAAGATGGCTTGACTCAATAAAAGAAGCCACGTCCTCCAGTTTGCAAGACCTGAGCAAGTCTGTTAATGATAGGACGTTCTGGAGGTCTTTCATTCATGGGGTCACCATAGGAGGCAACTTGATGGCACGTAACACACACACACCAAGGGTCTGACTTGGCATAAGGCAGCTACCTTCCCTCTCTAAGATCTGTTCTCTGTTCTGCACAGACCTTTTTAGCACTACCTCTTTACTATGCAGTCTCCTGCCAGAGATGAGGAACGTTCCCAGCTTGCTGGCTGGAAAACAGAGTTATCTAGAATGGCCTTTTGGGGAGAGTAAGATGAGTCAGGTGTATGAGATAAGGACAATTATGTTTATTGGTAATCTGTCCTGGGGCAGTAATATTACTAGAACAATTACTACGTTGTTGCTTATTTATTTGTATTCTGTTTGCTGGTGTTGATTTTGGTTGGCTTGGCAATTTATTAGTGTTTTCTTGGTTTGTGTCGGTTATCCCCTTTGGCTCCAACCTTGTTGGAAGAAAGTCGGGCTTATAAACATTTTCAACAAATAAATAAAATCTCCACATGACTAATGGGAACTGAGGGCCAAGCTACACATGACGAAAGACACTTGCCTGGCAAGTGGATTGAGTGGAGGGCAAGTGAACAGGGAGAAATACACTTGCCGTTCAAGTATCATTTGTCACTTGTAGCTTGGCCCTAAGAGAATGCTTTAAGAGCATGTCAGATTCCATAGGAGAAAGAAGAATGGTGTTTACTTCTGAGTAAACAGAAGAAGAGCCCTGAAGGTTCATGCCAGAGGTCCATCTGGTCTGGCATCCTGTTTCCCACATTAGCCAGCCAAATTCTCCCAGAAATTTCACTACTTGCAACTGGTCGACAAAGATATACTATCTCAATACGTGGAGGTTCCATTTAGCCATCATAGCTAATAGCCATTTCTGAACTTCTGCGAGTCCATTTAATCCTCTTTTTAAAGCTGCCTACACTTCCTGTGACTGTGAGTGCTGCAAATGAGGTGTACGTTGCATGAAGAAGTAATGTCTGTGTTACTTACGATCCCCTTCTTTATTACTTGAACCAGTAACCTCGCCGGTTCTGGCTCATTTTCTTAGCCACTAAGTGACGCACCTCTGATTGGGATACATTGTTTAGATATCAGCCTCATTTGGTTTCGCACTTCCGCAAACTTTGAAGAGTGCCTGTCTCGTTAGGTTTTTATTCTACTAGGGGGGAAGAAATCCATTTTGCGCTACATTTTAATTAAAGCCTTTCTCTGCTAATCTACACACAGATGGATGTGAGATCCTTTTTCGCCTTTAAAATTTTTCTTTATTTAAACTATAAACTATACACCATAACATAATAAACAATAAACATATATAATAAGAAAAAAACCACAATTCTAAACATGACACACTAACAATACATATATCTATATAACTAAAAGGAAAAGAGAAAAAGAAAACAAAAAAAACTCCTTAGATTACACTACAGGTTGAGTTCCGCAACAACTCCTTAGATTCCACTACAGGTTGATTTCTCTGCAACAAGTATATATCATTTCTAGAGTCACACTTATTCTAGGTTAGTCACAACCCCACTGTCTTCTCTATTGTTCATGTTTCTTAATCCATAAATGCAGATGTCATCAAATCCTTGTTATCCGTTTCATGCAAAGAGTCTATTAATGGTTTTCAGATGGATGTGAGATCTTTTGAAATTCTGTTTAGAGTTGTGGGGAGGGCAAAACTATTTCTGCAAACTCAGATGCTGAATACTTTGATATCTCATGCCTTTAAAAAGCATTAAAAACTGCACAAATTGTCACCTATCACAACATGAACGGGAGGGGCACTCTTTTCTTTTTTTCACCATTTTTTCTTGCCGGCGCTTTCCGTTGGTTATCACCATCCACCTAGTTCAGTATTAACATTTTTAATGAGCTTTAAGATTCACAGCCAAACAATCCGCGCATGGGCCTTTGTAATGTGCAAATCCCTTTTGAATGAGACTCTCGCTACGTTTTCATATTCTAGATAACGCCAAGCCAATTGCTTCTCTAATTATGCAAATCTTGAAAGCACCTCCCACATTTAGCAAGAGCAAGAGCATAGCAACAGGGTGGGTAACTGGCCACCCAAGGGTACAGCTTAGCCCCCAAGGCCAAAAACCTCATTCCTCCCTGCTCCTTAATGTATACCTCAATCATCTTTTCCTTATAAAAGTGGACTCTGTGCAGGATTTTTAAGGCCCATGCTCCTTAGCATAAACCCACAATACATTTTCTGCCTCCGTTCTTTGACTTGTGCACCTCAGATGTGGTGAAGTTCAAGGTCTTAAATGATACTGAAACAGACTTAGTGAGGCATGACGCTCAACCACCGTGGTGTCTACACCAACCCTCTGTCTGAAAGACTTAACCCGAGTGGCTTCTGAATGAAAGAAGTTCAGCACACAAGAGGAAACAGAAAAGGAACATTTCCCAGTAGGCAGCCTTGTTGGCTTGCCGTAGAACAGCAGGATTTGTGTCTGGTGGCGCCTTAAAGACCAGCAAGATTTTCAGGATGTAAGCTTTCAAGAGTCAAAGTTCTCTTCTTCAGGTATCTGAAGAAGGGAGCTTTGACCCTCAAAAGCTCAAACCCTGAAAATCTTGTTGTTCGTTCAGATGCCACAGGACTCAAATACTGCAGAAAAAGAACGGTAACTTGAATTTACTCTCAGGGATAAGGGAATAAGGTGGCTCAGGAAAGAAGACAGAAACCCTTTACAGGTGTAACAGACTTGCTGGGCACATTCATTTATGAGGTTACAGCTGATAAACTAAGAGTGTAAAGAAGAGCAGTTGGCAGCCAAGTTTGTATTCTCAAGGTGAATATTGGCATTCCCTCCATCTCAGGATTCTCACAGCGTACATGTGAGTTCCTTTCAGAAAATTGAAATCTTTCTCTGGCTTACCTCAGACCTTGCGGCTTCAAGATAATTAGTCTCCTCCTCCAGCTAGCCTGCTTTATTCCAAAAGGTTCTGGACCTTTCAAAGTCTCCTGAGACAGGTTCTCTCCCAACTAAGCTCAAGACACAAACCCTCTCTCCACACTTTCATACAAGACAGAGTCTGAGGGCCAAGCTACACATGACGAATGACACTTGAATGGCAAGTGTATTTCTCCCTGTTCACTTGCCCTCCACTCAATCCACTTGCCGTTCAAGTGTCATTCGTCATGTGTAGCTTGGCCCTGAGACAGAATCTCTTCAGTCTTTCGCTCTCTGCCCAGTGGAAGGCAAAACCTCTAGAATCCTTAGGCCAATCTGCCACGATGTAATTCTTAGTTTAGAAGCAGAAAATTTCAGTACCCAGGGGAACAGTGAGAGGCAGTGAGTTTGCAATGGAATTTTTTAGCCCCTGAGGGTAAGAAAGGAGTCAGCACCCAAGAATCTGAGAAGAAATCTGATAGCAGAAGACGGAGAGAAGTAAAACCACCTGCCTGGAAGCTTTGATAAGCACTTTCTCTCCAGTGACTTGCTAGAAAGGTATAAGTGCCTCCTTTCAACCTACTTTCCATTCTTCTCCATCTTCTCTCCATCACTGATGAGATACTCCAGTCTTCAAGATAATAATCTGAGTCCTTGTTGAGCTTGTAAGTAATTAAACTTTTCATCCCCTCCATTTAGCCTAGGAAAGTGTGGGTCAGTAGCTTAAAATAATGCTATTTGTACAGAAATAGGCACAGTGGCTTGTGGGTACAAATGAGATTCTCTGCTGCAGCAACGGTGGCCCAAAAGGACTTTGTGTTTTTTACAAAAGATGGGATGTACTATATTGCATGTTTTTGCATGGCCAAGGAATTGTGGTTTCAAGTGGCATGTTAAGATATCTGCCAGAGATCTTGGAGAACCGACACCTGTCAGGGGCTGGATAGACTATGGTTTGACTTGATATAAAGCAACTTTGTATGTGCAGATTGGAGAAGAAGATTCCCTTTCCCCCCCTCTAATAATAATATACTATTTATATACTGTCCTTCAGGACAACTTAATGCCCACTCAGAGCGATTTACAAAGTATGTCATTATTATCCCCACAACAATCACCCTTTGAGGTGAGTGGGGCTGAGAGAACTCTGAGAGAGCTGTGACTGACCCAAGGTCACCCAGCTGGCTTCAAGCAGAGGAGTGGGGAATCAAACCCGGTTCTCCATATTAGAGTCCCACCGCTTTTACCACTACACCAAACTGCCTCTACCATTCTTAACTTGAAATTTGCCAGAAAAAAAGAGCAGCTGAAGATAAATTTCCACAATATGGATGTTGAATGGGGTACAAACAAAGATATCTCTCCCACGTGCTGTTGTTAACGCACCTGGCTCTGTGCTTTTATCTCAAAAGTTCAGGGAGACCCCTGGGGTTGAATGGTGTGCTGTGGGCTAGCTTGTTAAAGTCTGACAGTCTGTTACACAGATGGCATTTGGCTAAAGATGTTCTAGAGTAGAGCATGATATGAAATAGTATGTGCCTCATGATATTTGTCCAATTCCTCCAAAGCTGAGCAATGCTTACCTTGGGGAGGTTTGCATTGAAGTTCTTTGGTTCACGGACAAATGGTAGTGGTGTTTCTGTCTTGCCAACGCAAGTTGGCGTGACACAAAGATGCAGCTGGTGCTGAAAAGAGCCAAGGGGCCAAAATGGACTGAACCGTCAAAGAGTTCCTCACGAACCAAACTGATTCCAAGTGCAGGACGCAGCAATAAGTTCTGCACGTTTGGGCCAAGTATATATTTAAGGGGTTTTTTTCATTCTGCTTTTCTCCTCAAAGTGGAGACTCAAAGTGGTTTATCTCAGTCTCCCCTTCTCCATGGTATCCTTACAACAGCCCTGTGAAGTAGGTTAGGCTGAGTGCGTGTGACTGGCCCAAGATCACCTAGCGAGTTTCCATAGCAGAGTGAGGATTCGAATCTAGGTCTTAACCGAGAAAACAATGACTCCCGTAGGATCATGTCAGCTCAGGAAAATGACACCGAATGAGGTCCCCTCTATCTATATGCCATTGTCTCGATCCAAAACACACATGTGTGGGAAGCGGGTTGTTCATTGTCAGTCTTCCTGTGTAGGCACACATGTGCCTGCACAGAAGACCTCAATGAACAACAGTTAGAGATAAGCACAAGTCTGTTTTCCCAGAACATGGCCGTGATCCGACCACAGGACATACCCAGGAAAAGCATATGAAATGCAGAGATCCCTTTGCTTCAGACAAGGGTGTCAGACCATTGTTGATAACATTGCTGTAGCGACAAGAAGAAAACATGCATATAGGCACATTAATCACAGCAGGCATTCTTAGAAGATTCTGGTTTTGTTTTGCATTTTGCAATTTGGTCAGACTTGCACTCAAGGAAGGGTCTTTGGAACGAGCTGGGGTTCTTGCTTCCTCTTACCGAAATCTCTTTCTCTCCCCCACACCGAAGTTTGAAATACCGCCCATGCTTGCAAACTGTCAGGGGCATATCTATGACTACATGCAGACAGTCTCAATTAATTAATCCAGAAGACATGCCGTCCCTTGGTTTTTGGATGAATGCTAATTAAATGCTTGATGAGCCACTTCCACGCAGACCTTCTGGGCTGTCTTCTTTGTCACATTTAGGAAGGACTGAGAGGCACGTGAATATATTTGGATCATAGAGCTTTACCGCGCAAGCAGAATAACACCTTCTCAGCCCGTTGACTTCAATAGACCCGTATAATCCTGCTTACAGTTATACAGTAGAGGTGAAGCAATGTGGTGGTGGTTGATATTCCTGCTCTTCTGGTGGAGCTGTATCCCTCAGCAGGGGTCCATCCTGCTTCCCCCGTGCCCTGGCCCCTGTTGTCACTCAATGGAGCAGCAGGAGCATAAGTGGAAGGACAACAGCATTTGATGCCATGACATCACTTCCAGGTGAGTACCTGGCAGTGACATCATGCCATTCACTGTGTTCTAGGAATTGCCCTAATCTCTGTGGTTTTTACCATGACGTCACTTCTGGTTGAGTACCTAGAAGTGGCGTCACGACATCCACAACACTCTAGGAATTGCCAGAATTTCTTATGTTTTTTACCATAGAGCTCAGGGGAAATCCTAGAGCACCCTGGATGCTGTGACACCACTTCTCACTCAAACATTCTATCACAGCATCATTTCCCCCCATCTTTCTGGGAAAGAAACACTCACAAACTCCTTTGTAGAGTTCTACACACTTCTCTAGGTTTGAAGAGAAAAAGAGGTTTCTACTTTTGCTTTCTTGTTGTATTTATAGATGCTTTATGTGACTTGGATGAGAACTGAGCAAGTGATACTTTAAAAAAATGGCTGTTTCCTTAGGGCACAAGAGTTCCCCATTTACATTTGGAGCGAGTGTTGGAGGAAGAAAGGATGGGCCATTCATTTCATCTGACAACAGGGCCCTGCCAAATGCATGATGAATGAGGCCCTGCCACCTCTCTCCTGTTCAGTTCGAATTACCAGGGGAAAGAGTGCTTATCCAGCTAGCCGGCCTAAGTCTGCTCTGAAGTCTGTACACTGATAAGAGGCGATAACCATTGATTTACTCAAAACGGCTAACAACCCAGATGCTTCCCTCGTAATTTAAAACTGCTTTCAGTCCTCCCCATTCTGATGGATGAGAGAGGGCCACTGCCTAATAAGTTGTCGGAGGTCAGTAGAAAAACGATATTCCTATTGCAGAATTTCTTTTGCTTTGGAACTAAGGGAAGCTAATGGGTTTAAGCTTGAAGTTACGACTTAATAGAGCAGTCCTAAGCAGAGTTCAGGGTTGCCAGGTAACCTCTGCTCTCCAGTGGGGGCAAAAGTGGGCTCTGGAGTGACGTCACATCCAGTTGTACCTGGAAGTGATGTCATGATGTTCTAGGAATCCCTCCATCTTTGTGCTGAAAACTATTGAGATTTGGGTAAATTCCTAGAGCATTGTGACATCACTTCCAGATACGTCTGGAAATGACATCACTTTCCAGCCACCACATTTATACCCTTGCTGGAGCAAAGAGTGGTGGCAAGAGCTTAGGCTGGGAGATCAGAAAGGTTTAACTTCATTTAGGAACACATTGTTAAAACAGTCACTTCAGAACACTGTGTCTATTGTTCACTAAAGTATCTCTTAAATATCAATTACAAACATTTTGATCCATTTTTTTTTTAAAAAAATGTTAACTATTTTGAATGCAACTGGTTGCAAAAACTCTGAGCAGTAGGTACCAGAGCTTTTCAAAACTCAGATAATTTACTGCAGGCCATAGGAATAGATCAAGTTGGGTAGCCGTGTTTGTCTATCTGTAGCAGTAGAAAAGAGCAAGAAGTCCAGTAGCACCTATAAGACTAACAAATAGGAGCTTTCGTGAGTCACAGCTCACTTCTTCAGTTACAGCTAGAATGTGAGTCCCTATGCAGGCCGTAGGGTTGTTGTTCCCCCGGAGGGGGCAGGGGATCGCCCACTCCCACCCTCTGTCTGCTTCCACCACTTACTTGGCCAGTGGGGGTGAAGGTCGGGAACAGGCCTCCAAGATGTGCACCGGAGGTGGCATGATGACATCACTCCCAGGAGTATCATCATCACTCCACCCCGGTAGCCCTACTGTGCTTCGCAGCGGGCCAACTTGGGCTCCAAAAGGGCCAAATTAAGCCCATCCAGGGCATTGATCGGCTTACTGCTATGTGCGCATGCGAAGAAGAAAGACAGGGTGAATGCTGGGTTACCCCCTTCCACCAGGAGGGTATGAGGACTTGGCAACCCTAGTTGGCCACCATAAATTAAGCTTAAGTTGTTGCATACACCATCAGCCTCTGTTCTGGCCCTGCCATATTGCTCACTTTGGTATTTTTTTCAAGTGTTCATTTAAATGGGAAAAAACTCGATATATAAATCCACAGGTTGGCCTGAGTCTCCTACCTTGAAAAAAAATAAGCTCCTAACAAACAGATTTCAACTGTTCCAAATATGTGCACCTTTGAGCCACAACCATGTGAAAAGTCACATGATATCAGAGTTGTGTGACAGGAAGAGGGGGAGCCAGAATTATGATCTCGGGGTTCAAGGTCAGGGCTGTGGACAGTGAATCAAGAGAAATGGGGAGAGGCAGCGCACACTTGCAGTAAGAGTAGGATAACCAGCACTGGCTTGCCAAACATTGGGGAGTTTTGAGGGGCAGTGCCTGGGGAGAGTTGAGTATGGGAGGATATGATGTCACTTCTAGAAGATGCTCTAAGAATATCCGCTTCTCAGTTTCTCGAGGACAGGGGATTGGGGCCAAGGATAGAATTTACCTGCTGTGGGTGGTATCCTGTAGTGAAAAACAAGCCAAGAATCAGAAAGAACGAGGCTCCACCATTGAGTGACCTTGCTGTTGCAGGAAGAGATTCAAGAAGAGGCATAGGTCCCTTGATCTTTGCACATGCATGAGAGCAGCATGTTCTTTCAAAAGGCAGGGGGGAACGGCGGCTCTATGACATCTCAGAACCCAGCAGGTACAGCTCTGTGGCTCCCCCCTGAAGGTCGTGACTAGACATGGGCACGAACCCAAAAAAAATATCAAACCAGCGGATCGTGGTTCGGTGCAGAGCACGATCCCAAATTCCCGAACAGCAACGACCATCTCCCGTCCCTGAACCGAACCCGGATCGTGGATCGTGGAAAATGCAGCAGGGTGCACCGCTGTTCCCAGCCCATGGGTCTCATTCAGCAACACAGGAGGTCTGTGTTTGGCTGTCAGAGCTGCCTATCAGGGTTTGCAGGGATGAGATTGGAGTGCCCATGGTTACAGAACACCCCCTTCCCCCTCCCTCCCCTGGGTGTCTTCTCCCAACTTTTAACTGCTTTGCAGCTCCGTGGTTGGAAGGAAGCCCTGCTCATCAAGGAAAGCTGAGCTTCCATTTGGGTTTCCAGGGTGACAGAAGGAGGGCAGACAGAGCTCAGGCATTCCCCTGGCTCCGTTGCCAGGGGAATAGATTGCTGGCGCCTGAGTGTTTGGATTCCCGAACTGAGCCTGAATGCCATGATCCAGGCCTCTCCTGACCGCTGGATCGTTGGCCGTGGACGATCACGATCTGCTGAGTCACAATCGTGCGATCACCATTTTCGTTGGTTTTTGATGCTCATAATGCGGTTCATGCCCATCTCTAGTTGTGACCCGGGATTGAAGATCACTGCATTAGGTTGCTAGCTTAGAGCTTGCAACTGGCAGGAGTTCAGTGGGGCAGGAATATTCCAATGCCACGGCATCACTTTCAGCATGACCCTGGAAATGCCGATGTTGCATCAGCAGAACGATTTGGGATTCCCTCCAAACTCTATGGTTATACCCCAACCACAAATCAATGGAAGGTTATCTGTAATTGCATATAACAGGAAGGATGCTTATACGGAGCTAGTTCGGTGTAGTGGATAAAAGCGGCAGGACTCTAATCTGGAGATCCAGGTTTGATTCCCCACTCCTCCACCTGAAGCCAGCTGGGTGCCCTTGGGTCAGTCACAGCTCTCTCAGAGCTCTCTCAGCCCCACCTACCTCTACCTCATAGGGTTTCTGTTTGTGGGGATAATGATGACATTGACTTTGTCAACTGCTCAGAGTGTGGCACTAATCTGTCCAGAAGAGCGGTATGTTGTCGTTGACATTGTCATCATTGTTGTCATTGTTGTTGTTTGAGGCTTATGTGATTGTATGAAATGTTGATGTGCATACAATCTGAAATACATGAAATGAATTATTTTTGCTCCATCAAAGGTGGTAGTAGTAGGGGGATAAAAGGTGGAGGGAAGACACTGTACTCCATCCTAAACTCCCTAGAGGAAGGACCAGGATTAAAATACAGTAGGCAGATTATTTCTAAATCAAATCATCCTCTCCCAATGTTGTTCACAGAAAATATCGTTGCAGGCAACATTTTGGGAATGGTTGCTTAGTGATCTGGCAAAAACAGGGACTGAAAGACTGACAAGAGAGTCCTTTGGAATCTGGCTTAGAGAGTGTTGCATGATCAAGAGTAAGAGGTAGAGAAGAAGAAAAAGAGAGGAAAACAGAAGGCCGGACCACACGCGTGTCGCTTGACAGTGGCGGGCTTAACGTTTTGTTTATTAAAGAAGTGGGTGAATGAAGAATATGTAGAGGCAGGAGGCAAAAAAAGGGCCTTGCTGTTACAAACAACTCCTTCTTTGATTTTAATTAAATTGTCAACTGGAAAACAACCAAGTTACCAGGCAACGTTGTGACAATTGTATTCCGTTTAACAGATGTATAGAAAGTGAATCGTGGGCACTGTGTTAAACCGTGTACTGACAGCCTGTCAAGGAGGAGATGAAGTTTTATAACCCTGTAAGACACCTTTGTTATTAACTAGGAAAAGTTAATAAGGAGCATTGCAAGCTTTTTAAAATTCCTTTTTTTTTTTTGGTTTCTTGTTTGGTTTTTCTTTAACAAGGACCATAGAATGGCAAAAATGAAAATAAAATAGCAAAGAGATGATAAAACTCTACAAAGACGGCTCCCCCTCCCATTTCCTTGGAAACCTTTTATTGCTTTTATAGTTCATCAACATGATATGGAAAAAAGGGGGTGGGAATAGCTAGAAAAGTGTATCCTGCTGATAGCATGATGTCACTTCTGGCAAATGCACGGAAGTGATGTCACAAAAACAGATGCTCTAGGATTTGGCCCACACTATATGGTTTTACCATGGAGTTTTCGTAGATCCTAAAGATGTCACACTGATGTGGTGATGTCATTTCCAAATATTTACCAGAAGTAGCATTGCGTTGTTGGCATTGCGTTGTTTTTAGAAAAAAACCAGACATCCCAGTAAAATAACTTTTAAAAAAACATGTTTATTTAAGGCCAAATTAAAATGTGGTGGGGAAATACAGAAAGTAGGAAGAAACGATTCCAGATTAGCTATTAATGTATTAAACAAACAGATAAAAAATTTAAGCCACAGAGACATAAAAGTTTGCATATTAAACATGCTGTGGTTCTTTTACACACCTTTAAAAAAAGTTTTAAATTAACGTATTCAGTTTCAGTGACTGGGTTCTAGTCTCCAAACAAAGGGTCACCTTGTCAGACTTCAACACTTTCATTAAGTGTTCCAAGGGCTGGGGAGCAACGGGCATTTCAGAGAAGGGGTCGTGGCTCAGAGGCAGAGCATCTGTTTGGCATGCAGAAGGTGCAGGGTTCAATCTCCTGCATCTCCTGTTAAAAAGGATGTGAAAGGCCTCCACCTGACCTTGTTGGTCTGGCTCGGTACTAGGTGGCTTCATATGTACACCTCTGACTCAGGGCAGGGGTCATTTCGTAGAAAAAGAGCTGCAGGAACTCATCAGCATAACTCATTAGCACAACTCATTGTATATGCCACGTCCCTTGCCATCACCGGAAGTGTGTCATTAGCATAACTGATTTGAATGTGCCACACCCTCTGACATCACCTATCCTGGCTGTTTTGGACCCAATCCTGGCCATTCAGGGCCGAAATTGGGCCCAAAGGGGTCAGGATTGGGCCGCTGCTGAGCAGGAGAGTGATCCACCACCCACCAGAGGCCCAATCCTGGTCATTTTGGGACCAATCCTGGCTGTTTTGTGCCTGATCCTGGCCATTTTGGGCCCAAATTGGGCTGTTTCGGCCCTGGAACAGGCCCAAAATGGCCGAAAATCAGGTGGGCGGGGCCACTGGATGTGACCTTTTTGGAGAACTACTGGAACTGCCTTCCTGTGCGTTCCCCCTCAAAATGAGCCCTGCTCTGACTTATTACCCAGCCTGAGCGAGAGGATATGGATCTGTATTTGGAAGCATTCAGAGCGATAGTTCACAGCCCAGCTCATTGGGAGCTTCAGGAGATTCCCTTTGTCCCTGACTAGCCTGCCTTTTGGCAGGGCCTTATCATTCATAAGGCTGACTAGGATGAAGCCTAGGGGCCCCACAGGGACTAGGGGCCTTTTTTTTTTTTTGCTGAGCCACTATTACCTTCGCCGTAGGTCTCCAGTATATATATATGTACCCTCAAAATAGATATAGGGCTATGTACTGCAGTCTAGTGCCTACTGTACCAGGCTCAAGCTGTCAGCTGTAGTGGGGTGAAAGACTGAAGTGCCAGGGGGGGCCTGAAATACCTGAAAGCCTAAGGGGGGGCAGCCATGGGTTCATATGGCCCTGGCCTTTGGCTATCAATAATGCTGTTCTGCTTAGCTAGTTCATGTTACGGCTGCCATCCAAACACTGGCCAGTGCGCCCTGGTGACCAAGATTTTGGCATGGGTGACCTTTGCGTGGGGAGCAGTGTGCATTCCACATGTCTGCACATGAAGGATGAGAGAGTGTCATGCTGCGGGTCAGTGCCAGTTGGCAGGATCTATTAATCAAAACTAGCTAGCCAAGTCAGTCCAAGGCCATTCCTGCCCACTGTCATTCGCAGATACATAACTAGCACACTATATAACTGCCCTGGTGGATTAGGGTCCATCAAGTCTAGTTTTCTGGCTTTGGGAAAACTGACAAGCTAGGACGAGACTGCTTCCAAAATTCAGAAGTAACACTGCATCTGGACATGGAGGTTCCATTTAGATGTCATAGCTAAGCCCCATTTGATTAATTGATCAACCTATCCTCCGTACATCTTTATAAATAAAAATCCAAGATCATGATTATCCTTTCATCTGGTGGCAGTGAGTTCCATAAGTTCCACAGGCCAGTTTGGCTAGGGATCCTGGAGGTGTTTTGCCATCTTCTGGACACGGAGCAGGGGTCACTGGGGCAGTTGCGGGGGGATAGTTGTGAAGTTCCTGCATTGTGCAGGGGGTTGGACTAGATGACCCTAGAGGTCCCTTCCAGCCCTATGATTCTAAGCTATCCATAATGATCTAGAAGCTGGATCATTATGTTGCTCCCAGAAGTCTAAGCAACTTCAGAAGATTCTAGCAGAACCCAGACATCCCAGTAAAATAACCTTTTAAAAAACATGTTTATTTAAAGCCCAATTAAAATGTAGTGGGAAAATACAGAAGGTAGGAGGAAAGGGTTCCAGGTTAGCTATTAATGGGCCAAACAAACCAATAAAAATGTTAACACACAGGGACATAAAAGTTTGCATAATAAATATACTGTGTTTTTTTAACACACCCTTAAAAAAGGCTTTTTAAATTAATATATACAGTTGCAGCAGAGCAGAGGTTTAGCTGTACTGCCACCACATTACTTACCTAAATAGAGATCGTTCACAGGCCTTCTGCTAAAGGTCAGTTACTTATGCTGCTTTTTAAAAGAAGAAAGAAAACAGGCGGGAAATGAAATTGCAGGCTTCACAGCATTTTAAGCATTTCACATACGATGGGAAGGTGTCTATTACTTTGGCTCGGTAGAAACTGACCCTTTGAAGTCACTTGATAAAGGTTCACGCAGATGTCACGGTTCAAGTATATTGGAAATGAAAATAGGGGGAGAGATTGAAGTTATTTAACACTGGGAAACTCTTCCCACAGCAGCTGAAATATTTCAGTTGTCCAATGAAACTTTTTTTAAAATCCAAGTTTTTTCATTCATTTCTGAGGGCCAAGCTACACATGATGAAAGACTCTTGCCTGGCAAGTGGATTGAGTGGAGGGCAAGTGAACAGGGAGAAATACACTTGCCATTCAAGTGTCATTTGTCATGTGTAGCTTGGCCCTGTTCACTTGCCCTCCACTCAATCCACTTGCCGTTCAAGTGTCATTAGTCATGTGTAGCTTGGCCCTGAGGCTTTGGTTTTCTCTTGGTTTTGTACGTGTTGCTCTTCCCTGGGTCTTCTTGTCTCTTAAGTAGCTCCCCTTTGCTCTTCTTAAAAATTAGTTTTCATCATTTTCATGCAGACAGTTGGGAATGGAAATGAAGAGGTTAAATTGACAATTCTATTGGAGAGGAGGGAATTGAAGAGCCCTCCCCTGATGCAAAAGGGTCAAGTGTCTTATCCGCCCTAGCAGAACGGATGCCTGTGATCCAACCCTTGGCTCTATATTTCAACTCCTCAAATTAAAATTAAGGTGACCAACTTGTTTGGGACTTTAAAAAACTTAAAACATTCCCTCTAAGAGGGCCCAAACATATATTGTCGAAGGCTTTCACGGCCGGAGAATGATGGTTGTTGTGGGTTTTCCGGGCTGTATTGCCATGGTCTTGGCATTGTAGTTCCTGACGTTTCGCCAGCAGCTGTGGCTGGCATCTTCAGAGGTGTAGCACCAAAACTGTGACACTGAGAGATCTCTATCTTTTGGTGCTACACCTCTGAAGATGCCTGCCACAGCTGCTGGCGAAACGTCAGGAACTACAATGCCAAGACCACGGCAATACAGCCCGGAAAACCCACAACAACTAGGGCCCAAACATGCTTGCATTTCGTAGCCTGTTCACACATTTATTTATTATTATTTATTTGATTTGATTTATACCCCTCCCTCCCCACAAGTGGGCTCAGGGGGGCTCACAACATCCACACAATACAAAAGTTAATCACAAAAACTATAAAATCAATAATAATTTAAAATAGTCCAGGCACCTTCTATAAATGGCTACTTAGATAGACAGTCGGGCATAACACATGACCGAGGGCAGTCACAGAAAAGGTGGTAGTCTTAGATGGAAGGGGAAAGGACCCCCGCTAGTCCTCAGCCAAAGGCCCAGCAGAAGACCTCCATTTTACAGGCCCTGTGGAACTGTAGCAGGTGCCTCAGGGCCCAGATCTCCAGCGGGAGAGCGTTCCACCAGGCCGGGGCCAGGGCAGAAAAAGCCCTTGCCCTGACTGAGGCCAGGCGGATGTCCTGCAGGCCAGGGACCGCCAGGAGTTGCTTGTCTGCAGAGCGCAATGTCCTGCAGGGGACATAATGGGAGAGGCGGTCCCGCAGGTATGCTGGTCCCAGTCTGTGAGTCTCTTGGCTTTCTTTCAGGTGAGACACCAGAAGCATTCTTACCGAACTCCTAAGAACTTTTTTTAAAAGAAAAGATCGAATCCCAGTTTTCAGATCAGGCCTGTCGCACAGGAAAGGACAGTCTTAAACCTTTCCTCGATGCCATTTCCCAGCTTGAAATTACCTTCTGCAGCCATTATTGCAACGTGGCGAAGAGCAGCTTTGAGCAAGAGTATCGGATCTGGGAAATGTCACTGGGGTGAAAGGGTTAAACTCCCTCTGCCTTTTGACCTGTATTGTTGTCCCATATACTTAAACACTTGTGACCTCAAGGTCCAGATCTCGAGGTTTTTTGGCCCTATGTGTGCCAGCTGACGGGCAAGGGAAAGTCTTGTGTTGGAGTCCATGCTCTGCCTTCCTGTTTGCACATGGAAGTCACCCCTGGATACTGCAGTCCTGAGCTGTAGGTATGCTTGTGTGAACCAGCCTGCAGGGTGCAAAGTGGGACCGGGAGAGGAGCCATGAAGAGATGTGCTTCCAGTGATGTGGGGCGGAGGGGGAAAAGTGAATTCAGCATTGGAATATAGTTAATGGAGCTTAGACAAATTGTGAGAGGGAGGGCAGGAAGAGATGAGCCAGTTCTTGGCTCTTGTGGCCCTTTCTCACGTGCCCAGGGTAATGCCAGTCGCCATTTTGGGATCAAGAGGGAATTTTCCTCTGGGCCAGATTGGCCAGGAATCCTGGAGGGGTTTTTCCCTTCCTCTGGGCTTAGAGCAGGGGTCACTGGGGGACTGGAGGAGGGGTAGCTGTGAATTTTGTGCATTGTACACAGTGTAGGACTAGACGTCCCTTCCTGCTCTAAGATTTTATGGTTAAAAAGGATAAGACGCCACACTCCCTTCTTAGTTGTTCTCTGCCATTTCTTCCTCATTTTTCCCCTTTCTATTCTTAGCCTAATCAGCTACCAGATGGCGGTTTGATGTACGTAAAAGTTGAAAGCGGGGAATCAGGAAGCAAAGAAGGGTTGGGCAAGATCCCCGATCTAAGAGAGAACAGTACCAATCAGCGAGTGACAGTTGTATTTGAGCTGTCAAACACTTGGCTATGTTTTTTCCCCTGTAAGACTGCAATGGGACAAAGGGGAGAGTGAGAACTCTAGTAAAAACCAACCATCTAGAGAAAGAGCAGGGGCGTGCAAGAGGATTTATCGTGGGTGCAATGTTGATTTTCTGTCAGCTGCAGCCCTGGAGAGCAGCTGTCCTGTGTGTGCCCTTTTTTTCTTTATTAGCAAAAATTGTATGGATGGGGTGTGTATGTGATGGGTGGGGAATGTTTGTGTACTCCAAGGGCCCTTAGTGAATTCTCTTTTGGGTTGCTTGCATGCAAGGACCGGGCCATCCACAGGGCAAGGTTGTGCTTTCAGTCTCTAAAACTGACAGGAGCCAGTGTGGCTTAGTGGTGTCGGAGTAGGATCTGGGAGGCTCAAACAAGTAACAATCAAATCCATGCAACGGGGCGGACTTCAATTCCCATTTCAAATATAGCAACCCCTGAGCAAACCTCCAGGTGAACCAAAGCCATTGGAGAAGGAGGTGTACGATTCTCCCTCTTGTGCAAGGGTTCTCCTGTGACTTTTCATCAGAACTAACGCAAGTAGATCGTTTACATCTAGAAGAGCAAGATTTGGGGCCAGTAGCACTTTAAAGGTGAACTAGATTTCCAGGGTATGAGCTTTCGAGAGTCAGAGAAGAGTAGAGTTGCCAGGTCCAGGTTGGGAACTTCCTGAAGATTTGGGGGGTGGAGCCTGAAAAGGGTGGGATTTGGGGAGGGGAGGGGCCTCAGTGGGGTATAATGCCATGGAGTTCACCGTTCATAGCAGTCATTTTTTTTCCAGAGGAACTAATCTCTGTTGCTTGGAGATCAGGGCCGTTTCCAGATGGCTTACCTGCCTCTGGAACGTCGCGCCATGTTGCGGGGAAAACGTGAAATATCGCGTTTCGCGCAAAACTCGCGCGAGAAAATGCGATATTTCGCATTTTCCCCGCAACATGGAGCAACGTTCCGGAGGCAGGTAAGCCATCTGGAAACGGCCCAGTTGTAATTCCGAGAGATCTCAGAATTACCACCTGGACATTGGCAGCCTTAGAGAAGGGAGCTCTGACTCTCAAAAGCTCATACCCTGGAAATCTAGTTCGTCTTTAAAGTGCTTCTGGACCTGAATCTTGCTCTTCTAGTACAGATCCGCCTGAAATTATTTACCTCTAGGAAATCAAGGGATTCACTCATTGACAAGATTGGGGCAGGGCCCAAACCTGCTCCTATTTCTAGCCCCTGAGAATCCAAAGTGTAAGCCTCGCCCTAGATTATTGCTGTAAGCCTCATCCTAGCTTCTGTCCCTCGGTAATATTCGGATGTGACGAAGCATTTGGAAGTGGCTGTCTTGTGTGTTGCTAATTGTACTTGCATATTCAAAGTTTTGCCACATGCTGTGCCACGTCTCCTGGCAGGGCTGCTCCTACATTTCACCTGTACAAATGTTGATGTTTTGAATGCTGTTCTTTATTTGAATGAATATGTGTGTTCTAAGCGTAGCCCCTGGTGGGGTAGGATTCAGCCATGTAAGCAGTTGCAGGTGGAGGGGGGGGCAAGCTGTCCATCTCAGATATACATCTCAGATATACAGACAGTTCTTACATCCAGGCCTTGTATCAGTGATAAATGAACAGTGCAAGCCTAAGAAGAGTTACTTCAGTCTAAGCCCTTTGAAGTCTATGGTCTTAGATGAGAGTAACTCCATTTAGGATTGCACTGGAAGTTTCTCAAGTCACAGAAGTGACATTTCCAAGCCTTTCTGACTTCATGCTTCACTCTTTACCATTCGTTTTCTTTTGGTCTCACTATTTTTTCATGCTTCAGCTCAAACGAGGCCATAATTACTTTGGGGAGGACCTTTTCTGGGAAAAAATTCTTTAGGCACCTGGATTAAATCATGCAAACTCTGCTTTCAAGGAGATAATACGGGGAAATAAAGGAGCAGTGGAAAGTTACTCAGTTTTGAACAGTGGTTCTGAACTAGAGATGGGCACGAACAGGAAAAAAAACCCGGATATGATGTTCGTTCATTAATTTATTGCTTATCTAGCTTCAGAGTATGTGGGGCAGGGGTGGCCAAACTTGCTCAATGTAAGAGCCACATAGAATAAACATCAGATGTCTGAGAGCCACAAGACATGATGCATTGAAGTGACTTCAGATGAGGAGGTGGGTTTAGGGGAGTGTCTTGAAAGTGACATCACAGAAAGGGGTGGGGTTTGGGTGTAGTATGCTGGAAGTGACATCACAAAAGTGACATCACATCCTTGCTAGGCTTCACCCCCAAAGTCCCCAAATATTTTCTGAGTCAGATCTGGCAACCCCAACATTTTGATTGAAAATATGAAAGACATGGAAAGAAAGAGGAAGGAGGAAAAAAGGAAAAAGAAGGAAAGACACGGAAAGAAACGAGGAAAGGGAGGCAGAGAAATAAACTAGACTAAAATAAAATGTATGGACATGGCGATACTCAGAGACCTCCGGGAGCCACACGATACGTCTAGAAGAGCCGCATGTGGCTCCCGAGCCGCAGTTTGGCCACCCCTGATGTGGAGGAAGCTGCTGGAGGATGATCACTGGGTCTGTGATAGAGCGCATATTTTGCATGCGTGAGATTCCTTTTCCATGTGCCTCATCTCCAATTCAAAAGATCACAGGAAATGTTCCAGGCTGGATGGACCAAGTGTGACTTCATGCGTTTTATGAGGGGTGGTGATTTTGTCGTGCGTGTTCTCCATACACACCCACTGCTACAGATCCAACCATCCTCTAAAGAACCTTCCTGCAACTTAAGTGGATCTTTCTCCAGTGGAGGAAGGCTTCAAACTTTGCTCAGTGGAGCGGGAGGCTTGGGGTAGGATCTACCCCATTTAGTCTAGAGCAACGCCATTGTTGGTTATGAACATTTCGTGTAGTGATGGCTGTCAGTTGTGCTCTACTGTGATGGCTAGATTGTAAAAAATGCTGGCAAATTACAATTTAAAAAATAGAAACTGTCCCCCAACAATAGCCCTTTTCAGATGTCCGAACAATGGGGGAAATAAATACGGGAAAGGGGGGAACAAGGTTGTGGCAGCAAGCTCTATGTCCAACCTGTATTCATTTTTTGGGACATATGTTGAGTGTCAGGTCCAGTATATATCTAAACTGTACTGACACCATTTTCTAATGCTTTTAGTGTTTAAGTGTTTTCTCCTCAGGTGCACCAGTTCCCAGGCAGCATTCCCACCAGAGGAGACTGTTTTGTCTAACACCGTTCCACCAAGCATTGGCCTTGGAGGAGAGCAGCTTCCCAGGACTGAAAGATGTTGTTTTGAGAACTGTGGGGGGAGGCTGTTCCAGATGGGTATTGTTACTCTGTATCCTATGCTTGCTCTTCATTGGTAACAATGATCATGTACCATCCTGAGTCTCCTATTCAGGACAGTGGACTATAATGGACCTTTTCTGCAATAAAGCTTCCTTTGCCAGACATTGGACTTATTCTTGCTTCTAAAGGGAACATTGCAGAGAGTGCCTTATCTAGCCACAGTCTGACATTAGAAGCTTTATTGCAGAAAAGGTCCATTATAGTCCACTGTCCTGAATAGGAGACTCAGGATGGTACATGATCATTGTTACCAATGAAGAGCAAGCATAGGATACAGAGTAACAATACCCATCTGGAACAGCCTCCCCCCACAGTTCTCAAAACAACATCTTTCAGTCCTGGGAAGCTGCTCTCCTCCAAGGCCAATGCTTGGTGGAACGGTGTTAGACAAAACAGTCTCCTCTGGTGGGAATGCTGCCTGGGAACTGGTGCACCTGAGGAGAAAACACTTAAACACTAAAAGCATTAGAAAATGGTGTCAGTACAGTTTAGATATATACTGGACCTGACATTGAGAGAGCTTCAGAAAGGTGCTGCATTTCAGTACCATTAGCACCAGAAGCAATTTTGCTAAATTTGGGGTATGATTTAAATATGCCAACACCTCAGAAAAATTTGATAGCCATACTTTTGACCGCGGCTAAAACGACTATTGCAGCCTGCTGGAGAGACAAAAAAAAAGTCCCACAAATCACAACTTGGTATTTGAAAATCTGGAATTATTTAATAATGGAAAAGATTGCAGACCAAATAAAAATGACAGAAAACACTCCACCTTTCTCAAAACTTTGCAGCCCATACTGGAATATATAGAGAAACAACATTCATCTACAGATAGTCAGATACATACCTCGTTCTATGAGTGGTTTGGATACTAAGAGAGTGTAATTCTCTTTTTTTTTTTGTAGATCTAATGCCTAGTCACCTACACAATTCTTCATATGATTATTTGGCATAACTTCTAGTTGTTGTTTAGTCTGAAAGCTTACTGTTAATGTACAAATTGTTATTGTTTACTTGTTGTAGTTACATGTGGCAACTGATTAAATAAAAATTAAGAAAAAGAAAAAGAGAGGTGCTGCAACCTTCTAAACATCTCGGTTGCCCTTTTCTGGGCCTTATGGTTCCTTTCAACAGCCAAGCAGTTGCATTCTACACTAATTAAACTTTCTGAGTTGTATGTATTGTCGAAGGCTTTCACGGCCGGAGAACTATGGTTGTTGTGGGTTTTCCAGGCTGTATTGCCGTGGTCTTGGTATTGTAGTTCCTGACGTTTCGCCAGCAGCTGTGGCTGGCATCTTCAGAGGTGTAGCACCAAAAGACAGAGATCTCTCAGTGTCGACTGAGAGATCTCTGTCTTTTGGTGCTACACCTCTGAAGATGCCAGCCACAGCTGCTGGCAAAACGTCAGGAACTACAATGCCAAGACCACGGCAATACAGCCCGGAAAACCCACAACAACCATTTCTAAGTTGTCTTCAAGGATAGACAAGTTCATTATCCCCCTTGCTTTAGAATGTAGCTTTGTTCACAAGGTAACAGTGAACACACATACAGCCGGCACGTACATGTGTATATCTGTTTGTAAGGAAAACCCAATGCACGTTCAGTTTATGAATAAAACCAGGGACAATACGGAGTTTCAATCACGCATTGAACTGTAGTGAAGAATCCAGTAGCACCTTTAAAACTAACCAATTTTACTGTAGCATAAGCTTTCGAGAACCACCTTCAACGCTGGATCTCCGGCATTGAACTGTATATGCATTGAAATAACATGGAAATTACTCATTGATTTTATATGTATTTTATTCTTCTGTGTTTTAACATGTTTTAATCTGTATGATTTTTCATTGTTGTGACCCAACCTGGTCCTGCTTGCGGGGAGGGAGGGATATAAATACCAATTGAATGTGTGTCCCCTGTCACTTGTGAACAAGGCTTGTCTGAAAAGGGCTTTGGTCACCGAACATAGGCCGTTTCCACATGGCTTACCTTATTCTGCAAAATAGCAAAATCTCACGCGAAATCTCGCAAGAAGATGCTGTTATCTCATCTTCTTGCGCGATAACAGCGTCTTCTCGTGAGATTTCGCTATTTTGCAGAATAAGGTAAACGGTGTGGAAATGGCCATTCAGTGAACATGCAGTTTAACTTGGAGAAAAGGTAATGTTATCATATTGCACATTGCTCAAAATGAAAACCCTACGTTTGATTTTTATTCTTTTGTAACTATGAGGTGGGGCCTTAGCGTCCAAGTGAAACGGAAAGAGCTATGAAACTCCCTAGTGAAGATTCCCCTTCTCTTTTGTGTGTCCAGGTGGCAAAGGAATTCCAGCAACCTGCTGAAACGAAGAGGCTTGAGCATCTGTTACCTGGAACAAAGTCCTTTACACAAGCGCTCTAGATCCGCTGGGGTGACAAAAGGAAAATTGTGGCTGTTAGCTTTGATTAAACCTTCAGAGGGAGAAATTAGCAGCTGTTCAACAAGTCGGACTCCAGAGATTTGGGGCCCATTGGGCGAAGGTGGAGAAGAAAGAGACGAGCCATATTTGCCTCTTAAATCGGTCAAGGATACGATGAAAGCGTTTTTATTTCCTTTGAACAATGAAATTAAGCTGAGACTATTGAGGAACTAAAAAAAAAACCCTTGCTGTTTCCTGTTTTTCTTACCTCAATCTTCCCTGTTTTGCACCGGCCAAGGAAGTCAAAAGGCAAAATGCTTGCCGTCAGGAAGAGGAGCCTGAAAATGTTTACGCTGGCCTTGCTGTTTGTCATCACCATCACATCGTTCTTGCTAAATTACACACACAACGCTGTGATGGTCACCTGGGACCCCAAGCAGATTATCGAGCAGTTTCGAAAACTGATGAAATATCCCCGGAGACCATGCGGCTGTAGCACCTGTATCTCCGAGCAGGGGGTTTCGCTCTGGTTCGATGAGAGGTTTAACCAAACTATGCAACCTTTCTTGACCGCACAGAATGCCTTCATGCCTCCAGAGAGCTACAGGTGGTGGCTGGTAAGTTTGGAAGGAGAGGAAGAGTGTTTGTTTGTGGGTATGACATTTGGTGGGTCAGTGCTGCCTTTTTCATAAAGACACAAAGACACAGAGTTGGAAACCCAGCCTGCAGAATTCCCAACAGGTG
This sequence comes from Eublepharis macularius, assembly GCF_028583425.1. NCBI lineage: Eukaryota > Metazoa > Chordata > Lepidosauria > Squamata > Eublepharidae > Eublepharis > Eublepharis macularius. The sequence goes on along the minus strand of NC_072796.1, from coordinate 131,092,172 downwards.
GCTGTCCATCTTCTTCTTGAAGACCTTCAGGGAGAGTCCAACCACCCCTAAGCAATTGGTTCTAATAGCAAATGGCATGGTTAGAAAATTTGATCGACAGAAGGTCTGTCCCAGGAACTGCATGCATAGCCCAAACCCACAATTCCATCTGCATTATAGACCCCAATAAGGTTGCCAATCCGTATCCGGTACCTGGCAGCAGACTGTGGGTAGGGAGTGGGGAGAGAGAGGGCACCATTGTGTTGACTTCATGATGGCATTTCCCAGGCAAACCCAGAAGTGATGTCACAGTGATCTCTGATTCCTAAAACGAATCCTAGAGTGGTATGATGGCACTTCCAGGTTCATCCCAGAAATGACATCATGCTGTCAGCGCAACAGAAATTTTTGCTTTGTTTTCCCCCCTGCCAGCCTACTGCCAGAAACAGAGGCCAGGGGTACTGACAACCCTAGACCCCGGTGAGATTGTTTGTTGCTTTTAACAGATAGACACTAAGACTATAACTCCGACCAGATTCAGACAAACATCACTTTCCATAGAGGCTATATGTATGTGGGGGGTAGGTCTGTCAACTCCAGCTTGGGAAATTCCTGGAGATTTGGGCATGAAGTAGGGTTCCCATGTGCCTGCCACTGGCAGGCAAACTCACAGGGGTTTGCCACCTTGTCTGCCAACCCGCCAGTGGTTGGCAGGAGGTGGCAAGCTCCCGGAGGTTGCCCGCCACCAACAGGCACCTCAAGATCACGTGCTATGCCCCAAACAGGACAAATCACCCCTGCACGGAGTGCGGGAGCGCTCCCATGGATGGTGCAATGATGTTGCTTCCGCAAGTGATGCCATCGCACAGGTGCTGTAGCGCGTGCACACGAAGTGCATGTGAAGAACACTTTGCTGAGCTGGGATTTGGTTTAGGATGCCCTGTCCAAACTTATCTGGCAATAGATCAATCCATCTATATTGCCCTATAATTGATCTTATTTCTTAATGGAAAGCATTTGGATCCCGCTTCTCTAAAATAATTCAGGGCAGCAATTAAGGTTATGGCAAAAATCATCAAAGAAGACATTTTATTAAAAATGTTTTAAAAAACAGCCAGTAAACAGATCAAGAGTCAAAAATCACAGTGCCACTGGGTGGGAATACCTTGCATTGTTTCCTTTAGAACAGGGAATGTCCAATGAAAATAGGTTTCACTCTGGGATGTGAGTGCAAAGGCCAACCAATTGTGGGGAGCTTTTGTGGGGCCTGCCTTTCTGAACTCTCCGGGACCACTCTGCAGGACTGTCTTGTCTTGAATCATGGGGCAACGCCATCTGGGCCGCTGCATAAACTAAACATTCCTGAGGATTAAGCTGGAAATTTCCAACGTGTCAACTAAGCAGAAAAGGGATACTAATCCAACCCTTTGGAAACCCAGATGAGAGACCACTCCTAAACTCATTTTATGACCTCGAGTATCCTGTTTTTGTGACAATCTGCCCTTGACACATTTCTCAAGCACCCGGTTTTCCAGATGTCCGAGGGGCCTATTAAATCTATGTTTGCTGACAGTAAAATGGCAGCCGACCGCCCACCCAAAAAATCAATACCATTAAAGGCAGTTACCGGATATTTTTTTGCCGCTTCTAGTTTTATAAGCTGCCTCAATTTTGATTTTGGATTTTATAATTGGGCTTGGGAAGCATAGTTGCTGAAGGAGTCCTTGCTTGTTAACTTCTGTTCCAACTTGCTTATAAGCCCACAGCAGAAGCAAGGAAATTTTTCTAAACTCAGACACCACTTCAGTTCAAGTCTCTCAAGTGCAGAATGACAGACGCCCAAACCGAAGCCGCACCTCAGGAGCCAAATACCCACAAAACCCATTATAAGTCAAGTGTGAGGGAAAACCCCAAGTCCCCTTCTTGCTGATATCGAATAGCAAAGAAAATTGGGAGGCTTTTATATGGTCCAGGCCTTGTCACATGACCTGCGCGGGCCTAACAGTGTTGACTAAGCTCTCGTAAAGCCTGTGAGACTTCTTGCAGTCCCTACCATGGATTCAGTCCTGTGTTTTTCTTCACAGAAACTGCAAGGCGAAAGAAGCCCTAAGCATATTAACGAGTCCATCCAGGAACTGTTTGAGATCATCCCTGGAGATCGGGAGCAGGTTCTGGAGAGAAGTGGGTCGCGGTGCAGGAGGTGCGCTGTGGTGGGGAATTCGGGAAACCTGAAACAGTCTCAGTACGGCGAAGAGATCGACGCCCATGACTTTGTGTTCAGGTGAGTGGCACAAGCTTCTTCAACCGGACCGTTTTATCATTCGTACCACAGAAGATCTCCAGCCAAAAGGTTAAAGACATGAGCAAGATCACGGTCCCCCCTTAAAGCTGCCTGGCTGTCGTTGCTGCATGTGAAAGGCCACAGTTCCTGAGATGTTGGGAGTTCCATAACTAAGGGCCAAGCTACACATGACGAATGACACTTGAACGGCAAGTGTATTTCTCCCTGTTCACTTGCCCTCTACTCAGTCCATTTGCTGTTCAAGTGTCATTCGTCATGTGTAGCTTGGCCCTAAGATCCCAATAATTTATTTTTTCCTTTCAAAAAGGAGGTGTGAGAGGCCCTGATTTGGATCGGATGTGAGGGGAGGGAGACTTTGGGCCAAGCTACAAGTGATGAATGACACTTGAATGGCAAGTGAACAGACTCAGGGCCAAACTACAAGTGACGAATGACACTTGAACGGCAAGTGTATTCCTCCCTGTTCACTTGCCCTCCACTTGCTCTCCACTCGATCCACTTGCCGTTCAAGTGTCATTCGTCACTTCTAGCTCGGCCCTCACTCGTATTCCTCCCTGTTCACTTGCCCTCCACTGGCGCTTCACTCGATCCACTTGCCATTCAAGTGTCATTCGTCACTTGTAGCTTGGCCTTCACTTGTATTCCTCCCTGTTCACTTGCACTCCACTGGCGCGCCACTCGATCCACTTGCCATTCAAGTGTCATTCATCACTTTTAGCTTGGCCCTCAATTGTATTCCTCCCTGTTCACTTGCACTCCACTGGCGCTCCACTCGATCTAGCCTCCTCCATGGTGTTTTATAAACCTGAAATGACCCGGAGCTACTGTTTGTCATCTTGGGACCAACATAGAAGAGCTCAATGAGGACCTGAATGTTTAACCCAATGAGGGGAATGGCTAGGGTTGCCAACCTCCCGGTGGGGCCTGGAGATCTCCCGGAATTACAACTTATCTCCAGGTGACAGAGATTAATTCCTCTGGAGAAAATGGCTGCTTTGTAGGGTGGACTTTATGGCATTATATCCTACTGAAGCTCCTCCTCTCCCCAAACCCTGCCCTCTCTAGGCTTCACCCCCTGCCAATCTTCATGAATTCCCCAACCCGCACCTGCCAACCCTACAAATGGCAGTTTTGCAGGACAGTTTCAGTTTTTAAAAATTAGGATGGGGGAAGGGAGTTTTTTTAAAAAAAAACCTTCCCTTGCATTGTGGTTTCAGTCCAAATTGAAGCCCCGTAGTCTGGCTTTTAAAAGAGGGAAAATATGTGGGAGCTGTGATTCCAGAAATCACAGCATCTGGAAGGACTCTGTTGCACGTACATCCCCACCATTTGATTGGTCACAACTAGGGATGTGGCCATTTTGGTCCTTGAAAAGGCGGAAGGGCCCCTCATCCTGCTCTTGTGGCATTTTTAAATCACCCAATTTAGGCTTTAAAATGTTGTCGGCCACAAGGACACTGTCACGTCTAGTTTGGTGTTACACCCAAACCCCTTGAAGTCACTGAAGTTGCAATGTCAAATAAATCCCATTGAGCCAAATCGGACTTCCTTCTGAGTATATATAACCCCTGTTGGGGCACAGCAAATCTCGTATCTTATTTGGTATCCTGTTCTCACAGTGGCCAACCAGAGAGTTCACAAGTTGGCAAGAAGTCAGTCACTTTGAAGATGTTACCCCTGAGCAACTGGTATTTAGATGAGTGCTGCCTCTGAACTTAAAACTTCCATTTAGTCAATATGTAATAGGGGTTGATGATGCTATTCTCCACAGGTTTGTCTTGTCCCTTTCTAAACATGTCACAAACAGTGGCATCACACCATCCTGCGACGGTGAATTCCTTAAACTAGTTGTACATTTTGTGTTGAGGTACGTGCAATCTTGGCCATGACTAGACAGATCAATTCCCCTGGAGAAAATGGCAGGTTTGGAAGGTGGACTGTATGGCATTATAACCCGCTGAGCTCCTTTCCTTCTCCAAACCACATTCTCCCTAGGTTCCACTCACAAATCTCCAGTAATTTCCCAACCTGGAGTTGGTAACCCTGTGGTAATGTGATGTCTGGTAAGCGTATTTGCCACAATTCTTGCAAGCATTAAGCTGTTTTATGTGTTGTAAAGGGTTTTTTTAAAAAAAAACTTTCTCTAGAGCTTCAAAGTTTTCTTATCCCATAGGTCATTGCAAGCTTCTTACAGGATGTTATAGATTCCTAAAGGATGTTGCCAGTACTTTGGAAGGAGAGCTATAGAAACAGATGGCTAGATGGCTAGATAGCCCCCATACTTTCAGACAGTTTGGAATCAGAACTCTATGGCCAGCAGATACTGAAAGCCTCCTTCCCCGAGAGTAGATCATGTGAAAATATCATAGAATTATCAAGGTGGCAAGCTACCAACTTAACAACCAAATGCATGTGTCTTAAAATGTTTTATATATGAACCATCATGTCACACGAAAACAGAAATTACTGTATTCAGAAGAAGGTGACCCTGAATGTAAGATGATGCACATACGCTCCCACCCCCCCAAAGTTTCAGGTGGGTCGGTCTATAGTAAACCATGTCGGTCTATAGTAAAACAGCAAGATTTGAGTCCAGTGGCACCTTAAAGATCAAAAAGATTTCCAGGGTATAAACTTTTGAGGGTCAAGGGAGCTTTGACTCTTGGAAGTTTATACTCTGGGAATCTTGTTGATCTTTAAGGTGCCACTGGACTCAAATCTTGCCTCCTGAAAAAAAGTTATACACTAAGAAACAAAATTACTGGACAGAGCTGTAACTTGTATGCTAATATAAGTTGACCCCCTGTTTTTTTGACGGCATACCCAGAAAAAAACCTACTCTTGCATTAGAGTAAAGAATATATAACCACAGTTTTTAATTTCAGTCCTAGTTGATAGCAAAACAGCGATAGCTCAGTGGCAACAAAAGGGCTGCAGGATAGAAAAAAAACCATAATCAGATAACAAACTTCATCCCCCAGAAGTGATTAAGTAATTGTAATTGTGTTTACTTTGAGCAAGGTCCGACTACAGTCAGCAAATAATGTTTTCTTGCTATCAGGCTGTGCACCTAAATTACACATGTTTAAGTACTGCGAGCTCCGGGGGTGTAATTTGGCTCTGTAACATAGCAATGGGGTGCGTTAACTGGAGTGGGCAGAGACCCCAGGGAATGGGGAGGGGTGTTAACCCTTTGCCCCTTGAGCCATTTTCCTAATGAAAAGTGACCCCCCACACACACACACAAACACACGGTTGCTTTATGCCCTCCTGAAGAAAGACAGGCCCAGGCAGCGGAATCTAGCAGTCGTTTCCACCGGCAGAAGGGAAGGCAATTTTAACCATTTTTTTCTCCCCCTGCAGACCACACATAATGCACTGCACTGCTCTAGAGGTGTGTGTGTGGGGGGGGGGGTCCTTTGGCTTCCAGGGGCAGCACTTCAGAAAGAGTCAGAGTAGTCTTCAGGTCTGGGTGGGACAGGAAAGCTCCATTTTGTACAACACCACTCATGGTTTAGTTGGATGCGACTGCCTTTTTCTCTGCTGGTGGAGAGTCACCACCAGAGCTGACTTATGGCAACCCCTGGTGGGATGGCAAGTGACTAACAGAGGTGGTTTGCCATTGCCTTCTTCTGCGACCCTGGTCTTGGTTGGAGGTCTCCCATCCAATTGCTAACCAGGGTTGACCCTGCTTAGCTTCTGATATCTGACGAGCTCAAGCTCACCTGGGCTTCCAGGTCAGAGCACCTTTTTCTCTACTGGGGCTTTAATAGGATGGCCGGTTTCAGGTTGCGGAATTCCTGGAGATTGAGGGGGGGGGAGCTTAGGGAGGGTGGGACTTGGAGAAGGGAAGAACCACAACAGGGTATAATGCCATAGGGTTCACCCTCCAAATCAGCCATTTTCTCCAGCAGTCTAAGAGATCAGGTGTAATTCTGGTAGATCTCCAGGCCCTACTAGGCTTTAAGCATTCTGGGAGGAGAATCTGATCATCAGGGCAGCAGATCCAGCCAGGGAATGTTCACCTCTCTTGCTTCTTCTGCTACCCTGATCCAAATTGCTCCTTCCTGCAGCTGCTTTTTGGGGACAGATTATACATTTCCAGTTTCAGTCCTGGGATCCCAGTCTGAGCCCATTTAAGTAGCTTTTAATCATCCCTCTCTTTTAAAAACGAGCACTGTGAATGTTCAGCGGAATGATACCAAACCCTGTTAGTCGTTCCATTGACTTTGACCAACCTTTTCTCCTCTTCTCCACCCTTCTTTTCGACCCAAGAATGAACAAAGCCCCAACAGCTGGCTTTGAAGTCGATGTCGGCAGCAAAACCACCCACCACTTTATCTACCCGGAGAGCTACAAAGAGTTGGCAGAGGATGTCAACATGATCCTCATACCGTTCAAAACCTTGGACCTGCGCTGGGTCGTCAGCGCTCTCACCACGGGGACCATCAACCAGTAAGCAGGACTTGGATTTCTTGTTAATGGCCATTTCTGTACTACTCACCTTCAATCGGAACACTGCGGAACGTTGCGAACAAACCCCGGAAGATAGCGTTTTCTCGCACGAATTTTGCGCGACGTCGTGCAAAACTCGTGCGAGAAAACGCTATCTTCCAGGTTTTGTTCACAACGTTCCACGGCATTCCGATTGAAGGTGAGTAGTGTGGAAATGGCCAATTTCTTGATGGGGCAAAGATTCAAGCTGCCATGAAGTGACTTCTTTCTTTCTTTCTTTCTTTCTTTCTTTCTTTCTTTCTTTCTTTCTTTCTTTCTTTCTTTCTTTCTTTCTTTCTTTCTTTCTTTCTTTTTTCAATTATAAAATTTTATTTAAAAAAAGAAAGTATAGTGAAGTAAGTGCATAATAAAAAGATTATATAAATTCTAGATTAGACATTGAATTGAAACTTATACAATCATGTATAAACAGTAAGTATGTGAACAGTACATATAGAATAGTTTTGGGAGTTAATACAAACAAACAAAAATCTTGTATATTTGCCATCTCTAAGCCTAGCGACATTATATTTCTCTTCCCTCTCCTTCCCTCTACTTAGCATATTTTAATGTGAACTTCTATGTCATTTCTTTTCTGCCTTGGTAATAAAATGCCCTTCAATTTTCCCCATAATTCAGTTATCAATCTATTATGTAAGTAGGTAGTCAGTTTGGCCATTAAAGCATATTCATAAATCTTATCTCTCCACTCTGGGAGCCCAAGACAGGTATCCATTTTCCATTTTGCTGCGAATAATACTCTCGCAGCCGTCACCAAGTAAAATATTTAAAAGCATTCTTTTTGAATTTAATTCAAATCTGGGTTTGAGAATCTTTTGCATCTCTTCATGTATCTTTATCCAATATTTTCGTGTTTCCTTGCAAGACCACCACATATGGTAAAATGTTGCATCCATGCTCTGACATTTCCAACAATGTCCATTATATTTTATTTATTCAATTCAATTTATAGCCCTTACTAATTCTCGCAATATCTTTGGGAGTAGTGTACCCTCTAAAGAACATTTTAAACCAGAAGTGATTATATTCTTTGCACATACCATCCCGGTGGAAAGCAGGCAAACACTAAACGTTGCCACAATGTCATCTTTCAGTATCTGAATTAAAACTGTTGTTGTTAACGGCGCTATCCCATGTGGTGTCTACACACCCATTACATTGGCTCCAGTGATACACGAGCGGAAAGGAAAAAAGTACATAGCTGAGTTCTGCTTGCGCAGGCAGTAGCTCAATGGCCGTACATAAAGCACATTCATAAATGTTTTTAATGAAATAATAAGGAGCAACAGATGGGTCAAAGGATTTCATTAAATTTAGTTTTGAAATTGTATCAGACGCAATGTCTAGTGCTATGCCGTGTGCATGCAGAAAACATAACCGCTTATGGCAAGCAGAAAGCAAGGAGTAATTTTAGTATTTCTGCATGTGTAAGGACTGTTGCTCATGTGGAGATCTTCCATGGGTTCCAGCCTACAGATTTAGTGTGTGTAGGCTAGAATAATTTTTCATGGGATTGTGCTGTGAATTTATCTGGTGGTGACCTGACCGTATCAACAGGTAACATTATAAAGTGGGACAGTAATACTCTGTGACTGAACAGAGAAGGGAAGTACAGAATCTTTATTGCTAGGATAGTAAAGAGTCCAGTACCACCTTTAAGACTAATCAACTTAATTGTAGCATAAGCTGTTGAGAACCACAGCTGTCTTTGTCAGATGCACCTGACAAAGAAAGCTGTGGTTCTCGAAAGCTTACGCTACAATAAAGTTGGTTAGCCTTAAAGGTGCTACTGGACTGTTTACTATTTTGCAAGTACAGACTAACACAGCTGACTCCTCTGGGTTTATTTCTAGGACAAATTTGGCATTCATGCTGTGTTTACATATTCAGAACTATACGTTGATCACAAACAATGCTCGTGTCTCTGAGAACATTGGATCACAAACATCGATGGTAGTAGATCAAGATGGATAGCCATGTTAGTCTGTCTATAGCAGTAGAAAAGAGCAAGAGTCCAGTAGTACCTATAAGACTAACAAAATTAATGGTAGGGTATAAGCTTTTGTGAGCCACAGCTCACTTCTTCAGATACAGCTAGAAAACAAAACCCCACATTTTCTCAGCCACAAAATATTTTGCCTGGGCTACCAAGAAGATAAGATTTCACCTCATTCTAGCTGTATCTGAAGAAGTGAGCTGTGACTCACGAAACCTCATACCCTATGTCCAGGGTCGGCGACCAGCTCCAGCACAGACTTACCTCAATCTGGAGCTGACGCCAGCCGGGAGAGTTCCCTGAGCCTCAAAGGGGTGAACAGGAACGTCGGGACCCTCGAGGCACAGGACGGCCTGCCTGCTGGAACAGAAGTGGTGGTAGCAGGGGGATCCAAAGAGATAGTGGCCAGCCACAAGCTAGCAACAGCGGAGGCCACAGCCTGAGGGGAGGGGGCACCAATAGGCCCCACAGAATCCGGGCACGCTGCAGCACCAGGAGAACCAGCAGAACCAGCAGCCTGGGGCACCACTGGTTGCAGCTGTAAGGGCTGTAAAGTTCAACAGGGCAGTGGGCCCCTGCATAGGCAACTGGCCTGCACTGCACGCCGGATCGCCGGTGGGGCAGATTGGTCAAGGAACAATCATGAGCCAACAGGGGAAAACACCGGACCCTGCAGAGCCACAGGTGCAATGCGCCACACCCCCACGCCAGGGGTCTCAGCATCGTGGACCAGACCCCGCCAGCCCCGCTCAGCAAGGAAGCCCAGCAGCTCAGGGGAGGGGCCAAAGGCAAGAGGATGCTGAGGGCAGCACTCTCAGAGGCTGCCTGGGCTGGCCATCAGCGGGGGAGGGGTGGGGAGAAACAGGGGATAGGGCGGAACCGGGGGGGGAGGGAGATGCAGTCAGGAAGGCCCCATAAAAGCAGGCAAGCCAGGGAGGCTGGGGAGGAGTAGCTGGGAGCACTGCAGGGCTGACCTTACTGAGAGAGAGAGTAGGGTGCTGTGTACCCCCCCTCCCTTCTCCCCATTCTGAGGCCTACTTGAGCTGGCTTCAAGAGGGCGGACAACTTGGCAGAGACACCCCTTCTGGTTCTGACACCCAGGGGCTGGGGGCCCACACCCTACCACAAATTCTGTTAGTCTTATAGGTGCTACTGGACTCTTGCTCTTTTCTCTCAATGGTAGTATTCAGGAGAAACAAGAGTCTGTCATTGCTCTGAAAGACACATGAGATGGCAAAATCTTGGAGTGTGTGAATTGGCTCAGTTGCAAATAAAGGATTAGTTTTTTTTTAACACTGCCCCATGTCCCCACCCCCAAAAACTCCCTACCAGTAGAAAAGTGGGACAGTAGGAAGAAAGCATATTCCCTACAGTGTATGCTTTCAATTTGTAGGGAATATTTTCTCCAAGGGGAACATTTAAAAAAAAATAAAGCATACTGTTTCCTTTATTTCAGCAAAAAAAATTTTCAATATCATCATGTAACATTTACTTCTTTATGAATTATTTACTTCATTTATATCTTGTTCTCCCAAATGGGGACCCAAGGCAGCTTATTCTTTGACTCCTTTTCTCCATCCTCATGACAACTCTATAAGATAGGTTAGGAGGAGAGTTTGGGGCTGGCCCAAGGTCACCTAGTAAGCTTCCATGGTTGAGTGGGGACTCAAATTAGACCCCAGTTGGACACTCTAACCACTACACAACACTGTCTCTCGAATATAAAGAACCTTTGAATATAATTTAAAATGTAACCTGTGAACAAAATTAGTCTTACAAACCCCTTTGCTCCCCACCCTGATTTTCAATATAAGAACACAGTTAAACTGTGTTAAGGTACACATACAATGGATCCTCGTGATTTGGCATTTTTGCTCGTCTCCTCCTGGCCCTTTCAATTGAGAATCGAAATGAGCTATGCCCCTTCCCGTCCTGCCCATTCACGCCCATTTGAGAACACAAGAGATCCACTTCAGAGGAACAGCTTTTTAGTCATTAGTCCTTCTTCTGGCTGCTTGCCGGAGGAGCGAGCTTTGCTTTTGTATTTCTTTGTGCTTTTTAATTTCCTGGTGAGAACTTGATGGGCCATGGCTTATCGGGGCAAAATAACTAGCGGGCAGGCATTGTATTGAGAATCCTTTGAGATTAGATCTACGGCTACTTTATAGACTCGGTAAATGGACAGCAAAAGGTTGGAAGGATGGGTGGAAATAAATATCAGGTAGGGAGGAGGGGGCGAGGAGAGGGAGAAACTTAGCAGCTTCCAACAGCATGAATCAGCCAGGTTGCTAAGGTTAGATAAACAGAGAAGGGAACATTTCGAGCTGTCTTTTCTTTTTTCTTCCCCTTCTCTGTAAGAGTCATACTTTACTGCTGAAGTGGGAATGTTGGGGAGTTTCAGCTATCCTAACCCATAATGTCATAGGCACCATTTTGTGCAACCATGTTCTTCAAAGCACTTGCTACCAAAATGCATGTGCTTTATGGGAAAGGAAAACTAAAACCCACATTTTCTCAGCAGCAAAATATTTTGCGTTGGCTGCCCAGAAAAGATTTCACCTCAAGAAACATGATAGCTGTGGGAAAAACTTTGGGCCTTCTTGTTAGGACTGGACAAGTCTTCCTTGTCTTGTCAGTATTGGACTTTTTCTAAACGATTAGTTCCTGAACGGTGTGGATTCAGAAACATTTGGAATAATATAACATTCGATTTATAGGCCACCCTTCAGGACAACGATGCCCGCTCAGAGTGGATTACAAAGTGTCTTATTTTTATCCCCACAACAATCACCCTGTGAGGTGGGTGGGGCTGAGAGAGCTCTGAGAAAGTTGAGACTGACGCAAGGTCACCCAGCTGGCTTCAAGTGGAGGAGTGGGAAATCAAACCTGGCTCTCCAGATTAGAGTCCTGCTGCTCTTAACCACTACATCAAACTGGCTCTCAGGGCATTATTTGGTGAGTTCCAAACAGGTTAATAGGACATTATTTGGTGAATTCTGAATATTTCCAAATGGAAATCGCACATTCTTAATCTTTACTAATTTTGGGAAGGCAGAATGAGGGGCTGAAATGTGGAATTCATTACAGGAGGATGTAGTGAGGAGTGAGGACCACAGGTATCAATGGTTTTAAAAGAGGATTAGACAGATTCATGGAGATCTATCAGGGGCTTTTGGCCATAGAGAGTAAAGATAACTTCCACATTTGAAATCAGTGGGCTTAGACTGGAGTGACCCTGCTTAGGACTGCACTGTAAAGGTATGGAAGATGGCCAGATGAAACTTTTCATGGCATGGAGATCCAGAGCATCACCTGGTCAATAACATCCCACTAAGACTCTGTTAAAAGGACAGGGATTTTTTTTTCTTCAGGTCTGTTGTGATAACCTCAGCATTGTGCAATTTGCCTAAGCTTTGAGATGAATGCCCCTGAAAGGCAATCAGAGCCAGATCTTAAGACACAAATGAGCACTGCTGGTTCAGACCAAAGATCCATCCACTTCGGCGTCTTGCTTCCAGCAGTGGCCAACCAAGTGGTTCCAGGCAGTCCAAAAGCAGAGTTCAGAGGTGCAGTATTAAGAAGGGGCTGTGGCTTAGCAGTAAAGCATCTTTTTGGCATGCAGAAGGTTCCAGGTTCAATCCCCGGCATCTCCACTTGAAAGGATCAAGTAGTAAGTGATGGGAAAGACCTCTCTGCCCAAGACCCTACAGAGTCACTTCCAATCAGATTAGACCAGCAGTTCCCAACCTTTTTGGCACCAGGGACCGGTTTCATGGAAGATAATTTTTCCACGGACCGGGGGGGAGGGGAGTCGGGATGATACAATTGTGCACTTTATTTCTTAATTATACAACTCACCACAATGCAGAATTAGTGGGAGCCCTGAGCTTGTTTTCCTGCAACTAGATGGTCTCTACCTCACCTGCACCCTGGAACTGGCTCTGTGCTCACCCGCCACTCACCTCCTGTGCAGCCCGGTTGCTAACAGGCCACGGACCAGTACTAGTCTGCAGCCCGGGGGTTGGGGACCCCTGGATTAGACAGTTGATAGTCCAAGGATCTGACTCAATATAAAGCAGACTGATGAGTTCATGTGTTGCAGCACAAGCTTGCCCTCTGTTCCTGATCCACATTGATATAAATCCTGCAGAGGGCACTCTGTCCCCTTGTAATGGAATGCTTATCCATGTTTCATTAAGGCTTTCAACTGCTGAGATTGAAGATTTTATCTTATATTCTAAGCAGCGTTCAAGCCTTGGATTGAAACATGAAAACAGCTTTCGCACCTTTTAGAGAAACTGTTTGTCAGTACAAAATATTTTATAGGGTAATTTTTGCAGACAGTACTCTTCCCACCAAGACACAGAGACTCCTGTTAAGAGTTTAATGATTTTTTAAATTAAAATAAACTGTAGTCTTTTCAATAAAGCAAGATATTAAAATATAAATGCTTATTAAGATAAAGCCTACAATGATGGAACATATAAAGGCAATGAAGTCTCCTTTCTTAATTAAATCTAAGTTTAAATCAATCAAATTTATTATGAAATGCATTGAAGTTCCCATAACACACATTACAGAAGTAAGTTTCTCACCAAGATTTTCATGAGATTTCTTTCAGCCAAAATCCTGATCTGCTATCTGGGTTAGCACTTTTATATGTTATCTTATGCAGAAATCTAAGATCTTTTTAATGTGATAGAATTGATAAACTATGATTGGTTTGAGATTTATTCATCTTTTCAGTCATAGCCAAAAAGTGACCGTATGTCCAGCTGCAAGATAAGAGATGTAAATCAGTAAGATGACAGGAAAAGTTAAAAGAGCAGATCATCATTGGTCCATTCTAACAATTAGAGAACATTTATCTGCTACTGTTCACTATTTTTAGTTGGCTGTCAAAGATGAAGGAGCACCTGTGTAGTTAGAGGGGCATGAACCGGGGAAAAAACAAACCATGAACTTTCAAAAACCTGCCCCCCAGTTTGCGAACTGGTTCATTTGGTTTGTGAAAATGTCACATCCAGGTCAGAAAATCATCACTTCCAGGTCAGCAGAAGATCACTTCCAGGCCAGGAGAAGGTCTCTTCCAGGTCAGCAGAAGGTCTGCAGGAAGTCCATCCCCTGTTGCCTAGGAAACTGATTGATTGGCAGCAGGTTGTCTGCAGTGACAAACCAAAAAATGAACCAAACAAACCAGCCTAAAGTTTGTGGCGGTTCATCCGAAATGGGATCTGGTGAACCGCTGGTTCACGGACCACAAACCGGCCTGGTTCATCATGAATTTTGGTTCGTATTTTGGTTCGTGCCCATCTCTAGTAGTTATACAACATACTAGAAAAAAACTACAATAAAGTCCATACAGAGTTCTCTAGAATACACTTGTATCACTAAGTACAATGTGCTCTAATCCATATTTCCATGACGCCCTGGGATTTCTTGCACTGCACAAGCTCTCCTAGTACCCATCATAGGTGGTCATTTGGCTGCTTAATATTAAATATGATTTGTATGCAGTAACCTAAGTGGTGACTGACAGACTCATTCGTGATTGTTAATCTACCATGTGCTGCATGGCAGTCTCCGAATGTTGTTTTGGTGTGGGGAGGAAAGGGGTCGCTTGGATCTAACTGTCTTTGAAAGCCACACAGAAAAAGGTCAGTGGGGGGAAAGGAAAGTAAATTAGATGGGGCAAAGGAAATTAAGGCAGCTGGAAGGGCAACCCAAATCAAATAGATGTTTCTAGACTGGAGAAATAAACAACGGATTGGCAATCAGAAAGTTGCCGTAACATGGAGGTTGAACTGATGATGCTCCTAGAAAACCATGTGCAAGTTCTTCTAAACTTTTCTGACTGCCTTTCCTGTTCCTTTCTCAGAAGCAAATCTGAGAGCTCTACAGGAGAGGCAGGAGAGGCAGAATGCTGGTTAGGAAGAACGACAGTTTTCAGAAGATCCGTTGAAGGAATGTTTTATATACAGTATATATAATTTTAAAATTAGTTTTTCAAACAAAAAAAGAAAAACTACCATCAGAATTACAGACATAACGAACAAGATTACAAAAAAAAAAGAAATAGACACTGTTGAATCAAGTTGTTGACAGTGGGCTTAATATTTAACACATTTTTCAAATTGATCTCGAAAGATAGAACTAAGAGAGGAAATCATTAATGGCCCAGAGGACTTTTTTTAAAGTATTTATTTATGTACTTCATATCTAATTCCTTTTCCATAATTTGAGGAAGGGTTCAGATAGATGTTGATGCTGGATACTTTTCTGTTTGGATGTTTGTGAGCATGCAGTGGCTGAGCTACAGCTGGAAGAGGTTGCATGCTGACAGTGAACTGCTAACCTGAAATCTCTTGTTGTTCCTCTCCTTCAATTTTGCAGATCCAGATGTTCTGCATTTTAATTTGGCCTCTCGTTCATAAACAGTATCCACCTAGGAATCTGGATATCAGAAATAGGTTGGCATTTTTTGTTTACATATGATCCATGTGGCTTTTATTGAAACTGCTGTTTTCTTCTCTAACAGCACATACATTCCAGTTCCACGGAAAATTAAAGTCAACAAAGACAAGGTCAGTTATCACTCTGTTCCTTTCACACTCTTCCCTTTTTTGCAAGCACGGGGTCTTCCTGTTTAGTTTGCTGTATATTTTCCTTCCTGTTCTCTCCTCTCAGCAGATTTCTATTTTGAAAGCAAGTACATGAAACTCTTCTATAAGCTGATGCAGCGGGTGCCGAGATCCTGTCAATTGGCTCAAGCTGCAACAGGACAAATATTGGCTACAGCAGAAAAAAATGCAGGAAGGAGTCATAGGCAGGGGGGAAGTTACAGGGTTGGATCCCACAAACAGCCAATGGAAAGCACTGGCAGTGCAGAATCTTCCCTACCCCCATATCTCCCCCAGTCCCTTTCCAGCCCCTGAAAGATTTATTCTCAGAGTCGAACCACACAATACAAATTACACGAGACTGAGCGAGTGTCAGGAGTCCCGTCTTACCCCAAATGCCCATGTCCAGCATTCTATCAATGAGCACGTGTCCTGGTCCAGGCATGCACACAAAATTTTCTGCTCCAGTGTAGCCACAACGGCACGTGTACGCAGTCACGATCAGTAAATCGGCAATGCAGAGCATCCTTATTTCCTATATCTTCCGCTTCCTATCTGTTCAAAGTGGAGATGCATGATGGGATATCTTGGAGGTACGCGGAGAAAACCCGTGCCACCGTGAACACGGGTTCGATGGAGATCCTTCAATTCTGGCACATGTAGTTGAAAACAACATTGGAACACGTGTAAGTAAGTTGTCGTGTCATTCACGTGTAATTCGTATCATGTGGTTTGGCTCTCAGAGTCAAAGGTCCTGCATGGACCGATAGCCATGTAAGCTGGGCAGCTGCACAAGGACAGAAGAAGGAGTTCTCCTATCTGCCTCTTGCATGAGGCAAAAAGAAGAGGTTTCACACTTCTCTAATTCAGCTGCCCAGGTCATGTGGCTGTTAGTCTACAAAGTTCCCTCAACCCAGGAATAAATTTTCCAGGATCTAGAAAGATCTTCAAGGGAAACAGGGAAGCAGAGAAATGTCCTGCAATCCTTGTGCCTACAGATTGCAGAATCCAACTCATTGTTTCCTCCCCCACCCCCACCCCCCAGCATTCCCAGTTATGGAAGCTGCTGGGTTGTAAGAATTTAAGAAAATGAAGTTGGAGAATATTGATTCATACTGAATCATATGGCCTTGAAATTCATAGTTGGATCTTTTTTTAAAAAAATGTGTCAAAAGCAAAATGAAATGCTAAGATCACCAAAGTCACCTTCCAAAGTCTTGCTGACTTTTGCATTTCTGTGAAATTTTGTTAATAAGCCCAGTTACAAAGTCAGGTCCCGTAACTGGGAAACAGAATAGACCTGGCTAGCTCCAACAGAGGGCAGATTCACATCACTAGTATGCCCACAGCAGCCAGAAATGGCTGTATTCCTCCTTTAGCCAAGCAGAATTGTCTGCTGCTGCCACCGTGCCCAAAGTCCATATTTGCAATCTGCGACTGCTCACCTATATTTACATCTTGAACCTATGCATGTTGACTCAGAAGTAAGTTTGTACATAGGATTGCAACCTCTGAGAGTTTGGGGTCATGTGCAACAGACAGCCACTCACGAGCATGTCCAGCTAAAGCAGAAGCAGAACGAAATTCAGGGGACCCTACCTAGGCCGGGTACAGAGAAAATACAAAACCGTGGTTTATTTTATTCATGGTTAGTTTGTGAGACCAGTTTTTTGGCTAACAGACAATCCAGGCTTCATCACCTTGGCTGGCCTTCATTGTGGCAAGGGCAGCAATGGAGAATGAACATGTCTGCTTATGTTCATCACACAAAATGCTAACAGGGATAACGAACCAACGGCAAACCCTGGTTTCTGATCTTGGTCTTACAGCCCTGGTGGTATGCTCTCACAAAGGCCTGGGGGGGGGGAATACTGGCGAATCTGTTGATGGCTGTGATAATTGTTTGGCAGCCACTAAAGTTTTTTATGATATCTGAACTAAGCCATGAGGTGTCCCATCCAGACACCCTTAGCTCCTGCAACTTGGCTGCATTCATGTACCTTGTAGCATACCCTGGAGTAGTGTTGCCAACTCCATGTTGGGAAATTCCTGGAGATTTCGAGCTGGAGTTTGGGAGGTAGGAGAGACTTCAGTGGGGTACATTTCCATAAAACGCCATCCACCAAAGCTGCCGTTTTCTCTAGGGGAACTGATCTCTGGAGTCTGAAGATCACATGTAATTCTAGGAGATGTCCGGGCCTTACCTAGAGGCTGGACTCAACCTTGGGAGCTTTACTCTGTGGTTCATACACAGCTGAGTGGTGTGTTCTCTCCATTGCTGTAATCTATCAGGATCCATCACACATTATATTTTTTAGATGTGCATATGTTTGGAAATGTGTGCTACATAGGTGTGCATTCATTCCCAAACCAGTTTTTTTTTACAACTCCCTGTGGAGTTTATGCTCCCTGGCGAGCCCAGTTCCTCTTAATGTGTGAAATGGCCCTTGGATCTCCCTGGCAAGGGAGATCCAAGGGTATGCTTTCACACCTTAGGACAGAATGGTCTGCTTTCAGAACAATGTACTTAGTCAGGGGTCATTTAGTAGAAAAAGAGCTGGAGGACCTCATTAGCATAACTCATTTGCATATGCCACACCCCATGGCATCACCTATCCTGGCTGTTTTGGACCCAATCCTGGCCATTCAGGGCCAAAATTGGGCCCAAAATGGCAAAAAGGAGCTGAAAATGGCTGAAAAGGGGCTCAAAATGGTCAGGATCGGGCCGCTGCTGAGTGGGAAAGTGATCCACCACCTGTAAGAGGCCCAATCCAGGCTGTTTCAGCCCCAATCCAGGCTGAAATGGGCCCAAAATGTCTGAGAGTCAAGTGGGCAGGGCCACCTGACATGTGACCTCTTTGGGGAACTGCCGGAACTGCGTTGCCCTGTACTTAGTACATATTAATCCCACTCGTTCTTACATGGAGCTCGGAGCACTGTGCATAATTCCCCATTTTATACCAACCCTGTGAGACAGGTTAGGCAGAGAATGTGTGAATAGCCCAAAGACAAGCCACAGGATTCAAAACAGGGGGGAAATTTGAACCTTCCAGATCCAACTCTTTACCCATTAGAGTGTTTTTGGACCCACTTTCAGCCCTGAATTTTGCCACTGTTGAGGATCATACAGGGCTTTTAGGGACCACAGCAGGGATTCTGAAGGTTCAGAGACCCCCTGAACAGGCAGAGGAGAAAACTGCTGCACAGCATTGACAGCTGCTGTGATAAGATCCAAGCCTTCGACCTGTCACCAGTACCAAGGGGAGACTTATTCCCTCCCAATGGCATTAGGAAGCATGTAGTGTTCCATTTTATTTTATTTTATTTTATTTAAACCCCGCCCTCCCCATGAATGGGCTCAGGGCGGCTCACAACATGTATGCAATACAATATATTAATTGTGAAAAACTACAAAATCAGTAGTAATTTAAAAAGTCATTAAAATAGTTCAGGAGCCTTTTATATATAGGCTATTTAAACAGAGAATCAGCAATCCTTATATGAACCATGAAATATGGACATAACACATAGCCAAGGGCAGTCGTAAAAAAGGTGGTTGTCTTAGGTAGAAGGGGGGAGAGGACACCCACTGGTCCTCAGCCAAAGGCCGGGCGGAACATCTCCATACGTGCATTCCATCCATTGTGTCTGCATATTACCAAACCTTTAATGTTTCAGGAAGAAT
Source organism: Eublepharis macularius (assembly GCF_028583425.1). Lineage (NCBI taxonomy): Eukaryota > Metazoa > Chordata > Lepidosauria > Squamata > Eublepharidae > Eublepharis > Eublepharis macularius. The sequence continues at coordinate 131,073,075 of NC_072796.1, read as the reverse complement.
CAGCCAACTTCAAGCCCTTTGGATTGAAACTTTTCTTAAAATGCAGGTTTTGCAATTTCTGACCTCCTTTGAAAATCAGACCAGACCAGGAAGGAAATGTTCATCTGGTCTAAAATGTGGCTGCAGCGCCCCCTCCTGCAAACATTTGAAAATGCACATAAACGATTTTAATATCAATTAAGTGTTGCCAAGTTGCAACTTACTTGCGGTTACCTCTCGTGGGGTTTTCAAGGCAAGAGATGACCAGAGGTGGTTTGCCCTTGTCCTGCCTCTGCACACCAACACTGAACTTTCTTGGCGGTCTCTCATCCAAGAACTAACCAGGGTCAACCCTGCTTAGCTTCCAAGGTGTGGTCTTAATTTATTATTTTTTCATCACAAGGACCTCCAAGGAGTACAGATGCCTCTCCTCCTCCTCCCACCCTGTTTGATCTTCACAACAAGCTTGTGAGGTTGATTAAATTGAGAAGTGGGGGCTGGCCCAGGATCACCCAGCTGAACAGGAAGCTTTGTCTGATCTCAAAATAACATGGTTGCAACCAAACTAACAAAAAACCCTTTGCTGCTTTCCACACAGATCCTGGTTTATCACCCCATCTTTATAAAATATGTGTATGACAACTGGCTGCAGCATCATGGAAGATACCCTTCGACCGGCTTCCTCTCGGTTATTTTTGCCCTCCACATTTGCGACGAGGTACATGCAACTCTTAAGACGTGGTTCACACATGCAGGGGAATGAAATGGCAGAGCCCTGAAGTGGCAGCATGGACTTTGCTGCTACCTGTTGCAGTTGGAAGATTCCAACTTTGAATGTTCCTTTGCATTAAAAAAAAAGTCTACTCCCCGCAAGCTGAAAATTAGCACAGAGAAAGGTTCTACCCTCTCTCTTTGGAGTTAGCTTTTTGTTTGCAGGGAGATCTTAAGATAAAGATGCAATTCAAACTATGGTACTGATTTGCCGCTTGAAGTACTGCACAGTCTGTTCTGTCACCTCAGATTTCTTCCTGTGGCCTAGAGTACTGGATTAGGCCTAGGGAGACGTGGGTTCCAGTCACTGCTTGCAGAGAAACTCGTTAGGTAAATTTGGAATGCTCATTCTCTCTCAACCTAACCTACCTCATAGCGTTGTGATGAGGATGAATCAGAGCTTAGCAGTCTCTGAGCTTCTCTCTGTGACTGCCATACACCCTGGGTTTTTTGGCCACTGTGTGACACAGAGTGTTGGACTGGATGGGCCATTGGCCTGATCCAACATGGCTTCTCTTATGTTCTTATAAATTGAGAGCAGAAAAGGATGATATTGGATGCAGCTTTCAGGGTCAGACGTCTGAAGAATTCTTGTCTCTTTCCAGGTGGATCTATATGGCTTTGGAGCAGATAGCAAAGGGAACTGGCACCATTACTGGGAGAACAACCCTTCAGCTGGGGCTTTCCGACAGACGGGCGTCCACGATGGAGATTTTGAATCTAATGTTACATTGACTCTTGCCTCAGTTGACAAAATACGTATCTTCAAGGGCAGATGACCCCTGACCCATTGAGTGCTGTGAGTTCCATTCACAGGGATCATCGATATATTTGTAAAAATAACAGGGCTCATGGAGCAGAATTAATCTAAAGCTTCAGCCAATGGAGCCATGAACCACCACTGGGTTGGAATTACCAAGCAGCGTTGACTGGTTCCGTGTACCAGTCCTGATTTGTTACAATGAACACGGGAGGATCTCTCTAAATCGGTGATGGGAAAGGAACCACTTCTTCTTCATGGTTACTCAGTGTAAGGGAGTCTTCGCGCAGTATTTCAATCCAGAAATTTCATCTCGTGCAAGTTGAAGGAAAAGAACGGCCATGTTTCTTTGTGAGGTTGACCAGAACCACAATCTTGAGGGTTCTGTGGGAAAAACAGATGACAGAAGAGATGCCAAAACAGCTTGCAGTTGTCCATCCCGACAACAGTGGATGTAATTACCCTCTCAGTTCAAGAATACCTCAAAGGAGCTTGGATCGCTCTAGATCTTTTTCTCAGAAACATCCTCTTGCTTGGTCTCAGCTCCCATTCTGTACTGTCAGTGCCGGCGCATTTGTGTTTGCATTTGCTGGCATCCAGAAAATTTAAATGAACCCCTTCCATGTCCAGTTATTAATTCTTTTATAAATATATATGTTTCTTCACAGCCATAAGGAAGCAAAGGAAGCTGTAAATTAAAATCCATGAAGATGGAACCGACTAGCCACTACTGTTTACTTTTCAAAATATGATTCTGATGGCTGATCTTTTCTGAACTGTTCTGTAAAGCAGAGAAAAGGACTGGAATTTATTTTTTTTCTATATCTGACATGTGCCTTTCTAAAATGTGCAGAATGGAAGGGGAAGCTGTTGTTTCTCTCAAAGACTGAAATCTCTCAGTCACACTTTTTTATATGAAAACAACTGACCAAAGTTCAAGCCCACTCATGGTATCGTTTTATATCAATAGCCTCTACTTGAAAAGTTCAAGAACAATAGTTTCTTTTCCCTTGGAGAGGTAAACATTTTGCCTTATTTTAAAGAGCAGGAAAAAAAAGATTCACAAGATTTATGCTTAAAGGTTTTACAGCTGTGGTAAACGATTCCATGTGAAAAATAACTGAAGAAAAGGCCTCACTTTGAGGAAGAGAAGTGCTTGAGGGGTGGCATATGAACAGGCAGCTCTTGAATTTCTGATTTAAAAACGAGGCCCATTACTGAGTGAGAAAAAAGCTTAATATAATAATCCAGTAGGAATACTAGTGGTTCAGTGGTATTATAAAAGAATGGCTGGTATTTAGCCAAAGAAACAGAAGCAACTATCAATTGTCTGTCTAAGGAAGCACTATAGTTGCGATAGGACAGGGTCTTTAAAATGGCGTCTGTGGTTACCATGGTACCTGCCAACACCACACCTGGTATCAACCAAGTATTTTTAAAAAGAGGGTGGGCTCAGGTGGGGTTTTTGCCCAGCAGGGTTTCTGATTGGCCACTGATGATCTGATTGGCTGTGCAGATTTTTAAAAAGTAGCTTCAGCAACAGCTGCCACTACAGCACAAGAATCTTCACTGCGTGATTGAAGGTAAACTGTGTGTATGCAAGAAAATATTGTAAAATAATATGTTTGTTTTTAAAAGCCTCCTCTTAAGCAGAGCTTCCGCCTGGAAAGTTAAAGAATTACTGTTAGAGTTATGCGCGTTCTCACTTCCTGATATTCTGTGGTTGGCTCCTCCTCTTATGGCTGCCATTTTGTGGTTGGTTCCACCTCCTGTGGCAGCCATTTTATAGTTGCACCCACCACCCTGTGTCAGAATTCCAAAAGTGCCCACAGGCTTTAAAAGGTTGGGGATCCCTGCAGTTCATACAGCTAGTGTGGTAATAGTCCAGAGCACTCGAAATAATCTTGTGGATAAATAGAAAAAGGAAGGCAGGACCATAGGAATCCCTCACAGCAGCACAAACAAGATGACTGCACAATGGCTTCAAGGAAATGGAACCACATTCAAATTACCTCACGTCCTTAGACATGGGGACATGTATTTGTGTTCTGAGGCAACAAGGTACCTAAGTATTTCCGCACATGTATCTTCCAAAGGTTAAGATGTCTGAGCCACCTATTTTTGGAAAGGAGGAGGTATTTTTTTTTCAAAATAATAATATTGGAAAAGGAGTTAGAGAGCTTCCTCAAGGGTTTGTGCTCCATTATGCCATGTAGTCCTATCTTCAGATGTTTTGAAACCCAGGCGGTGGGGGAAATTTTTTTCTGTGCTGAGTCTGTTTTGATTTTGTGGTAAGGTTGCCAACTTTATTCCTAACGTCTCCTCTTGTGCCTTTGACAAAAAAAATAATCTGCCAACATTAACAGGTGACCCATGTTTCTCTCCGTGCTGTGAAAATCTTCACCTGCTGATTTCAGTGAATTATACTGCTGCTAAAAGCGCAAGAGCAGACTAGGTCCGCTTTTCTCCTGGTATGCTGGCAACCCTGTTCTGTGGACTGCTTTCCCAAAATACTGCCCGATAGCAAAAGCATCCCAATAAATAAAGCTGATGTGGAGGAATAGTAATTCTGGGCTAGAATTCTTGTTTTGCAAATGGGTTTAATCCCTAGCACCTCACATTGGAAAGGACATTGGGTAGCAGGTTGTGTGAATCACCTCTCTGTTCCTGATATCGTAAGGAGCCAATGCCTGTCAGGACAGTGGGTGAAATCCAACCAGCTTTTCTGCTAGTGAAAAAGGAAAGGAGGGTTTCCCTTTGACTGCCCAAAAAGGCTACCCTGGGGGTCATGGAACTTGCATGAACAAAAGCCCTGTGAGACGGGAGTTCTAGTAAGGACAGGAACTGGGTGAAATTGGGTGCCAAGTCTGGCTAGATCCAACCCTGTACCAATGGTTTGACTCAGTCAAAGACAGTTCTTAAAAACGTGAACCAGTTGTGGAAAATTGGCCAAATTTATTTCCATTTCAGCACTTGGGTTTCTAACCTTTAAAAGAAGAAGAAGAAGGAAAGAAATGGAAAGGATGGCTAAGAGATCAGTGGTGGTAGGATAGTAATGCCTTGGGCGCTGAAGGATCTGAGGACCACAGAGAAGATCCGGAAACTGCTTAGGGAATATGTGGCTTAGTGGTTGAAAGCCCTTCCCAAAACCTCTGTGTTGTCAGCATTTTGGAGAGATTTCTCGCAGTTTTGAAATTTGTCATGTAGTCACAAGGGCCAGAAACCTCAAGCAAAAAAAAGTCAAGGTCTTTAGCAAGGTCCATTCTGTTTAGTCTGTGGCAGATACTGTGGTGGTAAAAAATACCACCAAATCATAGCCAACCTATGGTGACCCCCATAGGGACACTGTTCTCTTAAACTCAGTTAGTGTGGTAGGATTGACATTCTCCCCCCCCCCCCCGCTCCTTACGAGGTAGGCAGAAATCTAACAAGTCTTTTTCTACTGTATTAAATGGCGGGAAGCTTAGCCTGTTAATTTCTGTCTGTCACAGCATAGAGCCCATGTCAGAAAAGAAGGTGGCAACCTGAAGATGGGACTATCCCTTTTCCTTTTGACTTCCACAGGGTTCGGAACAAGTACTCAAATAGATGCTTTATTTGATTTTCTTTCTTTTGTGATGATTGATAATCTGTGGTATCTTTTAAATTTAAAATAAGAATGCTGTAGGAATCCTTCCGCAATCAGGTTCAACTTCAAAGCTGGTTTCTTGGCTTGAGGAGTTTCTTCCCCCTCCCCCTTGGAGTTCATTTTTGACAGTGTTATCTTCAAATTTCTGCTGATAACACTTGATTTTGTTGAACTGCAAAGCTCTAGACAACTGAATGCCCCCTTTCCCCGCAATCCTTGCATGTATTTGCAGTTCTTATCCTTTTAGATCCACACTCTTCCGTAAGCTGTCATGCAACATTCTTTCATATTTAGGACTTGAGTGTTCAGTACTGGTTGTCTGCTAAGGAGGGACTTTGGTGGTGGAAGCAGGGCTTTTTTTCAGCGGAAACGCAGTGGAATGGAGTTCCGGAACCTCTTGAAAATGGTCACATGGCTGGTGGCCCCGCCACCTGATCTCCAGACGGTGTGGCGTTTAGATTGCCCTCCGCGCCACTCTAGCGGCACGGAAGGCAATCTAAACTCCCCTCTGTCTGGAGATCAGCAGGCAGGGCCACCAGCCGTGTGACCATTTTCACCGAGGGTGATTTAAACTTTTAAAAACTCCCGCCTTGTTCCAGCTGACCCAAAGTGATGTCATTGGCCCTGGGAGCATGCATGCACTTTGCCCACGCACATGTGGTACCAGGGGCACCACCTCCCACCAAGAGTTGCCCCGTGCTGGCAACCCACTGAGTTCCACCACCTCTTTTCCCAAAAAAAAAGCCCTGGGTGGAAGACATGCTTACAGAAGATCCAAAGTTCAGCCCTTGGTATCTCTCGTTCTAGAATCTCAGGTAGCCAGTGTTAAGAAAAATCTTTCTCTTCCTGAGATCTTGGACAGGTGAATAGATAAGACCTGAGTCAGTGGAACTTGATTTGTGCATCAGGCAGCTTCATCTGGCGATACAGTTTCTTTTATTTAAGTTTATAAAAACTTTTTTTCTTTTTAAATTTGAAATTGTAACCCATTTCCAACAACTGTGGGTCTTAAAAGAAAGTAACAGGATCTTGTATACAAAACCACAGGTTTTTTGCATTATTGTATAGATGGAATGTGAGATCTTACTGTTATTTGTCAGCAGTGCATTGTATTGTACATTACACTAATTTTTTGCATTTACCTTTATCTTCACTAGTATTACTAAGCAGGCATTTCCCAAACTTTGGATAATTGGAGCCTAGGGTTGGCATGCTGATCACCTGACCAGTTAAATATGGTCAACTCACCACCGGTCAATTCAGTTCTGATTGTAGGGTTGCCAGCATGGCAACCAGCTGGAGGATTGGAGGTGGCAACATGGTGGGCAGCAACATTGCAAGCATGATGACATCACTTCCAGGGAAAATCTGGAAGAAACAGTGGTTGCTCTAGGAATTGCCAGAAACTCTATGGTAAAACTATAGAGTCTTTGTTTTTCCTGGAAGTGACATCATGCTTCAGGTGCTAGTGATTTTTTAAAAAAATAATTCCCCCACAGCTGCTCAGTGGGACATGGGAGCTCAACACAGGGCATCCCCCTCCCCAACTGGGGATTTGGGAGCCCCATGTGATTGTCACGGTCAAATATTGTTTGAAGCCAAGGATGCAGTGGTGGAAGAGAGGAGATTACTTCCCTTTCTTATTTCATTTGGGTATCAAATGCCCAATTGTATCAGAGCTGGGGGGTCTTCTTAAAATTGGAAGTATGAGCAGGCTTTCCCTATGGCACTGTAAGATAGCCCAATTAATTGCCTTCCTGATTCTGGCCCATTGTCAACAGTCCCGGAGAAAAATTATCTGTCCATTTAATAGAGGCATAATGTGCAGAAATGAATGACTGAAGCTTTTCTTGCCCTGGAGGTAAATAACATCCCATTAATCCTTTTTTAAAGGGACAGACGTTTTTCTCCAGGTCTGTGGGAAATGCTGCTCAGAGGGACATTGAGTGATGGACGTATCCAGTATGGCAGCTGGATTCCTTGAGGCTCTTTTAAGGAAAATTAGAAAGCCCTGGTGGACAGGAACCCTGGGCTTAGCAATGTGTCACTCCCCCCAGCTCGTCACAACTCCTGTGTAGTTAATAATTAGTTGCGTGTGGGGCATAAATCCGGCAGGCACAGAATTTCTGAGCAAGGAGTATGCAGACATGGCGACAGCTTCCCCCGCTGAATTAGCACTCGTCATGTCACTGTTAAAAGAAGCCTGCTAGGAAGCATAAAAGACTTCTCTGCCAAGAAAGGTTAGAGATAAAAATTCAGCAGAGGTGAGAACCTGTAATTTAGTCTTACCGCAGAGAGCAATTATGCAATTAACCTGAGGGGGAAATGGAGACAGCGACGCCAAAGCATTATGGCCCAGTTATAGAATTGGGTTAGGTTTGGGGAAATGGGTTCAAGTCTCCACTTGGCCATGAAACTTACTGGGTGACTTTAAACCAGTTACATCTCAGCCTATCCAACCTAGGGTTGCCAGCTGCCTGGAGGGGGGGGGGTGTCCTGTCCCTTTAATAGAGGGTTAATTGAATATTATTTCCCAGGTGATGTTGTTTTTCTCCATGCCGTGAAAAACTTCAGGGACGGGACCTTTTTCTCCAGGCCCATTGGCAAACCTACCTCGCAGACTTGTGAGGAGGGGAGATCCATACACACTGCCACGAGGAAGAACAGGAGAAAAAGTAGGAAAATAATAATAATGTCAGTGGGCCAACAGGAAGAAATTGAAAAGGTGAAACTTTGCCTCTTGCCTGCTGAATAAGGATGAAATGAACTGGTATTTCGTACAGGTGCTCTCTGCCTCTCTTTCGGGATGAGACTCAAAACAGAAAATGAGAGGTACCCCTTCTGCCACTTTCTTACCATTACTTCTGTTGCAGCCAATGGCTGTAACGCTGCAGCTATCTTCCTGCAAGGGTCACAGATAAGGTTGCCAACTTATTTGTGCCGCCGCTGCTCCTGTGACTTTAACAGCCGCCTCATCTGCAGACTCTAGTGTGTGATACGACTTCTCTGCAAGCTGTGAACTCTTTTTGCCCCCTGCAGATCAAGGAGCTATTAAATGCAAAGGAGTAGGCCTATGTCAGTGTTTCCCTTGGTCCGTTGACAATCTTAATCGCATACATCTTGTAGGAAGGAGGAGCTGTTCGTATATAATTTTTTTAATGAATTGAGAATCGATGACTATGCTATCTGTATTTCTTATCAATGCTAAGTATATCTTGCGTATTTATTTTTGTGCGTGTTGTCTGAACAAAAACCAAATTTCTCGAGCACTTCCCCTCCCGTTTTGTCTCCTCTTTTCTGATTTTTATCTTACGCTGCAGTTTTTAATTAGCACTCTTTCCCAAATGAAGGATCACTTGTATTTTGATGACATCTTATTTATTGCTCACATTTTCAATATGATGCAAATGATTTAAAATAAATTTTTGTATTTGTAATTGAGTCCTTTTCGATGCTTTTTTTTTAATTCAACCAATCTCCTGATTAAAAATGCAATTATCAATGAACCACATGGGTTTCTCACTGATTAATCTGCATGAATTTGTGTGTGAATATAGTTCTCAGGGGAAGGAACTGTGATTGGACTTGCGAACTCTGGAATGGGAAATCCTAGATAATTTGGGGGACGGGCAGTGGAGCCTGGGGAGATTGGGGAAGGAGGGAGTTCAACAGAAATGCCTTCTTCTCCAGAGGAAATGATCTCCGTATTATGGGAGAACTCCCTAATTTGGGGAGAACTGCAGGCCTCACTGGAGGTTGGCAACTGTAGCTGCAACAGACTAGAGTATTTGCCTTCCCTAGCTACAACCAATCACATTTAAAAAGGAAAACGGGGGGAACAGGAATATTAGAGATGGATACTGATCAACTGTGAAGTTTGGAGGAAGAGGGATTAGAAGGTACCCTGGTTAGATAAGGGCCGTTTCCACACTACTCACCTTCATCTGGAATGCTGCAGAGTGTCGTGAAAAAAACGTGGAAGATAGCATCTTCTTTCACGAGTTTTGCACGATGTCGTGCAAAACTCGTGCGAGAAGACGCTATCTTCCACGGGTTTTTTCGCAACGTTCTTCAGCGTTCCGGATGAAGTTGAGTAGTACGGAAATGGCCAAGGCATTACGAACTTTTGTCCCACTTGGGGAGGGAAACATTACTTTACGACAGGCACACGGAAGCTAAGTTTCTTTAACTGTTTCAAAGGAGCACATTAAGCACTAAATTACAAGGATGTAGTGAGCTGATTATTCAATCTAATAATCAATTTCTGACAGGTAATCCGCCCTCTGACTGAAGAGAGGTCAGAAGTTTGTTTATGCTGCATTCAGCTGCTGTAGCATAGTTGTTAAGTGTCTGGGCTGTGAATCTGCACTCTGCTGGTTCAAAGCCCATGATTGCCATGAGCACAGCAGGTGGCCTTGGGTAATCCTCTCCTCTAAGCCCCCAGCTGTACTGATGGGATAATAACAACACTGACTTTGCTCACCGATCTGAGTGCGGCATTGATCTGTCCAAAAGACGGGTATACAAGCACACAGTTGCTGTTGTTATTATTACTACTTGCCTGGGGATCATATACAGGGGAAACTGTCCTGGTGAATATAAGAGAAAGATTCAGATCTGGCAGAGGGATCTTGGCTCTTGACTCTTATGCCCTGGAAACCTGATTGGTCTACAAGGTGCTGCTGGACTCAGGTCTTGTTCTTCTTCTGCGGACCAACACAGCTACTCACCTGAAACTATCTCTATTGGATATAAGTTCTGACTCTGTGAGGATCAGGTGGTCAAAGGAATATGTCTTCACCACACATTTGAAAGTTCTAGAAATTATAAAGGGAGGGTATGGTGGGTGAAATGGGACATCCCAGTTCAGCTTCAGGGACTTAGTGGGACTTACGTATATATGTGTAATCAAGCTGCAACCAACTGATAATGTTGCCAGTGAGGGGCTTTCAAGGCAAACGAGAAGCAGAGGTGGTTTGCCATTGCCTTCTTCTGCAGACTCTTCCAAGATATGACAAGATCGGGCTATACCATGCTTCCTACCGTCTCCTAGTGGGACTTGGTGGAGAATTGTGTTGTGAAGGGGCAATGGTCCTTTTAGATTTGAGAACAAACACACAAGCACTGAAGGAAAATGGATTTATTAAATCCCTCTGAAAATGACAGAAATGAATGAGGACAGAACAGAGAATATGCCTACTCCCCTTTACTGCTGTCAGGAACCCTGGGAAAGGGCAATGGGTGGACCCATGCTTTTGCAGATCTGATTGGAGGTTCTCATCTGAAGTTCTTCAGAGGATAGGTTCTCTGAGACATGTATTTAGAGCTAAGCTACAAGAGATGAATTACACGAGGACACGCACGTGAAGGGAGTCACAATGTTAGCCTGGAAGCTGAGTTTTAAAAGGCAGATCAGAAGGCTTTGTCAATTTCCCCTCTCTACAGAGCCAGGGAGATCACTCCTCAGAGGGTTTGTTAATTTCCTCTTTGCCTCCCAAAGGCTCTGTCAGTTTCACCTCCCCTTCTAGGAGGTGAAGAGGAAATAAACCCTCTAAGGAGTGATCTTTGCAGGCTCTGTAGAGAGGGGACGTTGACAAAGCCTTCCAATCTCTTTTAAAACTCAGCTTCCCGGCTGACGAGACTCCCTTCACATGAGTGTCCTTGTGTAATTTGTCTCTTGTAGTTCATAGAAGTAACATGGCTGTGCGCTAGTTTTCCTCTCGTTAACCTTGGAAGGGAGGGACAGATCCAAGGCCAAATGATAAGCAGTATGTGGCGAGCGTCCAATATGGAGAATGCTGTTAGCCTCCCTAAAAGACCCCTGTACCAGGTGCGTGGTTTAATTCGTAAACATTCCACTCCCCAATGCAATAACAGGACACCGTGATCAGATAAAATAGATATTAAGATGAAAAACATGTTTTTAAGAGAGGAAAAACATCTTACGTTGCCGAAACAATGTTCAGGCTTAGCCTGCAAAGCATTCTGGGCACAAGAGGGAAGAACTGTGGCACATCCATGTCTGAGGAACTTTTACATGCAGCTGTACTCCTGCAGTTATGATTTGCCTTTTTACCGTACTGTTCCACAGCACTAGAGGTGGGCATGAACTAAAATATGAACCAAAGTTGGTCATGAACTGGGCCTTGGGGGGGGGTCATGAACTGGTGGTTCATCAGAGGGCATTTCTGACAAACCATGACAAACCACTACAACTTTTAGGTTAGTTTATTTGGTTCTTTTTTCAGTTCATCATTGCAGACAGCCTGGCGCCAATCAATCAGTTCCTAGGCAATGGGGGGATGGGTTTTCTGCAGACCTTCTGCTGCCCCAGAAGTGACATATTCATGAACCAAACAAACTGGTTTGCAAACCAGGCAATTTATGCCAGTCCGTGTTTTATGAAACGCAACAAACCACGAACCGCAATAAACCACCATTTTTCCGGGCCGGGCCCACCTCTACACAGCACAGAAAAATTGATGTCTGAATACATACATGTAGGGACTACCGGGGAAGCATCTTTGCTTGAACAGAGGTGGGGAGATTTCAGGTGACGTCAGAGGCCAGCTTCAGGTTGGTTCAGGGAGGAAGTGCAAGTATTTTCCAGCCCTGGAACATTCTCCACACTAACCAAGGAGAAGATGTTGGAGACTGGGACAAGTTGTGACCAGTATTTATTTGTTTAAAACATTTATTAGCCACTTTTCAACCTTGCAGGAACTCAAGGGTGTGTCCAAGCCAGAACGAGGGGAGACAATCATATTATTTCATCAAGATGAGAAGTGTTATTTTCCCCCCAGACCCGTTCATTAAGCTGATGCCACTAGAGAGTCCTTTCAAGAAAGATTTGTGGCAAGAAAATAGAATGCTGAGGTTTAGATGTTTTTCTGCTAATGGGCTTCCTGATTGGCCCTAGGTGGGAATTAAAGGGTTCTTGAAGGGTTCTTCCTGCAAACAACATTAAGCTGGGACTTTTCCAGGCCCAAGAAAGGCTGAAAAGGTGGAGCGTCCTAGAGTCCAAGAGGTAACGGCTGATGCCATCCCAATAAAGGCTGAAGTGAAGAGTCACTTGAGGCCCTGAATTCCTGGACAGATGTAGCACCTGGCTTTCTCTTGTGGTCAGTGGGTTGTCATATTGCCTAGAGATCCAAGTGATGGTAATTTTACTAGCCTCATACTAAAACACAGCAGCCAGTTTGGTGTAGTGGTTAAAAGCAGTGGGACTCTAATCTGGAGAGCCCGGTTTGATTTCCCACTCCTCCTCTTGGAGGAGTGATAGGACGTTTTGGAGGTCTTTCATTCATAGTGTTGCCATAGGTTGGAGGTAACTTGAGGGCACATAACACACACTTATGAGGTGGGTGGGGCTGAGAGAGCTCTGAGAGAGCTGTGACTGACCCATGGTCACCCAGCTGGCTTCAAGCCAAGGAAGAGGGAATTATACCCGGTTCTCCGGATTAGAGTCCTGCCACTCTTAACCACTACACCAAACTTGGCTGTGCATCTGGAGGCTCCATTCCATTCAGCTATCACGGTGAGTAGATGTTAATAGATGTTTGTTGTGGGTTTTCCAGGCTGTATTGCCGTGGTCTTGGCATTGTAGTTCCTGACGTTTCGCCAGCAGCTGGGGCTGGCATCTTCAGAGGTGTAGCACCAAAAGACAGAGATCTCTCAGTGTCACAGTGTGGAAAAGATGTTGGCAGGACCTGCCAACATCTTTTCCACACTGTGACACTGAGAGATCTGCCAACATCTTTTCCACACTGTGACACTGAGAGATCTGCCAACATCTTGTCCACACTGTGACACTGAGAGATCTCTGTCTTTTGGTGCTACACCTCTGAAGATGCCAGCCCCAGCTGCTGGCGAAACGTCAGGAACTACAATGCCAAGACCACGGCAATACAGCCCGGAAAACCCCCAACAAACATCGTTCTCCGGCCGTGAAAGCCTTCGACAATACATCGTTAATAGATGTCTCAGAAGGTGTCAACTTCCACTACTACCACACACACACAAACATACACATACATTCACACTTTGAGGGCATCTGAGGCAACAGCCAAAAATTACAGCAACAAACTTTGTTATTTCCTTCAAGGAACTTCCTCCAAGAAGCTCGGGGAGACATTTGTGGTTTGCTCTCCCAGTTTTTCAGATTCAGTTGCCAGCAAGGTTCATGAGTGAGGATTCGAACCCCCATCTCCCACATTCTCTTTTGACACACTAACTTTTGCTGCACACTAGCTCAGTTTAGTAGAATGAATGAATGATTTATGTATTTATCACAGACAAAGATCAGAGCAAAAGTATATATATATTACCTGCAATGTTAGATTGTAAAAGTTACATATATGAAAAGGAGCAAATATAATCCATTAGATGGATACAGAACGACAATGGGCTCTAGCAGCTGCACAAAATCTAAGCCTCCACGTGGTGGACAGAGATCAGTTCCTTGAAAGAAATGGCTGCTTTGGAGTGTGGAATCTATGGTACAGTACCCTGCTGAGGCTTCTCCCCCCCCAAAACCCCACCTTTTCCAGGCTCCACCCCCAAAATCTCCAGGCATTTTCCCACCCGGAGCTAGCAACCCTATCTGTGATCCACCACTCATGGTCTGAGAGGAGAAAGAAAATATACAATTCCTCTGATCGACCTGGAATTTTGGGGAGAAATGTGATAAAATCATGTCTGAGATTACAATAAAAGGGGCAGTGCAATAGAACATGTCCAACCATTTCAAAGTTTAATATAGGAATAGCCAATCCTCCTGTTCTTATCCTCTGAGTTCCAGACTGTCATCCAAGAGCTTTGGATGAACTAGACCAGGGGTGGCCACACTTGCTTAATGCAAGAGCCACATAGAATAAACTTGAGATGTTTGAGAGCCACAAGACATGATGCATTGAAGTGACTTCAGAGGAAGAGGCGGGTTTGGTGGAGTGCCCTGAAATGACATCACATGAAGGGGTGGGGTTTTGGCACAGTATGCTGGGAGTGACATCATCAGAAGGGGTGGAGCTTGGGAAGGACTGCCACCTAACCTTTGACCTGGAAGTGACATCACAAAAAGTGATGTCATCCTTGCAAGGCACCACCTCTAGAGTATTCTGGCTAAAGACTCCAGGTTTTTTTACGTTGGAATTGGCAACCCTAATGTTTTATTGAAAATAGGAAATACATGGAAAGAAAGAAGGAAGGAAAAAAGGAAAGGGAGGGAGGGAAAGACATGGAAAGATGGAAAGGAAGAAAAAGACAGACATGGAAAGAAGGAAGGAAAAGACAAAAAAGAAAGAAGATATGGAAAGGAAGGATAAAAAAGGAAAGAAAGATAAGGAAAGAAGGCATGGAAAGAAGGAAGGAAAGGAAGGCATAGAAAGATATGGAAAGAAGTAAAGAGGAAGGAAGGGAAAGATTTTGAAAGGTATGAAAAGATATGGAAAGAAGAGGAAGGAAGGAAGGAAAGAAAGAAGGGAAGGGAAGGGAAGGAAGGAAGATATGGAAAGGGAAGGAAGGAAGGAAGATATGGAAAGGTATGGAAATATATGGAAGGAAAGAAGGAAAGAAGAGAAAGGAAGAGAGGAAGGAAAGAAAAAGAAAGAAAGATGGAAAGAAGAAAGAAATGGAAAGAAGGAAAGAGAAAGGAAGGAAGGAAGGAAGGAAGGAGGGAAGAAAGAAAAATCAAGGAAGGAAGGATCACAAAAGCAGAGCCACACAATCTTAAAGCAAGCACATGTTCTCTGAAGCAAACACATTCCCTGCTCCTCCATCTCAGCTGTCCTGCACACACTTATGGGTACGCCACTAACGAGGCTTCCACCCATGCAAAAGCCCCCCCCCCCGGCGCAGGCTGTGCTTCATGCCATGAGCGGCTCTCAGCAGCTGCACACTTCCCTTCTCGGGAGTAAGCCGGAAAGCAGGAAGTCCCGGGCCACCTCTGCCTTGGCGCTTCCTCGTCGCGTCTTCACTCCTCTCTTTCCCCTTCCCCCCAACTGCCCTTCCCGGGCGCTCGCTGAGAGCGCGGGGCCGGCAAAACTCAGTGCCTGCAGAGGAGTGCCCAGCAAGGCGAGGAGGTGTGGGCTGTCCTCAGCCCTGGCCCGCCCCTTCGTTGCTCCAGCGTTGGGAAAGGGGAAGCACGCTGGGTGCATAGATCGGGTGAGCGGCTGGTCGGCTCTGCCCCTTAAAGGAGCCTGGGGGAGGAGTGAACTTGCAAGCCTCCAGGAGCCGCCAAATAAGACTTGAAGAGCCGCATGCGGCTCGCGAGCCGCCATTTGGCCACCCCTGAACTAGACGGACGTATTCTAGCTGTATATTAGACAGGCCAACCTCTAGCGGTAACAGCTTTACGGTTATCAAGTACATTGGGAAACAGGCATTACGTGCTATGAGTAGACATCGGCACGAACAGCATTACGAACAGAAAAAAACCACCAGCAGCCCAATCTGCTGTTCACGGGTAAGCTGTTCATGAGGCCACATCCTAAATGAACAGGTGGTCATTAAAAGCCTTGTTTGTTGTCTTGGGCAGCCATTGGGCAAGCCAGACAGTCTGGCACCTGCTGCAATCAATCCCCTTGGTAACTGGAGACAGGGAGGGACTGTGAACTCTGTCTGAACTCCTTCTGGCTTTCCTTCTGGCTTTAACCCTTCAAAGTATTTCCAGCAGAGAGTCCCGTTTTTGCCACTGTGAAGAGAAAATGACAGCCAATGGGGAGACCCGTGGATCATGCCTTTCCTGTGGTGCAATCTCTCTGAAACTTGGGAGGTCTTCAGAGGACAGTGAGGACTATGTCCCCTGCAAATTTGGTGGGTATTGGACATTGGGAAGGTCAGTTTGTGGGATGTTTAAAGGGCCCTGCTCATTGCACATGGCAGGAAAGGGCCCTTTAAACTATCAGCTGGCAGGCAGCAGGGGGGAATCCCCCCCGCCTGCCAGCTGATAGTCTAAAGGGATCTTTAAAGGGACAGGTAAATGGGTTTGAGGGGACGGGGGCTAAGTGGGGGTGGGGGTTTGGGGGTGGGAGTGGTTCTGGCCCCTACGAACGACTAACAACGAACATGTCTGGGAACAGTTCATGTTTATCCATGTTCGTTGTTCATTGTTCGTTGTTCGTTGTTCATGGATGACACCAAATGACGAACAGGGTGTTTGGGGGGGGGGGGTTCCGTTCATGCCCATGTCTAGCTATGAATGTCTTATGCCAGATCAGAGCATTAGTTTATTATCTGTTAAGCCGTTAGTAAGCCACATCTTAGGAGAGAAAAGACTTTCCCAAACACCTGAGATCTCTTAACTGGAGATGCCAGGAACTGAATCTGGGTTCCTTTGCATGGAAACCATGTGCTCTGAGCCACTACACATGCCACATCACACCAACATGTGGAATGTCTACGTCCCTTGCCACTTTTGAAGACAGTTTCTTTTTCCTTAGAAGTGAAAATGTAGGCAATGATTTTACAATACACAGCTTAAACATCTGGTCAAGTCACCTGGCGGGGGACAGAGAGCATAGCTTTGCAGGATAAATCAAGCCCACAGTCCCCCCTATGGCCCTCATGCATTCTTTTAATACATCATCTAGGACTGGAGTCTGCAAAGTACAAAACCAAATGTGTCTTAGGGCCAAGCTACAAGTGACAAATGACACGTGAAGGGCAAGTGGATTGAGTGGAGCGCAAGTGAACAGGGAGAAATACACTTGCCGTTCAAGTGTCATTCATCACTTGTAGCTTGGCCCTCAGTATCGAACCAAATATGGGTCTTTAAAAATAAAATGAAGTTGCTTTACATATTATCTGTTGCTTTGAATATGTACTTGTATATACTGCTTGTGCTTATGTTCTGTTTCAGCAATCCTTCAACTCTCTATTAGGTCCTTGCTAATGCTATGTCTCTGTAAACTTGTATTCATCTACCCTATGACATTGTTTATGGAAATGTCCTTGACACTGTATAGAAATGCCTACCCTTGTCCTTGCTACTGATTGTACTGATCTCACACTGTGTGATCCATCTTGAATCTCAGAGCCAAGCTACAAGTTTCGCAAGTTTTCCTGGGAACTGAAGTACGAGTGTCCTTCCCCTCTCTGTTAGAATCGCTGCCTGAAGAGCCAGAGAAAGCCGGCGGCAGCAGCAGCTTTTGCAAATCGTTCCTCCAGTCACAAGCCTGCTCTCAACAATCTTTCGGGGTGGGCAGCTGCAACTTTCTCCCTGGGCGTCCTGCTCGGCTTCACCGACACATCGGCTTTCTCCAGAGCAGCTCTCTGGGAGTAAGACGCGAAAAGGATCAAGTGTTCTATGCGTGAAAAAAGTCACGTGTAGTTTGTCTCTCAGTAAGAAAAGCGGACTATAAATGACATAAATAAATAAAATAAAAATGAATAAGTTAAGGTCTAGAGGCTCCAAGCTCCACCTGAAGGTTGGCATACATGGATCTTCCCTCCTTCACAATAATCATGCAAGGGAGACAATACTTGGGAAACTTGCCCAGGTGAGATTTATGGCTGAACCTGGGCCTTTTGAACTTGAGTTTCCATTGACCCTGGTCTAGCAATCTAACCACTGATCCATACTGCTTCGCATGTGTCTCACTCGTTCCCCATTTGAGAAGGCAGCAAAATAATATGGGGTGGACTTGGGATACATTCATACATTTCTTTCAGGAGTAAAAATTTACCTTAATTCATTTCTCCCTGTTCCAATATTTTCCTTTCCAGTCCCAAATGTGGGATTTTTTTTCTCACAGGGATTTTTTCTCATAGCTATTTCTGATAGACATGAAATGAAAAGAAATCTCTCAACAGTCCATCCTCCTTTTTACAGTTGCTTTATATTTTGTATTCATTTAAGCTCATCTTAAATGAGTTTTAAATTGTTTTAAGATCTGAGCAAGTCTGTTAATGATTAATAATAATAGAGGTCTTTCATTCATATGGTCGTCATAGGTCGGAGGCGACTTGACGTCCCATAACACAACAATGATGTATTTGTGTGCTGGTTTTAATGTTTTTTAAGCTGTTTTGTTAGCCACCTTGGTGGCCCTATGAAGGTGGAAATGCGAGGTAAAAATAAATAAACGTAAACTAAAATTAAATTAAACCAGCCATTCTGTTTTTCGTTATGGCCTCTAGGGGGTGCTGTGTTTCTACACTTGAGTTTTTAAAGGCATTCTACTTGCAAACAGATTTATTTACAGGAAAAGTAGAATTGCAATTCATTTGTTGAGCCAAGTCTTCCTTTGGTGCTGCTCGTGTTTTGCACTCGAAGAAAAACCCTTTGTCCTTCTTGAAATGAGATACACACACATCCATAGCATGTCCTGTGCAACGGAGCCGCACATGCATCACAAATGTTTTTATTGGGCAATGTTATTTATTTATTTAATTCGATTTATACCCCGCCCTCCCCACAGATGGGCTCAGGGCGGCTAACAGTATTAAAAAATACATTAAACATAATGTATTTATGTTTAAAATACAAAAACATAAAATCAATAATATTTTTTTAAAATTAAAATAGTCCAGGAGCAGGCTATTTAGACAAATAGTGGGAGTCCCTATACGGGCATAGCAGATGGCCGAGGGCAGCCCCAGAAGAAGTGGTGGTCTTAGATGGAAGAAGGAGGACACCCGCTGGCACTCAGCCGAAGGCCTGGCGGAACATCTCCATTTTACAGGCCCTGAGGAACTGTAATAGGTGTGTGACAAGTGACATAAATCTCTACATATCCTGCTGTATCTTCATATCAACCCTGTGAAGTAGGTTACCCTGGAAAGAACGACTGTCCACAGTCACCCTGAGTTGTACGGCTGAGGATTCGAACCTCGACCTCCTTGGTTCTAATCCAACACTGTAACCACTACACAATGCAATACTGACTCAAGGGTCAGTGATGGACCAGAATTCCTATATGCAGCCCATATTCCAACTGAGAGGCATAAGAGAGACCCAGAAGCACAGCTATTACCCTGTAGGCCTACCGGTTGCCAGCTTCAGGAGTGGCTTGGAATTTTCCTGAAATTACAACTGATCTCCAGGCTACAAGCCATGGCAAACACCCTCTATTGAAAGCCCTATGGGGGTCACCATAAGCCACCTGTGACTTGATGGCACTTTCTACCAGGCACCACTCCAGATTATAGAGATCTTTGCAGAGCAGACTTTATGGCATCACGTCCCATCTAAGCATGCTCCCCAGGCTCCAAGAATTTTCAAACTTCTCTGGGTTTGATTCCCCACTCCTCCACTTGAAGCCAGCTGGGTGACCTTGGGTCAGTCACAGCTCTCTCAGAGCTCTCTCAGCCCCACCCACCTCACAGGGTGTTTTGTGGTGGGGATAATAATAGCATACTTTGTAAACCACTCTGAATGGACATTAAGTTGTCCTGAAGGGTGGTATATAAATCGAATGTTATTATTATTATTATAACTGTGGCAGAGAGGCAGCTGAGTGGGCAGGCGTGAACAGAAGGGAGAGCAATTTCTTTAAACCCTCTGCTAAAGAATTCCTGGTTTCCAGCTGTTCAAAAAGAAGTCACTGACATGCACAGGAAGGATGGGCACATTAATGCGCTTAATGATGCTGAGAGGGTTACCGCAGTATCCACTCCCAAACTGCTCTGGTTGATGGAAACCAATTGCAACTATTTTTGTCTTGTTTATTTAGATGGCGAAGTCTCTCTCTCTTCCCATCGCTTGCGTCCCTCATGCTTGTGGCCAGCAAAACAAAAAGTTAGAGAGAGAGGAAAAGAGAGATAGTAAGAACTAAACATAAAAGACCTCGCTGAGCCATCCAAGCCAGGCCACCCAAGGGGATTGCACTCCTCGTGGTGCCCAGACAGTTGAACGACGTGAGGAAATCCATTGGCTTGTCATGTTTGTGAACACACAGAAAGCTGCCTCATATTGAACCCGAGCATCGGTCCATCAAGGTCAGTATTGTCTACTCAGACTGGCAGCAGCTTTCCAAGGTCTCAGGCAGAGCTCTATCACATCACCTGCTCCTTTTTAGATGAAGAGGCCAAGGATTGAACCCGTGATCTTCTGCATGCAAAGCAGAGGTTCTTCCACTGAGCCACAGCCTCTCTCAAAGAGGTCAGCACCCTCTTTCTTCCACTACTTTCTGTGGTTTTAGATTTCTCCATTTTCGCCTTCTGAATCCATTTGCCACCCTGAGGTTGACTTTAGACCCACGACCAGGTGCAGGAGGAGACACCTGAGACGACCTCCATCAGCCATCCCTGCTGCTGGCACTGATAACACCCTCTTCCAGAACCGACGGTGAGAACCACAGAGGGCCTCCACTTGCTGTTACTTCTGCAGCAACTGGAGAAATCAACTTCCATCAGCGCAGAGCAGAGCCAGCACTCCAGTTCCTTGTGGACTGGTGTAATGTAATTGGCTTGTGCAATTGGGAAGCATATTCATGGGAAGGCAGGATATAAATCTAATAGACGAGCAAACAAACAAAGATCTGTTTAATGCATGAAAGCAGAGTGGAATGTAATTTGAGCTTCTTACCAGCATTCTCTCTCTCATGGGACTGGAAGAGCAAGATAAGGTCCAATAGCACCTTAAAGGCCAACGAGAATTCCAAGGTATGAATCAGATGGTCTTAAAGGTGCTATTGGACCCAGATCTTGTTCTTTGACTGCAAACTAACATGGCTCCCTACCTGAAACTATCTTCATAAAATTGGAAGTAGAAGATAGGAGGTACCATTCCACCCATTTTCTTACCCTTACTCTGTACCGACTTATAACAGCACCAATGCTCTGCCAGGGTCTGTGAAAATCCCAAGTGAGGAAGTCTATACGAAGAGAATAACAGACACCAGGAATATGTGAATTAATTTGTTTTAAAAGTATGATTTGAATCCAGTAACACTTTAAAGACCAATGAGATTTTCCATGGTATAAGTTTTCAAGAGTCACTGGCCTGAAACCAATTTGTTTTAAGTTTCTTCTGTTTCCAAGCCAGTTACAACGTAAGGTTTGCTGAGGAAATCTGAAAGTACAATGCAAGGCCAAGGTTGGTAGAAGGATAGGGTTGCCAGGCCCCTTCAACTTCCCAGCGGGGGATTGAGGCCTCCCGGTGGGGGACTGAGGGTGTGTGCGTGCGTGATGATGTCACTTCCTGGAAGTGACATCATCACGTGGCCCCTGGGAGCATGCCCACACTCTGCAGGGGCCCAGATTGGGGATGCTATGGAGCGATCCAGACAAAAACAGGCCCGTTTCGGGTCACTGTAGAGTGCAGGAGCACTCCTGTGCTCTGCAGCAGCTCAAAAAGGGTCCAATCTGTGCCAAAATGGGCCCAAAATGAGCCTGATCTGGGCCAAAATGGGCGCGTTTTGGGCTGCTGTGGAGGGCAGGAGTGCTCCTGCGCTCCACAGCAGCCCCAATCTGGGCCTGATCCGGGCCAAAACAGGCCCAATCAAGGTGGCTGCAGTGCACGGGAGCCCGCAGTGCCGCAGGGGAGCGCACACAGAAGGTGCACTCTCCCCTGCTGGCCAGGTAAGCGGGGGCAGGGGGTGGGGTGGGGGATTTGAAGAGAGGAGGGGTCGCTTTCCAGGTGAGTATATACATGAATCCGTTGTTCCTGTGCAAAGCAGAAGGTGGGAGATGTATTATCAGATACTCAGTTCCAAACTTGGCCACAGGGTGTGTATGGAAACATTTGCAATAGGGGGCCCTGCACAGCTGGAGGCCCCTGAGCTGGATGGCCCAGGCTAGCCCAATCTTGTTAGATCTCAGAAGCTAAGCAGGGTCAGCCCTGGATAATACCTGGATGGGAGACCACCACAGAAGTCTAGGTTGCTACACAGAGACATGCAATGGCAAACTATCTCTAAATGTCTCTAGCCTTAAAAACCCTATGGGGTTGTCATAAGTCAGCTGCGACTTGACTGCGAAAAACTGAAAATCAACAACAGACAGAAAAGACGTTTCTGCAAATCAGGGAGAGAGCCTCTTGGTTTGCAGAAAAATCCAAAAAACTAAAAAAAAATGGGGTGGTACTAAAAAACAAAACAAAATCGTAATCGGTAAATAAAGGCTCAGGAGTTAATAGTTAACCTCTTTCCCTTACCGTTATAGATTTACCATGCTAGGTAAACTTTTCTATATTATATTGATTTGCTGTCTTACGCCGCATAATTAAAAAAAAAATACCTCTCCTTGCTAAACTGATAATAAAGTGTTGGAAAGAAAAGGAAATACTGTTCCTTGTGTTTATTTGTGCAACAGAAATAGGTATGCCAAGCTGCTCCCAGATCACATATTGAACTCACGAACAGATCACTTAAGTAAAACCTTCCAGCCCACCTGGAACAACAGGATGGATTCCAGGACAAGCAAATCTCACTTTTTCCCCTTCTCTTTCCTGTTTTTTCCTTGATGGCATTAACAATTAGTCACACATCCATTCTTATGGGAGGTCATGCAGGCAAAAGTGAAGCAGGGAGAAACTTGCTTTGTGGTTATAAATACACAAGCCCAGAAATCCTGAAAATGGCCCTGTAAACGGAGTTCTGTCATAGATACTATAGTACTTGGGTTGCCAATCCCCTGCTGGGGGGATCCCCCACTCCCCCCGCACCCCATTTACCTGGCCAGTGGAGGAAAAGGTGGGGAAACGTGCCTCCCAGGACATGCTCCTGGATGGTGCAGTGCACATCCGTGCTCTGCAGTGGGCTGATTTGGGCCCCAAAGGGCCAAATTGGGCCCATTTGGAGCCTAAATTGGCCCTTTGTGAAGCACAGGAGCTCTCCAGGGCCCTCCCGGCATACCTCCCATGGTCTGCAGCAGGCTGAATCGGGCCTGTTTGGAGCTGAAATTGGCCCACTGTGGAATGCGAGAGCACTCCTGGGGTGGCACAAGGTCCTGCGTGATGATGTCACTTCCCAAAGTTGACATCATTGCGCAGCCCGGGAACATGTGCACAAGGACACCAGCAAAGGTAAGTGCAAGGTCTCGAGCCTCCTGCCCGGGGGGTAAGGGGACCGGGCAACCCTATATAGTACCCACCAATATGTTTGCTGGCACCCAATTGCTTCTTGAGACTTGGAGATAACATGCAAAGTAGGGATCCCAGGTCCCCCGGGGGGGGCAGGGGATTCCCCACTCCCATCTTCCACTCCCCGCCATCACTTACCTGGCCAGTGAGGGGAAAGGCAGAAGAATAGGCCTCCCAGGCACACTCCTGGGACAGTGTAGTGATGTCATTCCCTGGAGTTATGTTATTGCATCACCTCAGGAGCGCTCCCACGCTTTGCAGTGGACCGATTTGGGCCCCAAATGAGCTGAATCAGGCCTGTTTGGGGCCCATATCAGCCCTCTGTTAAGTGCAGGAACATTCCCGGCCCCTGCACGATGACATCACTTCCTGGGAGCGAGGTCACCGTGATGCCCAGGGAGTGCTCCTATACTCCACACACAGTGGGCCAATTCAGGCCCCAAATGTGCCCCTGCATGATAATGTCACAGTGCCAGATTCTGCCTCAATGGTGGGAGAGGATGTAAGGGGGCAACTCTCTCAAGAGCTCCCAGAGCCTTTCATTCCACCACAGCCTCATCAGAACTGCCATTCGGGAGCCAAAAATCCTTCGCAGCATTCCAGAATCCAATAGGACTCATAAGCCTCCGTGGGCAGGCTATTTTAATTGGCCCTCTGCTCCTGTAGAGGGATGATGTCACATTCACCTGTGCTTTGATGAGGTAGTCATGGGACAGCACAATAGCCTCAGCCCTCAGCCTCGAAAGGATTAGTACAATAAAGTTGGATCCATCACAGACTGGGAGAGACCCGTGGTGGGCGAGGAGGCCATGAAATCCTGAGCCAACCAAGACAAAGTGCACTCAGCATTTGTGCTGAAGTCCCTGAGAACAGTCAAAATGTCCTTCAGACCACGCGTATGTCATGGCAACTAGGCAGCCTAGCAGTTTTTCAAACTGGACTGGCACTCTACCACTTCTAGGCACCCCATGACAAGACAGACTACAATCAGTATGTGTCCAAAGCACTCCCATGAGGAAGTACCTCAAGTCCACACCAAAGGACTACCAATTGTCAGAAAACAAACCAACAACTGTGGCACATAAAGAGACTGTGAGCAACATAGCCCTGTATTTTACAGCTTGATATCTGGGTCTCTTAGTCACTATAAGAGCTTCTGTGCAGGTTCACATCAAATATACATCTAGTCTAGCAATCTTTTTCTCACAGTGGCCAACCAGATGCCCCCGAAAGGCCTACAAACAGGCCCTAGAGACCAAAACCTCCCCCTTTTATTGCTCCTCAGAATCAACATTCTGAAAGTTTCCGATTATGATCATGTAAGTTCAATTTAATTCATGGCTAATATCCATTGTGGGACCTCTTCTCCATGAATTTGTATAAAATCTTTTTAAAGTCAACTATACTACTGGCTTTTGCTGCAGTTTTGGAAGTTAATCCCACAAGTTAATTCCTCTTTAAGTGAATACATAGCTCATTTTATATGTCCCGAATCTACTGCTATCCTGCTATGTTACCTTAGCCGGGATATGAAAATTCCTACCTCAAAAAGCCCTTCATTCCTACATTTGTTTGGGAGAAAGGAGTTCTCATAAGCCACACCGGCAAGGGACAGCTGAATCTATTCTCTTGCCTCATTCTCTTAAGACAGCTCGGGCAAGGTTTGTTGAGACTGAAAGAGTCCTTTAGATTGTTAGAATTTCAAATGGGAACAGTGGGTAGTTAGCCATAGTAATTCCCTCACCCAGCCTCCATTTTCTACCATTCAATTACAACTTGTTCGTTGTTTGTTCCTGAACATTAATGCAATCTTGTGTTCCTGCCAATGGGTGGCAATGGTGCTGAACTGAAAGCTTGAAAACATCACACCCACTCAAATATTTCAAAAACATAACTTCACGCTGTAAACGCTCGAACCTTTTTGGCATGGACCGATATTTTGGTCTCCATTTTGCATTAATCATTTTACAGTTATAGAATCTCGCGAACGAGTTAATTGGTAACCCAGATGTTTATCAACAGTTCTCGGGCAATTTATTCCTATCTTGCAATGTTGGGTTGTTCTCTTTATCTCTGGGTTTTAATAAGTAACCACCACCTAAGAGAATAAATACACCTGTTCTTGCAACTCACAAAGAATTTTCTATTTTCATTCCCTTAACTGTAACATGGGCAGTGAACTTGCTCCTTGCAAGGTTACAGGCCCAAATGTCTGAGTTTAGCAATCTCTTTAACTACCAGTCTTATGGCCTCACCAATAAATAACACCAAAAAATTGAGAATCTCAGGTCTACTTCTTGCTGAGGTGGTAAACAGGTTTCCAAGTTGTACCAAATATAGAAAGCAGTAGGATCTTATTCATATAATTAATTCCTAACATGGCCAAATCTATGGATACTTAAATCCAGAAACTGAAGCCATGAACAGACAAGAGAGTTCTTTCTCCAAGCCTAAAAAAACACCCCAGGCTTGCAGAACAATATGAAATCTAAACAAAAGCAAACAAACAAAAAGAAGCAGCACCTGTAACTTTAAGAAATGAATGCCCTCAGTGGCCATTATTCGGCCACTACACAGTATTGCCAGCCTTCAAGCCTCGGTTTCTGTCAGTAAACTTAGGGGGAGAGGACAGGGCAGTTTCCAGGGCTGTTTTGGCCTTTGAGGTAGGACTTATGGTTCCAGGCTTGGTAACAACCCTCAACTTACTACCACGAAACTTCCATGACTTATCTGGGTCCAGCTACTTGCTACTGTTGAACCGTAGCAACCACAAACAGCCAGTGTTTCATAGTGGTTAGAGCTTCAGACTATACCTGGGAGACCCAAAATTAAATCCCAACTCTGCCTTGGAAGCTCACAGGGCCCGTCACACACTCTCAGCCTAACCTTCCTCTGATGGTTGCTGTGGGAACAAAATGGAGAAGCAGAGAATGATATAAGTTGCTTTTGGTCCCCATTGTGGGAAAAGGTGAGGAATAAATTAAATGAACAATGAATTTAGCTGAACATAGGGAGCTGATAAAAGATAGGTTGATGGGTGAGTGAGATGGAGAGAAAGTAGCAGGGAAAGAAGAGATTATATGGAAGCTGACAGAGTGAGAGAAAGTGGAAATAGTGTGATGAAACAGATACAGGGGGAAGTGTAGTGCCCCTCACAAGTCCCTGCAAGTACCCCCATAGTGCAACTAGGCCGGAGGGCTGGCAGTGCCTATGGCATAACTGAGTCCAACACCACACAACTGGGCCCACTGGCAAGTACCACACAACTCAGCCAGAATTTTTGAGGCTGCTAGTAGAGGGAAGGAGAGAAAGCCGAAGATGAGTGGGAGAGAAGTAAAGATAGATTAGCTGGTGGGTAGGAAGGAGAGGATGAAAGGGGGGAAGAGGCCAGGCTATGGGGGCTTACAGGTAAGGGAAAGAAGAAATAGGGGGGAGGGGAAAATGAGATATCCCCAGAAAATTATTGTGGGCCACCTGCTTGCTGGACTGAATGTTATCCCATACAAACGAATTCTTTCACATAACTTTCCTTCTCTTAGAAAGTTAGATGTCAGGGAAAAGAGATTTAGCCTGCCTCTTTCCCTGAGCTGCTAGTTTTCTTTGTGTACAGATCTGTAAAGAGGAGCAGTCAGTCTGGTGAGCCCCCGCCTGCAATCTCAAGTACAACCTGGAGATTTGTTTAGAACAAAGAATTTACACATTCTGTAAATATCAGATATGACATTCTATACGACATTCTGCCCAAGGATTTGTAGGAGATGCAGAAACTCTTAAGTACAGCTTCTGAGAGATAAGAATTGCCTACAAGATAGGTGAAATAATGGATGGAACTGATTTGATAGGCAGTGGACAGGTGGTACGTAGCTCAAAATTCCACAAGTGACTTTGTAGCATGACTCATCAGGCTCTCGGATTATGAATGAACTAGCAACAGAGCCCATTTCAAAAAAACGAGCCCTAGAAAATGGAGGTCAGGAACTCCGACCTTTCCACCACAGCAGTGGATGGGATGGCTCACCTGGGCTTCTTGTTGTGGTGATGCCTTCCGGAGGCCGTATTGGCAACAACTCAGTTTTTATCCTGGTGCTCCTGACTTGCCTTTTATATAGCACTATTCACAAATGTTTATTTATCATGAATGGACCTCAGCCTCAGGAGACTGATCCATCGATTCAATGCCAATCTTTCCCCCTACAATTCTTTTTCAGGCTGAATTCTTCTGGAAAATCATTAGGTATTGTAGAAGTCCTTACTTGTGCTAGTGGACTCTAGCTGAGAAACTTTCTTTAGGTCTTTATGCTCTTTAGGCCTTATGCTCTTTGTACCATTGCTTCTGAACCATGGTTTAATCGTAGGGTTGTCAGGTCTCCTTACCCTCCTGGTGGGAGGGGGTGGCACTCACCTTGTCTTTGCTCCTCACACACTCAAAGCAACACACTTTCCTGTGACTGCATGATGACATCACTTCCAGAAAGTGATGCCATTGAACAGGCGTGGAAGTTGCACATGCTTTTCAGCGGGTCGATTTAGGCCACAGGAGCACACCCAGGAGGCCCGTTCTTGTGCCAGGTGCGTGGGAAGGTGGGAGTGGGGGAAAGAGATGTGCACAAAATGAACCACAGAACAAAATTCTGTACAGAATGGCCGGTTCGTTTGAAGAGAAACACGCGTTCCGTGGGAAAGCGTTTTTCTGGAACAAACGAATTTCTCAAGCCATTCCGTGGCCGGTTCAGAGTTTCACAGATGCTGCACAGGTTTCAGCCCATCAGCTGATCCCAGTGCAGGGTCTATGAAACTGACAGCCCCTTTCTCCTGCTGCCCTGGCTGTCAGTTTTACAGACCCCTTCACAACAACCCTGTGAGGGAGACTATATGTGGGAGACTTGCCCAAGGTCACTTAGGGAGATTCATGGCTGAACCGGGGCCTTTGAAGGTAGGTTTCCTGGCCCTGGTCTAGCAATCTAACCACTGCTCCATACCAGTTCTCACATGTCTCACTTGTTACTAGAAATGGGCATGACCTGGGAAAATACCAAACTGTGTGGTTCATGGTTCATCACATTTCACAAACCACACACCACGAACTTTTACGAACTTGTCCCCGTTCATGAACCAATTTGTTTGTTTAATGAAAACATCACTTCCGAGGCAGCAGAAGGTCTGCAGAAAGCGCCCCCCCCCCGCTGCCTAGGAAACTGATAGATTGGTGCCAGGCTGTCTTCAGTAACAAACTGAAAAACGAACCAAACAAGCCAACCTAAAGTTTGTGGTGGTTCATCAGAAATGGGCTCTGACGAACTACCGGTTCACAAACCACGAACCGGCTTGATTTGTGACGAACTTTGGTTCATATTTCACTTTGAGCCTATCTCTACTTGTTACCCATTTGAGGAGGTAGCAAAATAATATAGGGTGGACTTTAGATACATTCACACATTTCTTTCAGGAGTAAAACTTGACCTTAATTCATTTCTTCCTGTTCCAATAGATTCCTTTCCAATGTCAAATGAGGGATTTTCCAAATGTTTTCTTTCCCTCATAGCTATTTCTGACATGAAAAGAAAACACTCAACAATCCCTCTTGCTTTTAACTGTTGCTTTATTGAATTTTAATTAAATCCTGATTTGAACTGAATCCCAAACACGGAATCTGCAACACACATCTGACCAAAAGGACGTGGAGAGAACAAAGGGAAGAGTCAATGTGTTGTTAGGGAAGCCAGTAACGATATGACAGACTTGAATCTTCCTCTTCCTGTGAACAAACATGACCTTACATTAGTTGCCAGTTACAGATCAGCAGGGTTTTTTCCCAATTTGAAAAGGTTTCCGTAGAACACCCGATTCAGTAACAGGGGCGGAGAGGCAGGAAACATACTTGGAAGAATCTCATTAAATAAGCTCTTCCTGTATCAGGATTTAGCTAGGTTACCATTTTGGCACAGTGACAGTTTTCTTTCCTGTCTTACTCATTTCCATAAACTAGCAAGAATCAGAATGGGTCTCACCTCCAAATGGACAGTTGGTGGGTAATTTAGCGCCGTGTGTCTTATGTGCCATCAAGTTGCTGCTGACCTTTGACAACCCTATGAATGAAAGACCTCCCAAATGTCCTGTCAATAAGAGACTTGTTCAGATCCTGCAAACTGGAAGATGTGACTTCTTTTATTGAGTATTAAAGCCATCTCGTTTTAGGACCTCCTCTTTTCCTGCTGCCTTCTACTTTTCCTAGTATTATTGAATTTTTCACAGAATCTTGTCTTCTCATGATGTGATCAATGTACAAAAGCCTCTGTTTTGTAATTTTAGCTTTTAGGGAGAATTCAGGCTTGATTTGATCTAGTACCCACATATTTGTCTTTTTGGCCATCCATGGTATTTGCAAAACTCTCCCCCAGCACCACATTTCAAATTAATCAATTTTCTTCCTGTCAGCTTTCTTCACAGTCCAATATTCACATCCATACATAGTAATGGGGAATACCATAGTCTGGGTTATCTTGATCTTGGTTCCCAGAGAGACATCTTTCTCTTCAAGGATCTTTTCTAGCTCCCTCACAGCTGCTCTTCCAGGCCTCAGGCCTCTTCTGGTTTCTTCATTGCAGTCTCCCTTTCGGTTGATGCATTTAATGTTGATCAATTTAGTGTTGATTGTATACAAATTCCATTTTTTTTTAATTACAAAGAAAACCTAAGTGGCGTAGATTTAAAGCTGTATGGTGCTGCAGGTGAGAAGGGAACATTGGAAGACTGAAAGGTTTGCTTTCAGTAAGCTAAATTCTGATTCTGGAGAAGGCAGGGTTTGGGGAGGAGAGTGACCTCAGCAAAGTATAATATCATAAAGTTCCACTTTCCAAAGCAGCCATTGTTTCTAAGGGAGCTGATCTGTGTCGTCTGTAAATCAGGTGGAATTCCAAGAGCTCTCCAGCCACCACCTGGAAGTCGGCAGCCCTAACTGGAACCTGTGGTTCAAGCATTGCCAGCCCCAGGCCATTGGAGATAACGTTGCCGCATACCTCTTTCTTAGATACTTAAGGCTCCCACAGAATCCGCTGAGCTGGAAATAAGGAATGGTTTCCCTTTTCCCCGAACTCTGTTTTCCAACTGGAGGAAGGCAATGCATGAGGTACTTTCTCTCCCCCCTGGAGAACAGTCAGGGCTTCTTGCTAAATCTGATTCCACTTACCTCCTGTCCTGGGCTCCAGGCAACTGTTTTATTTATGTGCCTGACCCTCTGGCTTTGATATTCTGAAATGATGTCACTTCCTGTTTTGGCTGATTCACTTCTGGTTGCCTCAGGAGCGACTAGGATGTCTTCCTAGAGGTTTCCCAGACATTGTGCGTCAGCAGGGGTCATTTCATAGAAAAAGAGCTGCAGGAACTCCTTAGCATAACTCATTAGCATATGCCATGCCCCTTGCCATCACTGGAAGTGTGTCATTAGCATAACTGATTTACATATGCCACACCCCTTGACATCAACTATGCTGGCTGTTTTGGACCCAAGCCTGGCTATTCAAGACTGAAATTGGGCCCAAAATGGCCAAAAAGAACTGAAAATGGCTGGAAAGGGTCCCCAAATGGTCAGAATTGGGCCGCTGCAAAGCGGGAGAGTGATCCACCACCAGGTTACAATGGGCTGAAGTTTCCCTTCTGGCACTACTCAGCCCCTTCACACAGCTCCAATGCATAGCAAAGCCTGCTGCCAGCTCTTTCTTTTTAACTACCCTTCCTGGCTACCATTGCATCTCCTGACATGTGTTCTTCACGTGTCAGATGTCTCGTATAGAGAGACTATATATCAGTTGATAACTTGGAAACAGCAACTGGAGAGAACATTGTTTCCCAGCAAAAAGATTTCAGTGCAAGTGAGAAGCACAGGTGGTTTGGTGTAATGGTTAAGAGTGGCAGGACTCTGATCTGGAGAGCCGGGTTTGATTCCCCACTCCTCCACTTGAAGCCAGCTGGGTGACCTTGGATCAGTCACAGCTCTCTTAGAGTTCTCTCAGCCCCATCCACCTCACAGGGTGTTTTGTTGTGGGGATAATAATGGCATACTTTGTAAACAGCTCTGAGTGGGCATTAAGTTGTCCTGAAGGGTGGTATATAAATCGAATGTTGTTGTTGTTGTTGTTGTTGTTGTTGTTGTTGTTGTTGTTGTTGTTGTTGTTGTTGCGCTCCTCTGCAGAGTCTTCCTTGACTCTGCTTAGCTTCCGAGATCTGACAAGACTGGGCTATGCCATGCTGCCTTCCCTCTCATTTCTTTCCTCTACCAATGTATATATCTCTTTTTAAAAGGATTAGACAAATTCAGAATATGAGCCAAGGCCCCATCCACACATTGTTGGATATTACATTATCGTGCTATAGCAATCATTTGTAACTAAACAGGCAAGCCATTTCCAGAGCAAATTACTGCTATAGGGCAATTATCGTGCAATGTCTAGTTAGGTATGGATGCATCTGCAGACAGCGATATGGAATCTCTATGATCCGTTGCAGAATAACCCTGATTATGCTTGTGGAAGGAAAATAACAGGAGAGGGATATATTCTTATCACATGGGAGACATTGCATCACCCTTCTACCTTTTCATAAAGCTGAACTTTCTAAGTTTAAGTGCCATTTTATCTTTACTGCAGATTGCTGTAACACACTCCTATACATTGGAAACCAAGCCTCAGGTTGGTTTGTGATTGGGTTTGGAGAACCTGGAGGGGTCAATTAAGAGCATGTTAGGGTATAATTTTCTAATTTGGTACATTTTTTCTTTAGAGTGCAACAATAAACGAAGAGCAGTGTGTGAATGCAGTCCTGGATCTACTGCAATATTTGTAGTTTATCACACAATACTAGAGGTAAATTCTGATCCAGTATTTTACCTAGAATAATTCTAGCACTGAATAATGGACTATATTATATTAAAAATTTTCCTCCCCCCTTCTTCTTTTGTTAGAGCTCTAGATAAAACACCGGGAACATTGCATGATTGGTTTCCATATCTGTGGGTGTGTTTGATCATAAATTGTTTACAATTGACCACTGAGGAAGGCCTTAGGGCCGAAACGCGTCTGGTCGGTACTTACTGTACCTTGGTCTATTTGTGTTGGTCATTGCACTGTACCATCATCTGTATTTTGAGAGGTTTTAGCAAGTTTTAGTATATATATATGTAGCCTGCCATTCAGGTCTTATGTTTTAAACTTGTTTTTAATCTGTATTGGTGCACATCTATAATAAATACTCTCTATATATTTAGGTTGTTACTTAACCCCTTGATTTTGTTCCCCTGCTTGTTCAGGATGGATATATTCATCATGCCCTGCCTATGTTTCCTGGAAATATATGATTGGCCATCAAATTGTGGGTAGCCTGAAAGTGTAGTACAGTAGACAGATAACTGGGTGGACTTCAGCAATTCCCCATTGCTCAATTTCACCTACTTCTCAGGGTTCTTGTAAGGATAAATGGGGCTAAACCCCAGGTATCCTTTCCTGGTCTCCTTGGAACAGAAATGTGATGAGAAGTTCTGATTCGTTTAGAGCAGCGGTGCATTCACAGTATTGTACAGTGGTTACAGTAGCAAACTATAACTAGAGAGATGGGGAATCAGGTCCCCATTCAGTTATGAAGCTCACTGGGTAACCTTAGCCATTCATTCTCTCTCAGACTGATCTACCTCACAGGGTTGTTGTTAAGAAAATGGAGCTGGGGGGACCACCTATGTTGCTCTAATCTCCTTGGTGGATGGGTGCAATAAAACATGTGCTGAACAGGCTCGTGATTAAGGCCCCAGGGGAAGGTCCCAAACAAGGAATTAAGACAATTGCTATCTCCCTGTTGCTTGTTCCTAAGATTTAGTTAGTTAGTTAGATTTCTAAACTGCCCTCCTCCTTAACTGGGCTCAGGGTCACATACAACATTCTAATGCAGTTCTAACAGCATAGTTAAATGTACATAATTAAACATACAAATAGTTATAGGTTGAATCAATCAATCAAGATAAAAACCATTAAAATGGTGCAATCTGAGCTATAGACAGCATTAAACGGTATATATTTCTTCTTTGGTATTCAGAGGTATACAGCCCCTAGCCATGGAGGTTTCACCTAGTTATTCTGGCAAATGCCCGTTGATAAATCTAGTCTCTATTTATTCATCTGCCTGAGGGCCAAACTACAAGTGACAAATGACACAGGTTAGACACTTGTCAGCTTCCCTCAAGTTTTGATGGGAAATGTAGGCAGCTTGGCGGAATGTTGGACAAGTGACAGTTGAAAAGTCCACTGGACAGCAGTCGGAGAACCAAGCTGCAAGACTAGGACGCCTACATTTCCCATCAAAACTTGAGGGAAGCTGACAAGTGTCTAACCTGTGCCATTCGTCACTTGTAGCTTGGCCCTGAGACAAATGATATATTGGTGTTGTTGAGGAGGCAGGTGTCACGTAACCTGCTTGAGGATAGGCACTTTCCATGATAGCAAAAGAAGAGTTGCATGAATGCCTCAGGCTGTTGCTTAGTCAGTGGGAATGGGTAAGGCAACATCTTATACTCTGAAAACCAGGACTTCTGAGGACTCAGCAATAAGGCCGTTTGAGCTCCAAAATTCTACCCAGGAGGAAACTCCCATGATGTAGCTGAAGTTAAGACTTGTGCAAACAGGACGCAATGCACAGTTTTACTGCAGATTGCATCAGAGTGAATAATTATCCTTGAGTAGGAAATATCAGCATCATATGACAGGAGAGAGCCATCACATGCCCTGGTACCTGACAGACGTGCTTTTATTGAGTAAGACGGTGGTGCTGGTATGAGAGACTGTAACCTTGCTCAAAGGGTCACACCCGGCACTAGAAAAGGGGATTTTGAGACACTAAAGGACAAGCTAGACATGCAGGTATTTAAAGTGTTAGGTCTGGGTCTCAGAGCCAGTGTGGTGTGGTGGTTAAGTGCGGCGGGACTCTAATCTGGAGAGATGGGTTTGATTCCACACTCCTCCGCTTGAAGCCAGCTGGGTGACCTTGGGTCTGTCACAGCTCTCTCAGAGCACTCTCGGCCCCACCCACTTCACAGGGTGGTTGTTGTGGGGATAATAATGACATACTTTGTAAACCACTCTGAGTGGGTGTTAAGTTGCCCTAAAGGGTGGTAGATAAATTGAATGATATTATTATTAACTCAGGTTTCTGCAGCCAGTTTGGTGTAGTGGTTAACAGCACGGGACTCTAATCTGGAGAGCCAGGTTTGATTCCCCACTCCTCCACTTGAAGCCAACTGGGTGACCCTGGGTCAGTCACAGTTCTCTGGAGAGCTCTCAGCCCCACCCACCTCACCAGGTGATTGTTGTTGTGGGGATCTGGAGAACCAGGTTTGATTCCCCACTCCTCTGCATGAAACCATCTTGGGTCAGTCATGGCTTCTCACAGCTCTCTCAGCCGCACCCACCTCACAGGGTGTTTGTTGTGGGAATAATAATGACACACTTTGTAAACCACTCTGAGTGGGTGTTAAATTGCCCTGAGTGGTGGCAGATAAATTGAATGATATTATTATTAACTCAGGTTTCTGCAGCCAGTTTGGTGTGGCGGTTAAGAGCGCGGGACTGTAATCTGGAGAGCCAGGTTTGATTCCCCACTCTTCCACTTGAAGCCAACTGGGTGACCTTGGGCTAGTCACAGTTCTCTGGAGAGCTCTCAGCCCCACCCACCTCACAGGGTGATTGTTGTTGTGGGGAACTGGAGAACCAGGTTTGAATCCCCACTCCTCTGCATGAAGCCAGCTGGGTGACCTTGGTTCAGTCACAGTTCTCTGGAGTACTCTCAGCCCCACCCACCTCACAGGGTGTTTTGTTGTAGGGATAATAATAACATACTTTGTAAACCGCTCTGAGTGGGCATTAAGATGTCCTGAAGGGCCGTATGTAAATTGAATGTTATTATTATTATGTTATTATTATTCCTACAATGCCACCCTCTTAGTTGAGAAAAGGCCTTTTGGAAGGAGCAATAGTGTCGATAGCTTCAAGGAGCTTTGCTTTCCATGCTCCTACAGCAGCTTCTGTGAAGCGTGTGCCTGGAATTCTAAAATCCCCCAACCCTTCCAGTCTATGAGCCTTTGTGGGCGAATCATTTTAACTGTGCCCCCTATTTTGTGGGATGTTGGGCTGTTAAAAAATAAGACAGCCCAAATGGCATCAGAATGCCTCCGTGGGGAGAGAAGGGGCTCCTTCGTCCCCCCTCAAGCCATTTCCCCATGTCACGAAAGCACAGGAGAACATTTTCCCTCCTGATTTTACTGCTCCACGTGCACAGAATATGGTCCATGGAGCAGAAAAAACAGGGGGGAAACCTCCCTCCCCATCTATTTTGACATGGGGAAACAGCTTAAGGGGGGAAGGGAAGAGCCCCTTCTTCCCCGGTGGAGGCATTCTGAGGCCATTTAGGGTCTTCTTTATTTTTAACAGCTGCTCCCCAAATCTGCTGTGTAGCTTCAGGGAACTCACGTTGGGTCTGGCAACCCATAACTACAGTTCTGCAAGTAGGGGGTGGCAACTTCAAAGTGGGAAATTCCTGGAGATTTGGGGGTGGAGGCTGGGAATGGTGGGTTTCGGGAAGGGATCTTAGCAGGCTGTAATGCCGTAAAGTTCACAGTCCAATGCAGCCATTTTATCCAAGGGAACTCACCTCTGTAGTCCAGAGATCAGTTGTAACAGTCCCGTCCATGAGGTTGACAATCCTCATGGAATCATGAGGATTGTTTGAATCATTGAATCATGGAATCATGAGGATTGTTTGAAATCATTCAAACAAGATTAGATCAGATCAGTTTTATTATTACTCTCCAAGATCAAATTTCAGCTTGGCATATACAGTAATATATAACAGGTATATTAATTCCAAATCTAAACATATCTAAAGATTAAATACAACTATGTATTAAAATGAATAAAATCATTAAAATATAATTAAGATTTCTTTAAATAAGTTAAAAGAGCACTTCGATCTGTGGATAAACACTTACTGGTGGTCCCTGGCCCCAGGGAGCCTCAATTGGCCACAACCACAGCCAGGGCCTTTTTGGTCCTGGCTCCCACCTGGTGGAACTCTCTGTTTGTTGATACATGGGTCTGCCCAGATCTTGTCTTTTCGGCAGCCTGCAAGATGAAGATGTTCCACCAGGTATATGGTTGAGGCCACTCCTGTGTTATCTGGTGAGCCTCCCTTCCAGTTTCCTGTTGGGAGGTGGCCATAAGGTCACCTTGGTTTCTATATGAACAAACTTGAGCC
Organism: Eublepharis macularius; assembly: GCF_028583425.1. Lineage (NCBI taxonomy): Eukaryota > Metazoa > Chordata > Lepidosauria > Squamata > Eublepharidae > Eublepharis > Eublepharis macularius. The sequence continues at coordinate 131,036,628 of NC_072796.1, read as the reverse complement.
TGCCCCTCCGTCCCTCATCCCTCCCTTCCCCTCCCCATGTATTAGAGTCAGGGGGTTGCTGTTGCTGGAGATCGCCACCTTGGTAACTGCACTCTGTAATTTTATGATTGTATGTTTTTAATGTTGATTTAAATTGTAATTTATGCTTGATGTAACCTGCCCTGAGCCTGTCCGCAGGGAAGGTGAGCTATAAATAGAATAAAACATAAACATAAACAAACATTATAATCTTTTGACTGATTAAACTAGCATATTCGAAGAAGAAAAGTAACTTTTTTTAAATCCTTATGTCTGCTGCAAAGGGGTGGCACTTATTTTGCCTAAGGCAACCAAACAACTTGAGAGGGCCCTTCTCTTGCCAGTCCCACTCTTCTCCCATATGTCCCCTAGTAGGGGATTGGGCACCCCACCCCCAAGCTCTCATTGCCCTCCGCTGCCCCAGTTTCCAACAATTCCCAGAGCTACCACGATCACTTCCCAGCTTTCCCCAGAAGTGATGCCGTCATGCCCCCGACAACACCTTCTGTGTTCCCACCCCCAAATCGACTCCCATGAGGAGTCATAATTTCCTTCCTTTGCCTTTTGCTGCTCAGCTCTGACTTCATAGTCTTTCCTACAAAAGGATTTACCTCATTATATCCTTTTCCGCCCTTTGATCCCAGAGCTAAGTTTTTGGCGGGAATTTTATCCGGTTTAAACATCTACAGATGTGGAGAAAATCTCATTCTTGCTCGCTGATATTGATGCGTACGTTTCCTATAGAGTTTCATTTTTTGCCTTTGCTGCTTTGAAGTAAGGTCTAATGCAGCGAAGAAAGTGTTTGTTACCTGAACTTGCAGTTAATCTGCTGATTTCTGGGTTTAACTGATTTCTGTTTTAGTGGAATTCTCCCCGTGATCTGGTAAATTTGTATGACACACATAATTGTATTTTACTTTTTTAAAAATTTTACTTAATGGGATCTTTGTAATCCTGTGACAGTCTACGACTGTACACAATAAACAAATGCTACAAAATACTCATAGTCTTTCCTTAAACCTGGCAGAGCAACTCTGCTGAGTTTAAAGCCATCAGCCTCACAGAATCTCAAGAACGGCTCTCAGAAGTGGAGGCCTGGCTGGCTTCCCATCTCCACGACTGGATGCCTCTGGCCTGCAGGGAGACACGCCTCACTCCAAAATGTCAAGGATCCCACTCCCTTCTGATCTTCTATCCAGTTCTTTCTTGTCTCTTATCTAGCACGACCTGATCTTCTGAGGCAGAGTTCCGATAAGAGGAGACGGTTCCGAGTTTCTCAATCAATAGCATTTTTCACCTCAGAGTTCATCCAAGAAAGACCTCAATCAATGCTGTGGGTGAACTGAGAGACCATAAAAAAGAATAATGTGTAAACCACAACGCATACAGAGATCACTTCATTTCAGATAGCACATTCGGGAGAGGCTTAGAACGTGGTCGAACAACACGAGCTTTGCCCGAAGAAAGGATCTTGCCCAGTTGTGCTAAGCAAATGCCTGAGATATCTGAGGGCCGCTACCAGTCAAAATAAACAACACTGGGGTAAAGGGATTTGTAGTCTGGCTCAGGAGAAGATGCAAGATTTACTATCTCTTGCTTTTGTAGTTTCTGGCCTGCAGTAGTGGTCTCAGAGGGATGCATCAGTAGAGAGCTAGGGAGAGGGTTGCCAAGCCCCTTACCCTCCCAGCAGGAAGGGAGGGATCCAGTACTTGCCGTCTCGGTGCTTTGGACTCTCCTCACACCAGTGTGATGACATCACTTCAAGGAAGTGACATCATCATGTAAGCACTTGCTGTGGGCTGATTTGGGCCCCAAATGGGCCCAATTCGGCCCATTTGGGGCCCAAATCGACCCACAGTGAAGCATGGGAGCACTCACAGGGAGGCATGATGATGTCAGTGATGTCATTGCATTGGCCCCATTCCCTGCCTTTCTCTCTGCTGGCCAGGTAAGCAGTGGCAGGGGTTGAAATGTGGGAGCAGGGAATAACAACAACAACAACAACAACAACAACATCATTCAATTTACATACTGCCCTTCAGGACAACTTAATGCCCACTCAGAGCAGTTTACAAAGTATGTCATTATTATCCCCACAACAAAACACCCTGTGAGATGGGTGAGGTTGAGAGAGTTCTGAGAGAGCTGCGACTGACCCAAGGTCACCCAGCTGGCCTCACGGGGAGGAGTGGGGAATCAAACCCAGTTCTCCAGATTAGAGTCCCGCACTCTTAACCACTACACCAAACTAGAATGGGGCCCCTAGATAGGGCCCATAGACTTAATAATATGTACTATCTGTAGCTTTGCATATGATCTTACCGTGTAGTTCTTGGTCGTTTTATGTTGTTTTAATGTATCGTTCTTAGAACTGCTTCTGCTCTGCTTCAGCATGTCTCCGACTCTATTAGATTTCTGCTGGCTTTAAATCTTTGCAAATTTGCATTTATAAACCCTGTTACATTGCTTAATGAAACGTCCATGAAACTGACTGTACTGACTTGCACTATCTCAGTGAATCTCAGTGAGAAGGGCAGGATTCTTTGGAGGGTGGACTCTATGGCACAGGGTTGCCAATCTTCAGGTAGTGGCTGGAGATCCCCCAGAATTCCAACCAATCTCCAAGCCACAGACATCAGTTTCTCTGGAGGAAACGGCTGCTTTGCAGGGTGGACTCTACAGTATTTTACCCTGCAGAGGTCCCTCCCCAAGCTCTTCCCTCTTCAGGCTCCACTCCCAAATCTCCAGGAATTTTTCAACCTGGAGCTGGCAACTCTAGTGGCAGTCAGTTAAGGCCCCTACCGGCTCCAAGCCTGAAGGGGACAGGAGGAAAGGGGGGATTTGTGGGAGGAAGGAGCGATCCCTGGGAGGTCCTGTCCTTAAAGACTAACAAATGACATTTTACATTATTTACATCACCAATAATTCCCAACTGCTAAAGAGATCCAGGCTGTTGCAGGCCAGAGGCTATAAAAGAAAGAAGTAATAAAATAGTTACACCCCACAGCAAACATTCACACCAAGCCTTGACTCCTACTCATCTTCTGCATAAGATTTCTTGGTACAATGTTCCTTCACATGTTTATAGGGAGGCAAGACTCTGCTGAAGGTGCTGGCGCATAGCTCAGGGTGAAAGCGGTACAACGGGGAACAGTAATATAAAGACGAATGAGTTAGAGTGGCAGATATGTTTACAATGAAAAGTAATGGCAAAGTTTAGCACAAAGAGTGGTGGAAATTATTTGTCAGTTCAAATGTAAGTTACAAATCAGAAGAGGGCTGAGGAACGCACAAAAAGTAAAAATAGTTTTTAAATCTCTTGGATGTTTTTCCTGTGGAATTTTAAACTCTTTTCATTCAACAAGCGGTGAGACGGGCCTGTGAGAAACTCCGTATCTACCTAACAGCATTCATAAGCAAGTATGCAGAATACAGCCTCTCAGGGGTCATTTCGTAGAAAAAGAGCTGGAGGAACTCATTAGCATAACTCATTAGCATAACTCATTAGCATGTGTCACACCCCTTGACATCACCAGAAGTGTGTCATGGGCATGACCGATTTGCATATGCCACACTCCCTGACATCACCTATTCTGGCTGTTTTGGACCCAATCCTGGCCATTCAGGGCTGAAATTGGGCTCAAAATGGCAAAAAGGGGCCCTACATGACCAAATGTGGCCATTTGGGGCCCCTTTGGGCCTGGTTTGGGGCTGAAACGGTCCAGATCGGGTCAGTGCTGGGCAGAAGAAGGTTCCCCTGGCCAGCACTGATCCAATCCAGGCTGTTTTGACCCCAATCCAGGTCAAAACGGGCCCAAAATGGCTGAAAGTCAGGTGGGCGGGGCCACATGACGTGATCTCTTTGGAGAACTGCCAGAACTGTGTTCCTGCGTGTTCCCCCTCAAAATGAGCCCTGCAGCCTCTAAGGCAAAATCATTAAGCAATGGAATGAACCCTGATACTGAACAAATCATATTTTTCCTGGCTATTCAGAAAGAGTTGTTCAGGAAAAGAGATGCCTACATTACTGCACAATTTCTGAAAGCTGAAATTGCTGATAGCTAAAAATCAACTCTCTAGTTAAGGCTTATGTGATGAAATGAATACAAGAAATATAGAGAGGGTTAATTTAACCCTCCCTTTGGAGAGTACAATTGCTAAACTTCTGTTAACATCATCAGAAGGAGGAGGAGGAGGAGGAGGAGGAAGCATTCATGGGAACATCAGGTGGAAAAGGTACTAGAAAATGAACAAGTCAAGATCTTGTGGGATTTCATAATTCAAACTAATCTGCACCTTGAACATAATACACCAGACATAACAGTCATGGAAAATCGAAAAGTCTGGATAATCGATATTGCAATTCCTGGGGATGCCAGAGTCAAAGAAAAAGAACAAGAAAAAAATGATTAAATATAGAGATCTGGCAATGGAAACCACCCGACTATGGAAGAAGAATGCGACAGTAGTCCCCATTGTCATCGGGGCACTGGGAGCTATTTCAAAAAAAAATTGCAACTTATATGGGAAAACTGCAGCTTTCTGATATAACACCTACAGAACTGCAAAAGATGGCGTTACTTGGAACAGCGTACATATTGCCTACCTATCCCTGGCTGATACTTAGGTCTCTGGAGGAAACTTGTATCAGCTCAGTAAGGCCAATCAATGATAACATGTGATCTTTATTTATTATTGATTGTGTTTCAGATAATTCAAATAATAACAACAACAACAACAACATTTAATTTATATACCACCCTTCAGGACAACTTGGTGCCCACTCAGAACGGTTTACAAAGTGTGTTATTATTATCCTCACAACAAAACACCCTGTGAGGTGAGTGAGGCTGAGAGAGCTGTGAGAGAGCTGTGTCTGACCACAGGTCACTCAGCTGGCTTCAAGCAGAGGAGTGGGGAATCAAACCTGGTTCTCCAGATTATAGTCCTGCCACTCTTAACCACTACACCAAACAGGCTGTCTTCCATTTCTACTATAGCATCCCATAGCTAGGGAGCCAGCTTCCAGCTGTGCCACATGTGTGGGTTTTGTTCCAATATCCCCTAATTGTAAATATCTATTTGGGTCTAGTTTTGCAACCCAATCAATGCCTAATATTCCAAAGAGAAGGAATGGACATTTTGAGTGTAGCAAATAAGGGCTTCTTAAAGAATATATTTAAAGAATATTTCGCTCTGCCTCCGAAAGCACACCCTTTGCAATAGCTTAGATTCAGCCACTCTGAAAGACAAGAGTCCCTTGTGCTCTGCCCTGTTTATCAAAAGAGACATTCAACATTTCAGCTAATGAGTAAATCTTGTGACTCGGTTTCACCCACGCGTGCTCACCAGCCCCAACAATGGGTATAATAATGCCTATTATGTGAATTAAAAATAACATGATGGGAAGTAATGCTTCCTTCTAGCTGAGGCTGAGCTCTCTCTCTCTCCCTCTCTCCCTCTCTCTCCAGAGTTTTTAAAATCAAATTACCAGGGTTTTTAAAATTCAAATTAATGCATTTTATGCAACTACAAATCAATTAAAAGAAGTTTGCAGAAGCATACTGTGATATCAGGCATTTAAACAGTCCAAACAGTTGTCATGCAAAGCAGTTAGTAAGGATAGCACAAGGAACAGCAAGTTAGTTGGGCTGGTTTGGCCAACAACTGTATTAACTATTATGCTAGTTTTCTGGTGGGTAGCTGTTTTGGTCTGTAGCAGAAGAGCAAGGTTTGGGTCCAGCAGCACCTTAGAGAGGTGGAGCCGAAACTTGCTACTGGACCTGAATCTTGCTCTTCTACTCCCTACCAACATGGCTACTCATCTAAAACTATCTTCATGGAAGGCACCACATTCAGCCGCTTGGACTGGAAATCCATCAGTCTTATTAAAAAAAGTCGCAGAGGCACAAACTATTATGCTAAATGTGCCAAAGAGCAATACCCATATCCTGAGCAACTTAGGCACTGCCAGTCAAATGGCAAAATGAAATCAATGATGGAGAGAGACAGTCATTTTTGCAGAGTCAAAGGCCGCATGATAGTAGCATCGCTAACCTTGCCTTTTGCACCTGCTTATCCCACTATCTAGGGCTGTCAGTGTTCTGGTAAGGCCTGGAGATCTCCCAGAATTACAATTGATCTCCAAGTTACAGATATCCATTCCTTTGGAGAAATGGGCTGCTTCTGAGGATGCGCGCTGTGGCATTACATCTCTGCTGAGCTCTCTCCTTTCCCCAAACCCCACTCTCCGCAGGCTCCACCCCCAAATCTCCCGGAATTTTCAATGCCAAAGTTGGCAACCTACTACTCCCATTGTCTGTGCAACTTGCTGGTTTTGGAGGGCTTCGAAAAAACTGCCAAACCTGTTTTACTCAAGATGGTATGGAGATGCAGGAAATGTTCGTGTACTCCACAGTCAACAAAGCCTCTGCCGTACTTCGCTGAATTGACTTTCAAGCTGGTTCCAACCCAATTCTACTGCATTGTTCTATTGTTATTTAACCCTACCCTACTGTTGTTTTATCCAACCCTATTGTTATTATTTTCCAAAGAGCTTAGGGGAGCATCCATGGTTCTCCTTTTATCCATTTTATCCTGCAGGATAAGTTATTTCCAAATAGGCTCAAAGTCGTCCAGTGAGCTTCGTGGCACGTCTGGATTTGAACCCTTGTCTGCTCAAGCCTGGTATGGATATGAAGCAGAATTAGGTGCATGTGATCCTTTAGACTGTAGGTGGGAAATCACCTGTACATGTTCCTGTACATTAGAAACCCTCTTTCCAAACAGAAATCCAGCACAGAAAACAAAGAACAGAGCTAGAATCAGGGCTTTTTTTCAGCTGGAACATGGTAGAACGGAGTTCCGGAACCTCTTGAAAATGGTCACATGGCTAATGTCAGAGTCTGTTTAAACCTGAGTAATGCCATTTTTAATCTGTAGTGTTTAGTCTTCTTTTCCCTCTAGGCCGCACCACCTGCAAGGAGCCGATTCCATGGGAAAGGATACTGTCTTATCTGTTGTCTCGACCTTAGCCAGTTCAGTGTTTGCTCTGAGAAGTTTCCTGCTATGTGAACTTTGGGTGGAGGTTGGACTCTGGGAGTGTGAGATGTAACAACTTTCGTTCTATGCTTCATTCCTAACAATGCTTTGCTCAGCCAGGACCTCTAATCCTGGAATATGTACATCTGGACTTGAATGCTGTCTTTCACAACAAACCTGTTGAAATCAAAAGACATTGTCTTCTTGTAGAAGGGAGTGAAACAGACTACCAAGTCTGGAATACCATAGTCTGACAGCTGGTGGCTCCGCCCCTTGATCTCCAGACAGAGGGGAGTTTATATTGCCCTCCGCAGCGCAGAGGGCAATCTAAACTCCCCTCTGTCTGGAGATCAGGGGGCGGGGCCACCAGCCATGTGACCATTTTCTCCGAGGGCAACCCACTGAGTTCCACCACCTCTTTTCCCAGAAAAAAAGCCTTGGCTAGAATTATTTTTCCCTACTGTGCTAGTTTTTCACTTGCAGGGAGAGTTGTTGTTTTTTTAAGTGGAGAAAGCGCTAAGACCAGCAACCACTTAACTCTTGAAATAATGCAGACCATTCTATCACTTCAGCCGTAGTCTAAGAGCCTTGTAGAGTGGTTAGAGTGTTACACCAAGATTGAGGAGACCCACATTAAAAAACCCCGCAATGCTCTGGAAGCTCATTGGGTGACCTTGGGCCAGTCACACGCTCTCAGTCTGACCCACCTTGAATTGATGGTGTGAGGATAAAATGGAGGTGAGGAGAACAATGCAAGCTGCTTTGAGTTCTCCTCATTGGAAAGAAAAGAGGAGTATAATGAAGAAAATAAAATAGAAATATTCTAACAATCCCTCCACCACCACTCTATATGGCAGCAAGAGGAAATGGGTGGGAGGGGCCAAATGACATCCTGTGACATCACTTCCATAGAGTTTCAGAGAAATCCTAGGGCATTCCAAGATGTAGTAGTGTCCCTTCTAGTTATACAGCCAGAAGTGGCATCATGCCATGCCCCCACCCCTCACACCCTGCCCCCACTTACCTGGCCGGCAGGAGGGGCATGCACCTTCTGTGCACACTCTCTGGATCGGCCCAGTTTGGCCCAGTTCAGGGCCGCTGTGGAGCGTGGGAGCACTCCTCCACTCCACAGTGGTTTAAAATGGGCCTGATCTGCACCCAAATGGGGCCATTTTGGGCACTGCGGAGGGCAGGAGCACTCCTGCACTCCGCAGTGGCCAAAAATGGGCCAGATCCGCACCAAAACGGGCTCATTTCGGGCCCATTTGGGTATGGATTGGGCCCATTCGTGGCCACTGTGGAGGGCAGGAGCACTCCTGTGCATGTGCACCCCCCCCCCGAAAGGTGAGTGCCAGGCCCCAATCCCCCTACCGGGAGGTTGAGAGGGCCTGGCAACCCTAACTCCCACTCCCCCAGTCTCCTGAGGGTTGCCAGCTGAGGCCTGGCTATCCATGTTTCACTGTAACTGCTATACCACACTGACTCTCAAGACGACCTGAGACATCTGACAGCCTGGCTTAGAAAGTTACCAACAAATAGACACTAGTCCCCATGAATAAAAGTCAATACCTCAATATATCATATCAGTTTTATCATTCTTCAAGTGCAAGGTGCATTAACATCTGTAAACAGTAATCAATAAACTCTGTTACACTTATATGCCGCTGGCACCGATTAATCAACTACATATCACCAAAGTCCTAATACTATATCACATTCTCAAATATACTCATGAATATACACAGATTAAATTGATACAGACTTCATGAACAATATTCAATAAATATTGAATAAATATGTCAGAGTAAATAGTATAAATAGTATAAAAAGTATAAATAGTATAGAGATTGTGCTACAAATCCTCAGATGTAACTGCATGCAGACCTCAGTCTATCTGTTCCTGTGATGTAAGTAGGCGGTAGTAAATTTACACCTTTGTTGCAATGTGGGTGGATAAATAGTAGTGCTATCATAGGTAAGTTCAAGGTAAGTACATTGCCTCCAAAATAATTCTATCTATTCTTTTGTTCTAGGACCATCTGAAGGCTCCACTCCATCACTATGCTTCCACCATCCAAACCCCAGGGATGGAACAGGGTGCAACTTGATCTCAGATGTGTCTGACAGCCTGCTAGCTCAGATCCTGTTTTGTGTGTTCTTTTTCAAGGCAATAATATTCTGGTTCAAGTCATAAGTCTGCTATATTCTCCAGTGCTGCTTCCCCATTTTCAGCCACTCAAGTGAAGAAAAAAAAATCACATTCTCATCAGCTGGAAAACTTAAGACAAGATTCAAGGGCAAATTGTCAGCACTGATCCTCAGTATGTTCCTACCAGTTTTTCTGCTGGTGAAGAAAAGAGGACCACTTTCCCCCTTTGACCATGGAAAATGTTATGTTGGGTCTCGCGAGAACTCCGCAGATAACAATAGGCATGTGCATTGGATAGTGTCATAGGGAGGGTAATTAGGTCAGATTGTGTGAAAAAAGTTGTCCAATCCTCTTCAGCAAGGATGGAATCAGAATCAGATTTCATAGGTCAGCTCTGTTGCAAAACATATATGGGCCAAATTGGTTTACAACCAGACCGATGGCAGATCCATGTGTGAGGTCAGTGATGGGGTGACTTCATTGCTAGCCATGGACCAACCACAATGGTTCGGCTTTAACCTTTCTGAACTCTTCCCCTTTTCCTAGTGCCAATGTAGGCTTTGATGTTTAATCAATAAATTGGCATCCATTTCCACTAAACACATGGGGAGTGAGGGTTCAAATCACAAAGGACATTATTTAGGCAACCGCATCATTTCCCAAGATTTTTTTCCCCTCTCAAAATTATCAAAAGGGTAGAGGAACCTTTGCCATACCAAGTTCTCAGATTAGTCATTCATTACAAAAATGTAATACATAATCACCTTCCCTTTATTGCCACTTGAGAGTAGGGATTGCTCTTTGGCCAGGCACATGACTGGACCAGAGAAGCGCATGATGAGAGTCCAATGTGCTAAATGGAACAATGGAAGGAAGAATATTTTGATTGGAGCCCTGGAATAAACTCAAAAGTACAACCAGACATGATCATAAGGTTTTCAAGGTAAGAGATTAGGGATTTCAAAGTAAGAGGTAAAAGAGCTGGAAGAAGGTGGGGTGAAAATTGGTGGAAGGAACATTAATACTTTGAGATATGCAGATGACACCATGTTACTGGTAGAATATAGTGAAGACATGAAACGGCTACTGAGGAAGATTAAAGAAGAAAGGTCCAAAGCAGGATTACAGCTGAACATCAAGAAGACAAAAGTAATGACTACTGAGGAAATACACAATTTAAAAGTTTACGATGAGGAAATTGAAATTGTTTTCTATTTTCTATTTTCTATTCCTTGGCTCAATCATCAACCAACAGGGAGACTGCAATAAAGAAATCAGAAGAAGATTGAGATTTGGAAAAGCAGCTGTGAGGGAACTAGAGAAGATTTTTGAAGATAATGATCTCTCTCTGGGAACCAAGATCAAGATAATCCAAACTATGGTATTCCCCATTATTATGTATGGATGTGAAAGTTGGACAGTGAAGAAAGGTGACAGGAAGAAAATTGATTCATTTGAAATGTGGTTCTGGAGGAGAGTTTTGCAGATACCATGGACAGCCAAAAAGACAATCCAAGCCTGAATTCTCCCCAAAAGCTAAAATGACAAAACTAAGGCTATCATACTTTGGTCACATCATAGAATGACAAGATTCTCTGGAAAAGTCAATAATGCTAGGAAAAGTAGAAAGCAATAGGAAAAGAGGTAGACCTAAAATGAGATGGCTTGGCACAATAAAAGATGCCACATCCTCCAGTTTACAGGATCTTAGCAAGTCTGTTAATGATAAGATGTTTTGGAGGTCTTTCATTCATACGGTCATCAAAGGCCGGAGGCAACTTGACATCACATCACACACACATACACACAACCAGGCCAAGGAAGGAACACATAATGAGCAAGGTTAATGATGCAGATAAGGTTATAGTGGACTCAATATGGTTACCAAGAGTTCTTAGTCTCCAGATTTTGAAGATGTTGTAAAAGGGCAAGGACCATATTTATGCCATCATTCATCAGCAGTGCAGAAAATGCATGGAAAGTGGCCTTGGGCAAGGGATTTCATTCCCAAAGAATCTCTGGGCCAAACCACACATTACAGCAGCCACGGGTTTGATCCATGGCCACAGACACCATTTTAGAGAAAAAAATAGCCATTTAAAAATTGCAGTGAGGTCCCAATCCTGACCAGCCCATGGGGTGGCAGCACCATGCAATCTTGTTGCACCTCACCCCCACCCCAGCTCCAATTGTGTGGTCCCAACCCTCATTATATTTGTTTATTTAAATACGTGGATATTTCTAGCCTCCTTTTCTCTCCAGTGGAGACCCAAAGCAGTTTACAACATCGTTCTATTTTCTTCCATGTATATCCTCACAGTAACAACCCTTTGAAGTTGATTAAGTTAAGAAATGGAACGACTGGCCCAAGGTCATCCAGTATGCTTCCATGGCAGAGGGGGGATTTGAACCTGGGTCTCCCAGATCTTAGTCTGACGCTCTATCACTACACAATGCTGGCTGCACAGATATGCTTGAATTTTTTTTCAGTAAAGTCAAAAATATTTCCAAAGGTGGGATTTTCAGTTCCCTGCATTTTTGCCCCTCTTCATGACTAGCAAAACTGAAATAATTTATCAGAATAAGACAGATGATGTAAATGTAGTCAATTTGCATAATGTGCTTTACATAGCACAAAACTAAGATTGTCTGGCTCATAATTTTGTATTTTCAGAGTGAAATGCGGCATTGAAGATGAATATGAATTTGCTAAGTGTCCCTTTCTGTCTTTTTCTGTCTGCAATTTCATAGCTAGCAAGCCACTGTTGAATTTCAACTACGTCTAATTACAGCTGCCACCCAAATGCATTATACCCCAAGTCATTGGCGAGATGCTATATATTTTAATATTAGACACCATTTCTTCCCAGCTTCCCATTAGAATTTCAAAGCTCAGGATTTTTCATGGAATTGTATAAAAGCTAAGAATTTCCTATCAATTAACCCTGAACTTTTCTTCCATCCCTTTCTGAGTTCCAACCCTTCAGTGACTGAGATTGGAACTTTTTCCAGAATAAGCAGTATGATTTATCATGATAGGACAACGCGAGCAGAAAGCAAGAGAAGATGTGGACAGTAGAGATGGGCTCAAACTGGGAAAAAAATGAACCGTGCGGTTCGTGGTTCATCGCATTTCACGAACCACAAACCACAAATTTTCACAAACCTGTCCTGGTTCATGAACTGTTTCATTTAGTGTGTGAAAATGTCACATCCAGGTCAGCAAACTGTCATTTCCAGGTCAGCAGAAGGTCACTTCTGGGCCAGCAGAAGGCCACTTCCGGGTCAGCAGAAGGTCTGCAGGAAGTCCATCCCATATTGCCTAGGGAACTGATTGATCGGTGCCAGGCTGCCTGCAGTGACGAACCAAAAAACGAACCAAATGAACCAGCCTAAAGTTCATGGTGGTTCGTCAGAAATGGGCTCTGATGAACCGCCAGTTTGCGAACCACAAACCAACCCGGTTCGTCATGAACTGTGGTTCGTATTTCGGTTCATGCTCATCTCTAGTGTACTGTTTTTCATATTTCTCCATCTCTCTGTAAGGCTCAGAAGTCCACGAGACAGAAAAAGGGCCAAAAGCAGGGAAGCTTGAACATCTGCCAGTTCGCATCCTGTTTGCGTGTTGTGGACAGAGACTTGATTGTTCAATGATTGGTTTGATAGTTCATTGATGTATTCATCCACGTTCAACAGGTCGCTGCACTGTATGCCTTAACCATATTTCTTTCTTAAGCATGCAATATCTCATAATTGAATTTTTGTGCACAGCCCAGCAGACTTCTATTGACCCCCATCCTTGCTGCGTAAATGTTCCACTTGGCAAGCAATGGTTTACGTAGACAATTAGATCAACTGCAAATCATATAAAGAAGTCATCAGTCAAAACTGTATTTCAATAAATTCCTACCCTTCACTGTTCATCTAATGGCTTCCAATCACTTTGAACGGGCAGCATCTTTGCACATGTGCACTTTTGCAAAAACCTGACGTAAACCATGAGCAGTAGGTGCTCATGACGCTTCAGCACAGTTTAGGCGACTGACTGTAATCTGATCTGTATCTTTGAACACAGTAAATTTGACTGTTGAATGCATGTGTGGTGAAATTCGCAGAATCCCTAATCAAAAGGAGTGGTCCAGAAGCTCATATACTATATTACAAGGGTTTGCAAACAATGGCTACAAAGCCAAATGTGGCTCAGTACGGAGTCAAATACGAATCTTTAAAATGAAATCTCTCCGTTAAAATATGTTAGATATAGTTAGGATGCTAGAACAACCAGAATGCGAAGGGAATGGCAGGCATAGATTTTTTTTGTGGGACTAAAGGACTCCTTAGAGTTGGTTCACACAAAGGGAGAGGGTAGCGGTGAACAGTTGCCAGACATCCAGGGCTGGATCAAGGGGGGCAGGGGGGGTAGTCTGCCCCCGGCGCCACCAGGGAGGGGGCGCCGGGAGCAGCTGCCAGCTGCCAGAGGGCGCGGACAGCAGCACGGGCAGCCTCGCAGCCCCCCACGCTGCCTTTTGCCTGCCCCGCAGGACAGGGGGCAGCCGGCTTGCCGCGCACCCTCTGTCCTGCAGGGCAGGCAAAAGGCAGCGCAGGGGGCTGTGGGGTTGTCCGTGCCACTCGCCTGTCCTGCGGGACAGGTGAATGGCGCAGGTGGCCACGCTGCCTTTTGCCTGCCCTGCAGGGCAGGGGGTGCACAGCAAGCTGGCCGCCCCCTGTCCCATGGGGCAGGCGAAAGGCAGTGCGGGGTGCTGTGAGGCCGCCTGCACCGTGCGCCTGCCCCGCAGGACAGGGGGCGGCCGGCTGCCCCCTCTCCTGCGGGGCAGGCAAATAGCATGGGTGGCCACGCTGCCCTTTGCCTGCCCTTCAGGGCAGGCGGTGCGCAGCAAGCCGGCCACCCCCTGTCCTGCGGGGCAGACGAAAGCAGCACGGGGGGCTGCAAGGCCGCTCGTGCCATTTGCCTGTGGGGAGGCGAATGGCGCGGCCGGCTTCCCAGCCCGACACTCTGCCTCCGCCACCCCGCCCCGCATGGTGATGTCACCGAAGTGACATCATCACACAGCGCGGGAGCGCCTCAGCCTAGGGTTGCCCCCGGCGTGGGCAACCCTAGATCTGGTGCTGCAGACATCCAAGTGTGAAATGAGCCCGGATTTATGCTAATGTCCTAAAACATTCATGTGGGCTACTCCTGGGGATATTTATTATTTACTGCGAGACCTCACGTGTGCCATTTCTAATAAAGAACTCACACAAACAACTAGTGTTTGGGCTGCAGAAACGTATGGATTATTATGCTTGCCAACCTTCAGGTGGGACCTGGTGATCTCCTGGAATTACCACTGAGCTCCAGACAACAGATCAGTTCCCCTGGAGAAAATGGCTGCTTGGGACGGTGGACTCTATGGCATTATACCCTACTGAGATCCCTCCCCTCCCAAACCCTACCCTCTTTAGGTTCCACCCTCTCAAATCTCCAGGAATTTTACAACATAGTTCTGGCAGCCCTCATAATTTATTATTATAATAATATTAACGAACACATGGGTCATCGGTAATGTTAAGTTGTATATTTTCAGTGATACAAATGGGCTCTCTTCTACTGGCTATTTTCTTATCTCTTTGCTCTGAATGTTGACATCTTTTGGGCTCTTTGATTATAAATGGTTACTGAGAGTCTCTCTCCACAAGATGCTTTGGCACATGTTCATCAAGTGTAGGGAGATGCAATGTTGGCTGAGAAGCATAGTTTAAAAAGACAGAGCTGGCAGAGATTGCTCCTCAGAGGGCTTGTTAATTTCATCTTCACCTCCCAAAGGCTCTGTCAATTTCACCTCTCCAATCTGAAACTATGTGGGATCATAACCAGAGGGCAACAAGGAATGGAAATGGGCTGGAGCTGCCTTCCAGAGCCAGGCTTGGACCTGGAGAGGTTATAATGGCCTGAAGTTTCCCTTCTGACATTTCACAGCCGCTTCACACAGCTCCAGTGTATAGCAAAACCTTTGCCCTGCTGCTGGCTCTGTCTTTTAAAACTACCCTTCCCGGCAAACATTGCATCTCCCGACACATGTTCTTCACATGTCAGATGTCTCATGCTGAGAAACTCTGAGCACTCTATAATATTTTGTCCTATACATTATGAACTCAGGATATTACATGCTCTTTTATCTTGTGCCTTACAAAGCCAGGATATGCCTGGTATTGGGCATCACAGGTCTGGGACGAAGGTCACTGGCCATGATAGTGAATTCCTGTGCCCGCCGAACCAATCCTGAACACCTGGCAGGCCCAGGACAGCAATTTGTTCAGCTCCTAGTCGAACAATCACTCCTTTGCTGGCTATATTAAGATCAAGTGGCCTGGCTCCAAAGTATTACCTTGGAGGATTATGGAAGCATTATCCAAGTGTGATTAATAGGCAAGTGAAACGTTTACGTTCCTGGCACACTGTCTAGCTCTGAGTACTGGAGGCGAGGACAGCTTATTTTAACCTTGAGCCGGAATCAAGAAAGGGTGCATCTTTAGGGAGGAGTGTGACAGTTAGACAGAAACATAGAAACCGTAGAGCCGGAGTCCCAAGGGTTATCTAGTCCAGCCCAGGAGATTCCTGGAGACTTGGAGGTGGAGCCAGGAGAGGATGATATTTGGGGAGGGGAGTGGCCCCAGCAAGGTATGATGCCTTACAGTCCACCCTCCAAAGCAGCTATTTTCTCCAGGGGAACTAATCTCTGCAGTCTGTAGATCAGTTTTAATTCCAGGAGAGCTCCAGGACCCTCTAGGAGGTTGGCAACCCTATCCCCAAGTGACAATGCCGGTGCTGCCACCGCCACCACCACCCTGCTCAGTGCCCAGAGGAAGTTAGTAACCTTCCAGGATCCCTGGTCAATCTGGCCCAGAAGAAAATTCCTTCCTGACCCCAAAGCAGTATCAGCAGGCAATTTATTCTGTTGAAGAATTTTTCATACCAAATAGAGAAGCCCCCTTTCATTACAGCAGGTTCGCTGGTAATTAGAGTTATTGCAAGCTGTGGGTTGCATGAGGAATTGCAAAGGCGAAGGATAAAATGTCTGGACGCTGTTCCCTTCAAATCTCCTCCTCTAGGGTTTGGTGATCCTCCAGGCGTTTAAGCAGGGTTTTTTGTTTCTCTGTCCCATTCTGCACTTTTCTTTCACCTGAACTGCTCTCAACTTTCCACACAGGGCTTTTTTTCTGGGAAAAGAGGTGGTGGAACTCCGTGGGTTGCCCTCAGAGAAAATGGTCACATGGCTGGTGGCCCCACCCCCTGATCTCCAGACAGAGGGGAGTTGATATTGCCCTCTGTGTTGCTCAGCAGTGCAGAGGGCAATCTCAACTCCCCTCTGTCTGGAGATCAGGGGGCGGGGCCACCAGCCATGTGACCATTTTCAAGGGGTTCCGGAACTCCATTCCCACGCATTCCCCCTGAAAAAAAGCCGTTTCCACACCTCCTGAACCATGCTCAATCTTTGTCAGGCCACTTTGTCTAAACATTTACAAAATCATATTTTTATACCTATCTGGGGAGTCCCTACAAGTATGTGCAAAGCCCTTCCTTGTCTGGAAGTAATTTGGATTTGCTGCTTTGATGCGTGATATGAGCCACTCAATTGACTATTAGGTATAGTGATGATGGATCTCATACCCAGAGTCTAGACTATTCATTCATTGCATGGAAGGGTTGCTTTGACACATTTTCAGTACAATCCTAAGCAGAGTTACTCCAGTCTAGGCCTATTGATTTCGTGTCTTGTTAACCCACTATGTTTGTCTTGTTAACCCACTATGGTAAACCACCTGGTCCTCAGCTCTTATCTTTTCCCAGTTCTCTTAATCTGCTGACTACAGTCCTAGCCTTGGCACTGGGAAGGTTGTAGCTCCACCATCCACTCTTCCTGTCATGTGACTCCAGTGCCATGGAACTTCTTGTCACATGCTTTTAGAATCTTGGAGGCTGCCATATGTGGATGACTGGTTGTAAGGATATAATGGAAGAGACATGTATGCTGTTGTGACGGACTCAGCTTCAGAGGCTGAGATTTCCAGTCAGTGAGCTATGATTGACATGTTTCCTTCCCCCTCTCCATGTGGCTAGCCTGAAATGGCAGTTGGGGATGGAAGGTTGGGGAAGCTGGCAGTTGGAGTTGGAGGGAAAACAAGAGAGGGAAAGGGAGTTGGAGCCTGGCTTTGGACCAGAGAGGGTCAGCCAGAGAATCCTCTGTGATTTGTGAAGCACTTTTAGTCCTAGGACCAAAGTGGGGGAAACCAGCACAAACCCCTACTTAGACTCAATGGGAACTAGTATAGAGGGCCATGGAAGGAGGAAGAAAAGTGTCTCCCCTTCAGTGCCAGGAACAGGATTATAGTTCACCGCTATAACACCTGCCCAGGATCTGGGAAGGGTCTGTCTCTGTGGAGCGCCCTTGAGTCTGGAGAGGAGGGAAAGTCATGCTGTGTTTGTGTTGAAGTATCTAAAGTGTAACATCTGTGAAGCCGTGTGAACCTCCAAAAGCAGCCTGTAACCGAATGTTTTGTGCCTCACACCAGAGAAGTTGTTATACCAAAACCTTTCTGTCATTCCGTTCAAACACCTGCCTACCTGCCTTTTAAGTTCAACTTCTGTTAACAAACCTTCAGTTACATTTTTGAACCTTCCCAAGCCACATGTGCCAGTTTCTGATAAAAGGAAGCGCAACCCCCTAATCTGTCCCCTATTAAGACTCGGCTGGGTAACCAAAATGTAATATTCATAAGGGTGGGACAAAAAAGAACGTTGAAGCTCAATATCAACCACGTTACCAAAGGCTGCCCAGCCCAGCATAAGCTTACAGAGGAGGAGGTTTTACCTCAGGGTAGGGGAAGGTCAGTCCAAGCCTGAGTTTGACGTGGGTTTGTGGCAGCTGTCTAGAACTCTTCAGAAGAAAAGTGGGATAAAACTGCAATAGAAAAAAAGAGAGAGAGAAATTCCTGTTGTTTCTGTGTTCGCGAGCACCCTGGGCTGCAGCTTTTTCCCGCTGCTATTTTGCCAATCTTCTTTGTCTTCACTGACCTCTGCCTCGTTTGCCCTTGCTTGCTGTTTAATCCAATAAATCGCGGCAATGCAGGTGGTTTTATTTATGAATACCTATGAGATCATTACATCAGATGACTCATCAAGCCGTTGTTGGCAACAACAACAACAACAACAACGACGACAACAACAACAACAACAACAACAACAACAACAACAACAATAATGTGACTCCACGATGCAAATAGAAAAAGAAAGCGGCAGCTTGAATGTGTCTATAAAGAATGCCCCAAATTGTTGCCCTTTTCAAAAGTGAGAAAAATGAATATGAAAAGGTTATTAATTTGCGATCAAAATCTGCAGTCACTGTTGAGGGCTGCTTAAGGAATAAGGTCACACTGATGCTTGTTACTTAGAGGCTCTCTACACAAGACATCTTACACAGGGACCCTCAAGTGAAAGATCTTACACTTGTTCTCCCCTTGTGGATACACAGGCACTGCTAGGGAGACAGAAGACACTTGAATATAAGACCACACAGGAAGTAAGTCAGTTGACCATCACCGTGTAAGATGTCTTGTGCAGAGAGACACTTAGGAAAGAAATAGAATTTCTTTATTGTAAGATACTAGATAAGAAAGGCACAGTAAAGGCTTCTAACCTGCTATCTAAACTATCGTGGAGAGAGTGATTGTAGAAACCATGCCCAGCCCTCATGGTGGATGGAGGAAGAGAAAGGAAGTGACTGGAAGGAAAACACTGAGAATAGAATTCTGGGTAACAAAGGGACAGCTACAGGAGTGGACAAATGAAAAGTCAGGAAGCAGTCTGTCTAACCTCTATTGACTCTCTACTGTCCTCCCCTGAGACTCCAATGCCTGTGCTAGCATTAAGCAACGTTGCTCCCAAACCAATTTGGACCCAAGAACGCTTGGTAAAATTAGTCCCCCAAAGACATGTGCGACTACAAGTCAGGGTGGGAGTCCCGAACCTGATAACATGTCCCATGTATCATCCAGTTTGGTCCTTAGAATGCTTTCAAACAGGAGGAGTGTTGTGTAATGGTTAGAGTGCTGGTCTAGGAATGGCAAGAACTTGCTTCCTTTCTCCACTCTGCTATGAAGTTCTCTGAGGTGATCTTGGGTCAGTGATTTCCTCTCAGCCTCACAAAGCTGTTATGAGGATCTAGTGGAAGAGGTGGAGAAACATTTGTGCTTCCCCTGAAGGCAGTCGGGAGAAGGCATTCTGCTTTATCACAGAGATATCCCTGAAACAATATGTTCTATGCTGCCCAAGTAGTTCATTATAACTAAAGTTCACTCTACGTCAGTACTTTCAAACTGGCTGGCTCTAACTATAAATCTGATTTTTTTTCTTATTTAGGGTGCTTGTAGTTTATTAATGGGGCTACAAAACCTGTTTGCTTGAAACGTAATTAAAAGTCTGTAATTTTCGTTGCCCATAATTTTTGTTGCCCCGAAATTGTCTCTTTCATCTGCTTGTGTTGCCGTAATCTTAAAATAAATTCTTCCTGGAGTTAAGAACAGCCTGACCTTATAAATAAGGGGGCAGGGAGAAAACCCAGCTAACTAGCTTGGCACAAATTGCAATCTGAGGCCATTTTAATCTTCCGCTTGCTTATTCCGTGCATCTCAAATGCTTCACCAATCCTCTCAGTATTTAGGATGTCTGCTCGGGCAGACCTGACCTGACTTTGCCCTCTGCAATCTGACTTCCGTGATCCGTATGCCAGAAGCTCTTGTGAAAAAAGGTCAACATTCCCCCTATTAGGATTTAAAGAGCGCAAATCTATCTATCCTTGTATTAAGTAGCCAAGGATCAGCCCCCTGGTGGGTTAAAAAACCCACACAAAGGGGCCTGCCATGGCTACAATTTAGAGTTCTGCACGGGGAAGTGGGGTGGAGTAGGGAAATGGAATCCCTTCTCCAAATCCTTATGGGTTTATATATTTTATATCAAAGATAATTCCCAACATTCCAATTAGATGTAATAAAGAAACAGAATTTGGAATAGGCCTATGGAAACAAGAGCAACCTTGATTCACAAGGGGGCTAGACTACCAAATTCTCCAATGAAACAGGTTTTAGGGAGGTGTATGAACCAGCATATGAATGAACCAGCATATGATTGAGAATAGCAAGGGCAAGAAGAAGCTGGGCAGTTGTCAAGTTCCAGGTGGAAGCTGGAGTTTTCCCAGAATTATAGCTGATCTCCAGACTATGGAGAGCAGTTACCCTGGAGAAAATGGCTCCATTGGTTGGTGGACTCTATGGCATTCTAATCCCCTCTTCAAGCCCCGCCCTCCCCAGGTTCCACTCCCAAACCTCCAGAAATTTTCCAGCTCAGAATTGACAAATCTCTGGACTTTCTTTATGAGTGATGAACTTTCCATGGCTTCTTTTTAAAAAACTATCTTTATCAGCCATAAGTTCTGTAACATGCCCTGGACTTTTCAGTTCTGCACAGGTAGCTGACCTGTATTCTTTATTCTTTCACACACTGTGTAAGAACCAAGACATCTTTTTATTCACTTCTAAATGGAGAGATTTTGAAATATATATAAAACAAACGAAAAGGGAGGGGGAAAGCTTACTTCTCACAAAACAGTTTCTCTTTCCATCTGAAATACGAGAAAGTGCTTACGTCGCTATCTTTTCCATCTGTCTAAGCATGGAAGCAAATCACTGGTTTAAATATTAAGATAAACATTCAGATTCTGTATATGTTACTCTTTCATTTGGATTTTCAAGGACTGACAAACGTACCATACAGTAAAGCCTCTGAAAGGGGAAAGCCATGCAAACTTGCCATCTCAAGGGCTTGTGCAGAACATGCTTTGGACTTTCTGCCTAAGATGTCACAGCAGTCTTAATTTAGAGTGACAGTTTTCCAAAAAGAGCCAGAGTTGTATAGTGGTTAGAGTGTTAGACTCGGAGGATCTAGGAGACCCAAGTTTGAATCCCCTCTCTGCCATCAAACCTTGGGCCAGTCACATTCTCTCAGCATAACCTACTTTACGGGGTTGTTGTGAAGATAAAATGGAGCAAAGGAGAATGATGTGAGCCACAAAGAAACAAACTGAAGATACACCAACCCCAGCAGAAGTGGGAACGGACTGGAAAACAAACCAAAATTTTGCATGGACCGGGCCCGTTTGGCGTTCGCCCAGCAGTCAGCTGGAGCAGGTGGGGGGTTAGAGCACTCCCGGTGGCCTGGACTGATGAACCAGTCGGTTTGCGAACCAGGGCTGGAATGTGAAAAGTTCGTGGTCTGTGGTCCATAAAATGCCACAGACCACAGACCCATGGTCCGTGGGTTTTTCCCGGTCCATGCCCCCCCCCACCCCAGTAATGATGCCCAGTAATGTAATTTTCAGGAAATGCTGGGGAGGTAATTAAATCCCAAAGAATGATAATTCAACTTTTGCCACAAGTTCACAAACCTCCTCCAAAAGGCAAATTCCTTGTTCTGTTTCAAGCATAAAGTCAATAAGAGGTTTCCATATGGGCCGATTCCTTTTTTTTTTTTTTTTTGTAAAATTTTTATTGGGTTAGAACATTAATATTTTTACATTACATTGCATTCAATTATCCCCTAATTTTTCGTTTCTAACCCCCTCCCTTTCCCCCCCTTTTGTTGACTTCCAACAGCTTTCCCACCCTCTGTCCCTTTTCCCTTACTTCTATTAATTTCCTCTATCTAAAACAAATATATATTCTCCATTATATTAAGCAGTACATCTTTAACTCTTTTACTTACTAAACATCCAAACTATACTTCTTTAGATAAACAATTTATCCCATTTTCCAGTTTTGAATATTTCTGTATGTCATAAACCATAAAAATTTCCCACATTTAAATCAAACAATTTGATTTGTTCTCTCTATATTAATCATTTCTTCTTTTTATAGTATTTCTATATAACTCATCACATAGTCAGTCATTTTAACTCTTCTATACATTCAGTTTGGTGCATATAAGTCTTATCAAGTAAAAAAAAAATATTGTTAATTACTCAATCCTCATGTTTAAACCGTTAATTATTCTCTATCAATATTCTATCAATTAACCTTTACATATCTATATATATCTCAATCAATTAATTAATCTAACTGCTTATAAATTCACATTTCTCTTCCTCCCCCGGTAAAGTCACCCCTCTCTTTTATACTTTTATTGTACTTCAGTAGTTCTCAAACTGCCACAGTTTTCCTCCCACCTCCCACTTCTTCTCCAGATATTGTTTCAGCTTCTCCCAGTCTGTGTTAAACTGCCCTGAGTCCAGATCTCTCAGTTTTCTTGTCATCTTGTCCATTTCAGCCATATACAGCAATTTGTAGATCCAATCTTCAATAGTTGGCACTTCTTGTACTTTCCATTTCTGCGCATACAAAAGTCTAGCTGCTGCAGTCATATAAAATATCAACGTCCTATGGTGGGCTGGGATTCCCTCCATTCCCAAGTTTAGCAGCAGGAGTTCTGGGTTCTTATTTATTTGAAACTGTAAAATTTCACTCATTTCTCTTATTATTTCCCCCCAGAACTGCCTAGCTACCTCACACGACCACCACATATGATAGAGGGAGCCCTCATGCTTTCTACATTTCCAGTATTTATTAGAAGTGTTCAAGTTTCCTAGCGCAATCTTCTTTGGTGTCATGTACCAACGATAGATCATTTTGAAAATGTTCTCTTTAATATTAATACATGTCGTTGTCTTCATTGTAGTTTTCCACAAGTATTCCCATGCCTCCATTGTTATTTCTTTATTAAAATTTATAGCCCATTTCACCATTTGTGTTTTAACTGTCTCATCCTCGGTATACCATTTCAACAGTACTTGGTATACCTTGGATATTCTTTTCTTGTCCTCTTTAAAAAGGGTCTGCTCTAGTTCCGAATTCTCTGTTCGTATACCTCCCTTTACAGAGTCCGAGTTATACAAATCTCTGATCTGTCTATACTGGAACCAATCGTAGTTCGGTGATAGTTCCTCTTGCGTCTTTATTCTAAGTTTAGACACTTCAGTTTTAGTTATTTCTTTGTACGTTAAACATTGTTGTTCATTATCAACAGCTCTCGGATCTATCACCTCGTATGGAACCACCCACAAAGGGGTTCCTTCTTGTAGGTAAATTCTGTACTTCTTCCAGATTGTATATAAACTTCTCCTTACAAAATGGGCCGATTCCAGACGACTAACCTGAAGGCGCTGCATGCCACCATGTTCCGGATCGCGACGGGGGAAAACGCGAAATATAGCGTTTTCTCGCACAAGTTTGGCACGACGTGGGTTTGTGGCAGCTGTCTAGCACTCTTTGGAAGAAACTCGCGCGAGAAAATGCGATATTTCGCGTTTTCCCCATCGCGATCCGGAACATGGCAGCATGCAGCGCCTTCAGGTTAGTTGTCTGGAATCGGCCATGGTTAAATCTTTATCTGAAGTCTTTTCTCTAATCAAAGTTGTTAATTTAGCCAGCACAGCTTCATTTTCTCCAGCCATTCTACTACTGTAGGTAATGTTGAAGTCTTCCATTTTTTACCATATTGCAGTCTCACTGCTGTTGTCATGTGCAGAAACAATGTACCATAAGTACTTTCCAACTGTTTGTCCATTAAACCCAACAAAAACGTCTTTGGTTTCATTTGATACGTTCTTTTGAAGATTAAGAAGAAAGGAGAACTAGTTAAGTGTTAATGTTAAATTTAGTCTAGAACATGTATCAGCTTTCAATTGCTTGAAATGGAAAATTGATATATATTCCGACTATTTAGATTTTCCTTCTCTTTCTTATTTTATTTTATTAGATTTTCTGTGAGAGGGTTTCAATCTCCTCTTTCTTTTTTATTTTTATTCTATTTTTGTTGTTGTTGTTGTTGTTTTCTGGTTTGCATACTTCTACTTAGTCCTTTTCCTTTCTTTTTTTAACTGTATGTTTTGAAATTTTGAAAATTATGAAATTTTGAATAAAAGTTATTTAAAAACAAACAAACAAAAGGCAAGCTCCAAGACGGAGTGGGGTGGGGATTGACCTGGAAACAGCACTTCAAAGGAGGCACCCTCTCTGCTAAATCAGAACAGCTGAGCCATATGTTTCTAAAAGTCCTTTGTCAGTGCCCACTGAGGGCAACCTTTTTTTTGCTTTCCTGACTTCTGAAACTGTGAATGCACACCCACTTTCAAATGCCATTCTTGGGTTTAACCAGCAGAGCTGAACGGCGATTCATCATTCTTTACTCAGAGATCAGAGTCATCATGAGTTTGAAGGTGGGATTGGCTTTCCTTGAGAGGTGAACATGAGCAGGAAGAACTGGGTTGGTGGGAAGTAATCGCCATCTCTCTTTTCCCCGTTCGTATTCCCATGGCAATTTTGGCTTTCCGCAATGCCATTTTTGCACACGGCCCCATTGCTATCATTAGCTCTGCCATCACTTCCCCACCACTTCCCTAAGCAAGAACAAGAACAAGAGATTTTATTGTATATGGCCATAGCGGCCTTCACAACCAAAACCTTGCATAATAAAACATGCATACAAATATAATTCGAGTAAAATGCATTTTTGCCAAAAATGTCAACAACTTTAAAATCAACTGGTTTCTAACAGACAAAAAGGCAACAATCTGTATCAGTTGTTTACCTTCCTAGTTGCCACATTTACTCTTATTTTCCTGGCAGCCAGGGCATAGAGTGCCATCCTATTGGGAATAAAAGGATCTGTATCTGAGAGTATGAAATTTAATTTATCTCTAAGCAGTGAGGTAGTTCAGAGCCAAAGTACACCAAGATCTGTGGCTGGACTCTCACAGGGCTGATGCTTTTGTAAGGGGTCCAAATCGGAACAGAGCCGGCCCGTGGCTTAGAGGGATTAAGCTGCCTGTTCACCATTCTGGCAATTTAAGTCAAACCCCTGAAGCTACTACTTGGCTTACAGGGGGTGGGAGGGTCTTTTAATAAAGAAAAACATCAAGACGATAAAATCTTGAGCAGAGAAACAGAGCAGGCAGCAATGGGTAAGCCACTCCCCCTCACATTATTTTTCATCTACAAAGCATGTCCTGAGCGGCTTTTCTTCTTGCACAGTTTCAGGTGCGTGCTCATCCTCGCAAACATATGTTCACAACCTCACAGCAGCCAGGGAGGAAGAGAAAACCTAAATCACAAAAATGGAAAGCTCCCCATTCTCCTCCCCTCTCCTCAACTCAGTTTTCTAGTCACTCTCGCCCAAACTGGGTTTTTTTTTTAAGTACACGGTGGGCTTTCATTACAAATATTTGCATGAAAGTTCTATAAAAGTACTGAAAAGACCCTTCACTTACCACCTTCCATCCAGTAGGTGAAATCAGTTAGCATGTAACGGGAGTGGATATTCCTTTTAGTCCTGAAATTTTGCTTTTAGATCACTGGCCAGATATTCCGGAGCAAAAATTCAAGAGAAGTTTTATTTCTCTGTTGGTAGCCACAGCCAGGCAGACTATAGCTTCTTGTTGGAAAGACTCTGCAAAACTTACACTTGAAACATGGTATGATAGGATTTGGGAAAGTTATATTACGTCTCAAATTACTAAAAAAAAAATAATGGGAGATTCTTTGCTTTCTAAATTTAATCACATGCAAATTTATTGGGATCCAGTTATTGCTTATTTTAGAATTAATAATGTTATACCAAATCGTTCTGATTATAAGGTATGGATGTCCAATTAAATAGGTTTATTTTATCTCCTATAAATATTGGATTCTGAAATTTGTAAATGGTGGTATTAGACAAAAGATTAATATTGAAACTATTAGTACTCTGTTGTGTAGCTACTTCATTTTTTTGTATTTGGGTACTTCAGGTGGAATGTTAGTCTATTGATTTATAAACTTATCTCACAATTTTAAAAAGCATGTAAACTTCTCTGTTTAGCCCTGATCCTGTGGAATTTTTCCATCCAGGGAAAATGGGAGACCCAAGATGGCCTTGAGAACTGCTGTAGCATAATGGTCAAGTGGTTGGGATGCAAATCGGCACTTCGCTGATTCGAATCTCACTTCTGCCATGAACTCACAGGTGGCCTTGAGTAAGCCACTGCTCTCCGCCTCAGCTCCCCAGCTGCATTGTGGGGATAATAATAACGCTGACTTCGTTCAGCTCTCTGAGCAAGGCAATGATCTCTCCAGAAGGACAGTATATAAGTGCAGTTATTATTATCATTACTATTAATGAGAGTTGCTGTAGCATAGTGGTGAAGTAGTTGGGCTGCAAATCAGCACTCTGCTGGTTCAAATCCCACAAGTGTGTGAGCTCAGCTGCTCCTCTCAGCCCCAGCTCCCCAGCTGGATTATGGGGATAATAATAACACTGACCTTGTTCACTGCTCTAAGTGGGTCTATAATCTGTTTAGAACAATGGTATATAAGCACACTGCTGTTGTAGTTTCTATATGGTTTTCCTTTCTGTGACCAGAGATATGTACAAATGTGCAAGAGAGTGGGTGTGTGACTCGAGACAAGGTGATGTTTTAAATCTTGCTTATTATTGTTCGGTTGTGTTTGGTTTAGAAGTGAACATTTGCCACTTTGATTCTCTCTGAGGAAAACGACATGAACATCCTTGTCTTCAGTGTTTCTAAGTCAGAAAAAGAAAGCAGCGGTCCTCAAAGAACCGTTTAAAAATAAATGTTGGAAAGACGTGGTTTGTCCTGGGTTATGTTTTCCTTCCTTCCTTTCTTCCTTCTTCAAGCAAAACACAGAAAATGATGCGAGTTGGGCGAGGAACTATAGCAGGCAACTGAGTTTTGCTTCAAGCTGAACGCTGGTTACAGATTAAAATGCTCTCAAAACAAGAGGGCATAATCAGAAGTTCTAGCTTTTTCCTGTTGGTGCTTGTTTGTTCCCTGGCCTGTGGAGCAGAAGCAGACTGGGAGTTCTCTGCTAGCTATCAATCAGCCTTAGAAAGGAAAGGGGAGAGTCAGTGTTTATGCACCGAAGTCTCCTGCCAGCAAATTCTTCCATATTCATTCCAAGTTTCAACATCCAATCCCTATGTGAATTCCTTTGCTTGGGTAAAGATTTTCCTACATGGAGGTTCTGCTCTGGCTTCCCGTCTAACCGGGAGAAGGGATTTTGGAGCAGTCACACGATACTATCTCTTAATTGTCCATCTTCTGAGAGCCAAGCTACAAGTGACGCCTTACACAGGTTGGACACTTGTCATCTTACCGCAAGTTTTGATGGGAAATGTAGGCATCCTGGTTTTACAACTTGGCTCTCCATTACAGCTGCAAGACCAGGATGCCTACATTTCCCATCAAAACTTGAGGGAAGCTGACAAGTGTCCAACCTGTGTCAGGCATCACTTGTAGCTTAGCTCTGTATTTCTCACTCCTATGCAACGAATCCTACCTGAGTCTGATTTGGTATGATCTTTTGAGAAAGGTCACAGAAGGAGGCAAGGATCTGTTTCGGGGAGGTCCTGCCCAGTTTGGTGTAGTGGTTTGGTGTAGTGGTTAAGAGCATGGGACTCTAATCTGGAGAGCCAGGTTTGATTCCCCACTCCTCCACAAAGCCAGCTGGGTGACCTTGGGCTAGTCATGAATCTCTGGAACTCTCTCAGCCCCACCCACCTCACAGGGTGATTGTTGTGGGGTAATAATAAAACTTTGTAAACCGCTCTGAGTGGGCATTAAGTTGTCCTGAAGGGCGGTATATAAATCGAATGTTATCGTTATCGTTATCGTTATCGTTATCGTTATCGTTATCGTTATCGTTATCGTTATCGTTATCGTTATCGTTATCGTTATCGTTATCGTTATCGTTATCGTTATCGTTATCGTTATCGTTATCGTTATCGTTATCGTTATCGTTATTATATCAGCACCATTTCCTTGCCTTACCTTCCCCTGCAGCTGCCATGCTTTCCCCACATCACTGGGAAGCTTTTTCTAGCCTTTTTCTAAAAAAAAAAGTAATTGATATACTTCTATAACATTAAGCTACAATAATATAGGACCCGAAGCAACGGGCTTAAATTACATGCACAAAGGTACCAGCTGGATATTAGGAAAAACTTTTTCACGGTCAGAGTAGTTCCAAGGTGGAATCATCTGCCTAGGGAGGTGGTGAGCTCCCCTTCACTGGCAGTTTTCAAGAAGAGGCTGGACAAATATTTGTCAGGGATGCTTTAGCCTCATCCTGCACTGGGCAGGGGCTTGGACTAGACGGTCTGTATGGCCCCTTCCAACTCTGTGATTCTGTAACATGTCTGGTTTTAAGTTACAGCAATATGTCAAATAACATAATATTATTATGTCAATTACCAGGGGTCATTTCGTAGAAAAAAAGCTGGAGGAACTCATTAGCATAGCTCATTAGCATATGCCATGCCTCTTGCCATCGCCGGAGGCATGTCATTAGTATAACTGATTTGCATATGCCACACCCCCTGACATCACCTATTCTGGCTGTTTTGGACTCACTCCTGGCCATTCAGGGCTGAAATTGGGGCCAAAATGGCAAAAAGGGGCTGAAAATGGCTGAAAAGGGGCCCAAAACGGTCAGGATTGGGCCACTGATGAGCAGGAGAGTGATCCACCACCCAAGACCCAATCTGGGCCGTTTCTACCCCAATCCAGGCCGAAACGGGCCCCTAATGGCCAAAAGTCAGGTGAGTGGGGCCACCTTACATGTGACCTCTTTGGGAAACTGCCAGAACTGCGTTCCTGTGCGTTCCCCCTCGAAATGAGCCCTGTCAATTACCATTATTTTAAACCTGAAAAAGCTCTCCAGAGGTGGGGGTGGGGTTTGCTGGGACAAGGAAAGTGGAGGGGAAACAACCATGTGGACCCACCATTCACAGTTGATTCCACACACGTTGGACAATGCACTTCCAATCCTCTTTAGAGATCATTTGGAACTGAATTTTTTATGTGTGAAACAAAAAATCCACTTCAAAACGATTGCTAAAGTGCATTGAAAGTGCATTATCTAATGCGTGCGGAATCAGTCTTGGAATGCCTACGCATTTATAGCAACAATGGATGGAAGACAGACAGTCAGTACCACATGGGTGCAGCTTATGTAAAGTCCCTTTACTGACATGAACGGGACTTTGATGCATGAAATTGCTGAGTGCATGCACTGGAGTGTATGACCATCCCTGGAACAAGATATCTAACGAGGCATGCCAACAACATGGAGAAAATATCCTCTCCCTTTAATAGTGACATACTGGGATATTATTTACCAGGTGATAATGCTGTTGAGTTCCATACCATGAAAAGCCTCATTTGTCCATTTTCATACATGAAGCCTTTATTAAAGGGACAGGACATTTTTCTCCAGGGCTGTTGGCAACCATACATCTAACTAAACCATAAATCTGAGTGTGCAGGAATTTATGAAAAAAAATGTATCTGACCAATGCATGCTTCAGAATGTGCATGAATCTCTGGAACAAGAAGTCTGAACACTGTATGCTTGGAGTTGGACAGGAAATGGACTGAAAGATTTTTGCATGCGATTTCAGATAAGCTTCATATTACTTTTGTTAAGAGTACACACACACACATACCCTTCTGAGGGGGGAGAAATCTAGAGGTAGTGCTGCAAAGTTTTGTTTCCTTTGGATGAGTTCAAGTGATTCGTGGTGTCTTCCTTGTATGTATACAGGGGTGGCGCAAGGGTTTTCGGCGCTCGCAGCCAGCCGGGTCCCTCCCCCCACATGCGCTCCGGCCTGCGTGATGATGTCACGTATGATGTCATCACAGAAGCATGCATGCCGCCGCCGGCCCAATCGCTGTGGCAGGCGGCTCTGACAGTTTGCGGGTGGCCTCCGAGCTCTCCCGCTCGGTTGCCTGCTCCACTGCAGATGCCTGCCTGCAGTGGCTGCACCTGGTCAGGGGCGTGTGCTTGGCGGCAGCGGCAGTGCAGGGTGGGAGGGATAGGAGGCTGCAGCTCTGTGGCGTGCACTCCCGCCCACTGCGCCTCCTCCGGCGCTCCCTCTGGCACCCCGCACCTGAGGCCACCACCTACTTGGCCTCAATGGGCATGCTGGCCCTGTATGTACACACTTAGGAACTAAAAACAGCACTCCTTGGAGCAGACACTGCAACTATTAATCCTGAAACAGGTTCCCAAAGAATAATCACATGTCAAAGTGGTCCATTTCAAGGTGGTCCGTTTACTCCCACCTGCCCAGCACTCTCCCTCTGTTTCCCTCTCTCCATTGATTTCTCTGATTTCCATCTCAACCTTTAGGAATTTACTCTCTCCTTTATCTCCCTTCCCTCATCCTTTCTCCATTCTTTCCCTTGCTTCCTGGTTTTCCCTAACCACAATTTTCTGTGGCTTCCAAATTGGTAAATTACAGTTAGCAAAAGCATCCAAATTGTGGTTTCAGGTTGTGGTTTGGTGACAAGGTGCTAATTTAGAAACACAAGAGGATCTGCACACAAGCATCACAGAGTTGGAAGGGGCCATACAGACCTTCCAGTCCAACCCCCTGCCCAATGCAGGATGAGCTTAAAGCATCTCTAAAAGAAACGAGGAAAAGAAGACAGCATATGAAACCATGGCAGGTTTCTAATCATGAAAATTCAATGCAAGTGTTTAAACAGACAGATCAGTGGCAAAGAGAAGCTGTGTTTTTTAAAAAAAAACTCCGAGTTGTGTTTGTCTAAGTAGTTCTTAATGTTGCTAATGGTCTCTGATCAGTTTGAATCCTCAGTGCTTTTGCATTTGGCAGATCTCTTTTTATCAAGAAATAATGGTGAGTTCCACGGAACTTTGAAGATAGATTGCAAACCATCTCAGGCAAACAGATTGGGTGATTGACTCACAGTTTCTGTTAAATGGTGAATTTTGTCGCATCCCTCGTCAAAATGTCCACCATCCTGTTTTAAATGTTGTTTTTAATTAACGTGAATTTTTAATTGTATTTTAATTGTATTTTTTAATATGTTGTTATCCGCCCTGAGCCCGCTCGCAGGGAGGGCGGAATACAAATTTGAAATAAATAAAATAAATAAATAAAAATAAAACCCCAAACAACTCCATTTATCCATCTCTCCCTGGAACCAGATGATCATCACATCTCAAAGGCTATTGAGGAACATTCAGCCTTTTTATTAAGTCCCTGATCACTTATCTTGTTTTCCAGGGGGAAAAAACATTGCAATTGGCCCATTCTTTCAGTTCAGCTCTTATCAATACCCAGTAAAGAAGCAAGACTCTGCCCAGACTTGATAGATGCAGTGAACTGCATCCAAACTTCCCTCTGGCATTTGGCAGATCTCTTTTTATCAAGAAATAATGGTGAGTTCCACGGAACTTTGAAGATAGATTCAACCTGGCAGTTTTTAATGCCCTCCCTTCCCATAAAAATATCAGCTGGTAACACCCCGCCTGCTCCAGTGACTTATAGAAGTGGATAGAAAAGGACCGTCGGCTGCAGCAGAAGTTGAACTAGTAAAAAATAACCTTTTGGGTCGCTCCTCCTTCACCTGTTCTTTTTAGCAGAAGCTACACATTCAGAGATCTTATCAGGGAGAAATGTTCAGGTCATGTATGAGTGATTCCGCATACATTGGATAATGCACTTCCAATCCTTTTTATAGATCATTTGGAATGGATATCTTTGTGTGCGGAACAAAAAATCCACCTCAAACAATTGATAATGTGCATTGAAAGTGCCTTATCCAATATGTGCGGAATCAGTCTATGTCTAGGCTAACAAACTGTAGTTGTTACAGTGTCAGGTTAGGAACTAGAAAACCCAGGTTTGAATTCCCACTCTGCCATGGAAACTCGCTGGGTAACTTTGGGCCAGTTACTGTCCTTCGGGGAGGTGAAGATGAAATTAACAACCCATCTGAGGAGCAATCTCTGCTGGCTCTGTCTTTTTAACCTACCCTAGTGTAGGGAGGTGAAATTGACAGAGCCTTTGGCTCTGTCTTTTTAAACTATGTTTCCTGGCTAACATTGCATCTTCCTACACTGGAGCATCCTTGTGGAAGAGGGCTCAGGTAGAGAGATTTCTCTCAGCCCAATTTACCTCACAGGATTGTTGTTGTGAGGATAAAATGGAAGAGGGTAGAAGGATATTATAAGCCATTTTGGGATCCCCTTGAGAAGAAAAGTAGACTATAAATATCTAAATAAATATGCCAGGGAAAGTTTCCTGGGCTGAATTTCTACGAGCCAACTTGATATGGGAGCAGAGCCAGTCAGGGGGGGGAAAGATGGCAGCTATACACACCAAGGAGTAAAAACAAGTGGCCGAGAGATTCCCAACAAACTGCCTCAGCTGACAGAGACAAAATTCTCACTGACCCTGGATAAAGCCTTCTGTTTACAGAAAGAAGAATTTTTGGCTGATTACATCACAAGAGCTGCAACTTATTAAACAGGCTTGTCAAACTAGAATTCCAACGGGGCACTGTGAATTTTTAACAACCCGGCTGAGGCGTACAGTAAAAGCCTGGTTTGCAGCAGGTTTCACAACAGCAGAACTGCAGCTAGTAAAAACCTTAACTCCTTTTCAAATTCATGGGCCATAAACATGTCTCCTGCCTCAGTTTTAAGACTCAGAAGCCTCGCCACAGATGGTAGCAACCTTCGTGTGCCACATCACGGCTCGCGTAGCATTCCTCGATCTATCCAAGGCTGCTATCTTTTTTTTTTTAATAGAGTGTTTATATTTTGAGAGCCTTGCCCCTCATATGTAGAAAATGTACTGTTTACAGAGCAGGTCTGTGGCTTGAATCCAAGGAACCACATGATTTGACTCACATGCCAAGGGTGGCTCAGTCTTGCGTTTCTTGAACATCAGCTTCTTGTACTACATTAAAAAAATAGCTTGTGAAATGGAGGTTAGTCCTCCAGAAGGGGCTGTGGGGATAGGCTGGGGCTCAGTGGGAGAACATTTGCTCAGCATGCAGAAGGGCTCATGTTCAATTCCCAGCATTTCCAGTTAAAAGGAGAAGGCAGGAGGTGATGTGAAAGTCCTTTGACTACCACTACCAGTCAGAGCAGTCAATACTGACCTTGACAGACCAAAGATCTGATCTAGTATAAGGCAACTTGATGTGTTCAGAAGCATTGGAGAGGGGCAGGGTCTCCTCTTCTAATGAGAAAGTCAAATCTTTCCACTGGACACACCCAAATTTTTTGCATAACCTGAAATCACTCTTGGGACCCCAGCCTTTCCGCCCCCTTGTTTCATTGGGGTGAGTTCTTTTTCCAAAGGAGTTACCCAAAGAGAAGCTATATGCTTAATATGAATGATGACAAATCAAAGATGAAGAAGAGGTTGGAGCACCTGTCAAATGAAGGAAGGCAAAAGAGTTTCTTTTTGTGCTGTACCCTAAAAATATGTTATTAAATATTTTACCTAGTAACATTACAAAAGTACACAGTGAACTTTTCAAATATATGGTGACCGCAGTGAGAGTAGTATATGCAACATAATGGAATGCAGAATCTTGTTAAGACGTGACTGAAAGGATGAATAAACTGCATGAATATGTATCTATGAGAAGGAGGGCAGGAAGGGTTACATCAGCGTTTAGTTCTCGTGGCCCTTCTTACATGCTCAGGGTAATGCCAATCGCCACCTTAGGGTCAGGTAGTAATTTTCCCCAGGCCAGTTTGGTTAGGGATCCTGATGGTGTTTTGCCATCTCCTGGGCATGGAGCGGGGAGTCACTGGGGCTGTTGGGGGGAGGTAGTTGTGAATTTCCTGCATTGTGCAGGGGGTTAGACTAGATGACCCTAGTGGTCCCTTCCAATCCTATGATTTTATTATTCAACTAGTAACTAAGCCTGTTGTGGGGAAAATA
The DNA here is from genome assembly GCF_028583425.1 of Eublepharis macularius. Classification (NCBI taxonomy): domain Eukaryota; kingdom Metazoa; phylum Chordata; class Lepidosauria; order Squamata; family Eublepharidae; genus Eublepharis; species Eublepharis macularius. The sequence continues at coordinate 131,002,546 of NC_072796.1, read as the reverse complement.
CAATGGGCCCTATAAAGGGGAGGGTGGACAGGCAGACATTGCCTCCTCCTCCGTGACTGATCTTGGCAGGGTGAAGGTGGGGGCAAACATTACCACCTGCTCTGCTCCTGATCCCAGCTGCATGAGGGGGGGCAGGCACTGCTGTCTGCTCCATGCCTGTTTCTGGCAGGTTGAAGGGGGGGGGGCGAGCATTGCCACCTGCTCTGCTCCTGATTCCAGCTGCATGAGGGGGGGCAGGCACTGCTGTCTGCTCCGTGCCTGTTTCTGGCAGGTTGAAGGGGGGGGGCGAGCATTGCCACCTGCTCTGCTCCTGATTCCAGCTGTGTGAAGGCAGGAAAAAGGCGTTTCCACCTGCTTTGCTGCTGATCCCAGCTGGGTGAAGTTGGGGGGAGTGGGCGTTGTCACCTGCTCCACTCCTGATCCCATTTTGTGATGGCCAGGGGCGAGCATTGCCACCTGCCCTGTGCCTGATCCCAACTGGGTGAAGGCAGGGGGTGGACCTTGACACCTATTCCACTCATGATCCCAGCTGGGTGAAGGGGGTAGGCATAGCCACCTGTTCTGTTGCTGATCACAGCTGGGTGATGGCAGGGAATGGGCATTGCCACTTGTTCTGCTCCTGATCCCAGCTGTGTGAAGGTGGGAGGCAGACATTGCCACCTGCTCTGTTCTTGATCCCAGCTGGGTGAAGGCAGGGGAGGAATGGGCATTGCCACCTATTCTGCTCCTGATCCCAGCTGGGTGATAGCAGAAGGTGGACATAGCCCTCTGCTCTGCTCCTGATCCCAGATGGGTGAAGATGGGGGGTGAGCATTGCCCCCTACTGCACACCTGATCCCAACTGGGTGAATGCAGGGGGTGGGTATCGCCACCAGCTCTGCACCTGATTCCAGCTGGGTGAAAGTGGCGGGTGGGCATTGCCATCTGCTCCTCACCTGATCCCAGCTGCATGAAGGCAGGGGTGGGCATTGCCCACCTGTTCCACTCCTGATTCCAGCTGGGTGAAAGCGGGGGGCAGGCATTGCTGCCCGCTCCGTGTCTGATCCTGGTCTCAGCTTCCCATCATGGCTCACTCTTACAGGGACAAGCTGCTTCTTCTTGGCTTCCCTCCATGGCAGCGCCCTCTGGAGTCACAGCAGGGTAGGAAGTGAGTTATCTGGAACACGGTTAGCCTTTTATATAGTAAGATGATTCGATGATTCTATAATAGACCAATCTTAGAATTTCAGGAAAAATGGAAAGACTTTTTGACTATTTAGCTAGAAATTAAGAAAAAATAAGGATAGTTATTATGCAAGCAGGCCAATTTGAAAATTAATATTTTAAAATGTTGAATATAAAATATTGAGTGTAATGTTTAATATAAAATGTCGAGTATAAAATGTTGAGTATAAGTAATTAAAGCGATGGTGAGGAATAATATTTTGTAGCTTAAATGTGCTGTTATACATAATGTTTTGTTTATGTATTGTTTATTGTCTTTTTCTTTTCAAATAAAAATTTAAAAAAGGAAAAACAAAAACGTCTGCAATTATTCAGTTTAGAAAAATGATGGTGGGGAGTGGGGACAAGATACAGGTTTATAAAATTGTCAGGGCCAGCGTGTCCATGGAGGCTGTGCCAGCAGCTGCCTCGAGTGCTGAAGTCTGCCAGGCCGCATCCCCGCTCGCCTCTCTGCCCCTTCACCGCTGCACCCGCTTCTGCTCAGCCTTAGGTGAGCCGGGTGCCGCGGTGGTGTGGCAGTGAAGTGAGTGGGGAAGCGGGCCATGTCCCCGCTTGCCTCTCCACCCCTTCGCCACTGCACCCACCTTGGCTTGGCCTTGGGTGAGCCAGGCACCCCAGAGACATGGCAGCAAGCGGTGAGGAGAGCAGGGAAGCAGGCCATGACCCTGCTCGCCTCTCCACCCCTTCACCGCTGCATCCACCTTGGCTCGGCCCTGGACGAGCTGGGTGTCCCCGTTCGCCTCTCTGCCCCTTCACCACTGCCACCCGCCTCATGTGAGGGGGACACTCCTGTGCGATGACATCACAAGTGATGTCATCACACAGGGCTGGAGCGCGCGCACATACGAGGCATGTATCTCGCCTCAGGCACCAGAAACACTGGCACCAGCCCTGAAAATTGTGGCATTGAGTAGAGAAACTGGACAGAGAACTTTTTCTCCCTTTCCCATAATACTAGCACCCAGGGGTATCCCATAAGGCTGATGGGTGATAGATTCAGGAAGACAGAAGAAAATACGACTTGCCTTTTCAGTTTCCCACTGCCAGAGAAGTCAGAGGTCTGGTGGAGGAAAGAAAAGTTGAACCCTATCAATAGCTGTTTGCCTTCTCCTCTATACGCCAGATAAAACAGTTTAAGGAAACAGCAGGAAACAGCGAAAGGACAATAGCAGCTCGCTTGTTTCTTAGCCACTCTGTATGTGGTTCTCTTCCTGGTCCCGCCAAAACAAAGAGACGGGCATCAAACCAACGCAGACAAAAAGATACATGGAGGTTCTAAACTGTAAATCTGGCATGAAGCAGGCAACATTTATCTCTGAAATATCCAAACGCCAAGACTGATGTACAGGCTGGAGAGGGAATCTGAGCACAGTGGTATGTCTTAGTAAGGATGTACTAAGACAACATCGATGTTCTTATGTGTGCATTTTTAACACAAATGAATAAAGCAGACAGAAACTAAAGCCAGCCTGGAGAAGGTAGCCAAGTTTGAAATGCAAGAGAGAGGAATCAGCCATAAAAACAGTTTTACTGGTTTATAACCTCCATCCTTGCACTCTCATAACAATAGAAATTTCCATCCAAATATTTCACTTCCCTTCTGAGGGCTGGGAGCATAGCAATGACTTTCGGAGGGGCTGTCCCGGTTTTTTTCCTCCATTCACCCGACGATCACCTGCTCCTTATCACTTGCTCCTCGGGTCAAATTCACCTTTATTCTTTGAAAAAAATGTGGCGATGCTCCTTTTTGCTCCGTTGCCATGATATGAACACGTGAGAGCCACAGTGGTGCAATCAGAATGTCGGGCCAGCCCAGGACACAGAAGGCCTGCATTCCAAGCCCCCTCCGACCATAAAGGTCACGAGTTGACCTTGAGCTAAGTCATTTGTTCTCAGCCTAGCCTATGTCACAGGGAGGTGAGACGCACGTGATCTCCTTATGGGAAAGGAAGGGCAAAAAATAATGTAGCCGCTCACAGTCTTCACAAGAGGAGGGCAAATCACTGAGCGGTCAACGTCCCCATTACAATCCCATCTCTCCATGTTTCGAATTATCATACCTTCCGCCACCTGGATCCAATCTGCAGGGTGTAAAAAGTTCAGTAGCACCTTTAAGACTAACCAACTTTATTGTAGCATAAGCTTTCGAGAGCCACAGCTCTCTTTGTCAGATGCATGTGGCCTGCTTCATGCATGCATCTGATGAAGAGAGCTATGGTTCTCGAAAGCTTACGTTACAATAACGTTGGTTAGTCTTAAAGGTGCTACTGGACTTTTTACTGTTTTGCAACTACAGACTAACACGGCTAACTCCTCTGGATCTAATCTGCAGAGAGGCATCCTTGATGACAGAGGGTAAGTGCATCACCTGACAAATCAGTCCTTTTACAAGGTTTGTTTCTCTAAGCAGTAAAAAAGAGCAGGAGTCCGGTAGCTCCTGTAAGATGAACAAAATTTCAAAGTTGTCAGTCTTATAGGTACTACTGGACTCTTGCTCTTTTCTGCTGTTACAGACAGACTAATGTAGCTACCCATCTTGATCCTTCTCTAAGCAAACACACTCAACTTCTGCTCAGCAACCAGTTATAGATATGACACCCGGTGTGCAACAATGGATAACCCCAGTTTGGCTAGGGATTCTGATGGTGTTTTGCCATCTTCTGGGCACGGAGCAGGGGTCACTGTGTGTGTGTGTGTGTGTTGGGGGGGAGGTATTTGTGAATTTCCTGCATTGTGCAGGGGGTTGGACTAGATGACCCTGGAGGTCCCTTCCAACCCTATGATCCTATGATTCTATCACTGATAGATTTCTAGCTTTATGAAATGTGTTCTCTTTAGGACTTAAGAAAATCAAGTCTGTGCAGTGATACCATGTTGTAACATTGTGATGAGAAGGACGGGCTCAGCAGGACCATGGTTTCCTCATTCTGTGGCCAAACTCATAGAGCTGCCTCGCTTGCCTTTGCTCTTCTTCACCTTTGACACTGGGCTGCGTCTCTTCAACTATGGGGCTATCAGAGGCTCCTATCTGCTTTGCATACGGAAGGTCCCAGATTCAATCTCCAACATCCTGAGTCCGAGCGAGAAAGGCAGACAATAAATAAAAACAACTGCTTCTCCAATTAAAAGGATCAGGTAATAGGCGACGTGAAAGTCCTCTTTGTGAAACCTTGGTGAGCGGCTGCCAGTCAGAGCAGGCAACGCCGAACTTGACAGAGCAATGATCTGGCTCAGAAGTTTCCCGCATTCAGATTCAATTCAGAAATTCAATTCAAATTCGTCTCCATGCCTCATTTACAGACTGCAGATCAAGAATTCTCCTGGATTCCAGCGGACCTTCTGCAGGCAACTGCCGCTCAGATCTGGTTCCTGCTGTTTACTTTCTCTCTCTACTTTAAAGAGGAAATGCAAACATGACTCACTGCATGTGGTTTGTGGGTGTGTTGGCTTTTGGGTCTCTCTCTCTCTCTCTCTCCCTCTCTCTCTCTCTCAAAACGCCTTGTGTGATCCTCTGCACGTCTCCTGGCAATCAAGGGAAAACCTATCCCAAACTAGACTCACATGTCCAATTACATGCCTGCCAAATGTGGGTGGCTACATCAGGAGTTTTCATCGCCGCTTTCTTCCAAGCAAAAACATGCTAGCCAAGTCCCAGCCATTGCCTCCCTGCCAGCTACAGCAATTCCACTTCTTTTTGCTGCCGGACTTTTGATAGCAACCTGATATGATATACAGAAATTACAATTCCACCCCCACCCTTAGAGATTAGAAAAGCTTCATCTACAAAATACCAGATTGCTGTGTAATGGGCAGGAACAGGGCAAAGCGTAGCAGCTGGAACTGGGGTTCCCATAACCCTGATGATGTTTTTAGTCACATGATATTATTGACACACACACACCATGTCATGAAAAGCTTCAACTGCCCATTTTCATAAGTAAAGCCTCAATCCAAGGGATAGGATTTTTTTTCCAGACCTGTTGGCAACTCTGTCTGTACTTTTAAGTTACAATTGCCAGATCCAAACCTTATAGGGGTCTGATACAATTTAGAGAAATTCCCTTATTGCTAACAATTATAGGGAATGGATGCTTTGTGGACTTGTCCTACTCTCACATGACCTTAGTTTTTTTTAGGGATGCTTAAACACCCACAGGGTCGGCTGACATCCTGTTGGACAGTCACAAACCAAACTGATTTTTCAGTAGACAATTGAAGCCGAACTACATGATACAAATGACACACAAATGACACACAAATGGACCTGCACGTTCCTTTCCTGTACACTCGCCAGCACAGCCAAACTGTGCTTGATCCCGAGTCTGTGCTGGCATGGGTTTCTTCTGCACTCCTCCAAGACGCAGTATCCTATCATGCACCACCAGTTTGCACATGCTTAAACAGTCCCCTGTCCCCTATTGTCTTTCTGTGCAGGAAGAGGGAAGCGGAGGCAAAACAGAGTCACAACTCTGCAATGGTGACTCAATGATATGGTCTGCAGACACTCGCCAATGTAAACCGCTTTTCTGCCGACACGTGCATAGAGCAGTGCCACGGACACGAGTTCATCGGGGGTAAAAGAGACACGGGAAGGTGAGGGGAAAAAACGAATCTGGACACTTGCATAAACTCGTGTAATTCATCTAGTTCGGCTATTTGTTGACCTGTTTGTGGCTGTTCAGTTTTCTTCCACTGTTCCTTCCTTGCAGCAGAGGAATGTCTTTTTGCACATGTGCATTCTCACTCAGCCCACTGGTGTTCTACTCCTCCTCCGTGCCGCACTGCTGACCTGTTCAGCAATCAGTTGTTGAAGAAGACAGTTAAATCAGTTACAAACCACAGGAATCAATCATGAACCTAAGCTTTGTTTAAAAAAAAATTAAAATTGACCAATTAAGGACTGCTGATCTTTTGGGACCGAAAGGAATAAACATGTACTCATGTCTTGGAAACAGTTATAAAGTATTGTGTTATGAATATACTTAGGAATATTTACATGTAATGAATGTTTACAATAGGGAGATTTTTGTAACTTTCTAATTCTAATTCGCTCATCTGAACAGGGTCTCTTGTAGGTGCCAGGCTGCACATGGGTGAAATCAACAGCAGCCCGTAGATGGGCTATCTCTGAGGTGGCTCCTACCCTGTGGAACAGCCTGCCTGAAGAGGTCAGGAGAGCCCCCACCCTACTGGCTTTCTGCAAACAATGCAAAACCGAATTATTCAAAAAAGCTTTTTACTCAGATAGGAGGGCTGTATTGTAGGGAGGGGATCTAAGAAGCTTCACTAATGAGTTAGGAACCATAGACTTCACCACTATATTGCCTTACATATTATCTGTTGCTTTAAATATGTACTCCTACATACTACCTGCGCTTCATGTTGTCTAATGTCAGTCCTAGAATTGATTATGTTCCATTTCAGAAATTCTTCAACTTCGTATTAGATCCTTGCTAATACCATGTGTTTGTAAACTTGTATTTATTTACCCTATGACATTGTTTATGGAAATGTCCTTGACATTGTATGGAAATGTCTGCCGTTGTCCTTGCTACTGTCCTTGGAAATGCCTGCCCTTGTCCTTGCTACTGATTGTACTAATCTCACACTATGTAATCCACCTTGAGTCTCAGTGAGAAAGGCGGACTATAAAAGACATAAATAAATAAATAAATAAATAAATAAATAAATAAATAAATAAATAAATAAATAAATAAATAAATAAATAATGCTATTATAAGTTAATAATAATAATATTTGATTTATATACCACCCTTCAGGATAATGTCCTGAAGGGTTGACAAAGTATGCTATTATTATCCCTACAACTAACACCTTGTGAGGTGGGTGGGGCTGAGAGAACTCCGAGAAGCTGTGACTGACCCAGGTCACCCAGCTAGCTTCAAGAAGAGGCGTGGGGAATCAAACCCAGTTCTCCAGATTAGAGTCCCGCACTCTTAACCACTACACCAAACATTGCTATTATCTATTATCTATCTATTATCATGATGGTTTATTCCTTTCATTTCCTTTTCTTACCATGATACTCTCATTATATATATATTGCTCTTTTAGGATCGGCAGTGCTTTTGCACATGCAGTTTTGATAAACTGGATGGGTATTCATGTTGTTCAGTATTGAATTAAATAGACCCAGTAATTGGATAGTGTCTGATGGACACAGCCAAATATGGTCAGTTCAACTGTCAAGTAAGCTGGTAGTAAAATTTGTAGCAAAGCTAGTTTATTCTAGGCTTAGAGACTGCTGGACAAGATGTCCCGGTTGCTGTTTATACTTAAGTGTTTTTAGCAGGGTTAGAAGTTGTTGTTTACTGAGTTTTGGAGAATCACAGCTTGCCAAAGCAGACTATATTAAGCCAGAAGTTCCAGTGGGACGGCTACCAACCTCCAGGTGGAGCCTGGAGTTTTCTAAGAATTACAACTATCTCCAGACTACACAGATCAGTTGCCCTGCAGGAAATTGCAGCTTTGGATGGTGGACTTCATGCTAAGCTTCCTCCACCCCCCCAGACTCCACCTTCCTTGTCACCATCTCCAAATCTCCAAGAAGATAGTTTCAAGTAGGAACCTGTATTGATCTGCAATAGAAGAGCAAGATTCAAATCCAGTAGGACCTTAGAAACCAACAAGATGGCCAGGATATAAGGTTTTGAGAGTCAAAGCTCCCTTCATGAGATACATCAGATCTGTTGGTCTTTAAGGTTCTACTGGACTCACATCTTGCGAATCTCCAGGAGTTTCCCAAGCCAGAGTTAGCAACCCTATCCAATAGTCTGATAGCCTTAAGGTAGCTTTTCCTGTACTTTTCATTCTGTGCCTTTTATCTGCAATTCCCTGAAAGTTCAGAATTCTACAGACAGCCACAGAAACTGAAAATGCAAACATAAGGAGCAGAGGCTCTTACAGACATGACATGTCGTATGTGGGCCGTAAGCTTTTGCATTTAAAGCCAGCCTCTGAAGCACTTGTTATTAAGGCGCACTTTCTGGGTTTCTTTCCATGGCTTCACATCTGGATAGCAATTTAATTCTGTTTCCTTCCCACCCACCCCCCATCTCCTGCAGCTTCCACCCCTATCTCGATGGCTGTTCTTGAACAGCTGTCATCTTGTAAGCTTTTTCTAAGCAGCTGCATTTTCCAATCAGAATTGGTCCTGGAATTATGGCCAGAAAATAATTACAATGTTTCTCAAAAGGGAGTATCCTCAGCCTCTGAAAAGATAGGGCAGCAGCCTTGGCGGTCGGCAAAATCCAGGTCATTGGTTGAGCTGCTACAAATGCCTTCACTTTCCCCCCAAAAGCCGGCTTTATTAGATGCAGTTTTCTGAGACTAGAAGTCACTTTTTATAGCAAGCTGGGGAAGAAAGTTCGAGATACTAGTTGGTCAACAGCTGGGTCTTAACCACGCAGCAAATCGATGCACGTGGTATCGACAACCAGGTAAAAAAACAGTTGCATTCTTTAAGACAAATTGTTGTTCATTGCTAACTTTCCTCTTCCTGCCCCTCTCCATCCCCGTCTTGGTTGGATTTTCTTGCTTGTTTTCCCCTCTGCTATTATTATTGTTTCTTTTTCCTCTGGCAGGGCTTTTATACCTTTAAAAGTTGCATAACAGATTTCAAATGCTGCAATTTTCCGCAGCACGTATAGACTTGCCAAGATGCCTGATAAGGAGTCAGGCCTTTGATTATCCAGAGGTGCAGTGAAGTCCACTGTAATTGGACTCGGACGGGTTTTACTCTGCTTAGGGGTATACTAAGGGTTTGACCAGAGGTGCCAAGGATTGAACTTAAGTTCATGTGCTCCACCACCGAGCCATGGCTCCTCCCTGAGAAGCTGATAAACACCATACGAAACTGCGTTAGCCCAAGTCCGACCTGACTGGTATTCTGCTCCAACTGGCAGTAGCTTTCAAGGGTGCAGGTACCAGAAGGCCATTCACAAGATTTGTTATCTGAAATCCTTCATCTGAAGATGCTGGGGTTGGAACCTAAAACCTTATGCGCATGAAACAAATGCTCTACCACGGAGCCATCACTTCTCACTTGTGCACGTGCTAGGAAAGTGTTAAGGTTGTACCTGCCGTAGCGTTTATAATGACGCAGCTGCACAGAAAAAGCACAAAATGCACTTTGAATTAGTGCCACCTGTCTATAGGATTGTCAACAGGCCTAGGGGTGGGGAGATGTTGTTTACTAGGTGATGTTATTTAGCACCATGCAATGAAAAGCATGCTGCTCAAGGCTGCACATTAAGCTTCTATTAAAGCTTCTATGTGATGTTTTGCCCTCTTCTGGGCATGCAGCAGGGGTCACTGAGGGGTGGGGGAAGGTAGTTGTGAATTTCCTGCATTGTGCAGGGGGTTGGACTAGATGACCCTGGAGGGTCCTTCCAACCCTATGATTTTATGATTCTAAAGGGATGTGGTGTTTTTTTCCAGGACTGTTGGTAACCCTATGGGGAATTTGGGGGGAAATGAGCATGATGCAGACCAAAACGACATCCAAAACTATTTTGATGCCTGCAGCAAAAAATTCGTTTCCTTTCATGTGTTATTTTGCTGAGTGTAGCAGAAGAGGGAAGAAAATGGGCTTCCTTCTCCGAGGCTCTCTTATTGCAGTCTGGTTTTCCTCATTCCATACAAGTGAAAGGCATGTTCTGCTTCATTCACTTCTATGGTAATACGGGTACGGCACCTGTATGCTTCTCCCCAGGATGCAAGCAGCAGCTTGAAACTGGGATAACAGAGTGGATAAAGTGTTACCCCTCCCCTGAGCAACCTTTTAAAAATACCTGTGGAAGATCCTGATCTATACATGGTCTGATGCTACTGTAGTCATTTGCCTCCCTGATTCTCCTGTCCTCAAAGGGAAATCTCAGTAGTGAATGTTACAATACAATGTCCAACAATGTATGGATCCAAGCAGATGCTCTGTGCTAGCAGCAGTTACAAGTGTCCTGTTTGGACAAGAGCATTTACAAGGAGCCAGCATGGTGTATCAGCTAGAATAGCCAGTCTGAGAGCCAGTTTGGTGTAGTGGTTAAGAGCGGCAGGACTCTAATCTGGAGAGCCAGGTTTGATTCCTCACTCCTCCACTTGAAGCCAGATGGGTGACCTTGGGTCAGTCACAGCTCTCTCAGAGCTCTCTCAGCCCCACCCACCTCACAGGGTGTTTGTTGTAGAGATAATAATAGTATACTTTGTAAACCGCTCTGTGGGCATTGTCCTGAAGGGTGGTATATAAATCAAATGTTGTTGTTATTATATTGGTTCCAGAGAGACTCAGGTTCGAATCATTGGATCTGCCACAAAAGCTTGCTGGGCCTCAGGCCAGCCACTCTCTCACACCCTAACTGGCATTACAGGAGGCTGTGAGGATAAAATTGAGAAGGGGAACATGATGTTATAAGCCTCTTTGGGTCCTTGCTGGTGAGAAAGGTTGCATATAAATATCTCAAATAAATAATAAAGTTTTTTTAAAAAATATTTTTTAATTAATGCATCACATATTATTACATTTCAATACAGTCACAGTTCTCCTATGATACATCTTTTACCCCTTTTGTAACCCTCCCCCCCCCACATGGTGGCCATCCTATAACTACAAATTAAATTTTTAGCCATGAGCACATTTTTTCCAATTTTCCAAATATAGTTGTATTGGCTTCTCCATTATATACCCATTGAAAATATGCAGTCCATTTCTCTTTTATCTCCTCCATTTTTCCATCCCATGCCTTATCTTTTATCTCCTCCATTTTTCCATCCCATTCCAACATATCTGATTGAATATATTCATACAAGTAATCATTCCATCTTTCTAAAGTCCATTTTAACTTCTCCTTCCAACCGTATGCAATCACTGCATGTGCAGCTAGTAACATTGCTTTGAAAATATCCTGGTTTTGTTTCTCAATTCTAATGTTTCCCAATACACCCATGAATAATAGTTCTACATCTATATTAAGGTTGACCTTACATACCAATGCTATTTTCCCCTGTACCTTTTCCCAAAAATCTATAACCTTTGGACACTCCCACCATAAGTGGGAGTACCACCCTTCTTTTGCATTGCAATGCCAGCAGTTAGGTTTCATCCCTTTAAACATGTATGCCAATTGGGCAGGAGTTCTATACCACTTCATGATTATCTTTCTTTCAAGTTCTCTATACTTTTCTAGCTTAATTGCCTTCAAATTCACCATTAACTTATTAACCTCCTCAGAAGTTATTTGTTTTTCTTTATTCCATTTATTTTTTAAAGTTCTAAACATAAACTCCTTATCCCTCACCAATTCAAGGTAGATTTTCCCTGCCAGCCCTTTCTTAATTTCATCCACATATAATGCGTGTTCTATATTGTTGTATTCCCTTTTAATAGCTTCTTTATATTTATCTTGTTTAATTAAATGGTATAACCCCCTTAAATTTAGCCAATATCTTTCCCCCAATTTTTGATTCAATTCCTGAAGTGGTAACAAATCCCCTTGACCATTATACATATCCTTCACTCTAATTATACCTTCCGCCTTAAGATCTTCCCAAAATTTCGGGTTCATCTCCTTCTCCCAGATATACTTAAGTGGAGTCCATTTTGAGTTCTGTGGCATCATAGCCGTTTTCCACCTCTTCCAAGCAATCAAGGCTATTTTTCTTGGGCCCTTTGCTTGCCTTATCTCTTTTTGCAGATCTCTAGCATAAATACCATAGCTACCTGCTCCCTTATTGATTGCAGATTCAAATCTTGCCCACTTGTCCCCTTTCCTCCATTCTAGCTCCATCAATGCTTTCAACTGGAATGCATCATAATAGGCTTGCAGATGTGGGAGTCCCCATCCTAAATCATCTTGGGGCGCATATACCAATTTTTTTGAGATTCTTGCTTTTTTCCGGCCAAACACCCAATTTTTAATATTTTCATCCCATTTCCCTATATCTTTCTGGTCAAGTTCTATTGGGAGTACCTGAAGTAGGTATAACATCTTTGGTAATATAAACATTTTAACTGCTCTAATTTTCCCTAAAATCAAATAAATAATAAAGTCACTGAGGAAGGGGCTCGCCAGACCTCTTTTCCGGAAGAGTTCCTGCTGATGTGGCTATCCCAGCATGCCTGGCAGGATGAATTTCTGCTTTTTCATGCAGTTGTTAGAGGCACGAGAGTTTGCTTAAAAACGAAAGAAGGAACTTTGCTCAGAGTCAGTCAGACATTCATCCATACAGCTTTTCCCCTCCCAGGGCTGAAATAACATAGCAAAGCTGTTCCAATTTGGTGATGCTTTCTATGGGTTTGGAATTTTAAATCTAAAAGTACCACTGAGGTACAAAAGAGAAAAGGAGGATTGGCAGAGGCATTTTTAACGATGGAAATAGTGTATGGGCGGCGGGAGAATCCATAGTGGGTAGCCCTGTGTCTGCTTCTTAGGACCACATTACACATCTTTCCAGTCACATGTTGTTTGGTCTTAATGGGAAATCAGTGAAACTTCTGGGCTTGGAACGTATTCCAGATCTGGCTGGGTAAAATATAGTGCTCAGTCGCTCGGTATTGCTGAAAATGCATCAGGGAGAAGATGTTGTTGTTTGTATTGTGCGCTTCATTCCTCTGGCCAGCTCCTGCATCTGGTCTTCTCACTCATTATGGTGCGTTCAGCTATTGTCTGCAAAAGACTTTTCTCAATAGCCCTGTTCTCCGGTTACGGTGAAAACATGTGCAACTGCTGTACAGCGCACACTTGATTGTGCTTTATACATGTGTGGAGTAATTATCACGTTACATTCAATGTATGAACATAGGAATGGAAATCCTGCATTTATCCAGGCACCGGTTCCCCGTTTCATTCTAAAGAGAACACTTATTGGCTCTTTTTTACAGACCCGGGTAAGCACACATGTACAGGTTGCTCATGCATTCACTGTAACATGAACAGGGCTACTATATGTTGCATACACTTGATTTTTTTAATAGGTGTGTTGAGTAATTTTCATGTTGCAGTTTAGTGTAGTGGTTTGATTCCCCACTCCTTCACTTGAAACCAGCTGGGTGACCTTGGGTCAGTCACAGCTCTCTTGGAGCACTCTCAATCCCACCCACTCCACAGGGTGATTGTCATGAGGATAATAACAACACACTCTGTAAACCACTCTGAATAGGCATTAAGTTGTCCTGAAAGGAGGTCCGTCTGGCCTCTACCAGAGCCAGGGCCTTTTTGGTCCTGGCTCCGACCTGGTGGAACTCTCTGTCTGAGGAGACTAGGGCCCGGTGGGATTTGTTATCTTTCTGCTGGGCCTGCAAGACGGAGATGTTCCGCCAGGCATTTGGTGGGGGCTAGGCTGTCCTCTCGCCGACCATACCACTGAAGACCGTCCACCACCCATGCGGGAGCTCATAAGTGTGGCGCAGGGCATGATGTAAGAGCCAAGCCCTGCGCCTAAAATGCTGTATTTTAATATTTATATCCGCCAATTTTATTGTATATGGAATGTTATTGTGTATGGAATTTTATTGTATATGGAATAGTGTTTTAATGTTTATTTAGAATGTTTTTATTGTTTTTAGACTGTGTTGCAAGTTGTATGCTGTTACACTGCCCTGAGCCTGTCTGATGGGGAGGGCGGTCTAGAAATGCAATTAACAACAACAACAACAACAACAACAACAACAATAATAATAATCAAATATTATGGTTGTTACTATTATTATTATTACTATTGCTGCTGCTGTTGTTGTTATTCAATGCATGTATAGAAGAACATGATTGAAACTCCATATTTATCCAGGTACAAGTCCCAGTTTCATTTGTAAAGTGAACGTGCCCTGGATTTTTCTTACAAAACAATGTACATGCATGCACTATAACTTGTGAGCGGGACTAGTGGAGGCAAAAGTTGCTCACAGACTTGGGGGGGGGGGGAAATGTCCTGTCCCTTTGTGTGTGTGTGTGTAGTGCCCTCAAGTCATAGCTGACTTACGGCAAGCCCTGGCGGGGTTTTCATGGCATGAGACTAACATAAGTGGTTTGCCATTGCCTGCCTTTGCAACCCTGGTCTTCTTTGGACGGCTCCCATTCAATTACCAACCAAGGCCGACCCTGCTTAGCTTCAGAGATCTAATGAGATCAGGTTCACCCGGGCTATCTAGGTCAGGGCCTTGTCTCTGTAATAAAGGCTTATTGTGTGGAAATGGACAGGTGAAGCTTTTCATGGCATGTTGGTAAATAACATCACATGGTAAATAACATCCCATTAAGCCTCTCTTAAAGGGACAGAACATTTTTCTCTAGACGTTTCTAATTGGGAAAAAAATAAAGTTAAAACAAGCCTCATAAAAAATAAAAATGAATATATGACAACAATAAAGAGAAATCTACACATAAACATCCATAAAAGGTTTTTCTCCAGAAGTGTAGGCAGCACTAGTGGCGGCCTCTGTGTAACTTCGAGCTCTCAGCTTGCTGGTATTCTGGAGAGACTAAAACCAAACTCTTTAAGATGAGTAGCCGTGTTTGTCTGTAGCAGTAGAAAAGAGCAAGAGTTCAGTAGCATCTATAAGACTAACAAAATTTGTGGCAGGGTAGGAGCTTTCATGAGTCCCAGCTCACTTCTTCGGAAAGCTCATACCACACCACAAATTTTGTGGGTCTTATAGGTGCTACTGGACTCTTGCTCTTTTTTATGAGCTCTTTAAGTTAGCTCTTGAGGGCACAGCCCCATGAGAATATAGTTTGTGTGAGGGCTAGAAAAATATCGTTCTGAGGGTATGGTCACAGTGTTCACAGAAGCAATGTCTACTTCCTTGTGCCACTGAAATCTCACAAGACTACACTTAGATCTCAGGGGTCACTTTAGGGATTGCTAGGCAACCCATAACAGGCAGTCTGCAACCAACACTGAAATCCCGCCCCCACCATTCCTTGCAAGTCTCCCATTTGTCATTTTCTGCAGCCCCAGCCTTCCTCCTTCCTTCTGCGTTCTCCTTATCACAGGAAAATCTCATCCCAAGAATCAGCTTGCAGAAACTGAGGGCCAAGCTACACATGACGAATGACACTTGAACAGCAAGTGTATTTCTCCCTGTTCACTTGCCCTCCACTTAATCCACTTGCCGTTCAAGTGTCATTCGTCAAGTGTAGCTTGGCCCTGTAAGGGAGCAAATTTCTAGACAGCAAGAAGAGAACTCCCTTACCTGAATGGCCCAGGCTAGCCTGATCTTATCAGATCTCGGAAGCTAAACAGGGTCGACCCTGGTCAGTACTTGGATGGGAGACCACCAAGGACATCCAGGGTCTCAATGAAGAGGCAGGCAATGGTAAACCACCTCTGATTGTCTCCTGCCTTGAAAACCCTATGGGGTTGCCATACATCAGCTGTTTACACACACTGATACATCCAAGACTAACTATGTGTCTTGTCAGGTAAACTTCCTGAATGTGTTAACTCCAAATAAGTAATATAAACAGTGTGTTGATTATAGAAAAAGAGCAAAGTTTTTCACATTTAAAATTGGAAATCCAATTTATGTGAAACTACCATCCAGAGTTAGCAAGGAGCATTCAGTTATTCATGCCCTTTTGGAAATAGCAGGCATCAGAGGAGATACGGCCATCAAAGGTGGGGAATATTTAAATGGAACATCTCAAGAGATCCCAAAGCCCAGCAAGCAGCACATGAAGGAGATGTTTAACATCTCATTTGCACTATAAAGCTTTAAAGACACTGATAAATAAGGTAAGCGACACAGGATTTTATTTATTTTGAAGACTTCTGCCAGCCATACAAACAACAGAAGATGGCTCACAGTATGAAACTAACATGTGACATTATTTAAAATGTGGGTTTTAAAAAAAAGAATTAAGTTCTGAAAACCACTTACTTCAATAACAAATCCAAAGGACCTCCAGAATAAATATTTTTCACAAGGTTCCAGAAGGCCAAAAGGGAAAGAATCTGGTGGATCTCTTGGGACAGGGAATTCCACAATCTTGGGGCAAGAGTTGAAAAAGCCATGTCCTAGGCTTGCCAACTGGCCGTTGACTGACCAAGGAGTGAGGGCCCTTGATGATGATGTTACAATAGTGCTGGCATTGCAATGATGTCATTTCCTGAAAAATCTGGAAGTGACATCATTGCGTAGAGGCGAAGATCTAGCATTCACCCTAAACTCTATGGTTTAGCATGAGAAAATGTAGGGTTGTCCATCTCCAGGTGGTGGCTGGAAATCTCCCAGAATGACAACTGATCTCCAGGTGACAGAGATAAGTTTCCCTGGAGAAAATGGCTGCTTTGCAGGGTAGACTGAATGGCATCATATCCCAATGAGGTACCTCCCCTCCCTAAATCCTGCCCCTTTCAGGCTCCGCCTTCAAAACTCAAGGAATCTCAAAATGATGATGTCACTCCTAAGTTGCGTCAGAAGTGACATTATGGTGTCAGTGCAATGCTCTCAAACACACATCCTGTTTTCCCAGCATTTCCCCCTACCTCCAACCAAGCCTCTTCTTATGTTCTGATCATTGCCCATTTCATTATGTTTCATTATGCCATGGAAATGGGAGTTTGAAAACCGCTGAAAATATTAATTCATTCTTATGTGGGTATGTTTGGCCTTGGTACAAAATAGTTCAGGATGAGAATACAGAATACGGCTGGGGGCCAAAAGGATGAACACATGGCAGTCATCAAGGGAATGCAAAACAATCAATACTGCAAAAGTAGCAACTAGGAACACTTGGGGGACAATGTGGCAGGCTTTGTGAAAGTGCTGTGGGAATATGACAGGTCAGTTGTTGCAGCTAAAGGAATCCACTCCACCTCCTATAGGTTTGGGGAACTAGGGTCAAATCCACATGCACCCATTACCCGCATGTTTATCGGATATCTTCCATTTGCCTCCAATCCGCGATTTTTTCCCTCTTCATTCACATTCCTGCTTCCAATCCGTCTTTCTCGCGCATCCCTCCGGTCACACGGCCGCTCGAAAACCGCTTTTTTGGGCGGGACCTTTTTTTCCCGCCCATTTATTTTTTATTTTTTTGAGCGCACTTTTCCGTTATTTCGATCTTGCCTTATAAAGAAACATAATTGAAGATAATGATGCCTCTCTTTCCCCCACTGACAGCACTGACGACTCTCTCCCGTTTCTTTTTTGGAAATTTGGAAGCATGTGGGAAGCTTTCGTGGGCATTTCCTATGCAGGACATTTCAGTGCCTGAATTTTACTGAAGTTTCACTTCCTTGGAGTGTCATTATTTCGATATTTCGTAATTTCGATATTACAGTAATATAAAATAAAAAAAATAAAAAACAGTTAAAAAGGAAGTTTCGCGAGTCCGTTCTGAGGATGGATTCACCCCAAAATGATTTTTCAAACTACCAGATTTGATTCAGAAACAGCATAATCAATAAATCCAATGCTATGAAGTCAAAAACAGTCTTTTGCAGACTACGGAGCACTTGCAAGTTGAATCAGTCAATAGGAACTCTCAGAACGGCCGGAGAGACAGGAAGGGGGGTGGTTTTTAAAAAAACCACGTAAATTGCGCATTGGCCCGTTCACGGCCACCGTGAAACTCCCGTTGAAAACCTGTGACCACATATTCGGGAGAAATGCGAATGAAATGCGTCTGTTTAATGAGGTAATGTGACCGGCACTCGGGATTGCATGGGGAATGCGGGGAACATGCGACTGAGGGCCAAGCTACAAGTGACGAATGACACTTGAACGGCAAGTGGATTGAGTGGAGGGCAAGTGAACAGGGAGAAATACACTTGCCGTTCAAGTGTCATTCGTCACTTGTAGCTTGGCCCTTAGAATAAGTAATGTGGATTTGACCTAGGTTTGTTTTGAAATGGGAACCTTCCCCTCAGTTTTTAGATGTTCTTCTAGTAGCGAGTGTAAAGGCTTTGGGTTCGCTGTTATGAGGTAATTTTTGTGGTGTGCCTGAAAAGTCACTGAAGCAGGAAGTTCCACAAAACAATAAAGAAGATTTATTTATGTACAGATGGTTTTTAAAGAACAGAACAGCAGCCCAGGTCACCAGACAGGTGTAGCACAAGCCACAGTCAGTCACAGCTCTCTCAGGGCTCTCTCAGCTGCACGAACCTCACAGGGTGATTGTTGTGAGGATAATGATAACACACTTTGTAAACCACTCTGTGGGTGTTAAGTTGTCCTGAATGTTGTTGTTGTTGTTATCGAATGTTGTTGTTATTATCATTATTATTAAGCCATTTGCTTCCTAGCAAAGGGTAGGCTGAACAAATGTTTTCTGTTAACCTTTCATTTATTGGTAGACTGTTCCATGAACACATGCCTGTCCGTCCCTATGGCTAATATACACACAAGCTACGCATCTGCAATGGCTCAGGAGCTGGAAGTTGCATAGAACTGGGCTGACCACCAAGATTAACAGTGCACAGTTCTACTTCTTGATGTTTAGTGTATTTCAGTTACCCTTCAACTGAAAAAAAAGCTTTTCTAAGCACAGAGGAGCAACAGTAATTTGCTTATATATGATAGAAATGAATACTTATTTACAGATTTCTTCATGCAAATTTGTGGTTTTATCAAAAGGGGGTAAGCCCCACACGCAAATGTTGCACCCAAGCTGTGAAAAGAGGTGCAAATGAAATTAGGAATAAAAGCAGAACAAATGAAAGATGGCACTGACGACTCTCCTTGCCCGCCTGGGAAGCTATTTGGTCTGCAGGATCCTCTGTGCATGAGTTGCTATGGCCCTGCCTGTTTATCCGGAAGCAACTGCCACTTAACTCAATGGGGTTTTCTCCTGGGAAATATGCATCAAAGCTCTTCCTCTTCCCATTAAATCTAGGCAGAAAATATGATTGGGCTGTTACTCTTGCTATATTTGAACTATGTTCAAAATCTTGTATTTCTTTTTATGTAATACATTCAGTAGGGGGGGAGGCAGCATGGTACAGGCCGGTTCTGTCCAATCTCGGAAGCTAAGCAGGGTCGATACTTGGATGGGAGACCACCAAGAAAGGCTTTGTAGAGGAAGGCAATGGCCAACCACCTCTTCTTCTCCCTTGCCTTGAGACCCCCAGCATGGGTCGCCAGAAGTCAGTTGTGACTTGATGGCACTTTACACACACAATACATTCAGTCTATTAGCGTGTTTCCAAGCAAAAGGTCTATGGCTGGAGATCCAGTGTGGCATAGTGGTTAAAGTGCTAGTCTAGGAGAGACCCAAGTTCAAATTCCACTCTACCAGTTATTTTTACTATATTATAATTAACTTAAGATTTTTATAATGTTTTATGAATTTTATGAATTATTTTTATGGATCGTTGTATATTTATTGTTGTTTATTGTGTTTTAAATGAGGTAATCCACCCTGAGTCCGCTTGCGGGGAGGACCGCATAGAAATCCACTGAAATAAATAAAAAATAAATGGAAGCTTGTGGGCGACCATGGGCCAGTCACCCTCAACCTAAACTACCTCACAAGATTGTTGTGAGGATAAAATGGAGGAGAAGAGAATGATGCAAGCCACTTTAGCTCCCATTGGGGAGAAATATTTATTTATTTATTTATTCATTTATTTATTCATATTCCACCTTTCTTAGTGAGACTCAAGACAGATTACATAGTGTGAGATTAGTACAATTAGTGGCAAGGACAAGGGCAGGCGTTTCGATACAGTGTCAAGAACATTTCCATAAACAACATCATGGGATAAAAGAATATAAGTTTACAAAGATATAGTATTAGCAAGGATCCAGTATGGGGCTGAGGAATTGCTGAAACAGAACATAATCAATTCTAGGACTTACAATGAACAACATAAAGCACAGGTAGCATATAGGAGTGCATATTTAAAGCAACAGATAATATGTAAGGCAACATAATGGTGAAATCTATGGTTTCTAACTCATTAGCGAAACATTTGGGATCCCTTTCCTACAGTACCACCCTCTTAGCTGAGAAAAAAGGCCTTTTTGAATAATTCAGAGCCAAGCTACAAGTGACGCCTGACACAGGTTAGACACTTGTCAGCTTCCCTCAAGTTTTGATGGGAAATGTAGGCGTCCTGGTCTTGCAGCTGTAATGGAGAGCCAAGCTGTAAAACCAGGATGCCTACATTTCCCATCAAAACTTGAGGGAAGCTGACAAGTGTCCAACCTGTGTCAGGCGTCACTTTTATCTTGGTTCTCAGTTCTGCATAGTTTGCAGAAAGCCCGGAGGATGGGGAGTCTCCTGACTAATTACTCAGTACCATCAAGCTGCAACCAACTTATGGCAACCCCATCATGGGGCTTTCAAGGAAAGAGACTAACAGAGGTGGTTTTGACATTGCCTTCCTCTGCATTGCTCTCCTAGTTTTCCTTCTTGGTCTCCCAATCAAGTCCTAACCATGCCCGGTCCTGCTTTGCTTCCCAGCTCTGGCAAGCTCCAGCTAGTCTGGTTTATTCAAGCCGTTGGGGAAAAGATGGAATATAAATGAAGGAAATAAGTAAATAAATTAAATGTGCTGGTGATTCTTGTTATAAGGAGTAGAAACCAAGCTTGCGATTGCGTACAACTCCGATGCGGAACTTCTGTCTTGTGTTTCCTAACAAGCATGACATTTGAACCAAATAATTAATTCTTGGGACGTTGTAGTGCTGAAATACGAGTGCTTGGATTGGCACGCTGATATTTATTTATTTATGCAGCTAAAGGCAGTCAAGAGGCCCGGACTTTTTATATAAACATCTCTTGATGGCAGAACAGAATTCCTTCCTTTTAAAAATAAAGGGCAAGAAGAGAGTTGGAAGGAGAATTTAGGCCTTAAGCGCTCCTGTCCTTCAGTCCTTGGTGCAGGCAGTTGAGGCAAAGCAAGGTGAAGTTTTTTGTCCATGACCTGATCAATGGGATGGTTAGCCAAAATCTGATCTGTCTGGGGCAATGTAAACTCTATGAACTTTGCTGCACTTCCTGCAAAAATGGATACATGTTGTCATTTGAGCAAATAAAGTATATTGGTTAGAATTTGTGACTAGGACTTAGGGAAGGTGGGAAGTAAGGGGTCTTTTCATATAAGCTCTTTAAACCTACTTTGGCTTCTGAAAACAAACAGATTTTTATTTTTAAGCTTTCGCACATTTAAAGGATAAATGGTTATCTTCCTGAAGTTAATGAGGCTTTCATCGGGGTTTTCCAAAACCATTTTGTGCTGATGCTTTTTGTTGTTGTTGTTGCTGTTATGTTTTATCCTCAAGGGGTGCAAAATGTTCAAAAAAATCTGTTTGCCTTCAGAAGCCAAAGCAAGTTTAAATAGCCCATATTAAAGGGACCCAAGTCTCCCTCAACCGTGAAGTTTCATGGGTAGTGTTAGACCTCTCTCTCTCTCTCTCTCTCTCTGCCTAACCTACCTTACAGGACTGTTGAGAGGAGAAAGTAGGGAAGGGGTTAAGTTTTGATCTCTGTACCTAGTCTTCTGGGGTATTATTATTATTATTATTATTATTATTATTATTATTATTATTATTATTATTATTTACATTTCTAACCTGCCCTCCCCGCAAGTAGGCTCAAGGCGAGGTACAACAGCTATAAAATACAATACAAATATTAAACAACAGTTCATAAAAACAACAGTTCATATAATAAAATCCACAGATAATAACTGTCCCAAGATGGGGTCAATTCCAGGTTCCTGCCCATCTACATATAGGGGGTGGGAAGCGGACAGATAGTGTACTGCAACCCATATGTGGGTCAGCTAATGAAGGGCGCTACATGGCCCCATGCTGTACCCATACATCGGGCAGCCGGCCAGTGGACACTGTATAACCGCACACTTGGTGGAAGACTGGTGGGAGGCTCAGTAAGGATCTCATGCTGGCCTCAACCATATGCCTGGCAGAACATCTCCATCTTACAGGCCCACCGAAATGATACAAGATCCTGACTGGCCCGGGTGTCCTCAGACAGAGAGTTCCACCAGGTTGGGGCCAGGACCAAAAAGGCCCTGGCCGTAGTCGAGGCCAACCAAGCCTGCCTGGGACCAAGGACCACCAGTAGATGTTTTCCAGCTGATCAGAGCATTCTCCGGGGTACATATGGGAAGAGGCGGTCCCTCAGGTCTCCCGGGTATTTGGTTGGCTACTCTGGGAAACAGATTGCTGGTGACGGTACACATTTGATCAAATCCAGCCAGGGTTTAGGGTTATTGAGGGCATAGGGCAGTAGTGTATGCTGATGGTTTGACCAAGCTCAATTACCTGTGCTGCCAGAAGGGGAGGTGCTGTGTGGTCCCTTGGCCCATGTTAGCACTGGAAGAGTTGTATTAAGGCTGCTAGGGGTTTATGATTTATGCTCTCCAGTGACTGCTCAGATGGATTATTCAATTAAAGCTCCCAGCTAAGCCTTTAATTAGTGCAAGGTTTGCACAAAAAAAGGGGGTGAGTTCTTGACCTCCTGAAATCAATAACAAAACTCCCATCATGAAAGCAGTTGAAAGCTTACCAGATAAGCCTGGGACAAAGTAAACACAGGTTACCAATCATTAGCCAGCTTGACCTCACTTTTCAGCTGCAGCAATGTCTTCTATTTGGAAACATTTCAAACACCAATGAAAACTCAGATGTGTGACTGCAATTAACATTTATTGTATGGCACTTTGATCCTTGGTTTTCTTTTCTTTTCTTCCTTTTTTTAAGTTGAAGATTGATTATAAAATGTGCTTGCTTGTCAAGATTTTTAATTAATTTGCAGGGGAAGACTGGGAAATAGAAAAAGCTCGAGAAGGAAACCTAACTGCAAAACTACAAGTTTTGCTGATAGAACTTAGTGGGGCTTGCCTCTGCTTGAGTCTGCCTGGGAGTGCCTAGGGTTGCCAACTCTGCATTGGGAAATTCCTGGAGAATTGGGGATGGAGCATGGGAAGGGCAGAGTTTGAGGAAGGGAGGGACCTCAGTGGGGAATAATGCCACAGAGTCCACCCTCCAAAGCAGCCATTTTCTCCAGGGGAACTCATTTCTGTAGTCTGGAGATCAGTTGGGATTCCAGGAGAATCCCAGGTCCCGCTTGGACCTAGTTATTAACTCTTCACCTCTAGGGAAGTTGCACACCAGAAACATCCCCTGAAATTTAAAGGGCCAGTCTAACGCCAGTTAGCTCCATGACTTAATTAAAAAAAAACTCCATTTATTAGATAAAGATGGAAACAATGCAGGCAGGGTGGCCAACTGCCTAGAAAATAAAACATCCTGTTCCTTAATGGGATGTTACATGTTACGTAATATAATTTACCTCTATGCCATGAAAAGCTTCATCTGGTTGTTTCCCCACAGTAAGTCTGTATGAAAGAAATTGGATATTTTTCTCCAGGACTGTTGGCTACCCTGTGCATAATGCAGGCAGTGTTAAGTATCTTTAAAGCTCATTGATTTAAACGGGCAAGAGTTCAGCACATAGTCAAATCTCTTTCTCATGGGATTTAAGGTTGAGCTGTTTTGATTTGATCTTGTTCCAATTCCCTGACTCTAACTAAATCAGTCTCATTAGTTACAATAATAACAACAACATTTGATTTATATACAATGTAATACCTACTGAGAGTAGTTTACAGAGTATGTTATTATTATCTGCACAACAATCACCCTGTGGGGGGCTGAGAGAGCTCCTAGAAACTGTGACTAACCCAAGGTCACCCAGCTGGCTTCAAGTGGAGAAGTGGGGAATCAAACCTGGCTCTCCAGATTAGAGTCCTGCCGCTCTTAATGACTACACTAAACTGGATGATCTATACCTGCAGTGGTGGTGATGGTGGAGAGTGCCATCAAGTCATAGCTGACTTATGGCAACTTCTGCTGGGGCTTTCAAGGCAAGACACTAATATTCCCTGCCTCTGCAACCCTGGTCTTCCTTAGAGGTCTCCCGTCCAATTACTAACCAAGGTCGACCCTGTTTAGCTTCTGAGATCTAACAAGATCAGGCTTGCCTGAACTATCCAGGTGAGGGTAAAAAAATTAGTGATTGATTGATTGATTCGATTTTTAGCCTGGCCTCCCCATAAACGGGCTCAGGGCAGGGTACAATAAAATGCTCAGTACACAATAAATCAGATAAATGCATTTAAAATCCAAACCACCCCAAATGCATATAAATCAACATCTCAGATGTTGCCCCCTCCAATTTCCCCAGTCAAATATAAGCAAAAGAGGGGGGTGGGGTGACAGTTAATATTATTTCTGAGCCTGTGCTTGTGGGGGGGGGCAGATGATTTTGTTGCCCCGCCTGGCACGGACACCGGTAGGGAGGCTCCTAATACAATCACAGACTGGCCTCAGCTGTATGCCTGGCAGAACATCTCTATCTGACGGGCCTGCTGAAAAGATAGGAAGTCTTGGCATGCCTGGGTGGCCTCCAACAGAGAGTTCCACCAGGTTGGGGCCAGGATTGAAAAGGCCCTGGCCCTGGCCCTGGCCGAGGCCAGCCGAGCCTCCCTGGGGCCAGGGATAGGGTTGTCAGGTCCCTCAAGTCTCCTGGCGGGAGACTGGGCTGCCGGCTCTTACCCTGTGGCTGCCTTGAGGGTCTGCCACATATGTGCAAAGCACACACGCGTGCACTCCCAGCGTGCATGATGACGTCACTTCCGGGAGTGACATCATCACGCAGGGTCAAAGGGCACCCCTATGTGATGACGTCATGCATGGAAGGGCAGAGAGAGCTCTCTCGTCACTGCTGCACCCCTTGTCCCTGCTGGTGCAGGCTGTACAGGGGCAGTGATGGCCACAGCAAGAGAGCAGGCCGCCAACACTGCAGCTCGCTCTCTTGCCACCACCGTGTCTCTTGTCCGTTCCGGTGCAGGCTGCACAGGGCCAGTGGTGGCTGCAGCGAGAGAGCAGGCTGCAGACACAGCAGCACACTCTCTCACCGCCACCACACCCCTTGTCCCTGCCGGCGCAGGCTGTACAGGAGCGGTGGCAGCGGTCACGGCGAATAGAGCGGATTGTGGTGGCCGCAGCAGCGGTGATGAGAGAGCAGCCCATGGTGACCGCGGCGGTGAGAGCGGCCTGCTCTTGCCACCGCTACCTGCTCTCTCTTCACCACCGCCACCACCGCTCTCTCTCATGGTGCAGGAGCACGCCCCCCACTTAGGGGTGTGCTGTGCCGCCCAGGGAGAGGGCGCCCCAGGGAGCACGCCCCCCTACTGCCCTGGTGACTGGGCATGGGGGGGGGGGAAGTGTGGGATCGGGGGATCCCCCGCCCCAGGCGAAGGGATGGTAACCCTAGCCAGGGACCACCGGTAGGTTCTTATTTTCCAATCTGAATGCTCTCTGGGGTACATATGAGGTACATAAATGACCTAATAGAAAGGTCTGAACTCTTTCCCTTGTTGTCTTTTTAGGGATGGGGGTTTCCAAACTACTTCTTCCTCCTACAGTTCCCCAGGAGGCCCCAGTTGTAAATTACCTTCTGTTTTCTAGCTTACGTTAACAGGCATGTGTATAAAGAGCATGCAAAAGGCATCAAATCATTTGTTCCATGCTCCATTTCTCCCTATTTTCTGGCACCTGTTGCTGGAAAATTGTCACTCCTAGCATTCCTTTTGGAGAAGATGTTAGAAGTACTTTTTTATGAATGAAGTGTCCACATTGAAGCTCTTCCTAAGGAAGTCAATGCTACTGAATGTGTTTGAGTTGCATTGTTCTGTAATAAATATGATCAGATCCACTTTGGATTGCCAGCAGGCCTAGAGAAAATGTCCTTAGAGCCTTAATGTATAAAAATGGACAGGTGAAGCTTTTTCATAGCTTGGAGCTAGGTAACCTCACCTGGTAAATAACAACCCATTGAGACTCTATTAAAGGGTCAGAATTCTTTTTCTCCAGGCAGCTGGCAAGCCAAGATCTGTTATTATGGGATTTTAAAAATTATTACATTTTTAAATGTAAATGAGGAAACTGTTACCTTAGCAGAGCTACATGTTACATGTAATTCCACTATCCTTCTAACTGATGGAAAATTCCGCCATTAGGTCTGCAGTTTCAAGGGGTAGAAGAATGCAAGGGAGAAAAACCTTTTCATTCTTCCCTCCTACCATGTTCCCACTGCCTCAAAGCCACATTAAGTTTGTACCACAGAGTAATTTGGGGGAGATAGTTTTTAGCTGGCCAACTGTGCAGTGATGAGATTAGAAGCTCTTTCTCTTTCTCCTACACCCGTCTCTTTCCTTGAAATCATAGCTCCAATGGCTACATTTGCTACTACAGTTATAAAATCTAGGAAAAGGATTGTGAAACAATCTGATAGGATCACATAACTATGCACAGCGCATGGGATGTGTGTGGCAAATTCATTCGCCTAGGGCACCCAAAATCCTTGGGAAGGCCCTGATCTTGTCGGATAGACTAGCCATTGCAGAACAAAGGACAATTCTAGAGAAGGATCTTCCGCAACGGGAACTGAGATGCCCAGGTGGAGGTTATTGAAGTGAGGACAGGGGCATCATCACTTCACAAGAGTATTCCTGTTTTCACCTATGAAGTGTTGAAGGTTTGCTGCCATCTAAATACTACTGTCGTGGCCCAGTCTGGACTCAGTGAGGGCGAGGTCTCCTCCGGAGGAGAGGAGCCTCGTGTAGCCAGCCAGGACTCCTCAGGAGAAGAGGCGTTCTGTGTAGCCAGCCCTAGCCCTGACTCAGCAGAAGCCGGTGATCAGGAACAACAGCTGTTGGATGATCAGAGCTCACAGCCAGCAGCTGAGGCAGAGGCACCAGCACCCTCTGGCCCCAATACCACAGGGGAAGCTCAGCCAGGGATGTCCAAGGCTACAGGTGCAGCCCAGTCAAGGGCCTTCACCCCCCCCCCCGGTTCACCCAAACCCAAAGAACACCACAGACAACGCCAGAGATTGGAACTGCAGGAGAGACGGCGCAGTGCCCGTCTCCTGAGCCGATGCCAGCTGCTGGAGAGCGATGATGAGTAGCTTCAGGATGGAGCCCCAGCAGCTGGCTGAAAACCACGCCTGGCTATAAAAGCCAGTCTCGAGAAACAGCCAGGTGTGGAAGCAATGTGTTGATTTCCTGCGACCACTCCCTGGAACCTTGCATCTTGTTCTTGCCTGCACCTTGACCCCCTCATGCTCTGACCTACATGCTGGACTTGGCTTGGCTTTTGGATTCTGGACACACCCCTGGCGTTTATCTTGTGCTCTGACTACAGGCTGGACCTGGCATTTGAATCTTGAACACTCCTTTGGCTTTGTGTTAGTGCTTGGACTATCAGCTTGGGCAAGCCCAGCCCAGACAACTACCTTGAGGAATATCTGAGTTTTAATGATAATTTGCAACCACCTGATTGGGGTACAGTGTTTGTTTGAAGTGCTCTCTAAAGTTATTTATTTACTTTCTCTCTAATGGGGACCCAAAATGTTCCATGTTGTTCTCCTCTGCTCCATTTTATCCTCACAATGTCCTTAAAGGGATGGCCCACTCACCAAATGCTGCCAGCTTTTCCCCTTGAATCTAGATGCCTCCATTTTCAAAACGGTAGCAGGCTGTTTGGCTTACATTTTTTCGGTAACTTTTCAGAGAACAGACTTTCACGTGGTCCCAGAAAAGGCACCAGAAAAAACAAAAGCCAAACAGCCTGCTACCGTTTTGAAAACGGAGACGCCTGGGGTCAAGGGGGAAACCAGACAGCATTCGGTGAGTGGGCCGTCCCTTTAAGGACATGTGGAAAAGGAGAACAATAGCCCTATGAAGTAGGAGAGGCTGACAGTGTGTAACTGGCCTAAGGTCACCCAGTGGGCTTATGTGACAGAGTGGGAATTCAAATCTGGAGCCTCCCAGATCCTAGTCCAAAATTCTAACCACTACACCATATACAATTGCCAGGTTGAGCCTGGCAAGCTGATAGAGGGTTGGGCGTGGAGACATAGTGGGGAAGGGTATTGAGAGTGCGATAACATCACTTTCAAGGAAAACCTGGAAATGATGACGGTAGTTCTAGGAAACCATAGAGTTTCTGGTATTTCCCAGAGCTACCATCATCACGTCTGGTTTTTTTCTTGGAAGTGATGTCATCATCACATTTGCAACACTGGTGAGTTTTTAAAAAATTTCTCCCCGCTGACATTTAAGCAGTAGTGGGCAACTGGAGCTCAGGCTGGGGAAGTCCCTGCCCCAACCAGGAGCTTGTAAACCCCATCACCACATTGGATCTCTGAAGGGACATTTTTTTCTAGACCTTTTAGCTGTCCTACGTATGAAGTTTCCTTCTATTGAGTCAGTCTAGCTCAGCCAGAGATCTGTTCTTCTGACTGGCAGCAGTTTTCGACAGTTCCAGGCTGAAAAAGAGGTTTCCCAACACCTCAGATGTCTTTAACCAGAGATAGAACCTGGGGCCTTCTTCCACTGAGATATGGCACTTCCCAAATATACAAAGATGCCTTATCCCAGTCAGATAGTTGGTCTATCCAGTTCAATACTGTTGCTGGTAGCAGGTTCATATAATCGCAGACATGGAAGGGTCTTTTCTAGCTTTTGCCCTGGGAGGCCATTACCTGGAGATTACCTGGATATACCAGGCATGTAGTCTGACACTAAGCTGTTCTCTGATACTCCTTTTTGACTTTTTCCTTTGTGAGCATTCCGTGAAGACATGTTTACACATTCTTCGATTGACTCAGTTCTAACAACAACAACAACAACAACAATAACATTCAATGTATATACTGCCCTTCAGGACAACATAATGCCCACTCAGAGTGGTTTACAATGCATGTCGATCCAGCGACAAACAGCTGTTAATGATCCCTGGCCCCAGGGAGGCCTACCTAGCGTCAACCAGAGCCAGGGCCTTTTTGGTCCTGGCTCCAGCCTGGTGGAACGCTCTGTCTCAAGAGACTAGAGCCTGGCCAGATCTGCTATCTTTCCACCGGGCCTGTAAGACAGAGCTGTTCTGCCAGGCATATGGTTAATGCTGGCTAAGCCCTCCCCGCCGGCCAAATAGACGAAAATATGCCCCTACCAGATCCTCCCAGCCTCCTGTTAAACATCTGTGGAGAGGACTGGGTGGTGGATTTTCAAGAAGTGCTGCTACATTGTTTTAAATATTTATGTGATTTTATCTGATTTTAAAGTATATATTTATATCTTAATGTATTATATTGTATGTAATCCACTCTGAGCCTGCTATTGCGGGGAGGATGGAATATAAATCGAATTAAATAAATGTTATTATTATCCCCACAACAAGAAATACCCTGTGATGTGGGTGGGGCTGAGAGAGCTCCTAGAAGCAGTGACTGCCCCAAGGTCACCCAGTTGGCTTCAAGTGGAGGAGTGGGGACTCAAACCCAGTTCTCCAGATTAGAGTCTTGTGCTCTTAACCACTACACCCAGGGCTTTTTTCTGGGAAAAGAGGTGGTGGACCTCAGTGGGTTGCCCTCAGAGAAAATGGTCACATGGCTGGTGGCCCCGCCCCCTGATCTCCAGACAGAGGGGAGTTTAGATTGACCTCCGTGCCGCTGAGACGGAGGTCAATCTCAACTCCCCTCTGTCTGGAGATCAGGGGGTGGGGCCACCAGCCATGTGACCATTTTCAAGAGGTTCCAGAACTCCATTCCCCCACGTTCCCCCTGAAAAAAAGCCCTGACTACACCAAACTGGCTCTCCTAGGGAATACATCCCCTCCCCTATTTTCCTGGAAATAAGAAGACTGGGGACTAGAATAGAAACAGGCTTGGAGGAAAATATCTTGTCCGTTCAATGGCGACTTATGGTGCAATCCTGTGTACAGTTTCACCCTTCCAAGCCCATTGATTTCAATGGACTTGGAAGGGTATAACTCTGCTTAGGACTGCATTGTTAATATGTGGGAATGGGCAGCTGAAGTTTTCCATGGCATGGAGCTAAATAGCATCACCTGGTCATGAATATTCCATTAAGATGCTATTAAAGAGACAGAGCATTTTTTTCTCCAGGCAGTTGGCAACCCTACTGGAGACAGGAATCGCGCACGCAAATTGCAATGCTCTCTGAATAGGTTCATCCTTCTGCATATTTTGGGACCTTGCAGTCATGGCAAATGTTCAAAGGGGAAGGAGAAGGAAAATATATACCGGCTTCATTGAGTGCAGCATCAGACCACGGCCTATCTATACCTTTGGCATATTTATATTCAGAGAGGGGCTGAACTGCCATCAGCACTGCAGCAACAATCTGTGAATTTTGCTGAGCAAAAAGAAATTAATGACTTTGGTACCAAGTTCCACCGATAATGCTGCCTGGAATTAAAAACCGAGTTATTGATCTCTGTCTGCCCTAAGAAAAGTTGCCAGAAGTAGCAAAGCTTTTCCCCCAAGTAATTAGAAAGTAATTAGAAAGCACCTAAACCAGTCATTCTCAGCCTTTGGACAAGGGACACACCAGGGTACTGTGAGAGGACAGCTAGTGGCCTGAGATGAATTTTTTTAAAAAATAAGGTTGCTGTAAACCCAAAGCACCTGTCGACAGAGGAGGTTGCCCACTGTCTCTGTGTGATTGATTGTTCTGGGCTTGGCTCTTTCCAATCAGCTTCTGCCCAGTAGGAGTGGTAATTAGGACACTCCTTTGTATTGAGTTTAATTGGATTGTTCACTTATAAAGCAGAAGAAACCCCTGCCCTTAGAGGCATTGTGCCTGTTGTTTCTCTGCATGAGTCACTGCTCTGTGCTTCCCTCCTTAGCATCAGCAGGCTTGCTCAGAACTGCAAACACAGTGGGCTTCCTTAAGGGTAGGCAATTCTTACCTTGCTGTGCTATAAAAGTAAACTGGGACGGTGGGTGAGTGAGCTACCATTGTGAACTGTGCCTCCAATTTTGGTTCAGAAAAAGGAAGTATGACCCAATGGTTCAAGAAAACTGGAAGATCTCCCAAACAAATTTTGCTTGACTCAGATGGGGAAAAATGTCAGCACATTCTTGGTTTTGCGAAAAGATCTGTGTCTTTTAAGGGCAGCAGGGTTACCGGAGCTAGCCTATGCAAAGGACTTTGGCTTCTACTGCATTTTATACCTTGCAGTTTCTTCCTCAAATTATTCCTTCTCTGGCAAAACAAAGGTGCCGGGTTTGGTTCCAGAAAGGGAGGGGAAAGCCCTTTGCAAGCCATGAGCTTAGCTAGCGTCGCTGCCTCAGGATCGGACAAGCGAAGCCTTTGTTGATGAGTCCAAGAAGTGCTGGAGCGCAAGAGAGCATTTATTTGACAACAAGAATGTTATTTTTTTTAAAAAAATGGCTACTCCAGCTAAAACAGAAGCTGGGATGTTTATGTACCCTTTCCCTTAAAAGGTTTGGGAACCACTGGAAGTGAATGCTAAACTGAGAGACGATTGCAAGCCAAATAAACAGCGGTTCTGTTTAGAAAATCCCAATGAGGCCGGCAAGTGCATGGTGCTCTTTAGAAGTGGTAAAGAGACAAGGACCGCAAGACGCGTTTAATATCAAAATTGAACGTCGATGCTGATGTTTGCTTTTGCGCATGCACAAAACCTTTCTAGTCCTCATTGGTGCATGATGAAGACTGGAAGAACAATGGTAGATGGGGACCGCTCAAAGGTACAGGGGATAAAGCACTGAATGGTGTTTCCCATAATGCAGATCTCATAGGGTAAATTATATACTAGGTGCTAACTAATGCCTGTGATGGGGCAAATGCACTGGGATCCAATCTGAGTTGGCAGACATCATTGTCCATCTGGAACAACCAAGCAGAGTTAGTTTCCTGCAATTTGGAGGGAGGGGAGCCCAAGCAGCCCCTGGAAGAGGAGGGAGATAAATAGAAGGCTTTATCATTGTTCTGCTATAGGGAACTCTGATCTCCTTTCCAGTTATGCTACCAGCAAACGTTGGCAGCAGACAGCAATGTGCAAGGGCGAGCTCTCACCTTTAGCAGTGAGGGATTAGGATAAAAAGTATCAAGCAGCTTGTCTGTTGCTTTCTTGGGGGCTAAAGAGTTGGGTGTATGGTGATTTTCCTTGGAGACCACTTACCCTCCAGCATGCATTCGCCAAGCCTGCCAAACGAATGGCTCCTTTCTGTTTTATGTTATCCCCGTCCTTCCAGCACTTTGCCATGCTTTCCATGACTTCCAGCAGCAAGAAAAGCAATCGCATATCACAGAGCTAAGGAGCTATCAGATGGTATGAATTACTCCCAAGTATTAAAAGCTTCACATTAAATGAAGATCAGGATTCAAATTCAATGCCAAGGAAGGGGGAAAGGAGGGGAAGTCTCACAAAATGAGAAAAATGAACCTGATCTGATGGAAACTGCAGGAGAATGTGAATGGTTCAATGGACCCCTATATAAGCGAGGCTCCTGGAGAATCTTAGCATAGTTGAAAAGAAAGAGGGGACAGATAATGTCAGCCCAGCTCTTCCACATAAAGAAGGTTCTATTGAAATTTAAAAGGCCATGGGATAAGATTAGAGATGGGCACGAACTGGGAAAAAACAAACCATGTGGTTTGTGGTTTGTCAAATTTCACGAACCACGAACCATGAATTTTCACGAACCTGTCCCCAGTTCGCAAACCAGTTTATTTGGTTCATGAAAATGTCACATCCAGGTCAGAAAATCGTCACTTGTGGGCCAGCAGAAGGTCACTTCCAGGTCAGCAGAAGGTCTGGAGGAAGTCCATCACCTGTTGCCTAGGAAACTGATTGATCGGCACCAGGTTGTCTGCAGTGACGAATCAAAATGAACCTAACAAACCAGCCTAAAGTTCATGGCGGTTCATCAGAAATGGGATCTGACGAACCACTGGTTCATGAATCACAAACCCCCCTGGTTCATCACGAATTTTGGTTCATATTTTGGTTCGTGCCCATCTCTAATAAGGATGCATATCCAAGGGTAGATGTGGTCTATTCACATTATATTGCTTTCATTGGAATGTACACTTGCATGTGCTGCCAAAAATGCACCTCCAATTTACAAGAGGATGTTAATGCATGGAAATGTTCCATTAAGACCCACACAGCGCAGATAGAAGGTAAGGATATGCGCTTGGATGCATCTTCCATTGAGTCTCATAATGTGTGTTAGCTGATCTCCTTTGATCAGGAGTTCCCAACCTTGCTATGCCTGTAGGCACTTCTTAGATTTTGAGACCTGGCAGTGGACATCATCACAAAATGGCTCTCATAGGGGGTGGGAGTCAGTCACAAAATATTGGGAGGTTCTAAGCTGATCATTTTCTTGTTATAGAGACAGCTGCTTCTGAACAGGTGCTTTAAGAAGACCAGAAAGGTGATGCCTCCTGGAATCTTCTTGAGAACCTTCTGCTCCAAGAAGTTGGAGGGAAGAGCCAGGATTGGCTCTTAGCTTTGGGAAGGAAGGAAATGGGCGCAAGAAAAACACTGTGGTGCCAGACCCCCATAGGTTCCTTACCGGGAATCACTGCCTGCAATGGATTAAGCAAGAAAACATGAGAGAGATGGTGTGTGTGTGTGTGTGTGTGTGTGTGTGTGTGTGTGTGTGTGTGTGTGTGTGTGGTGCCCTCAAGTCTTAGCTGACTTATGGTGACCCCTGGTGGGGTTTTCATGGCAAAAAACTATCAGAGGTGGTTTGCCATTGCCTGCCTCTGCAACCCCGGTCTTCATTGGAGGTCTCCCATCTAATTACTAACCAAGGCCAACCTTGCTTAGCTTCTGAGATCTGACGAGATCAGGCTCACCTGGCTATCCAGGTCAGGATGAGAGAGATCATAAGGATAGACAAAAGGAGAGAAATATTCTCTGTACCCTATCCCTCTTCTTCACTAGAGGTGGTATATAATAAAGAAACAGCAGGAGCGGCACAAAAAAGTGCAAGTTGTCAGCAGTCTTGAAGATAAATATAAGAAATGGACTTTTTCGTTTGCCTGTGATTTTCGGGCAAAACAAATAGTACATTCACAAAGTTCTGAGCTGCATGAAGTCCATTAACTTCAGATGGATCTCTTGGCAGGTCAACCTTGACCCCTGGCCTGCTCTACATTCCATTGGGCATGTGAAAATGCATCTTGTTTTACAAGCTTTCTGGCCCTTCAAAGTTCTTTCCTTTGACTTTCCTTGTAGCTGGTGGTCCAGCTGTTTGGGAGGTAGTATTCTATGAAGCTCTTTGTCTTGAAGCTCCTTGGACTGAAAAGGGCAAGCTGTTTTATTTCCTCCAGTCTCCCTCAGGCCCTAGTTTTGGACTGGACGCATCGCGAATTACTCACTACTATAGGCTGGCTTCCACTGGAACAAAGATGAGTCAGATTTCAGAAGGGCAGCTATGATAGTCTGTTGCAACCATAACAGCACTGGGGTGTCATCTTGGGACACCTGAAAGAGCAATGGATAGGTTGTGCCTAAGGTTGCCAGCTATTAAAAAAAAACGAGCCTCCATAAATTAGTAGGAGGGTAGCAGAGTAGTGTCAATTACAGAGAAAACGTGATGGGTGTTTTCGAGCTAGGGTTCCCAGGTACCCCCTTGGTGGCAGGCAAACTCCTGGGGGTTTGCCTCCTTGCCTGCTAACCCACCAGGATTGGCAGGAAGTGACACACTCCCAGAGGTTGTCTGCCACCAGCAGGCACCCCAGGTATTTGTGCTGCATGCTTGCCTCCAATAGGCATGAGACGTCACTCCTGGAAGTAGTATCATCATGTCATCAGCGGGAATGCTTCTGAGTTTGGGGCCAATTTTGGCCCCAAATGGGCAGAATCATCCCTGCATGAGTGTGGGAGTGGTCACATGGTTGGTGCAATGACATCACTTCCTGGAGTGATGTCATTGTGCAAGCGCCAGAGCACGCACACTGAAGAGACACCACGTTGCTGGCATGAATTAAGTGGCAGATACCTCCCCTTCCTGCTGGGATGATATAGGGACTTGGCAACCCTATTTGGAGCTTGCTGGCTGGTGTGAGTGTGAGAGAGAAAATAACAAACTTACACTTAGATTTAAAAAAGAAATAGGAATTCTTTATTATAGGAACTCCATACTCTGATAGGAAACAGAAGAGAGAGATTCCTATCTACCTTTCTAGTCTAAGGATGGGCATGGATTGCAGGACAAGTTCTGCAATCCATGGTACAAGATGGAGAGATGAGATAGTTGTGTGACAAAGAGAGGAAGAGAAGGATGTCACGAGGAGGAAGTCCTGAGATTGGCAATCGACACATCAAAGGATAGTTCTGGGCAGGAGTAAAGAGATGTCCTGACCGCTCTAACTTTATAAATTTCTGGATAGTCCCCCTCTAAAACCTGAGGAAAAGGACAGCATTAAATCCTCCTCTTCTAACACCAGACTCTGGTGGGATCTGGGGATCTCCTAGAATTGCAACCGATCTCCAAACTACAGAGATCAGGTCCCCTGGAGGAAATAGCTGCTTTGGAAGCTGGACTGTATGGCAGTATACCTTGCCGAGCCCCTCACCCCAAATCCCGCATTCCTCAGACTCCATCCTCAAATCTCCAGGAATTTCCCAACCTGGAGTCCCTTGCCTTGTTCAGTTTGTGGGAACTGTTTGGATTTTGGGAACAGGTAGCGGACACCCCTGCAAAATGGCAGCCATGGGGCTGGGGCCAGTCACAGAATGTCGAAAAGTTCCAAGCCGAGTGTCCTCATGAGATGGAGGCATCCATTTCTGGATGAGCGCTCTGCGTAGATAGAAAGGTGGTACGTCCCGGGATCTTCTCCAGTATCTCCTGCTCCAATGAAGTAGAGAAAAGCCAAGAGCTGCTTTGGGGAGAAAGAAGCAGACATCAGGAAACACATTGTTGGGTACTGTGGCCCCCACCAACTCTATTTTGGGCAATTGTTGAGATAAGCAGGGATGATTTGGAGCACATGGAAGCGCACTTCACATCCAGCACAGCATTCTTGCATCTTTCTTCCCCCTGCCGGCCAGGTAAGAGGTGGCAGGGGGAAGAGGCTGGGGATGGGGGATCCCCTGCCCCACTGGGAGAATGGCAAGCACATGCGTGGGCAGCTGTAGTGTGCTGGCATGGAAGTAAATAACACCCCATAAGCCTCTCTTAAAAGGCTTGCTGGCAATCCTACTATCTGATCAGATTATTTAGGTGCCACAGCTGGCTGTATTCCTGCTCTGGGGGGCAGAATCAAAAGGTTGGAAGTCAGAGCAAAGAGAATGGGGCAAACACCTGTGAGAGCTTTGTACCAAAGGCTGTGTTTCCCCCGCTTTGTAAGAGATATTCAGGGTATTCAGGGAGAGGTTTAGGATGACAAGAGTTTTACAAAGATTAAATGCATGTTTTGTTCTGGAGTTTCCTTTCTGGTTTTGTTTCCTGAAATAAAATACAAACCTCGGGAGGTGAGGTTTGGCGGCCCCACGGAGCAAATCGGAAGCTGAAATAATGACTGCTTTTTGACGCTGGATTTTACAGCTCGCTAGAGTCTATGTTGCTTCACTGCCGTTTATTGCTCCTGGTTTCCTGGTGTTGCAATCAGAACTGAAATTAATTAGCCAAAGAACACAAGGCGGAAAGCCTTTGCCCTAATCAAGCTTCTCTCTTGTAGGGCTTTGGATGGGTGTACAGAAGGAACTCATATTCATGCTCATATTTTATTTGTGCAGGTGGAGCTCTCTGCCCTCCACAGAAATGAATGAAGAAGCCAGCATGGGCCTATGGAAAAGGGTGCATGAGCTTATTATAGTCAGCTAGAAGCTAAAATAAAATAGCTATCGTACTTTGGTCACATCACGAGAAGACAAGATTCTCTGGAAAAGTTAATAATACTAGGAAAAGTGGAAGGTAGTAGGAAAAGAGGAAGACCTAAAATGAGATGGCTTGACTCAATAAAAGAAGCCACATCCTCCAGTTTGCAAGATCTGAGAAAATCTGTTAATGACAGGATGTTTTGGAGGTCTTTCATTCATAGGGTCGCCATAGGTCAGAGGTGACTTGATGGCACATAACATACGCGCGCACACATGAAAATGAGAGTTGTTGACCATCTAGGAAAAAAAGAAATCCTGTCCCTTTAATAGAGGTTTCACAAAGAAATGGGCATTTGAAGCTTTCTATGGTGTGGAGGTCAAGAACATCCCCTGGAAAAGAACATCCCCCTAAGCCTCTATTCCTGATGATGATGATGATGATGATGATGATGATGATGATGATGATGATGATGATAATTATATACTGCTCTTCAGGACAAGTTAATGTCCATTCAGAGTGAATTGTTATGTGTGTCATGTGCCGTCAAGTCACCTCTGACCTATGGCGACCCTATGAATGAAAGACCTCCAAAACGTCCCATCATTAACAGACTTTCTCAGATCCTGCAAACTGGAGAATGTGGCTTCTTTTATTGAGTCAAGCCATCTCATTTTAGGTCTTCCTCTTTTCCTTCTGCCTTCTACTTTTCCTAGCATTATTGATTCCCCCCCCCCTTCCTGGATACATATCTTAACAGGGTGAGGGGGTTTGAGTGTGTCAGTGAAGCTGAGAGCAACACCGTCAGGAGCACAGGCTTGGTCAAGAGTCTAAACTCCTGGAAGAATCAGTCAAGGTGGAATGGTCGAATCTGACACACCAGACTAAGATGCATCCTACCCCCTTCAGGAATCAACGCACTCATCAGCAAAAGACAACTGAATGTCCCAATGGTGATGGGAGCGGAGGAATTCCTGAAGGTTAGCTACTGGGCAGCAGCAGTAGTGGAAGGTGACATTGGTGGAGGATCTTTCACAGACAACGGCAGTGTCACTTCAACTAACCCTGGTTTGTCCTGCACAGCACAAGGCGGCAATGTTAAACCACTTCTGCTAATCTCTTACCTTGAACACCCTATGATGAGACAATCCAGAATGAAAAAAGATATAGTGCTGGAAGGCAGGACCCCCGGGTCAGAAGGCAGAGTGATTTGCAAAATATGTTATTATTATCCTCACGACAATCACCCTGTGAGGTGGGTGGGGCTGAGAGAGCTCTGGGAGAGCTGTGTTTGACCCAAAGTCACCCACCCGGTTTCAAGTGGAGGAGTGGAAGATCAAACCCGGTTCTCCAGACTAGATAACTGCCACTCTTAACCACTGCACAAAACTGGCTCTCCTGGATAGCCCAGGATAGCCCCATCTCATCAGATCTCAGAAGCTAAGTAGAGTCAGCCCTGGTTAGTACTTGGATGGGAGGCTATCGAGGATGTCCCAGGTTATCCAATCAAGGAAGTCCACAATTGCTACGCAGAAGCAGGCAATGGCAAACCATCTCTGAATTTCTCTTGCCTTGAAAACCCTATGGGGTTGCCGTGACTTGGCTGTGACTTGATAGCAAAAAAGGAAAAAAAGCCCTGACCCGGATGTCCCAGGTTAGCCAATCCCTTCAGTTCTCAGAAGCTAAGTAGGGTGCTTAGTAATTGGATGGGAGGCCACCAAGGAAGTCCACAATTGCTATGCAGAAGCAGGCAATGGCAAACCACCTGTGAGCATCTCTGGCCATGAAGACTCTATGGGGTGGCCATAAGTTAGCTGGGATAAGCACATAATATATATAGATAAGTACATAAGCCTCTACTATAGGGACATGGCATTTTTCTCCAGGCCTTTCATAATCATAGCCGTAAGGACAGGGCCAGTGGGTATATCAATAAATACTTCCCTATGTTACACAAGCACAAAAATACACATAATCGAATGATATCTACACAACCTTGTTATCCAAACTCAATCCCTAATAAATTCACGCTTACAACATTGCAACGTTTGTATGTTCTCTTGCAATGTCCTCTGTGCTGTGCTGAATGCTTCGTCAAGGTGTGGTAAGGGACTTTGCAAAGGGACTTATTGAAACGAGAACCTTTTTGGATTTAACAATTAGACACAGTGAGCCCAAAGGGACTGAACTGGATGTTAGACTTCTCTTGTTATCTGTGATGTGATTTGTGATGGTATTTGCAGTATAGGGAGCCCTTCTGACAGAGAAGGCGTATATACCTTTAAATCATTCGCACGTGTGGTGCAATTCATGCGTAT
Organism: Eublepharis macularius; assembly: GCF_028583425.1. NCBI lineage: Eukaryota > Metazoa > Chordata > Lepidosauria > Squamata > Eublepharidae > Eublepharis > Eublepharis macularius. The sequence goes on along the minus strand of NC_072796.1, from coordinate 130,963,341 downwards.
GCAGCATGGCACTTACCACACCCTGACTATGCAGGGTAACAAGGTTGTGTAGATATCCTTAGATCATGTGCATTTTTGTGCTTGTGTAGCATAGGGAAGTATTTATTGACTCTTCATGTCCTTGAAAAAGAATATCTCGAAACAGGAAATGAGCTAGCAGCTTGTTGGATGTTGTGTGGAGATTGCATGGTTCATGTATATTGGACTGTGGAATATTCTGACGGTCTGCCAAGCACCTTTGGGGATTATCCCTGTTGGACTGATGGCCTGTTTTGGGCATTTCTGGGAGAGAGGCACACGTATCTGAAAGAAAAAGAAAACAAGATATAAATCAGGAAAGTATTTACACAAATACCTACCTACCTTTATAAACTTACCTTTATTCGGGGCCACCCATTACTACTGCATGCATTGCCAGCCGGACGTTCATGAGCCTGGTGCAAGCGGGAAGCAGAGGAGCTTCTCAGTAGGATGGGGTCTTTTGATCCTTTGCAGATACTTGAATGATGTTGTAAAATCAGATGTACGGAATTTACTTGGATGTGAACATCGTTTAACATTGATTGTGTATGACTTGATTGTCCAATGGTTAGACTATTAGGCGGCTACTGTATATCTCTGAATTTAGTATTTATTGTTGTATTTATTGACCTTAAAGCACAGTGCACTTTCAAAAGCAACTTGTGTTGTTCTTATGTCTAGTGTAAAAAGTTTTGTAGCACGGAGCACTTTAATTCTAAAACGGTTAAAGATCAGAAACTTTCTCACTGGAAGATCTTGTATCTTTCCACCGCTGCAATATTCCATGGTGCCCTTCAGTTTTTGTGTCCCACCTGGAGGTTGGCAACTGTAGTACCCTTTGGGGGAGGCGTCTAATAATAATAACAACATTTGATGTATATACCGCCCTTCAGGACAACTTAACGCCCACTCAAAGTGATTTACAGAGTATGTTACTATTATCCTCACAACAATCACCCTATAAGGTGGGTGGGGCTGAGAGAGCTCCAAGAGAGCTGTGACTGACCCAAGGTCACCCAGCTGGCTTCAAGCAGAGGAGTGGGAAATCAAACCTGGCTCTCCAGATTAGAGTCCTGCCGCTCTTAACCACTACGCCAAACTGGTCTAGATCCACATAGTGAGTGGGCAGCCCCAATCATTTTTCTAGCACACTGATTTGCTCCAAACTCCATCATATGTACATAGGAAGCTGCTTTATACTGATCAGACCATTGGTCCGTTGAGGTCAGTATTGTCAGCAGCTCTCCAGGGTCTCAGGCCGAAGTTTTTCAAATCAGCTACTGCCTGTTCCTTTTCATTGGAGACCCCCATGGATTGAAACAGGGACCTTCTGCATGCCAAACAGAAGCTCCACTACTGAGCCATGGCCTCCTCCACAATACCATCTCTTGTATCCACCTGACTCCATTTAACTCTGCCCACTCATAATTCTCCCTGTGATTTTTTTTCAAGATCATGATTTTTTCAAGATCATGGTAACACATGGCGCGTGTTATTACGAGAACACCAAGTAGAGTGCATATAACACCGATACTACGCGAGCTGCATTGGTCGCCAGTGGAGTACTGGATCAAATTCAAGGTTCTGGTATTGACCTATAAGGCCCTATGCAGACTGGGGCCAGCGTATCTGCGGGACTGTCTCTCCCCATATATTCCCCGGAGGACTCTCTGATTTGGAGAAAAATAGCTATTAGTGGTCCCTGGTCCCAAGGAGGCCCGCCTGGCCATGACGAGATCCAGGGCTTTCTCGGTCCCAGCTCCTACCTGGTGGAACGCTCTGTCTACTGAGACCAGGGCCTGGTGGGATTTATTGTCTTTCTTCCGGGCCTGCAATACAGAGTTGTTCTGCCAGGCTCATGGCTAAGGTTGGACCTCCGCTGGCCGCGGGGGAAAGGAAATTTACCCCCCCCCCGTGAAAAACCGTCCACCACAGTATGCATGCAAAATATTAAGTCTTCCTGATGCTGCCGCCACACAATACAAAATGCCGCTGTTTTAAATGGTGTTTTAATATTTAATATTTATACAGTTGTAATGTTTTAAATTGTTTTTAAATGTTGTTAGCTGCCCTGAGCCCGCTTGCGGGGAGGGCGGGATATAAATATGAAATAATAAATAAGCAAAATAAATAAAATACTTCTTAGTCTTACAACAGAGGAAGGCCCCTTACTCTGGAGGAAAGGACCATCTCTAGTGTGATGATTCTTTGGGATCCAACCCATACTCTGAACATGGTAGCATACTTAAAAGGACTAAAGATGTCGTCTTTCTTTTTTAGGAAGTAAATCAAGATGGATAGCTGTGTTGGTGGGTCTGTAGCAGCGGGAAACAGCAAGAGTCCGGTAGCACCTATAAGACTAACAACATTTGTATGAGCTTTTGTGAGCCACAGCTCACTTCTCCAGATACAGCTAGAATGTGAGTCCATCTGTCCTTATATCTTGGAGAGTGGAGTGATTGCAGAAGCTGAATGATAATAGCCAGTGAATGACAAAGGCAGGCGAGATTGAATAGGATGGGGTAGGCAGAGGGGTAGTGTGTTGAGCATGAGTGCATTGGGGCAATCTCATCCCAGTTGCGGCAACCGTAGCCCTTGTATTGGTTACAACTGGAGGGGCATTCACTGGCGGTATCCTCCCCTGTTGGTCCCTCACATTCCCCACTTATGAAACTATTTCAAATGGGGTGGTGGGGAGAGTCACTTGCGATCCCACCGAAAACACATGAGCAGCCTCCCCCCTGCAGCCCCCCTGCAGACTTTAGTCCCGTTGCATTTATTGGTCCCTGACCAATCTGGGGGGCTCCCTCTCGCTCCCACGGCAATAGCTGCTGCAGGATGGTCTCTGACTTTCCTTCCCAGCGCTCCTTGCACAGTTTCCTGGCTGGTACCACCAGCAAGCTCATCATTTCGCTCACTAGCTTAGCAGTCTGCCCTAACTCCTGCCTCATGCTTTTCACTTGGGCTACAACAGTTTCATACTTCTCCTCCACAATTTGGGGTTGCGACGTCTGGCCCCCAAACAGGTCTGCTGGCCTGGTCACGACTCCTAGTTCATTCCAGTCAACTGCGTCGGTGCCATCATCTGCTGGGTAACTCCGATCATTCTGCTTGTGGCCAGGGGGTAATCCAGGGTCCCCAGGTATTTGAAAATCCACCAACACCAATTGTGTTGCCATTCCTTGTGGTGCGGGTGCCTGCAGTGTCTGGTCCTAATCCTGGTTCTCTGGCCTGGCCGTGGCTCCCATTTCGCACACGTCCAAGGGGTCCATCCCCCTTTCACCTATAAATCCACGATACTCCTCGATGTTGCCCGGGGGTAATCCAGGGTCCCCCGGTATTTGTAAATCCCCTTGGGGTAGGGTACGTTGGGCTTCCACTGTGCCTCTCATCCAGCCCCTGATGAGTCCTGTTAGTGGCAACAGGTCGTATCTCATCATCACCCAAAGCTATTCACTGAGATAATCCAAATGGTCCTCTTCTTGTAATTTTGCCTCATTATCGGGTTCGGGAGAATCCCGGGCGAGAAACAAGCTCCCTTGGCAAAGGCTTTTCTATTGCCTACGATCCTTGCTAATCAGTTCGTGATCCCCCCTTTCTCTGGTGGGATGTTCAGAGGGGGTTCAAAACCCCATAGTAAATAATTTTCCTTCTGTAGTGGGTGACTTGCATACTGTCCCAGTTCATCATCCCACCACAGGTCCAACTCATTCACAGCTAAATCCACCGCTTGTCTTCTAGTGATGATAAGTCCCCCATAGGCTTTATCCCCAATTTGTTCTCTGAGATGGACATGAGTTGAGGCTCTAGCGAGACTGTTGACACCCCTGTCTCATTTGGACAGCATCCAAACAGTGCCCCCCTATGCCTCACTTTCTCCTGTCGGGGTCTGGGTGCCCACTGTAGGGGCGTTGGCAAAATTGTCCATGTAAGATGGGTGACCCCTCTCCTGGAGATCGCCCCCAGCTCCGTAGGAGTCCTTCCAGCATCTGCACCTGATCCCAGATGCAGGACTGGGTGGGAAGTCGGGTCCTCTGATGCTGTTGATCCCGGATCTGGCTCTGATGATGTGGAGCCAGTAGCCATTCTCCAAAGAATGAAAATAACAGAAGAAAATAATGTATTCCTGTCAAAATGTCAGTCTGTGGATGACAGGCTATGGCAGACAGAACCCTGTGCCCATACAGCAAGAAGTCCAGGTTCTTGGTTAAAAGGTGTTATTCAGGAATCAAATCATTTCCATAGAAAGGTCCAAAGGATAACTCAGCAGCAATGTAAGCAACTAAGCAGGTAGACAATAACTTGACTGAAATGAAAGTCGGGGATGGATCCCCTCCTCTTAAGCACACTAACTCCTTTCTCCCCCTCCCAACAGAAAACATGACTTTGAGCGCAAAAAAGATCTGGGAACTTCTTACATAGTTTACTTATTATTCTAGACATCACGGAAAGCACAAGATTACACCGCAGCCTGAAACAGACATTACAAGGTCAAAGCACTGGGGGTTTCCCAGATAAGAGACCAGCATTCAGCAGGCCTGAGAAAGTAAATATGACACTAAAGCACAGCATCAGTAATGGTTCACAGTAACATTAGTTCACAGATAGAATAAAACAATGGCATGGATGTAAGGGGTAGAGACATGACAGATGGACTCACATTCTAGCTGTATCTGAAGAAGTGAGCTGTGGCTCACGAACGCTCATACCCTACCACTAATTTTGTTAGTCTTATAGGTGCTACTGGGTTCTTGCTTTTTAGGAAGGTGATCGTTAGAAGTAGTAAAACTACTTAGAGTAAAACTCCAGAACTTAAAAAATGTCCTCTTCTCGGTTTCTGAGGCTAACAGCTCAGAAATGCTAAGATAAATGTAAACCTTGGCACAATGCAGGGATTATAGAAGTTTCTGTTGGCTAGGAGGGAATAACTGAGTTTCCATCCATTAACATGAAGCCATTCCTGGAAATATTCCACCTAACAAGGAAGGCTGGTTGTATCCCTATGTATGAAGCCACAGAGAATTCACAGGAAACAGCCAGCTAAGTGCCAACCGGATTACTGCAAACCAATTACTCATTTCTTCTGAAGCCAGGCTTCATAGCTGCTAGCCATGGGCTGGCCCTCATGTGGATCTAAAAAAAACCTATACAACTGGGCCACCCATGGATGCAATTTAGGGTTCTGAAAACATGGCGGAGCAAGGATTTTGAATGCAGAAGAGGTGATTTTACAGTGAATTAATACATTGGTTTCCTACTGAATTTTAAAAAGCGCTGCCTTCCATTCCTTATCATTTTCCTTCAGAAATTGTTTCCAGCTCAGGCACCCTCTGAGACCCACCATTTCTCCATTGCTCAGCATGAGTTTCTTCACGCCTGCTGCCAAGGAATAGTTTCTGCAATTGCAGGCTTTTCTGACTACAATACTAGACTGCTTCAAAGCAAAGGCAGTGAAAAGCAAAGCAAAGCCTTCATCGAGTCCTCTGGGATGCCTCAATTCAAGATCCTGGGAGTGACTTTGGAATCACCAAGGATGGAGTTCAGAAGAATTTCCAAACCTATCTGATCATCCATATTCTCAGCTGTGCACTGGCCTGTAATTGCATAAAGGATTGATCCATATCACATGGGAATGCTGTTTTTTCCCCCCAAGGGAAAAAAAACAGGGAATCCTCCCCATGTAGAAGCAGGCAAATCAGCATTCTTCAAAGAATTTCAGCAGCCAGAAAACTGGTTGTTGGTCTGCTGCTACAGCAAAATCTTCCTTCTGACCTCTGCTGGGCTAGGAGACAATCATCATCATCATCATCAGGGCTTTTTTTCAGCTGGAATGTGGTGGAACGGAGTTCCGGAACCTCTTGAAAATGGTCACATGGCTGGTGGCCCCACCCCCTGATCTCCAGACAGAGGAGAGTTTAGACTGCCCTCCATGCCTCTGAGCAGCGCGGAGGGCAATCTAAACTCCCCTCTGTCTGGAGATCAGGGGGCGGGGCCACCAGCCATGTGACCATTTTCTCCGAGGGCAACCCACTGAGTTCCACCACCTCTTTTCCCAGAAAAAAGCCCTGATAATAATAACAACAACAACATTCGATTTATGTACCGCCCTTCAGGATGCCTTGACACCCACTCAGAGAGGTTTACAAAGTATGTCATTAATATCCCCACAACAACAACACTTTATGAGGTGGGTGGGGCTGAGAGAGCTCCTAGAAGCTGTGACTGACCCAAGGTCACCCAGCTGGCTTCAAGTGGTGGAGTGGGGAATCAAACCCAGTTCTCCAGCGTCCCATGTTCTTAACCACTACACCAAACTGGCTCTCGAGACAAGTAATACTCTTTGACTAGGCTATCTCTTGAACCACCTTTTGGCCTTATTTCCCATCGGCTTATTGGCTTTGGTGAAGCACATTGGAGGAACAGTCTTTCTATCTCTTAAAATGAGACAGGAGGACTTCTCCCAGGTCTTCTCCCCCACCCTCAAAAAAGCTGGAGCAGATTAAACGGCTTGCATTGACTCACACCCATCTGCACCCAAGTAGAGCAAAAGTTCAAAGGCTGCCACTTCTTCCTCTCTCATCTGCAGCCGCCCTGTAGGTGAACATGGCTTATCTTCTCTCAGCCTTCTGAAAAAGGAGGGAGGACCCTACCCCAGCATCACCAACCAAGGCCCTCTGCTTCTTCCTTTTGTAGCCTCTCTATGGAAAGCAGGCACCAACGCCATTATGTGCAGGTTCATATGCCACTTAGGAGCTCATTTGGGAACAACTGCTACTCTTCCTAGGGGAGCAAGTAAATGGCAACTTAGAAGCCTAAGCAAGGAAGAACTCAATGTTACGTACGTACGTAAGTGCCATCAAGTCACAACCGGCTTATGACAACCCCAGCAAAGGGCGTTCAAGACAAGGGAGAAGCAGAGGTGGTTTGCCATTGCCTTCTTCTGCAGAGTCTTTCTTGGTGGAAGACATCCAAGTACTGGCCCTGCTTGGTGGTGGTGGAGAGTACCCTCAAGTCATAGCTGACTTGTGGTGACCCCCGATTGGGTTTTCAGGGCAAGAGACTAACAGAGGTGGTTTGCCATTGCCTGCATTTGCAACCCTGGTCTTTGTTGGAGGTCTCCCATCCAATTACTAACCAAGGCCGACCCTGCTTAGCTTCTGCAATCTGATGAGATCAGGCTCACCTGCGCTATCCAGGTCAGGGCACTGGCCCTACTCAGCTTCTAAGATCTAACAAGAATGGGCTATCCCACACTGCCTTCCCTCCCAACTCAATCCTTGGTAGCTACTATTGTCAAGGCCCAAACATGGGGCTGTCCAATTTGTAAGCCTATAACCATGACATGGTCTACTTATGGAGTTACATGGATGAAGGCCCATGGCTCAGCAAAGAGGACATACTTTGCATGTAGAAAGTCACATGTTCAGTCTCTGGCATCTCCAGTTAAAGCAGCTCAGGTAGCAGACAGGTGAACCTGTCTTCTCCTGGGTCAGATAGTTGATCTATCAAGGTCAGTTGTCCACTCAGAGCAAAGCTAGATGAGACAAATTACACGAGTTTATGTGAGTGTCAAGAATCATGTCTGTTCCTACCTGCCCATATCCATTGTACCCTAGGTGCGTATGTCTCGTGGAGCCCTGCTTCGTGCACGTCAGGAAATTTTGAGCTATATGTGTAGTCATAGCGGCTAGTGTCTGCAGTCATCATCATCGAGTTGCCATTGCAGAGTGGTGATTTTGGTCTGCTTCCCTCTTCTCCGCCTGTTTCTTTCCCTAATACAGGTAGATGGTACTCTTGTCTCTGTACCGCTATTGTGTAGGTGATGATAGGAGAACAGCCACTCTACTCCTTCCAGCCCATCTATTTGCCCGGAACCCGCCTCTGGCTGGTAACAATCTCCACTTCTGGTTTCAGACTGGCAGTGGTTTGCTAGGGTCTCAGGTGGAGGTCTTTCCCATCACCTATCCCCAATCCATTTAACTGGAGAGCCTGAAGACCAAACATGGGACCTGCACGCCAAGTCGATGCTCTTCCTTTGAGCCACAGTGTCTGGCCAAAGAGGATCCTTATCTGCCGAGGCTGTGCAAAGCTGATGCAAGTTTGAACAGACAATATTAAGCAAGCAGGGCTGGTCGTCTGATTCAGTTTAAGACAGCATCACATGACATTTCGGAACTAAACTAGATTTTGTTGCTGTTATGACTCATGAGATTGTAAATACGTGCTGTAACCAAGGGGTGGGACTCACATTACAAATTTGTACTGGACTCACAGAAACAGTGCCTAGATTGCCATCACAGTGTTTCCTACCATTTTATTCTTATTTCCCTGACACAGTGAGAGCAACATACTGTATACCTATGTATGTTTATTCTTTAGAAATCTTGCCCTCGCATTCATTTTATCAGCAACGCAGGATGCGTATGCAACATTAAATCATGTACCTTGTGTTAATCAATTGGCTGTAACTACTGCATCTGCCTTCCAAATTCAGTGTCCGAAGTGATTATCCAATTATCCGTTTGCTTTACCCACAACCAGATCTGCCCTTGCACTGAAAAAGATAGCTAATCCATATCAAGCGATCTTAAACACTTGGCTTTGTTCATTTTTTTAAAAAAAATGGCTTGCAGTTTGTTTATTTTTTAGTAGATTTTGGTGCCTGCAGAGATTGTATTTTGGGGGCAAATAAGTTCATGGCTTTCTTGTTCCTTGAAATAAGAAGCAAAACTCTCCTTCTCCCCAAGTTCACAGCATGCTTCTTAAATACAGGTCATATAAGTACAATGGTGAGACTGAAAATGTTGTATAGTGCGGTTTATGGGCTGATTATGTTTTGACTCTTCGCTCAAGAAACAAGGGCATGAATTCTGCGGGATGAAGTGTGTGTGATTATATTGCTTGTTTATGATGATCCTAGGAGGTAGCACACATAGCCTTTTGTGTTTACATATGTGACCAATGAAACCATGAGCTCTGCATTTGTAGAATACCATCACCAAAATAAAAAATAGCGTTTGATTTTAAGCATAGATGGCGAATTCCCACTGAGGTTGCACAAAGGGAAGGAGGACAACAACAGGCCTCTCCCCTTCGCCATCTCTCCTTGATATCTCGCCATAGCTATCACAAGCATGAGGCTCATTGGTTTAGATTAGATTTTTTTTCTGAACTGAAACCAGAGGCACCCTACACAAACACACACACAAATTTACAGTTACAATCAGGGCTTTTTTTCTGGGAAAAGAGGTGGTGGAACTCAGTAGTGGAACTCAAGACCACACAATGACGTCACTTTGGGTCATCTGGAACAAGGGGGGGAGTTTTTTAAGGTTTAAATCACCCTCTGCGAAAATGGTCACATGGCCGGTGGCCCCGCCCCCTGATCTCCAGACAGAGGGGAGTTTAGATTGCCCTCCGTGCCACTTGGTGGTGCGGAGGGCAATCTAAACTCCCCTCTGTCTGGAGATCAGGAGGCGGGGCCACCGGCCATGTGACCATTTTTAAGAGGTGCCGGAACTCCGTTCCACTGTGTTCCCGCTAAAAAAAAAAGCCCTGGTTACAATATGCAAGAACACACATTAATTATTCACCCATTCCCTGAGTTTATGCAAAAATCACAGGTCTTGGCATGCCTGGAAAAAGCCATGACTGGATCATAGACTCGTGCAGAGACACAAAAGGACCTCTCCTGAGGATATGTAATCCTCTGTATGTCTGTATCAGAAGTGCTTGAGGGAGTTGTGGTGGAGATCAGAGGAAGAAAAATGTCTTTAGCTGGCATGGCACAAAAGTGTGCAGCGTCCCACCTGGTGCCTTTATTTGCTCCATGTGAGAATATTAAAACAGAGTTTTAAGCGCATGATAACTTCCATTTAAAGAATGCTACTTTTTGAATAGTAGCATTTCTGGGTTATAAAAAGTGACCGTGTTACCCCACCCCAAAAATTCTACTGCACTGAACTACATCCAACTGATTCATCCATTTCTGCCCACTGAAGATTCCTCTTGATCCAGGGCAGATTATTCAAGATCACATATGACTAAACAATCCTTTATAAAAAAAACCCTTTAGCTGCTGGATGTTTCAGTGGGATTACTTATTTCAGCAAAAAGCTTGTTATCTACTGATAAAGTCTTAAAAATCACTGTTCATATTTCGTTTGTTTATATCAGACATGAAAAATTCCTAAAATAAACACAGACGTGTGATCTAAGGACAAACAGTTCAGTCCTAAACAGAATTATGCTCTTCGAAACCCATTAACTTCAGTGGGGTTAAAAGAGTGTAACCGTGTTTAGGATTGTACTGAAAGCGTTAGATGTTTCAGCTGGCTTCTGATTCTCCTCCATTCATTACTTTGAAGCCCTGCGGGGAAAGATTAGCACAAAACATGGAGCAACACGGTAAGTATGGCAGCAACAAAACACAATTTCCCGTGCAATAACAATGTCTCCCTATTTTATTTACAGTAATTGCATAATTTAACAGAACTATACCCCTTCCACAGCAATAACCAGCCTTGCCACCCCCCACTGGTGGCAGGGAATCCCCAGCTGCCCGCAGTAGATTCCTGCTGCTGGTCAGCTGGCTGAAAGGTGAATGGGTGAAATAGAAAGGATGCCAACAGCATCCTGACCCACTGATATCACTTCCTGTGTGCCCAGAAATGATGACAGTGCATTGCTGGGGGAAGACGGGGAGTTCTGGTATTTGGGCAAAGCACTATGGTTAAACCATAGAGTTTTGCCCAAGTGCCAGAGCGTCCCAGTCATCCCCCAGCAATGCAATGTCAGTTCTGGGCACAAAGGAATGACATCAGTGTGTTGTCAGCAACATGATGATGTCAACAGTGACAGTCCCCCCCCACCAAGTCTTCCTCTGCCAAGTGCAACGGGGGACGTGGCAATCCTAGCAATGACAATTAGTGTCTGCTCCCCAATTGTCTTCTCCTGCACTGCTGCCAGTTTGGGGGAGGACACACAATAGGTGTGCTAATGCCCCCATTTGCCCCACAGAGCTGAGTGGCTCTTCCGTGCTGGTTTGTAGCACCACAAGAGCCACTCAGCTTGGCTTGCTCCAGGGCCATTTTCACTTCCCAGTCTGCTACTGGCTGTAGGTGATTTCTGGGTTCTGTGATCTCCTGGTAGGGATCCCAGGCCCCCCATTATGGGCAGGGGATACCTTGCTTTCACGCTCCACCCCTGCTACCACTCACCTGGCCAGTGGGGGGGGGGGAGGTAGAGGAACAGGCCTTCCAGATGTGTTCCCGGGGCAGCGCAACAATGTTGCTCCTGGAAGTGATACCATCGCGGCACCCTGATAGCACTACCTCACGTTGTAGCAGGCCAATTTGAGCCCCAAACGGGCTGAATTGGCCTCTTTCGTGGCCCAAATCACAAGTGCACACATGCGCCCAGGGCTGCGTGATGATGTCACTTTCTTTCCCATGGCACACTGGTCATTCTCTCTGTGAACCCTAGCATTGCCGTAGTCAGGGCTTTTTTTCTGGGAAAAGAGGTGGTGGAACTCAGTACGTTGCCCTCGGAGAAAATGGTCACATGGCTGGTGGCCCCGCCCCCTGATCTCCAGACAGAGGGGAGTTTAGATTGCCCTCCACGCCGTGCAGAGGGCAATCTAAACTCCCCTCTGTCTGGAGATCAGGGGGCGGGGCCACCAGCCATGTGACCATTTTCTCCGAGGGCAACCCACTGAGTTCTACCACCTCTCAGGGGGCGGGGCCACCAGCCATGTGACCATTTTCAAGAGGTTCTGGAACTCCATTCCACTGCGTTCCAGCTGAAAAAATGCCCTGGCCGTAGTTAACTTTTATTGGCCCTCCTTCCCGATTGTGTTGTGTTTGTACGTTTACATGCCTTGATTGAATTGTACAAATGATTTCAAAGCCTCTAAAATGTTTTAATGTTTGGATGCTCTCCACTTTGGAAACCCTATTTGGGTGGAAAGGCAACACAAAAAAAGTTTTAAGTAAATAAAATAATACACTCCATTATTATGGGGCTTAATAGGCAGAGGCAGCAAAGCTCTGAACACTAGTGCTAGGAACAGGGCTCATTTTGAGGGGGAATGCACAGGAACACAGTTCCTGCAGTTCCCCAAAGAGGTCACATGTCAGGTGGCCCCGCCCACCTGACTCAGCCATTTTGGGCCCGTTTCGTCCTGGATTGGGGCCGAAATGGCCCAGATCGGGCTTCTGATGGGTGGTGGATCACTCTCCCACTCAGCAGCAGCCCAATCCTGACCATTTTGGGCTCCTTTTTGGTCATTTTCAGCCCCTTTCGCCATTTTGGGCCCAATTTCAGCCCTGAATGGCCAGGATTGGGTCCAAAACAGCCAGGATAGGTGATGTCAGGGGGTGTGGCATATGCAAATCAGTTATGCTAATGACACACTTCTGGTGATGGCAAGGGGCGTGGCATATGCTAATGAGTTATGCTGTGAGTTATGCTAATGAGTTCCTCCAGCTTTTTCTCTACAAAATGACCCCTGGCTCGGAGGCAACATTAAGGGTTCAACTTCTGTTTGTTGGCCCTCCAGGGTAACTAGTTTGCCTGCTGAGTTAAACAAGTTGCTGGACTAGATGGATAACTGGTCTGATCCAGCGGGACTGTTCTTAAAACCCGGTTTGTGAATTATGTCATCCGACGTAAACTCCATTCACCGAATGAGGCTTGTTTCCAAACAGCAAGGATTTGGAATGTTTGTCTCTGCGTTATCAGAATATCCAGAAATATAATGTATGAGTGGAAGTGAAGTGTTTTTATTTGGAGTTTGGGGGAAAGTAGGATTGGGGGTCTTGCAGAATCCAGACGCCTCCAGGCACCTAAATACTTGTCTCATTGCATCCTTTGTTACAAAGCAACTGTACCTTTGGATGTGTTTTGGGACAACACCAATTCTTTTTCCAAGAAAGGAAGTAAAAGCGACTGCTCCCGCCTATAAATTCTTGCTTAGGTTAGTCAGAATTTGCATCATTTCTTTGAAGTTGTAGGTGAGGCCTTGTGTGAGGATGTGAATAATCTCAGGTGAACTGCTGACTCAAGAGCACAGGATTATATATGTATGGATCTTTCTTCTCTCCTTCACAACAGCCCTGTGAGGTAGATTAGGCTGAGCATGTATGACTGGCTGAAGGTTACTCAGAAAGTTTCTCATGGTAGAGTGGAGGATTTGAATGTGGGTCTTCCAGATCATAGTATGACACACTGACCACTCCAGCACTCTTGGAAATGTAGAAAGGCAGGATAGAAACATTTAAATGAAAAATGACATACAAATACAGGCCACTGGTGACCTGGAACTAATTTTCTCTCTACCAGGTAGATTTCTAACAGCGCAACTCTATAAACACTAACCTGGGAGTAAGCGCTATTGAATAAAAAGGGACTTACTTCTGAGTAGACCTGCTTTGCATTGCTCCCTGAACCAGGGTTTAATCGGGGTTGAAAATTCCCTTTTGTGGGAGTGAAAGAAGCCCCAATTAACGTGCACGTTACAGCATGGTAACAAGATGGGTTTGTGCACATAATGCTGGTTGAATGTGATGCTGGGATGTAGTTAGAATTGCCAGCAACCTGGAGAAAAAAAATATTCTGTCCCTTTGATAGAGGCTTAATAAGCGGAAATGGGCAGGTGACGTTTTTTAAGGCATGGAGGAAAATAACATCACCTAGTAAATAGCATCCTGTTAAGCCTTCATTAAAGGGGCAGGATGTTTTCTCTCCAGGCTGTTGGCAACCCCAGATGGGGCCATTGTCTATTCTGACGACAATGTTTCTCCAGAGTGAGGCAGATTCAGAAAATGGAACTGTCTATGTGCAAAGGATATGCTCTGCCACATACCACCCTGATCTTCTCCATGCAAAGATTTAAAAGATACTTCATGTGAAATCCAAACAGCAACAAAACTTTTCCCTGCAACCCTTTTAGGACCATGTCACAAGACACGGCTGCCACAAAGAAGGCTCCAGGCAGCACATTTTTCCTGTTTTCTCTTCCTGTGATGAGAAGCATCAGTGATTCATAAACAGAGGCATATTCTCTGCGTCCCCTACAAAGGCCTGTGTCCCTCTGATAGGGCTGAGCAAACATTTCATTCATTTCTTAAACATGCTGCATTGTAGAAAATCACAGCAACCGCAGCATTTTGAATAAACAAGTGGAAAACCCCAGAATGACTTGTGCAAAGGCGAAGCACGTTGCCGCTGGTAGGATGTAAACAATAGACAGTAGGTTACTTTTTAAAAAAACGTATTTAAACTGGAATAGTTTTCGCTTCTTTCTAGCCATGGAGGCAGCATGATTATTCATTTATTCATGTGGTACATTGATGTGCATAGAGTACAGGATGAGAGATCTCTGTCCGGAGGAAATTATAATCTAAAATTGGAAACAAAAATAAGAGGGAGGATGTGTCTGCGTGCATGCGTGTGTGTGTGTGTTTATGGGCTGTCCAGTCGCCTCCGACCTATGGCGACCCTATGAAGGAAAGACCTCCAAAACATCCTATCATTAACAGACTTGCTCAGATCTTGCAAACTGGAGGACGTGGCTTCTTTGATTGAGAGGCAGGATAACGAGGGGGAAAATTTGCGCTCATTTGAGTTGCATGTACCTAAGCATATCTTCAGTAGAGAAGATAGCGCGGTAGTGTGGGAGAGCTTAGTCCAAATCCACTTTCCGCCATGGAACCACAAAGCTTCCTTGTACTAAGTCAAACTGTTGATCTATCAAGGTCAGTACTGTCTAACCTGGCTGGCAGCTGCTCTCTGGGTTCTTCCATATCATTTACTATTAATCCTTTTTTAACTGCCGTAGCATAGTAGTTAAGTGGCTGGGTTGTAAATCAGCCCTCTGCTGGTTTGACTCTCACTCCTGCCATGAGCTGGCCTTGGGTCAGCCACTCCTCTCCTCCCTCGCTCCCCAGCTGTATTGAAAAACCGGAAATCCTACCCTTAAATAATAGCTGACTAATGGCGACCCCTGTTGAGGTTTTCATGGCTAGAGACTAACAGAGGTGGTTTGCCATTGCCTGTCTCTGCAACCCTGGTCTTTGTTGGAGGTCTCCCATCCAATTACTAACCAAGGCCGACCCTGCTTAGCTTCTGAGATCTGAGGAGATCAGGCTCTCCTGGGCTATCTAGGTCAGGGCTCCACAGCTGTCTTGTGGGAATAATACTAACACTGACTTGGTTCACCTCTCTGAGCAGGGCACTATACTAGAAGAGCGCTATATAAGAGCAGTTATTATTTTAATTGAAGATGCTGAGGATTGGATGTTCTGCAGATTCAATCAGATGCTCAACTCATGAGCCACAGTACTATGGGTGTCCTTGGGCCAGTCTACCACTCTCAAAGTAACCTACTTCACAGGGTTGTTGTGCAGATAAGCTAGGAAAAGAAGAACGACACATACCACTCTGGGCTCCTTAGAAGAAGGGTGGGATAGTCAGAAAAGGGGCTCCTCGTTGCAGGTGGATTAGGTTAGCAGTTCTGGGGTAGATACTTTTGGAGGAGGGGGGAATATTTGCAAACTTCAGGAGAAGGGTTGCCAACTTTTTGCTGGCCCTGGCTCGTGTGCCTCTAAGAATGTGATTTGCAAACTCAAGCAAGGTGGTAATGCTTCTTCGAAATGCCTCCTGTGAAAAGCTACCGCCTGCTGCAGTTTAGGTCTTTTACAGAAATCTTAAAGTAAGATGGACCATTGATCAGACTTGGTAGCCCTATACCCACAACGTATCTCTGTACAGCATATCAATGCGCATAGATGGACAGTAGGAATGAGCTCTGTTCCTCATCCCATCCTATGCATGTTTGCCTGAATGTAGACACAGAGGCGACACGGATATCTATTCATTCCTGATTATGGGGACAGAGCTGATGGGTGTACAGCTTGAATGTGTGTAGCCGCTGTGCTCA
This sequence comes from Eublepharis macularius, assembly GCF_028583425.1. Taxonomy (NCBI): domain Eukaryota; kingdom Metazoa; phylum Chordata; class Lepidosauria; order Squamata; family Eublepharidae; genus Eublepharis; species Eublepharis macularius. The sequence goes on along the minus strand of NC_072796.1, from coordinate 130,947,380 downwards.
CATTTCTGCATGCATGTAGAAGAGGGAAAGGACAAGATGCTTGTTCCCTCTTGCCCTCCCTGCCTGGAGGTGGAGAGCGCCCTCAAGTCATAGCTGACTTATGGCGACCCCTGGTGAGGTTTTCATATCAAGAGACTGATAGAGACGGCTTGTCGTTGCCTGCATCTACAACCCTGGTCTTCACTGGAGGTTTCCCATCCAATTACTAACCAAGGCCGACCCTGCTTAGCTTCTGAGATGAGATCGGGCTCACCTGGGTTGTCCAGAGTGCCCATCCTGTCTGCATGCGGACATTTTATACGTTCAGTGCTAGTGACACCTTTATATGATTTTTTGCCAGTCAAAGAATTAGATCAGGTTGGATTTTTTTTTCCTCCTGAGGAGTTGTAACTTGAATCGCTATGCCTCCTTTCCCCCTCCTCCTAGCAGCCTGCCATCACATCTACTTTCAACTAAGTTTACTCTAGAGCAGCCTTGGCTTTCATAACTGATCTTAAAACAAAACGTCCAACAAGGCTTCTTTCTTCCCGTCCTGACCCAAGGAGAACTCTCAATGACCCTGATTTGAAAGAACACCCAGAACCAAGAGAGAGCTTTTTGTTTCTATTGCGAAAAGCTTTTTATTCCAGCGGCGGCTTGCAAAAAGTCAAGCTTTCAAGGCAGAGCTCTCAGGAGAAGATGAACCAAGTCCAAAGGTTCCAACAGAGCAATCTTTAGCAGTTACTCCAGCTTAAGCCAGTTCAATAAACTTAGACTGGAGAAGCTCTACACAGAGTTGCGTTGTGAATCTATTTTTAATTCTCATGTTTTCTAGAGAATCTCTAGTTTTGCAGATGATCGTCACCCATTTTATTGCTTTTACCGTTAGGATTACAGGCTGCCTGGAGGGAAAAGAATTGGCCTCTCCCTTTAACCGAGGCTTGATGGGATGTAACGTTTATCAGGATGTTATTGACCTCTATGCCATGAAATGCTTTCCCTGCTCCCCTTTACACCTCTATTGAAGAGAAAGTGGCTTTCAAGGATTTATCATCACAGATTTAAGAGCTACAAACTTAATTTGCTACACAACACGTGCACCACTGAGGATTAGAGTTGCTAACAGGTCTGGAAATCAATGTCTTGTTCCTTTAATAGAGGCTTACCGTGTGGAAATGGGAGCTGAAGGTTTAAGGCATGGAGTTAAACACTAACAGCTGGTAACGAACATCCCATTAAGCCTATATTAAAAGGACAGGGCATTTCTGTCTCCAGGATGCTGTCAACCCTATTGAGGATGCCAAATTCTGTTGCACTCACTATTAGAGATGGGCACGAACCAAAATATGAACCAAAATTAAGCACGAACCAGGCCGGTTTATGGTTCATGAACAACAGTTTGTCAGATTCCATTTCTGATGAACCACCACAAACTTTTAGGCTGGTTCGTTTGGTTCATTTTTTGGTTTGTCACTGAAGACAGCCTGGTGCCAATCAATCAGTTTCCTAGGCAACAGGGGATGGACTTCTTGCAGACCTTCTGCTAACCTGGAAGTGACCTTCTGCTTGCCCGGAAGTGATGGTTTTCTGACCTGGATGTGACATTTTCGCGAACCAAACAAACCAGTTCACGAAACAGGGGCAGGTTCGTGAAAGTTCGTGGTTTGCGAAATTTGACGAACCACAAGGTTCAGTTTTTTTCGGTTTGTGCCCATCTCTACACACTACCAAGAACCACAGAATACACACAACACTGAAGTTGTCTTACCAGATACACTGGATTGAAAACCTTCTAAGCCATTTGACTTGAATGGGTTTAGATAGAAGGATATACTTAGCAACACCCTGTCTGTGTGTGCAATATTGCTAATGGATACCTAATACCTGAGAATGTTTGACTTTAAGGAACTCAATTTGTCAACTTTGACATGACTATTTGAAACCAAAGCAAAAAAAAATGCACCTGCTTTTACCCACAGGGGAGGGAAGGCTGATATAGCCCTATCTCTAGATCTCAGAGCTAAACAGAATCGGTACTTAGATGGAGGACCACTGAGGAAGACTCTGCAGAGGAAGGCACTAGCAAACCACCTCTGCTTTTCACTTGCTTTGAAAACTCCTTGCTGGGGTCTCCATAAGTTGGTTGCAACTTGATGGTATGTATGTACAGTGGCTCATAGGAACATATGAAGCTGCTGAGCCAGACTGGGAGCAGATCATCAGGGTCTCAGGAGAAAATCTTTCACATAATTTACTCACTGAGGGGGCCTGACCTGGATAGCCCAAGTGAGCCTGATCTCAGAAGCTTAAGCAGAGTTGGCTTCGGTTAGTAATTGGATGGGAGACCTCCAACAAAGACCAGGGTTGCAGAGGCAGGCAATGGCAAACCACCTCTGTTAGTCTCTTGCCATGAAAAACCCACCAGGTGTTACCATAAGCCAACTATGACTTGAGGGCAGGATTTCATTTCTAACCTGGATAGCCCAGGTGGGCCTGATGTTATCAGATCTCAGAAGCTAAGCAGGATCAGCCATGGTGAGTAATTGGATGGGAGACCTCCAAGGCCAGGGCTGCAGAGGCAAGCAATGGCAAACCACCTCTGTTAGTCTCTTGCCACGAAAACTCTGCTATCGGTCACCATAAGTCAGCTGTGACTTGAGGGCCCTCTCCACCACACTAACTGGAGGATGGCCCTTGACTCAGCATTAGAGCCTTTGCTTGGCATACAGAAGGTCTCAGGTTCAATCCCCAGCATCTCTCGTTAAAAGTAGCAGGTGGTAGGTGATGTGAAAGATCTTCACCTAAGACCCCGGAAAGCTGCTGCCAGCTTGAGTAGACAATTCTAATAGAATACCATTCTATCTGTTAATTAGTTAAGAGTTGGTGCTGTGGTGCAGCGATACAGATGTGCTTGGCATGCAAAAGTCCCAGTTCCAGTCCCTGACATCTGCAGTTTAAAAAGATTTGGCAGTAGGTGATGCAAAGAGCACCTGGGAGAGCTGCTGCCGGCCTGAGTAGGCAATACTAACTGTGATGAACAAAGGTCTGATTCAGTATAAGGCAGCTATGTGTGCGAGTGAGAAAGAAACCCTTTTAACTGGAGACGTTACAGATCGAACCTGGGAAGTTCTGTACGCAAGGCAGAACTATCCCCTGCTGTTGATGCTTTACCCAACTTGCGTTTAAAAGCTGAAGCTGAAGATAGATCAAGACTGCTGGACTCTTTTCTACATTTAAAAGTTGCGCACCTCAACATTGTGATTGCTGAAAGAATGTCCATTTTTTAAAAAAGAATTCTTAGGGTTTTTTGAGTCCTTCTGAAAATGCGGGAATTTATCTGCCCCTTGATAGCCCCCCCCCCCCTCCATTTGCTCTTGTTTCTCCCAATGTGATGTAGTGGCTAGAACGGTCGACTACGATCTGAGAGACCAGGGCCGGATTGAGGGGGGCAGGGGGGTAGTCTGCCCCCGGTGCCGCCAGGGAGGGGGCGCCGGGAGCAGCTGCCAGCAGCTGGAAGCGTGCGGGCAGCAGCGCGGGCAGCCTCCCAGCCCCCCGCGCTGCCTTTCACCTGCCCCTCAGGACAGGGGGTGGCCAGCTTGCCAGCAGCCACCCCCTGTACTGCAGGGAGGTGAATGGTGTGGGCGGCTTCCCAGCCCCGCACACTGCCTCCACCTGCGCACCGCACAGGTGGCACGTGCCACCCCGCGTGATGATGTCACAGAAGTGACATCATCATGCTACGCTGGGAGTGCACACGCACTGCGCACATGTATGACAGGCTGGACTAGGGTTACCTTGGGCACCGGCAACCCTAGATCCAGCCCTGTGAGAGACCAAGGATAGGATTCTTGTTCAACAATGGAAAATTGCTGGGTGACCTTGGGCCAGTCACACACTCTCAGCCTAATCTACCTCACAGGGTTGTTGAAAAGACAAAAAGGAGGAGAGTCAAATGACGTAAGCCACTTTGGGTTCCCACTGGGGAGACAAGCAGAGAAAAAAAATTAAAATATTTTTTTGGGTCAAGGGTGCCTGAATATTATCAACATTTTCCAACAATTAATAATGCTAAAAAAAAAAGGCTTAGCCGTAACTGAGTTGCAAAAATCAAACTCTAGTTCCTTACAAGAGCTCAGCTGCTGGCTAAGTGAAATGTTTTGCCTTTTTTTCTCCCCACGGACAAAATGTCCACACATTTTACGTGCCTAAAGGTCCTCTCCGCCTTTGATCTGTTCCCTTGATCTAAGCCAAAGTCCCCAAGCTTCTGAGACATGCTTTGTTCTGGATTATCATGACACCTGCAAAGAACTATTTTTAAAATTATACTCTTATTATTCAATATTTTTGCAGCACAGTGATTCAGTATAGTGAGAACCAATGGTTTTGTATCTGCTCCTGGATAAAAGCTTGGGCGTAAGGCTTATCTACTGCAGTCCTAAAAGAATGAGATCTGAACTTGCCTTCTCATCCAGGTAAATCTTGGTAACACCAGGAGAAGGTCTCAATTGTGTCAAATGAATTCCCAGTTTCCTAACACATTGGATGGCGAACAGTTCTTAGGAATCAGGGTGTCACCAAATTTGGCCTCAGGAAATTTGTCAAGTGTAGAAACTCGATATGTTGAAATTACAGACTAATTTACCAGAAGCCAGATTATCAGATCTGCTTTATGTTTATTAAAGTAATGGGTTAATGTTTTCCCATGTATTGTGTTTATTGTTTTTAACCTTGGGGCATTATTCTTATTGTCACAATTATCCAGCTGTAATATCTGCAAACTACATTGGACTACACAACCCATGATACAGTGTAGCTGTGAGTAGAATACATGTAATGCGTGTTGTGGGACCTGCACCTGAAATGGCATAAACATCAGAAATACAGCAATTGAAATACAAATATGCAATTACTGCTTTGGTTTAAGAAAATCTGAATTTCAGAATGGAAGAGGGATGCAGTAATGGGTCAGAGACGGTGTGGGATATTTAATCTTTTTTTATTTACTTCATTTATACCTCACCTTTCTCTCCAGTGGGGCCCCAAAGCAGCTTACCTCATTCTCCTCCATTTTATCCTGACAACAATCCTGTGAGGTAGGTTAGGCTGAGAGAGTGTGACTGGCCCAAGGTTACTCTGGCAGCTTCCACAGCAGAGCGGGGATTTGAATTTGAATCATGAACACTCTACACTACACAATGCCAGCTCTCTCATTAGCCCTCAAGGTTTCTTTATAACTGCTGTCAAGTGTAGGGATGAAAACTGGAAAATTCCTGAAGATTTCAGAGGCGGAACCAGGCAGAGTGGAGTTGGGGATCTCAGTGGGGTATAATGCCATAGGGTCCACCTTCTGATGCAGTTATTTTCTCTGGAAACTAATCATAATGTCAGGAGAACTCCAGCCCACACCTGGATATTAGAGGCCTGGAGACAGGATTCCCAACAGGCCCAGAGGGGGAAAAATGTCCTGTCCCTTGAAATAGAGGCTTAATATGTGGAAATGAGCAGCTGAAACTTTTCAGGGCATAGAAGTAAAGAAAATCGCTTGTCAATTAATATCCTATTAAGTTGCTCTTAAAGGGTCAGAACCAGGGCTCATTTCGAGGGGGAACATGCAGGAACGCAGTTCCAACAATTTCCCGAAGAGGTCAAATATCAAGTGGCCCTGCCCACCTGACTCTCGGCCATTTTGGGCCCGTTTCAGCCTGGATTGGGGCCGAAACAGCCTGGATCGGGTCTCTGACCGGTGGTGGATCACTCTCCCATTCAGCAGCAGCCTGATCCTAACCATTTTGGGCCCCTCTTCGGCCATTTTCAGCCCCTTTTTGCCATTTTGGGCCCAATTTCGGCCCTGAAGGGCCAGGATTGGGTCCAAAACAGCCAGGATAGGTGATGTCAGGGGGTGTGGCATATGCAAATCAGTTTTGCTAATGACACACTTCTGGTGATGGCAAGGGGCATGGCATATGCTAATGAGTTATGCTAATGAGTTATGCTAATGAGTTCCTCCAGCTCTTTCTCTATGAAATGACCCCTGGTCAGAACGTTTCTCCAGGCTTGTTGGCAACCTTGCTCTGAATGCTGCCTGGAGGAAGGGGGCAGAGGCAATAAAGATATAAAGTTGCCCTTGTTGAACTGAATCGCATCATGCATCTGCTAGACACACTGATCCACGGGGTGTGAGCATCTCACATAGTATTGCCGCTTGATCTTCGGCTCATGAGCCAATTTCCAAATGAGTCCATTCTTAGTTACAAGGTTGCCACCTCTGGGATAATAAATTCCTGGAGATTTGGGAGTAGAGCCTTGAAAGACCAGGGTTGGGGAGGACCAGCCCCATTGAGAGCCAGTTTGGTGTAATGGTTAAGAGCGCGGGACTCTAATCTGGAGAACCGGGTTTGATTCCCAACTCCTCCACTTGAAACCAGCTGGATGACCTTGGGTCAGTCACAGCTCTCTCAGAGCTCTCTCAGCCCCACCCACCTCACAGGGTGTTTTGTTGCGGGGATAATAATAGTATACTTTGTAAACCGCTCTGAGTGGGCATTAAGTTGTCCTGAAGGGTGGTATATAAATTGAATGTTATTGTTATTATAATATAAAGCCATAGAGTCCACCCTCCAAAGCTGCTAGTTTTTCTAGTGGGGCTTTCTGTCATCTAGACATTCGTTAATGCCTGGCGATGTCCAGGGCCCACTTGGAGATTGGCAACCCTCATTCTTACATTAAAATGTTTGCTGTTTTAAAACGAGCCCTTTGCTAACCTCCGATCTGCTTGCTCATTCTTTCCGATATATTTTGTCCTCCTAAATTGCACCCAACAAGCAGAGTTGCCAACCTCCAGGTGGTGCCTGCAGTTCCCTAAAATTACAGCCGATCTGCGTGTGACCGGGATCAAGCCGCTCCCCCCCCCCCCGCATAAAATGAGCTGCTTTGGAGGGTAGATGCTATGGCATTGTAACCTGTTGCGGTTCTTCCCCAAACCCTGCCTTGCCGAGATTCCTAAAATCTCCAGGAATTTCCCATCCCGGAGTTGGCAACCTGGCCCGCGCACGCTCTACCCAAAGGCAGGGGGAGAAGAGTCCGAAGAGAGGGGCGTGTCAGAAGGGAGAGGGGCGAGCCCGCCGAGCGCGGGCGGAGAGCGGCGCCCGAGGAGGGGAAGGGGGCGTGGCCGGGAGAGCCTATAAAAGCCTCCTCCCCGGGCGCCGCGCGCTGGGCTGTCAACAAAGCTCGGCGTGGTCGGTTGGCGGTGGTTGGAAGGAGGCGTGTGAGCGGCGCGCGGGGCAGTTAGGGGCGGGGCTTCTCTCTCGGCTCGCGGTCCGGCTGAGGCCACTTCGGGGCGGCTGCGCGCTCAGGTAAGAGGCGACGCCGCCGGCCCCTTCAGGGGCTCCCTCCGCGGCCGCTTCTTTTTCTCACCCCCTTCGGCTGGGTCGTATGAGAGTGTGACTGAGCGACTGTGACGGGTTGCCAACTTTAGGTGAGGGAGTTCCTGGAGATACAGGGATGGCGTCTAGGGAAGGCAGGAGTTGAGGGGGGAGGGGGACCTCAGTGGGGTCTGATGCTCTCGGGCCCGCCCTCCAACCTGCCATTTTCCTCCTGGGGAACTGGTCTCTCTGGACTGGAGGCCAGTTATAATTCCGGGAGATCTCTAGTCACCACCTGGAGGTTGGCAACCCTACCTCTAAAGGTCTCTTCTTTCTCTCTTTTTAGGCCTGTTCTGCAGTTCCACCTTTTGCAATCTCGTTTTTCCCTCTCTTAGATTTTTTTCTTGACTGCAACTTGTTAAAAGCTCCCCCCCCCTTGATAACAGCAAAATTAACTTCCCAGTGGTGGTGGTGGGGACCTTGCATCTTTTATCTTTGTCTATTAGTAGATATATAGATGAGTAACTAACCCCTTTGGATATATAGATGAGTGTGATAGATAAGTTGAGATGTGATGGTGGAGGCGTCCCTATCCAAGAAAAAGGGGTGGGGTGGGGTGGGGGGTGTAGTCTTTCTCTTTACCTGTAAATGCTTGCAGACCCGTGCATAGATATTGGTTGCTAGTACATACATGTCTCTGTGTGTGTCTGTGTGTATTTTAAAGAGGTGCTGGTACTCATATACAAGATAGAATTTGAGTCTAGTGGCACCTTAGAGAGCAACAAGATTTTCAGGGTGTAAGCTTTCAAGAGTTAAAGCTCCCTTCCTCAAATACTTCTGACTCTCAAAAGTTTATGCCCTGAAAATCTAATTGGTCTCTAAGGTGTTCTAGATTCGAATTCTGCTGTTCTACTGCAGATCAACACGGTAACCTAGCTGAAAGGTGGCGCTTGTTTCTACTGACCCCCCCCCTCAGAACTTGGGAGAGCCCCCCCCCCCCAATACTGCTGGTGCCCTGTAACAGTGGGTACCCCCACTGCAAAAAGCCCTCTTGGTAGCTATCCAAAGGTACTGATTTTGATAGGCTTAAAAGAAAAAGTTACAAGTCAGCCTGTTAAGAAGTCAGCTTCATTGTGAAGCATAGGCTGCCTAACTTAAGTGGTCAGGAAAGGGCTTGTGAGTTTGGGATGTGTGAGAGGGCAGAACTGATGCCCTTTTCTTCCAATCCCATGCCACTTCAGTTAGCTAATAAATTATTTTATCAGTCCATAGATGCACATATGCATTAATGCAATTATCTAACATTGGTTTTTGAGACATTAAATTTAGTTGCTGATAAGTCTGAATAAGGTAACTTTCTATTAGGCTTTTTAAAATGGACAAATATGAATTAAAATGTGATTTGCGTGAGGCTTTTATCCAGACAAGACAGAAAGGCTTCGATGGCTGCTACTGCTTCTCTGGTCGCAGCAACAGTTGGGGGGGGGGGGCAGCTTATTCTTTGCTATTCTCTCACGTGCATAGCTGTGAAGCGATGGGATTAATACCTTGTGCCTTTAGGGGCTGCTTCAAGTAGCCACTCAATTATCAATGTTTGTTTTAATAGGGTAGGAAGCTAGGAATGCTTTATCAGGAATAGGTTGGTGGTTGGTGGTGGTTAGAGATGGCTCACAGGCTTTTTGTTCTGCTGGGCGGATATGTAGCCATTAGCAGCTTGACAAACAGTGGTGTTTGCTTTGTTCCAGTTGTGTCAGATGTGTTTGATTTTTTAAAAATGTAACCTTATGATGAGATTCTATCAGTGCCGTATGAGGGAGAAGGGAGGGGAAGTGTGTGCTTCTTGTGAACAGATGCAGTTCCCAAAGGAAGCACTTTCCATCTTGCACCCCACCTGCTTGGAAAGTAATCGTTGGTGCCTGATCTCTCTCCTTTACGTAGAAAATAGAGTGCAAAAATATGCTGGGATTCAAACTCTTGGGAGGGGACAGTCTAATCAGAGAAATTATTAGCATTTCCCATTTGGGTTGCAAATTCTCTGGATTCCATTCTCCACCCCTTTGGGGAAAGCAGTAGGGACAAATGAAATCCTGTAGAAGAAATCTAAGCTGAGGCAGGGCTTGGAACAGGGAAATGGTTACTTCTGTACAGAAGCAGCAGCAGACATTGACCTCACTAGTAGCAAGTTGTGACTCCTTAAAACAGAACCACTTCCTGTGGTTGCAGCGAATTTCAGCAAGCAGCTCTTGCTTGTTGACTGTGGGTTCCTTTGTTGCTGTTACGGTATAACAGTGAATGGCTACTGTGTAGGTATTATGTCCAGGTGTTCAAGGAGAAGGATGGACAGTAAATTAGTATGCATTTCATATATCGTACTTTTGTTGTTCTTTCCTTCCATTTCCAGTGTTATGAAATGGTGTATAGAGAACAAAACCTTGATGTTTGCTCTACTAGACAAGAGAGGAATTCTGAACCTACACTTTTGAAACATAGTATGAATCTTTAGATTGCTGAGCTCTTGCCACTGAAATCCTTAGCTGGCCATCGCCTGGATTTTGATTTGTATCAGCTACTGTGAGCAAAGTGCATTGTGGTATGATCCTTCTTGTGTTTATGTGTTTTTGCAAATAGCACGCTGCTGCCCTTTGTAATTTGTAGAGACTGTGTTTTGCTCTCGACACACAGAACAATATGATCATGTTAGCTAGCCATGATAGTTAAAAGAAAACCTCCATGTTCCAAGGCTTTGTGTACCAGCCACTGGAGATGTGGGGAAGGAATGTTGCCATTATGTCCTGCTTTTTATTATCTTGGGAGTATCTATCTGACTACTTGGGGCGATGAAATGTGGGGTAAATAAATCTTTATCTAGTCCAGCAAGACAAGTCTTATTCAGTAAACTTCTGAATATTAATGCCAGGAGGCAACATCAGGAGAAGACTTTGTCCTATATACCCTATTGTTGGCCCTCCAGAGTAACTGGTTGACCACTGTATGAGATAGGATGCTGGACTAGATGGAACACGGGTCTGATCCGGCAGGGCTGCTGTTATATTCTTGTTTTTGTTAAATCCAGAACATGCAAAAAGCTAAACTTGAGTGGGAAGCATGTTCAAATACTGTTCTGTGTAAATAGTAATATACTTTGGAAATGATAAAATTCTTTATTAGCAGCATCTGAACACAATGAAATTAACACTTGTTAAAAAAATGAACATGGGTGAAATGAATTGACGTTGCAGATTGGTAAACAACCAGGGGAATGGTGGAAGTCTGCCAATCTTGTAAGCAGCGCTAGCTATTCCTAAACAGCAAGTTCTTCTTGGCTGGCTTAATTTCTGTCAGAATTAAAGTGACTTCAATAAGGAGATGCTTTTGAAAAAAGCACCAAGCAAAATCATACACATGTGAACAACCTAATAAATTTCTTTAATATTTACTTAATCTCTTGCATAGGCTTTTATTGGTATTGGATAGTTACTGTGCAGAAATATTTTTAAAAAGTGTTGGATTGTTTCCCCTATGTAGTCATGATGAATTTGAAGTTAAAAAAAAACTGTTATAAACTAGCAAGTGGTCAAAGGTACTGTATAATGTTTAAACTGGGAGATAATAAAAAAGTGTTTTCATGTGTAACAAATCTTGGTATCCATTACTAAGTATACCAAGATGAGTAGCTGTGTTAGTCTGTCTGTAGCAGTGGAAAAGAGCAAGAGTCCAGTAGCAACTATAAGACTAACAAAATTAGTGGTAGGGTATGAGCTTTCGTGAGCCACAGCTCACTTCTTCAGATTCCAGACTGTATACCAGAGAGCTAATGTGCCATAATGGTTGAGATCAGCTGCATGTTGAGAAGTTCTGGATTCAAATGTCTTATCAGCACAAACGCACTTAGTAATCTTGGCAAGCCACTGTCTCTCCAGTTCCATCTATAAAGAGTGATAATACTGGCTGCTGAGGAATCCTTTAGGACAATTATGCAAAAGAATTATAGTAAAATGGGCTGGAAAAGATGTTTTAGATTAAAGCCACTAAGTTCTATCCAGTAATTATGACTGGATCCTTGCTCACAACATGGACCTTTCCTGCCTCTTCCTGTCTTGTGCAGACCCCATGCCACTCAAAAAAGTGTCCCTGGGTGTTGTGGGGACCTATTTGAGTGGGAACTTTACAGAAAATATGGAATCTCTCATTGTGTGAGCAGAAATGGTTTCTCTTCACATCAATGGCATATTGGGATTAAAGAACCAGTACCAGCTCAGGACATCCTGGGGGGGGGGGGAGGTGTTTCTGGGTTGTATATTTTTGTTTACATCTGCATTGTCTGTGTATAATTTTGTAAGTTTTATTCAGTCCCTAGTATGGGGAGGAAGTGGAGTAAAAATATTTGAATAAAAGTGTATAGTTAAAACTGCACCAATAGAGGAGAACTATACAAGTCAAACATAAGCATTAGAGGTGTAATGGTGCAGAACAGGTATGCGACCGAAACAACACACAATACTCTCCATCCCGATAGAACTAGAGACACCTGCATCACAGTGCAACACTGAGTGTATGAAGCTCCCTCAAGCACCTTGGTTATGAGTGCAGGATTACAAGATTTTAAAACAAACCGTCAACACGAGCAACAAGCGCCAAGTCCTAAAGTTCAAAAGGACACTGATTAGTTTGCACAGAGACTCATTCAGGTGCAGCACCATCACATACTATAAAGGAAATCTGCTATATCATTCTATTACGAGCATACAACAGCAACCAATGATACTGACTTTGACCCAGAAACAGCAGGTGTGTTACATTTGCCTTGTGTACCTCACCCCTAAAGTGCCTTTAGACCCACCCCTTCCTCTTCCCTTTCCTCACCACAGTCCCCCAACCCATGTTGCTATATGTCCGTGCAGTTCATGGATTTTACAGGCCTGGGCAAAGAGCCCTTTGGCGTGTACCCTGCAGCTTGCAGCTCTGACCAAGCCCAAGCTTTCAGTTACATGAAAAAGGTGATGGGGGTGGGTGGGTGGGGGGAGATGGCTCAAATGTTCTAATTCCTAACCCCCACCCCCAGCCTCTTGCCAAACCCACGTTTACTACCGTCTGCAAAAACGGGAGGCGCAGAGATTTAGTTAAAGCAGTTTATAACAATGAAACCTGTACATATCAGTTGCACAAGCACAACAGCACAAATGGAGGTGTGCTAGTTAGTGCACGTGCACTTGTGCAAGATTGGAATGCAGAAAGTCCGAGGCATGTCCATTTAAAAAGAACAAGGCGGTATGTGGTGTGAAAGACCTTTGCCTGAGATCCTGGAGAGCTGCAGCCAGTCTGTCTAGGCAGTATTGACTGTGATGGACCAAGGACCTGATTCAATATAAAGCAGGTTCATTTATCTGTTCATGATTCACTAATCATTTTATTGCCTGCAGGGTTACAACATGCAAACATGCACATCTGTATATGAGGAGGCTGCCAAGTCATGGTTAATGAAATTTGTTCTGATAAATGCATTTGTCTGGCTTCTGGTGACTGTAAATATAACGTTCAGATGTTTTGATGAAAATATTTCAAGGATCATGAGTTCATTGGTCTTATGGAAAACATCTAATCTTCAAGTAGAGCTCTTTCCCCTTTTCAATTTCAATTTCTTTGTGGGTGTGGTGCTGCTTCTCCTTTAAAGAGATTCGTATTCTCAAAGTGTGATAGCTCTGATCATTGGTTGAGTTTTTGTAGCATGCTTATGATTAAGTTTCCTGTTATTACTTGCACGTAGCCTTAAATTTAGGGAAATGACATATAAAAGACAAAATGAAATCCAAGATATTTAACTTTGGCTGTCCTCGTTCCTGTGGTTTTGCTACATGAGTTTTGTATGTACTAATCCCATTATTGCATGAAAATGTTAACTTTCAGAATTATTGCAGCCATGAAGGGCAGAAACTCTGTTTCAAATGTAAAGACGCTCCAGCGAGCAACCCCAGAATACAAATTATGGGCAGTACTGTGCCGTGTAGAGCAGAATGAAGCCGAACCTGCCTTTACCAGGCTGCAGCAGCTTTACTAGGTTGCAACAATGAAAATGTTGCCCCATAGGAAAGCTGCATTGAGTAAAACTAAAATCCATATAATGCTTAGAGCAAAAGAGAATGCGCTTCCCAAATATTGCTTTGTATGTCAGTGCTGCTTAAACTAAAATCTGGGTTAATCAGCTTTGGCAAACATTGGCTAGCAATATCCTCCACTGAATTTGTAACAGGGAAGACATTTCTGCTACAGCAGGAGTGGTATACTACACTGTAGTAGAAAAATAATCTGAGTGTTGCATAATGGACTTGTGTGTTACACATTCAAGTGTTTAGCTTGTTTTTGGTGATGAGAAAATAGCAACAAACAAACTTGATCAGGAACATAGCTGTTCCTGCAAGCTTTGGTCATACATAATGATTCTTATTCAGGGTGGATCACTTTTGAAGTAGCCGTAGGGTCGCCAGGTCCAGGCTGGGAAATTCCTGGAGATTTGGGGGGTGGAGCCTGGAGAGGGTGGGGTTTGGGGAGGTGAGGGGCCTCAGAATGGTATAATGCCATAGAGTCCACCCTCCAAAGCAACCATTTTCTCCAGGCGAACTGATCTCTGTCACCTGGAGATCAGTTGTAATTCTGGGAGATCTCCAGCCACCACCTGGAGGCTGGCAACCCTAAGTAGCCAGCATCTATACTGGCAAAGAAGAAAAACAAATGGTCAGTAGACTGATGCTTTGTGACCATAGTGCAGTAAAAAACCCTCTTCAATGCTGTTCACGAACCTTGGAAACCTGGGGTTTATTGTCAGTTTTTATTTTATTTATTTAAAATATTTGTACGTTGCCTTTCCACTCAAAATAGGGTTCTCAACAGGGTCCTCAAGGCAACAAATATTAAAACACTAACAATTTAAAACATTTAAAATAGCATTAAAACCATTAAATAAATACACCCATGCAAACACAGAACACAAAGAACAGGGAAGAGGACCAATAACAGTTATTGGGAGGTATGCCAGTAAAAAACAAACATATTTTGTATAGAAAACCTGGTTCCTGTACTCTCTCCCTTATGTGTCCATAAAACAGAAGAGAGAACTCAAGAAGATACTGATCAGATGAAGGGTCGATGTTATTCAGCCAGGGGTCTGTTTTTGTGCCCAATAGCTTTCACTGAGTTCTGTGGGATATAATTAAGAGCCTGCATCAGCATTAAGAGGAGGGGACAGGTCTTACTACAGTGGTTTCATTGCAGCTATTCACTTTAAAGAGGAAATGTAAAGGGCTCAGATGGGAAGGGTGAAGGCAAAATCTGCCCCTACTTCCACACAAGTGTTTAATGGAGGGGGATACCAAGTAGTGTTTGTGTGCCTACCTCCCACAAGTCTCTACAAGTTGCAGGCTGTACATGTGAATTTACAGTGTTTTCCTTTAGCCCTGCAGTCCCAGGCAATCTAATCTTGTTTGTGTGTTAGTGAGTTTCTTTCTATGCACTATACGAGCAGAGCAGAGAATTGGGTTAATAGGTTACTGTGAAGTGTGATCAGGGAAATTGCAGTCGGTCCACAAGATTAATGAAAGTGTAGCTGATATGAAGAACTGAGACCTGTCTGAAATTTCCATTGTCATGCTCAAAGAAAAATAACTTGATGATAAATTGATCAATTATATGAAAATATTTGGTATGGTGAGTGTGTTGAGTGCAGCAGCATATGTATATCTAGGATAGCTTGATACCCGTGCTCCACTACAGTATTTAACTACTTTAAATCCAGTTATAATACTTATGGGTATGTAACATTTGGGGGGCTGTATGTTTTTGTTTTTGAGTTGGCAACCCTGGTGAACTTTTAGGGGAAGACTGGGAGCTGTGTTTGACCTCAGGACACATTCAATGACTCCCTATAGCAACTGCATACTGTTTAGAATGTGGAGGGTAAAGACCAATCAGGCCATATATGCAAATGACCTTGAAAGGCTGGCCCAAACAGGGAACAGCAGGCATCAGCCTGCCGGCCACACAGGGAAGCTGTATCCCACAGAAAAGTGCTTGTAGATGAATGCTGGTAAGGATTTGGATGCTGCAACAGGGAACTGTCAATCTTTTAAAATGGTTGAAGTGGAGTTGGCATACAGACTTCCAGTTCCGTCACAGAGTGTGGCAGCCAGAGTGACCACTGAATGTCACTTGGCCAATCTGACAACCTGCAGAATTAGTTCTCAACTGAGAAACGCGGCTTGTTGAACAATTGTCGTATGCTGATGTACAAGATTGACCTTAATAGTTGCCAAGAGGGGGCCCATTAAAAGTGTAAATACTTTACATTCTGTGTGAATTCATGATTCTGTGACAAATTCCAGAAAAATAGTCATTGTTTATCAACCACAGATAAGTGTTGGCATCTTAAACATTTACATATATCAAGGCATCTGCTTTTGTGGACTGAGAACATCATGTGCTCAAAACCCTATGCTATAATAAGTCTATTAGCGTGGCAGCAATCTTTTTTATTTTCTGGAAAGTTGTTATAAGCTGAGAAACTTTTAAAGTGTCATTGTTACCTGTTGCAGGCTTGGCAGAAAAGCAATATATAATTTGACTATATGCAGGGCTTTTTTTCTGGGAAAAAAGGTGGTGGAACTCAGTGGGTTGCCCTCAGAGAAAATGGTCATATGGGTTGGTGACCCCGCCCCCTGATCTCTAGACAGAGGGGAGTTTAGATTGCCCCGAGGGCCATCTCAGCTCCCCTCTCTCTGGAGATTGGGGGTGGGGCCACCAGCCCATGTGACCATTTTCAAGAGGTTCCAGAACTCCGTTCCACTGCATTACTGCTGAAAAAAAGCCCTGACTATATGAATAAACAGGATCATGAAAAGGTGTTGTAGCTTCTGTTACACAAGAAGCAAAGCTGATACCTGTACAATCTAAAAAGAAAAGTGCAGCTACTTAAAAACAATATTGCAATACCTTGAATTTTTTTTAAAAAAAATCAGATGTTTTTGTGATGGTCCTTGAACGAATAATAACAATGTGGATAACAAATGCAAACTCGTTTGAAGCACAGCAGAATAAAACAAGTTGTTCCTTTCTCTGAGCAGTATTAAGGTCTCAAAGAACATAGAAAGAATGAAGGACTGTGATAGATTTCTTCTATGTTAGCAACAATAATGATTTTACTTGGAACAACACAAGTTTGAATCATACAGAATACTGCTTATGCTGGATTTCAAAAAGCAGATCACTTGATACACGATGCCCGTCCTGAAATACCTTGTTTTAGTAGGGAAGGTTTGTATTTCAGGATGCTACTGTCTTTTTGTGATTAGTTGCACTAGGAAAAAGTTCCCTGTGTGGCAAATGAATCTATTATATCGGCATAGTATACAAGTCTGATGAATGATCCCGATAGTCACAAATATATATCTGTAACTATATTTATTTCTGAAAGACAAATGATTGTACCTGTGCATATGGAAACCCTCAAGGACTAATTGGAGGGTATCTCATTTCCCACTTCCCCACTAATTCCTCTTTCCCTTTCCTCACCCTCATAGCCTCTGCTCTTTTCCTGCCATCTTCTCTCCTTTCCACCCACCAGCCATTTTCAGCTTTCCCTCCTTCCTTCATCCTGTCCATCAGGAAAAACCCTGATCTAATTGCATTGTGCTGGCCACAAGGCCCAGTTTCACAGCTGGGAAATTGAAGTCCTTGCAAGGGGCACCTCATTTCTCCCTAGGCTTGCCAGCCTCCAAGTGGTAGCTGGAGTTCTCCCAGAATTACAACTGATCTCCAGGCAACAGAGACCAGTTCCCCTGGAGAAAATGGCTGCTCTGAAGGGTGAACTCTATGGCATTATATCCCACTGAGGCCCTTCCCCTCCTCATACCCCACCATCTCCAGGCTCCACCCTCAAAATCTCCAGGAATTTCCCAATCTGGACCTGGCATCCCTATTTCTCCCTGTATTACCTTCTTCACACTTCTGAAGAAGGGAGCTTTGACTCTCAAAAACTTATATCCAACAGTACCTCTGGACTCAAGTCCTGCTGTTATACTGCAGACCAACATGACTATCTAACTGTAACTTCTCACACTATACCCTCTTTCCTTCCTCTTGGTAGCTCTCATATCCTTTCCCCTGCTTCCTTTTCTCCTTTCCACCCAAGCAACCTGCTTTTTATGAGTCCCCCCACCACATCTTTAGCTATATTTATTAATTTACTTCACATGTACCCCACCTTTCTCCACAATGGGGTCCCAAGGCAGTTTACATCATTCTCCTCTTCTCCATTTAATTGTCACAACAAACCTATGAGTGAAAAACCCTGGAAAAGGGCCATTCCCCCATCCTGCTGGGTGCTTCCGATCCCCTCACTTTGTGTGTGGGGTTGGGCATTGCTGCCTTCCTTGCCTTTGCCAGAAACCTATGTGATGTCTTTAGTATTGGAGTTAAGTAGTATTGCATTAGATAGTATTGGAGTCTGTATGGTCTTGGTGAAATTAAGAACTTGGTATCAGTGCTGTAAGTAGAGATGGGCATGAACCAGAAAAAAACCCGAACCATGTGGTTCGTGGTTCGTCAAATTTCACAAACCACGAACTTTCACGACCCTGCCCTTGGTTTGAGAACCGGTTCGTTTGGTTCATGAAAACGCCATATCCAGGTCACAAAATCATCACTTCCGGGTCAGCAGAAGGTCACTTCCCAGCCAGCAGAAGTTCACTTCCAGGTCAGCAGAAGGTCTGCAGGAAGTCCATCCCCTGTTGCATAGGAAACTGATTGACTGGCACCAGGCTGTCTGCAGTGATGAACCAAACGAACCAGCCTAAAAGTTTGTGGCGGTTCATCAGAAATGGGATCTGATGAACCATGGTTCGCGAACCACGAACTGGCCTGGTTCGTGCTTAATTTTGGTTCGTATTTCGGTTCGTGCCCATCTCTAGCTGTAAGTTTACATATTCAAATTCTTTCTCTTCTCCCCTTCAGCCCCCTGTGGTGGTGCCGCCACAAGGAGGAAATCAAGGCATTTTGAGTTTATTTTTATCAACTCGCTTTAACATTTGGCTACTAAGGCAAAGATCAGCAAGGTTGAAGCTGGTTCCCCTTTTGACTGGAACAGTGGCACAGTAGACCTGGATATTTAACCAAGACACAGATTCTAGCCTTTGCAAGTAAAGAAAGTAAAAACAGTATATTTCTTATAAATTCAAGTATATGGAAAACTGTGCTAAAATATTTTTAGGCAAATAAGAACAATGTAAAACCATTAGTCTAGGTCTTTGAGAAAAGACTCCTTCTTAACCCTGATAGATTACTTGATGTTTAAGTTTTTTTATGGCAAAGGAACACCATTGAAAGGAGCATCTCAGCTGAACTTCCATATAGGAATAAATGTAGAAAACAATTCACAGAATTCCAGACCAATCAGGATGAATTAATAATGAGAAGAAAGACCTGAATTTATAACGGCTTATCTGAACTTCTGGGCTGTAATGCTTAGAGATGACAGAAGCCAGTGTAGTGTAGCTGTTGGTGTATTTGATAAGGATTCAGGAATTCCAGGTTCAAAATCCCCACTTTGCCATGGAAGTTTGCTCTGTGTGACCTTGGGCTAGTCATACACTCTCAGCCTAACATCCAACTTGTGAGGTGAGGATAAGATGGAGAACAATTTGGTTTACACAGACATAGACAAATTGATTGTCGGTACACTCTTCATTAGTACGCTGTGAAGATGGCAGCTGTTTAGCAGTGGCTTGTTTATTGGTATGTTAAACAGATGACATCTGTCAATAGGGGCATTGAATTCTTTACAGCCATTGTTCTTCTCCTTCCCCTCAAAAGGCCTGCAATTCTTAAATGCAAAAGGGGTAGAACATCCTCTGTGACTAAACCTGGGAAGAAGAATATTTGGGTAAGATTCAGCAACAGGATGTATATACTTCTACTGTTCATTGTGGTACTTGAAGCAGCAGAGAACTGGAGAGATGGATTTATAGACATGACGGTCCCCCTTTCTTGCTGTGCTGCACTTGGAAAGGGGAGAAGGGAAGAGATTTCTACAAATTACAGAGCTGAGACAGGAAATCCAAGCTAGTTTATTTTTCTGTCTGTACATCTTATAAGCACAGGGATGTCTCCATTACCAAACAGTGAAAGCTGTATCAGTAGCAGTGATGTGAGTTTTCTGGGAGAAGTGGAAAAATTTTGACTTAAACTTAAATAAGTTAAATGCTGTGAGCAAAAGAAGGCAAATACATTGTGTACAAGCACCAGGGTTTGTCCACACATCATGTCCCATTTTTAGCCCATTGAACATGATTGAGCTGTGACACAAGCAGCCCTGACAGCTATAGGTAAATAAGACTATATTTGCATAAGAGGGGCAGAAAGTTTTCCATGAAAAAAATATAGCATCAGAAAAGTTCCTTGAAACTTTTCTGCCTCCGCATCCTTGGTCAGTGGTACTGGACTGTTCTGTAATGCTAGGGGTGCTCAGACCCCCTGAGGTGGACTTTACTGTGCCATGTCTCTTCATCCATTCCAGCTTGGCAAACTTGTGATCAAATTGAAAAACTGTTGCACTTCAATTAAAGTCAGTTAATTTTTCTAACAAGTGCAACAATGTTGACCTTTAGTCCTTAACTAAATTGGCTGGAATTATATTTAATGAGACTGAAGCTGGTAGGAGCCTCCTGTTTCTACGTAGGCCGCCTATTGTGCTGAAAGGCCTTGTGACCTCTAACATGCTCAATTGGCAGAGATGGGGAAGGAAACCTTGTTTGACTCTAAAACATTAATTTGCCAGCGACAGCAATTGCAACGCACTTTGTATTTTGCCTTCTTGACAATGGAAAGGATTTTCAAATTATGTAAAACCAGGTCTTTCACAGTTGAGCTAACTGAAGGTTTTGCAATACTGTGAGAGCAGTTTGTTTTCCTAAGCAAAGCAATGAAAAAATGTTACTGATTGACAAAGCAAATGGTTAGAGGGTCATAGTAAGATGAGCTTCAAAACTTCCACCCTAAACCATGAGCCCCAGCTAGGGCTGCCATTCCCCTGCTAGTAGTGGTAGCCGCTCTCCCACGACCAGTCAGTGCTTCTTGCTGTTGTTCAGCTGCCTGGCATGGGAAGAAAGGATGGAAAATTGGGAGGAGGATGCACGGCATATGGATGTGCTGATGTCACTTCCAGTCACATGGGGAGTGACATCAGCACATCACTGGTGACATAATGGCATTGCCAGTGAGCCCCCCCTCCACTATCCAGTAAATCTCCCCACCCTCTTCCAGTTGCCAGGGGGACGTGGCAACCCTCGCTCCAACCCATCAATATACCCTTTTGGTTCCTTGAGATCAGTTTTTGAATATTACCTTCTTTGCCAGTTCTGTGTAGATGTCTCTATAGGAACTAGATTACTTTCCTTAGACATCATGAAAGACCCTATGAACAAAAAAACAAAACCTACTTTGCATTCAGCATATTTGGAAGGTTTAAGGTGGATAGCTACTTTGTAATACAGCGAGTTAAGTCCAATTCAAGCATGCTGTTGGGGGTATCAAGCTGATGATTGAATTGGTAAATAAAGTCAGCAAACCGGGTTGGGAAATTCCTGGAATTTAGGGGATGGAGCCCAAGGATGGGCTTCACCAAGGTATAACGTTGTAGAGACTACCCTTCAAAGCAGCCATTTTCTTCTTGAGAGCTGATCTCTGTAAATCTCAAGATCTTCAGAACACACCTGAAAGTTGGCAACCTTGTGTGAGCATAATTTACCTTTTCAATTTAAGTTCTGTCCAGTCCCCTCTCCCCATACTCTGAGTAATAAAAACTGGTAAAAATCTGTTGAATATTAGTAGTTACTATGTTTCACAGTTCCCCTTCGAATTATGTATTCAGATTCACGATCAGAAATTTGTTACGCTTTTGTATAAAGAACACATACAAATATCAGTTTCAGTTAATATTATTTACTTTTTTATTTAGATACCAGCTACTGACAATGTCGGTGGAAGTCCAAGATGCACGTATTGCAGAAGTGAAACCTTTAGTAGAGAAAGATGAGGTAAGCAGAAATGACTGTGCTTCTTAACCGGGTCTAGAGTTGGAACTTTTCCTCATATCTATCACTCATTTGTTGAGATGCTTGTTGCTTAATGTTCCATGCTGTTTTCCTTGGGAACAGTATGATCCGGGCGAGGGAGCAATGTTCAGTTGTCATATTTTCCCTCAAAGAAATGTCCTAAGGTATTTTAGAGGGGGACCTGGGGAGATTTTAGCCTGCAGGGTAGGTTTAATTGACCTTCTAGAGTAAGACAGTGCAGTGTTGCCTCTTTGTTGACCTCCTCTGGTGTGACCTAGGAACTGGTCCCTGGGTTGTGCTGTCTAGTTATTATGCAATACTCTTGCTGACTGGAAAATCCAAGTAACTGACTGGATGCTCTTGTTGTGTGCATACAAGTTGCTTCTGTGCCATCACAGCCCTCATGGACCTTAAAGCCATAATCTGAAGAGCAGATGTGGCAAAACAACTTTGTTTTGAAAACAAAAATGTCCAGGCAGTTAAGAGTTTGTATTAAATACCTGCAATTAGAAGGCAAATTGAAACATCCAGATTCTTTTGAACTTTCTTTGTAATTATGAAACTGTTAAACATTTTCTAGGCGATCACACGTCTCCTGCCTGACTTTGATGTTCAGGTAAGTGCGCTTTTTGTACTTTGCAGTAGAAAACAAAATTCAGAATTGGCTCGCTTCTAATTAACTTGTACATTCTGAACTATCCAGTTTGTTTGTGCTGTGTGTAACAGGACTAAAAACTTGCTTAATTGCTCTAAGACACTTCAGTGGAATTGATACAGATGCGCAGGCTTAATTTGAAAAATATTTAGTGTATCATTCTATGTTCGCTTATACTAGATGAGGTATAGTGTGTGCTTTGTATCTAACTGGCTTTAAATGTAGCTGCTAAATTGTATTACTTGTGTGCATGTACTGAACATTGAGCAGATCTTATTCGGTCTTTAAAATTTTGTGAAGTTTCAGTTTATCCCAAGCTTTATTTAGGCCAAGGTATACAGAGCAGAAATTTGTCCTGCATGATTACACAAACAGTTGTCTGACTTACAACAACTGAGGCAGTATTCTGGATCAGAGCTGTATGGTACAGTGGTGGTACTCATTGCTGTGACAAGTTTGCTGCTGTTTTGGTGTTGCAAGTATTAGTTTTATAGGCACATGGGCAGAGGTCATTTCATAGAAAAAGAGCTGGAGGAACTCATTAGCATAACTCATTTGCATATGCCACACTCCTTGCCATCACCGGAAGTGTGTCATTGGCATAACTGATTTGCATATGTCACACACCCTGACATCACGTATCCTGGCTGTTTTGGACCCAATCCTGGCCATTCAGGGCCGAAATTGAGCCCAAAATGGCAAAAGGGGGCTGAAAATGCCCGAAAAGGGGCCCAGAATGGTCAGGATCGGGCTGCTGCTGAGTGGGAGAGTGATCCACCACCCGTCAGAGGCCCAGTCTGGGCCGTTTTGGCCCCAATCCAGGCTGAAACGGGCCCCAAATGGCTGAGAGTCAGGTGGGTGGGGCCCCCTGATATGTGACCTCTTTGGAGAACTGCCGGAACTGCGTTCCAGCATGTTCCCTCTTGAAATGAGCCCTGCACATGGGTACAGTGATATTAGCTGAGTATGGGATGGCACTGGTGTTCTTGGCAGAACCACAGGGCTGAGTTCTCATGTTGTTTATAACTGCTGTGATATATGCAACCAGGCGTAGGTCAGGGTTTGATTCAGTTCTGAAGAACATGCCAGATCCAGAGGGAAAGCCAGTCAAACACACAACGCTTAGGAGGAAGGCTCAGGTCAGCAAGTTTATTTCTTGGGATAGCATAATTAAACTTCAAATGCTTAAGAATTCACACTGTGTTCTGGAGCACACTTGTGAGTCATGAGAAGTAATGCAGATTCCCCTTTGAGCCCAGGCACCCATCCACCGAAATGGTTGCCTGCTCTGTCTTTGCAAGTCCTTGTCTTCCTTGTGTGGTTGCCACAAGCTCCCATAGCTGAAAGCTTACTATGAGAGTAGGTGCCTTTACTGAGGTGCCCTGCCCTCTTTGTACACACCTGCCTTCTTCCACCATTCCACCTGCTTTGGGTTGTTGGATTTGAAGTGCTGAGCCTCAGACCTGAGTGAGAAACGTAGCAGTGGCCAAATGCTTGTACTTTTATGATCAAAGCCAGAGAACAGCGACCAGAATAAACAGTCTCTTGAGCCAGGTCCCAGGCGACGTTCTGTTGTTGCTGGGATTTGGCTCAAATCGGTGTTTGAGCTGGTTCCTGTTCCCTGGCTTTGGTACTGTACAAAATAACACAACAGGGAGGAGTGCTTGATCAGCAGTGACTTCTTGTTAAGGTCTAAGCTTCAAACCTCTTAAAGTGTATTTATTGTGTTATAATGATGACAGATCACTTCTTACTGCTTCAGCCTTTGCCCACTTGAAGGCTAGTTTGTCCCATTTGGATATCTTTTCAGGTGGTCTGTTTCCCGTGAATACTCTGGTTTTACAAAAGGATGGTTTAGATTTTTAGAATGTTGCCCTCTAAGCATTTTTTCACAGAAAATCTTGTTTACTCATAACCAGGGCTTTTTTCTGGGAAAAGAGGTGGTGGAGCTCAGTGGGTTGCCCTCGGCGAAAATGGTCACATGGCCGGTGGCCCCGCCCCCTGATCTCCAGACAGAGGGGAGTTTAAATTGCCCTCCACGCCACTGGTGCGGAGGGCAATCTCTTTATTATTATTACAGCACTTAGCCAGTACGTTAACCATAAAATTTAAGTGCACATTTTACAACCATTTGAAACATGAAGCATATAAGTATATACAATTTAAAAACATAATTTCCTAATATCTATCAAAATTTGTAAAAACCAGGAAGTCAGCATAGTTCTAAATCTAAACTCCCCTCTGTCTGGAGATCAGGGGGCAGGGCCACCAGCCATGTGACCATTTTGAAGAGGTTCTGGAACTCCGTTCCACCGCGTTCCAGCTGAAAAAAAGCCCTGCTCATAACTTTCACACCCTAATAAAAATCCTTTGAGAAGTTTAAGATGGCCCACTAACTTTTATCCTCCACAGCCCTGTGAACCAGCCTAGATGTGAGACAGGGAGTTGACATTTTACCTGACACAGATACTCAACCGAGTAGGCATTTGAACTTGGGTCTTCACAAACCTAGTTGAATATTCTGAGCCCCGAGAAGTGGAACATGTAGCCCTTAAAACATACCTTGCATTGTATCAGATTATCACAACTAAATAATTGCTTAAAATCCATAAATAGTAAAATGTTGCTATTCATAGTATTGTGACTGCCTTAAGAATTACACAGTACTACTGGATCTAGGCAGCTTTCCAGGTTCTTTATTTTCTTGCCATAAGCTCGTGGCTTCCATCTGCCTATATTTTGAAGAGGTCATATGCACTTGCTGCTGTATGACTGTAGGTGGCAGAAATGAATTGAGCAGCCTCTGAAAGTACCGAGGCTGCTGACCATTCTCTAACCATTCCCTGAACTCTTCCTAAGACCATGTGTTTAGCTTACTAAAGAGTCTTTGCCTTACTGTGACATGACAGGTTGGGTTGAAATAGTTGCAGTCTCCACACAAGGATGAGGGTAGGAGAGGGGGAATGTCAATTACAGAAGCAGAGAAAAATGCACAATTATCCTACAGCTTTGCATGCAAACTCAGAAGCAAAAAAACGCCCCAAAACGTGTGCATATAATAGCATTAAAGATGCCATATATAGCAACCTATATGTGCATGCACTATGCTAGTCAATCTTGTGATGTACCTTTTACCTAACAACCTGGGCTACTTAGGTCTAGTCTTCCCCTGTGCCTGGTATATACTACTTCTCACCCAGGTGTGATCTTGCATGAGTGAATGCTTCACTTTACCAGAGAAGTTCTCCATAGAGGAAAACTAGATATCAAAAAATGTTCTGTTGGTAGGAATTCTTTTTTTTTTTTTAAAGAAAACATTCAATCGTGGGCCTCCTTTCTGTGGATTGAATTGGTACAGCACTGAACTATCTATCACTTCACTGAGACGAAGTCCTGATTTCTGGATTTATAGTATGGATTTAATTCTGGCCCAGTCGTGTTATAAGCATAAATAAAGAAAATGGCAATTACCAGTAGAATCTCCTTTAAGTGCAAGACTTGAATTCGGAGGGGGAACAACTTTCGAACCAGTAGCTCAACAGAAGTCTAGCTTTGTACCTGAGGATCCAAAATCAATGGAACACTAGACAGTTGCTCATTTTCCAATGTCTTTTGAATATGCTATGCTTTCCACCAAATATGTGCCTATTTTTATTAAAACATGAGTGATAACCAGTCTGGAGGGGGAAAGTACACTGTATGTTGAAAACTAATCTAGCTGTATTTGTATTCACACTTAGGTAATATGCTTAGCAGCATAGACTTGACCTTTTTTTACTACTGTATTTACTCAAATACAAGATGTGTTTTTTTCCTAGGTATGCCATCTCCCAGAAAGAGGGATAGTCTTAAATTTGCAAGCAACTAATGTCCAATAATAAAACTTTTTGTTTATTCCCCCCTCCCCAATATTATAATCTTATATTCAGAGTCATCTTCCTTTTGAGTTAATACGGTAATATGCTGCAATGTGGAAAGGGCTATAACTAAGTTATGATGTTTAATTTTGACTGTACTCTTTTCTGCATATGCAATATTTTAATGTTTCCATGATCTATTGCATTTATTATTCTACAGAAGTAAGTGTGCATATGCTTTATTACTTAAATATATATATTTGAATAATGCACATTAATATCTGTTTAGACATTTAATTTTACTGGTACAAAAGAGTCAGATTTGAACTCTGTCAAGCTGTACAGAAGCTAAATATAGGGTTAATAGGTGGCTGCATTGTATTTCCTAAAAGATGAATCCCCAATATATTCACTCAAGTATCCAGTGATGCTTGCTTTAAGGATATGCATGCCTCTATATGCCCATGCTTTGAGAAATGCAATGTATATGCTAAAACACCAAAGCAGGGCTTATTGAGCACAGAATGACAAGTATTATCATATTCTTGAACATGTACTGTAACACTTTCCATTAGCACTGATTTGGAATGTTAATACTGGATTATTGTTAGTGGCATAGTATGGATTTTAAACTTTGCCACCTTTAAATGCTTGATGTGTCCCTCGGAATTTCTCATGTGTTACCTGAGACTGAACTTCTGTTTATTAGTTTTGGAACATTGTGTTGGGCGGACGTCAGTAGTAACATGGAAAGCAATAGCTGGTGTTTGCAAAGACTGTACATTGTTTTCTTTCTCATCTTATGTCCTATACCTGAAAATATGAATGGACTCAAGTTTAAAAAGAACAGTGATTAAACTGACATCAGCTTATATACAAGATACTGTCTGTGGTGTTTAATTCACTAACAGCATCTTCCTACATAGAAGTTACCAGCTGATGTCATAGACAAGTGATGAACATGCGTTGTGTGAGCTGACCCTAAATAGAGATGCTTTGGAGACACTTTGTTGGGGGGAGTTTATGAATATAACACAAGCTGCTTTGGCATTTTAGATGGGATGGTTTAGAGGCGTATTTTATGCCAGATAAGCTGGCCTCAGAATGCATAGCCTTTTGATCATTTGGAATTGGCATAAAAATGCATCTGCTAACAGAAACCGTTGTCAGTGGAACTGCTTAATGGCTGTAGTTCAGAAGGCTATGCCCCCCCCCTCAGTTTTCTGTTTTTCTAACATTCTCGTGCAGTTAGACAGAGCAGGAACATTCCTTTTTCTAAACTAGTGGCACATGAACAGATGGCACCGTTTGTCTTTATCCTTTTGGATTAGTGTACCTTGGATTTTTTTTTCAATATAGTGTTTTAATACAGATTGGTCAGTAAAGAGCCTCTTACTGTAACGTTGTCGTTGATTAGGATGTGCTGCCATCTGTTTTCAGCATTTATCATGTTAGAGGGGGAAAATTCTTGCTAAAATCATACTGGCATTTCTCTAGTTCAATCATATTGTGAAGCTGGAAGCTTTGTCATTGTGAAAAGATTTTGATTTGGCTGTGTGCTTATAGTGTTCTCTCAAATTCCATAGCAAGTACCTTCTTGCCTTCAGGTGGGTAAATATTCAGCTAACAATCTGGCAGTGCAGACTTTAATTGTCAGCACCATATTCCCAATTATACAAGGAAAGGATCAGTTACTCTATAGTTATGATGACTTTGTTTTCTACAAAAGTACCCCAAAAGGCTAGCCTGATCTCATCAGATCTTGGAAACTAAGCCGGGTTGGCCCTGGTTAGTTATTGGATGGAAGACCACCAAGGAAGTCCAGGGTTGCTGCACAGAGGCAGGCAATGGCAAACCACCTCTGTTAGTTTCTTGTCTTGAAAATCCTACAGTGTTGCCCAAAGTCAGCTGCAATTTCCACCGTACCCCCAAAAGTCCAGTATGTATGGACCTGAAGCTGAGGCCAAGCTAGCCACCTTACAGTGATGTATGTTTCAATATATACCAAACTGAGAGCCAGTTTAGTGTAGTGGTTAAGAGCGCGGGACTCTAATCAAGAGCCGGGTTTGATTCCCCACTCCTCCACTTGAAGCCAGCTGGGTGAGCTTGGGCTAGTCACAGCTCTCTGGAGCTCTTTCAGTCCCATCCATCTCACAGGGTGTTTTGTTGTGGAGATAATAATGGCATACTTTGTAAACTGCTCTGAGTGGGCATTAAGTTGTCCTGAAGGGTGGTATATCGATTATTATTATTATTATGTGGAGAGCGCGCGTGCGATGAGGAGCTCCCTCTCACTTTACAAGCATGCTACAGCAAGCATCCAAAGGATCTTTTTTCGCTCAAGGAACAGTGTGTATGCACAGCTTGAAATATGTTTTCAGGGCTGCTACTAGACATCTTTTTTGTATTGGTGGGACTCCTGAGTAGAGATGGGCACGAACCAAAATTCGTGATGAACCCGGCCAGTTCGTGGTTCATGAACCAGCAGTTTGTCAGATCCCATTTCTGACGAACCGCCACGAACTTTAGGCTGGTTCATTTGGTTCGTTTTTTGGTTCATCACTGCAGACAGCCTGGTGCCAATCAATCAGTTTCCTAGGCAACAGGGGATGGACTTCCTGCAGACCTTCTGCTGGCCCGGAAGTGATGATTTTCTGACCTGGATGTGACATTTTTACAAACCAAACTAACCAGTTAGTGAACCATGGGCAGGTTTGTGGTTCATGAAATTTGACGAACCACGAACCCCCATGGTTCGTTTTTTTCCCCGGTTCGTGCTCATCTCTACTCCTGAGTAGGTGATCTCCACCAGCTGCTGCCATCCCAAAAATGGCATTTTGAAATCAAGAATGGATCTTGAAATCAAGATCCACTTGTTTTAACCATGCGGGAATTTTAGAGCAAGTATCAGAGGTTATTGAACTTGTTTTTTTTTTCCTGAAGGACTACCAACTCCACCTGCACAACTAGTTTGCATGAGTCATTCCTCTGTGACTGGCATCCTTCTTGTGGCTGAAATGCTCAGTCAGACATATAGTTGTATGTAAGGGCACCATTTTTTAAAAAAGCAATGCTGACTCACCATGGTCTGCATACTCCCCCCTCTTCCCCTTTAGAACCCAGTTTATTCCAAGAGTTGGTTGAAGCAGTTTATACAATGGATTTATAAATATTTTAAATAAATTCATAGTCCCGATGTATACCCTGACTTCTAGAGGTTAGCTCAAAATAATCTGCTGGCATAGGCTTAATCCTTTCCCATCGTAGCTGCATTTATATGGTGAACAACTCTTGCATGCTGAGCTCTCCATTTTCATGTCTTCTGTAGGGAAGTGTGTCTCCTATATCAAAGGAGCACCTTAAAAAGCTATCTGTGATTAAACTTTGGGCTCCCTCCCTCCCCAGCCTTTTCTATTCTTGAAGCTGAGTGATATTGACTTTTCACCCTGCACTTCTTCAATTTCATAACTCCCTTGACCCAATATTTATTTTTTCATACCGCCTATAAAAAAGGTCTGTTTAGAGAAGAGCCCCCTTCACTGCATTCAACAAAGAGGATTCTAGTGCACAAAAGCTTATGCCAGAATACAGTTTTGTCTGTCTGTAAAGTGATGCTCGATGACTCTTTACTTTTACATGGCACTAACAAAGGGAAGGAGTTCAGGCAGAGATTATTCCAGCAGTGTCCTGAATTACCTGGAGCACTGCAGTCATCCACCAGCCGCCGGGCTCTACTTGGTCTTTTTATGTAGAGAACTAACTATTGTGCTAAAGGCTGCACATCAGATACTAGTTGCATCGTCTGGAAAAGCCCTTATTGTCTCCTTTTCTCTCTTGTCATCACTCCACTCCATCCCCCCAGTTGATGTCTGAACTATATGGGACGGGATCTTGCAGTTAAACCTACCTTAAATCCTACTTAAGAATGACGTCCTTCCAAACTAGTTTGTGTTAGTTTATCTGAGAGGCATTGTGGGAGGTGTGGGCTTAGGCAGGGCAGCAGCTTGCCTATATAACCCACCTTACCACAGAGTCCACGTAAAACCTAACCTCCTTTTCTTGGTGGACTCCCTGTGAGTAATACCAAACTGCACTGTCTAAAAATGGTGCTGGATGTCGAAGATACTGCTTATTTATTACATAATGCTGTAAGTATTTCAGTGGGAGGGGGAGGCAATAACTGAAATGTCTCCTTCACTTGTAGCTTAATACTGGAAATTTTAAAGACTAAGCAGCTGTATATTGAGGGTTTTTTGTGAATACTGACATGGAATTGGTTAATCCCTTTTGCCAAGATAGTTTTTGTGATTTTTTTTTGGACATTTCATTCTTACTTTTTTGGACATTTCATTCTTAGTTGGTCCTGAAAGAACTATATTTAGATGGAAGACCAGAGTTGCTATTCAGAGGAAGGCAACGGCAATCCACCTCTGCGTATCGCTTGCCTTGAAAACCCTGTGAGAGGTCACCTTAAGCTGGTTGCAGCTTTACAGCGCTTAATTAAAATTTTACATGCAGCAATGTATACATGTTTTGAGCAAACATTTGCTTGGATCCAAACTAAATTTTCTGGTGGCAGAATGGAACTTTCCTGCTTTCCTCTTCCCACTGATTTCCACAAAACGCTGCTCCTTGGAAATAGTGGGCCCTGAGGAATGGCCTGTTGGGAGTCTGCAGTGGAAAGGCGGATGAGTGGAAATGGCCAAATTAGCTTTGATCTAACCCATTGTTTAGTACCCTAGAATACCTTTGCTTGAAACCTTCCAATATGCATCCCTTAGTGCTGATGGGTTTGCTCATTCCCCAGTAATCTCATAATTGGCTCGTTGACTTTCCATTTTCCTTTGAGAGCATGTTTTAGGTAGGAAGGCATATGAAGATGGCCGTTACTGACTCGATGCTGTAATTTTGTTTCATTTCATGCTGTAATTTTCGTTTCATAGGCACACTCTAGTTCTTTTTACCTATTGGATTTCTGATATTTAGTATATTAATCCCACAAGAGTGTAACAGTACAAACAGTATTTCTCTAAATTTAGTTCTTCTCATTTCAGACATACATTTTAAGGCTATTTGTAAGAGTTTAAGTCTAGAAGTGGAAGGGGGAACCCTATTCATATTTGTTGTGGACTGTATAATTCTAATATAAATCTTAATCCTGTTCAGTGTTCAGAAGCCTGGTAGTGAGTCTCCTACAGCTGCTAAAGCAGACCTACTTAATGCTCAGGTGTTTGTTTCATCTGCCCTGCTTTTTCTCTAGGGAACTCAAGGTGATAATGCGTATTGCTTGCTAGTGGTCTCCCCATCCAGGCATTGACCCCAACCAGGGAGGGGCTGTGGCTCAGTGGTAGAGCATCTAATTGGCGAGCAGAAGGTCCCAGATTAAATTCTCAGCATCTCCAGTTAAAATACTTATTTAGTAGGTAATGTGAAAGACCTTCACCTGAGATTATGGTGAGCTGCTGCCAGTCAGAGCAGACAATGACCTTGGTAGACCAATGGCTTCACTCAGTGTAAGGCAATTTCATGTGTTCATCTGTTCTCCCATGTCCCTGTCTGTTGCTAATGCTCCATCCATTGACCCCCAACCAGACTTGCTTAGCTTTGGCATGGATGCTACATCAGGTGCTCTGTGTCTAAAATAGAACAAGCTATACTTTCAGCATGATGAAGCATGCCTGATAATATAGAACTTTTTGCAATGTTTTTAACAGACCATCGTTTCCTAGTAAAATGGTTGAGGACAAACACCTGTTTGAATCTTGTTCAGTATGACCAGTGCGTGTGCTGGTGTATGTTCTAAATTCTGGCAGAATGCTTGGCCAAGATGTTTCCCTGCTCCTGTTGAAGAACTCTGCAATGTTGGCAAGCCTAATCTATAGTGATATAAGGCAAGATTTTCCTGCTGGACATAACAGAACTTGTAAATACGTCCCAGAGCAGCAATCTAAGGCTTTTAATGTATCTGATAATTAAACAGATACTTGGAAGTCTTCAGATTTGAATACAGTAGCATCTTAGAGACGAACAACATTTTCACAGTATAAGCTTTTGAGAGTTAGAACTCCCTTCTTCAGACACTCTCGTCTTACCTGTCAGGCAAGGTAGCTCTGACTCTTGAAAGCTTATATGCTGAAAATCTTGTTAGGCTCTAAGGTGCCACTGAACTCAAATCCTGCTGTTCTGCTACAGACTAATGCAGCTACCCACCTGTAATTATCTTGAAGTCTTTGTTGGAGGTAGTCAGTTTTTGTGGGGGAGAATTGCCAGCAGGTAAGAGGAGTATAAACCAAACGAACTGATGGTCCTTCTCTCCTGCAGGAGCAAGATGTTGAAACAGTGCATGGTTCTGTCCATGTCACCATGTGTGGAACTCCCAGAGGGAACAGGCCTGCAATTCTGACCTACCATGATATTGGACTAAATCGTAAGTGTGAGAACTAGCTGCGCTGGCCTATGTCTGGCCAATCTCTCATGATTTAATGTGCAGGAAGAGCTGCTTATTACAACTTCAGCTGTTTTGCAATCTGCAGCCCAATCTCATTCAGGCAACACATTGACTAACATGCTTAAGCAAGCAAGCCCTTGGAAAGGTAGAATTTTCTTAGATACTATGAACGAGAATGACTTGCTGGATCATCCGACCCAAGTATAGGGTAGGATGCGTGCTCCGTACTTCTTTCTCCAGTCAATTTTGTAGGCATAGCTTGTTAACATATAAGAAGAGATCCTTAATTAAAGGCAGTTTTGGATTCTTAGATTTTATTAAATCACATACTGATTGGAAATGAGAGAGGCTTTAGGATAACCATTAATTTCTTGCCCCAATGAGAATTTGCTGTAGCATTCCTAGAAAAGCTTGCTCCCTTCAGTCTGTCTTGAATCAGTTTCCTAGTAGGACCCTAAGTTTTAGCATTATTAGACAGGGAGAAAAGTTTCTGTATGCCATGCATAGTTTTGTAGACCTCGGTCATGTAATCCGCCTCCCCCCATCCGCTTTTTTCACTAAAAGAAGCTTGTGATAGTTGGAACATTTATTTTATTTGGAGTTGAGTGGAGAAAAGGGAAAGGGAAGTTCAACACTGTACGTATGTATAAACTGTAAATGTAAAATCTACTCCACATCCACAAATCAGTCTTCATCAGGAAACTGATCCCAATTTAACATGTGCCCATAACCTCTTGTCCTAGTGTATAACGGATTTATCTGTTTGAAGAGTTAGCAAATAAAATAATCACTTTAAAATGGAATTGAACTGCAAAGGCAGAGACTGCATGAGAAGGCATGCCTTTGAATTTGTGCTGCAGACCTGTGTGGAATCAACAGCTCATGACAAGATTTCTTTGGAAAGGCCTCCCTTTACTTGGTGCACATCAAGCAAACTGACATGATCGTCAGAACCAGAACTTTCCTATATAAGGCTCACTCTTTTCAGATCGCGGAGAGAGATCTCCAGGATGACTGGACTGAGGGCCATTCTCACTTTCATGGGAAGTACAATCTTACGTACGGCTTTCGATGGAGTTGCGCTTACATTTCCCAGCAGTCCATGTTGATGATTCATTTTTCATTTTCACGTAGACATTCATCGTTCCCTTCTTCTTTCCTAAAGATAAAACATGCTTCAACCCCCTCTTCAATTTTGAAGATATGCAGGAAATTACACAGCACTTTGCAGTCTGCCACGTGGATGCTCCTGGGCAGCACGAGGGAGCCGCCTCTTTTCCAGCTGGGTAAGTTGGTTCCACAAAGAGAGCACAGAAACGTACTTAAAAGGTGGCATGGCGATTTTGTGTTATGAAATAACATCTATAATTGGAGCAGGGGCACTTGGAAAGGAGGCAAAAAGCATTGCTAAGGAGATACCTGCTGCTTCCATGACATCTGCTAGCTTACTTTCTGTGTCTTAATGGAGTCAGTGTCAAGAGGCTTCCATTTGCAGCGAGAAGGACACTTGTTGTCCTTTTTCTCCTATAAGCCAATAATCCTCAATGAGTGCTGCTTTCTAAATATCTTTGTGACTTCCAAGCTGTGGTAATGTCTGAATTGCATTTAGAGTCTCCTCATAGGGGGTCTCTTTGTGCGAGTCACATGATGGCAAATTCACATGTTTATTAGGCAAAGAGCTGTGGAAGTTTCAGCTTTACACCACCTGTACTTTTCCTGCATGCAGCTACAAACGTGATTTGGCAAAGTTTCATAGATCTATACAAAACATTTTTCCATTAATGATACACCTTCTTCTGCAGTGCCTGAGCATGTGTCTGGTACAATAAAAAGGAAATCCCATTATAGGAAAGTGAATCGGTGTTCATAAGGCTAGCTGCAGCATAAACATGTGGCTTCTGTTCATGTACAGCCTTTGGACGCGGCAGATGGAATATCTGTGCGCCTTACCTCTAGTGACACTTGCCATGTGTACACTTATAGGTAATTTGTGTTCTGTCTGTCTGCTTTGGCCGTTTAACTTGGAGGTCATGGGTCCTTTATTACAGAAGGAAAACTGTTGTGGGTTAATTTTGCCTTCATGAGGTTTTGCCAGGGCCCTCAGTTGTTTGTATAGTTTACAAGCCGAGGAGGGGAATGGAGAGGGTTTGCCACCTCTCTAGCTTTAAACACCCAGGTAATACTTGAAAAAACTTGAAAAAAAGAATAAACCTGCTTTCTTCTATATTGAAAAAGCAATTACCTCCATGCTGAGTAGGCAAAAATTACCTGCATTGCTAGACATTAGACCCCATATTGTCAGGCATAGTCTGAACCAAACAAACTGACTTCTTTTAATCTGTTTCTTGCATCAGCTCAGGTGTGTGCTTTTTCTAGTCTGCCTCCTGTAACTGAAGACGTGCTCCCTATTCAGCTGTCTCTATGGTCAGCCAGCCACAAGGAGTGTGACATTACTCCATACACTATGATTTGTGAGTTGAGATGTCACAGCAACACACAGTTAGTGCAAATTGTCTCCTTGGGCAGGCTCTGGAGAATATGGGGCAGAAATCTGTTAAACGTGGCTAGGAAATGAACCTCTAGGTGAAAACCCCAATTTAGTACCAGCTGGACTATGTGCATTCAGTTATCAAACTGGGATTTGATCAAATCATGGTATCTAAATGCAGCCACAGTCTCAATGGCAAGTGAAGGAAGGCTCGGGCTCTTGCCAGGGCCATATTAACCTATGACCAGGCCCCTAGGCTTTCAGGAATTTCGGGCCCCCTCCGGCACTTCAGCCTTTCACCCCACTACAGCCTGAACCTGGTACGGTAGGTAGTAAATCACAGTACATAGCCCTATATCCATTTTGAGGGTCTCCTGAAGAATTCTATTCACAGATTGCAAAGTGCCTTTAACCATTGGAGCCCTAGGGCACAGGTAACAGTGCCTCAGCAAAAAAAATTGATGGGTCCCTAGTTCCTGCGGAGCCCCTAAGCTTCAGCCTAGTCAGGCTTATGAATAGTACGGCCCTGGCTCTTGCACAGTTTGTTTAGAAAATGTAGTCCTTTCTTTAAGAGATTAAAACAGGACTAAATTGTGATTCTTCCATTATTGTTCTTATAGATATATGTACCCTTCTATGGACCAACTTGCTGAAATGCTTCCTGGAATCTTAAAACAGTTTGGGTGAGTAAAGTTGTTTGCTAATAGTTGAATCACTTAAGGTTTTTCAGTATGAGCAGTTTCCTA
The DNA here is from genome assembly GCF_028583425.1 of Eublepharis macularius. Taxonomy (NCBI): domain Eukaryota; kingdom Metazoa; phylum Chordata; class Lepidosauria; order Squamata; family Eublepharidae; genus Eublepharis; species Eublepharis macularius. The sequence continues at coordinate 130,911,750 of NC_072796.1, read as the reverse complement.
TTGCACAATGGAAATTTTACCACCGCCACCCCCAAACTAACATCTTTAGGGGTCCTGTCAAGTTCTAGTATGTTTGAGTCTTTGGGGTTTATTGACAGTGCAGTGACTGTGGCATTCTTTGTGCTTTATAGTGTCGACCTACAGGAATCCCAGCAGTGACTGCAGAAATGTGTTATGTAATCAGGGAATAAACCAGTTGTCTAAATACAGGCATCAACTGACAAGCTACATAGGCTTTGCTTACCTAATGTATCTTCATTCTCTGACACTGTATTGTGTTTGACTGTTGTGAAATTTTATTGCTTCTCCTATTTTTCTAAATTATATTTGCTCTGGTAGAATGGGTAGTGCCAGTTGTCAGGTTTAACAATTGAACAAGGAATTATAGTACATCCTTCCGTGTGAGAGATGACTTGCCATTCACAGCTTTTTGAACTGCTAAAATATACACTCTTGCACTGATATCTGAAATATGTTCAGTTCTACGACTTAGCTAATTTAAATTGTCAGAATGATCTCACCATTCTATTTTGAAACGGGACATCTACTTTAAAAGAGTACTATTAGAGTTAGGAAGGATCCTATTTTAGGTTAGTCATTTTTCAAGGGGTTTTGAGTATGCATTAATGATGGAAGATACGGCGAATTAGCTTTTCAATAGCCTATTCAATAGCTACTTTATAGTGCTTAGATCAAGATGGGTAGCCATGTTAGTCTAGTTCTTCAGACACATGTATCTGAAGAAGTGAGCTGTGGCTCACGAAAGCTCATACCCTACCACTAATTCTGGTAAGTCTTACAGGTGCTACTGGACTACTTGCCCTTTTCCACTATGTAGTGTTTAGTAAATGACAGTTGAATGCACTGCTTTTTGGTGATTATTCACTGTGGCAAAAGTCAAGCAAGTTGAAACCTAATATAACCAATTTTACTTGAAAGAGGTGAGATGGACAGGCTATAAGGGTCAAGCTAGATGTGCAGGTTTTTAAAGAGTTGGGTCTGGGTTCCCCAGACAATAACACGGGGGGAGTTTTTCCCGTGGTTTTTACTGCTCCATGTGCATAGAATACTCCATGTGGAGGAGAAAAAAACAGGGAAAACACCTCCTTCCTGTGCTATTTTGACATAGGGAAATGGCTGAAAGGGGGCGGGAGGACCCCCCCCCCCCCATGGAGGCATTCTGAGACCATTTGGGCTCTCCTTTATTTTTTAACAGCCATTCCCCAAAGCTGCTGTGTGGCTGCAGGGAACTGGAGTTGGATCTGGGGAGCCCAGACCTAACTTTTAAAAAACGTGCACGTCTAGCTTGACCATAAATAAATAACCACCACTCGTCCAAAGCAATATTTTGAGCGCCAGTTTGGCGTAGTGGTTAAGAGTGCAGGACTCAAATCTGAAGAACCGGTTTGGATTCTTCACTCCTCCACTTGAAGCCAGCTGGGTGACTTTGGGTCAGTCACAGCTTCTAGCTCTCTCAGCCCCACCCACCTCACAGGGTGTTTTGTTGTGGGGATAATAATAACATACTTTGTAAACAACTCTGAGTGGGTGTTAAGTCATCCTGAAGGGTGGTATATAAATTGAATGTTGTTGTTATTTTGAGCATGGAGACCTAGGCTTAGTTGAGACAACCAATAAGCCTGTCAATCTAAGCCGCTTATTCCAAGTCTATATAGAACATGCCCGCTAAGTGAACCCTGATCTTTGTGACTGTTTTATTTAATGGTTTACAGTGTACCTATTTTGCAGGGGTGGTAGGAGGAGAATGATAACAGGTCTGATATTCAAACTAAAAATGTCATTGTGCATGTTAACAGCAGAACATTGACAAACCAAGATGTGATGGTACTATTGAGTCACGCTACTTTGTAGCTGTTGGTCTCTGGAGGTTAAAGATCGTGTTGCTCTGAGGCTTATAATTGTTAATCGTGCAGGCCATAAGAAGAGAGGCAGTATTGCATTCTAACTCACCTGCTCAGCTTCCAGTATGGCATAGACCAGTAAATACTAAGTGCACTTACTATGGAATAGATACGGCAGGAAAAAACTATTTGAAATCAGAACTCCATTGAGTTTCACTTTGTTGTTCATAACTGTCCTTTATAGACTGAAAACTGTGATTGGAATGGGAACCGGAGCTGGTGCCTACATCTTAACCAGATTTGCTGTAAGTTTCATGGGACTCTTCTGAAGTCTTGCTACTGTATTATACAAGCATAGGCTCTATGGTCCCCCTACCCATCCTTCACTGCAGCTTATAACATACTGATTGCTAACTGCCTAGCATGTAGCTAATAAAAAGATCAAAGCCCATATCTTCTCTGAATATTTATGCATTAAAAGCCATGTGTATCGAATGCACAACTGAAAGTGTTATATCAATGTGGCAATTTGTACAATCCTTATTTGTTCTCCTATTAAAGCAGTCAATTCTTCATATATTTCACATGGCAGTATTGTTATGCTAATCCAGTGCTAGCACATGTGTTCATACCTTAGTGTGGCTTGTAGAGCTCCATTTAGTCTATTTCTAGAATACAGTGACCGAGAAAGTAATTTGGCTGCGCAGTTTTCAAAGAACAATTTCACTGCTCATTTGCCTTTAAAATAATGGTATTACTGTACTCCTACATTTGTAATTTAAAGAAAGTCTTCCATGTTGCATTTTACTTCTCCAATGCCTATTTGTTCTCCTCCTTCAATCTGCAGCTTAACTATCCTGATATGATCGAAGGACTCGTTCTTATTAATGTCAACCCATGTGCTGAAGGATGGATGGACTGGGCAGCAACCAAGGTAAAATTGCACCTGTTTGAAGCTTTCATTTTAAACACGCAAACACTTTAGCAATTCAAATTCTGCATTGTGTGTAACGTGGACAATTTGTTTGGCAAAAACCACTCAAACAAACTGCACTTTAAGTACTGCGTTAGAGTTCTTTCTGAATTGAAATACTGAACTGTAGCCCTTCCAATTTTATTAGATGTAGTGAATCATTTCCCACACATTATGTGCCTTAATCTCAGCATCTTCAGAACCTAGGAACAATGCCACAGATCTGCAATATCATGTACTTTTAAATTAGCCATCCTATCAGTATTAGTTGCCCCATTCCCAATGGATGCTTGCCCAAGGATCTGGAACACTCCAGGTTCGAATCCCCACTCTGCCGTGAATGCTCGCTGGGTGGGCTTGGGCCAGTCAAACACACTCTGCCTCACCTTATCTCACAGTGTTGCTAAGAATAATAGGAGGAGAGGGGGGGATGATGTAAGTCACTTTGGATCCCCAATGGGGATGAAGGTGGAATATAAATGTTTGTGGTGCTGGCGTAGCCAAGATGATCTGTCCTGAGGCAGGAGCAGTGCCTATTTGGTTGGTGCCTATTTCTGTACTTCTGTTAAAGCCAGCCATAGCATCGCAGCAAGTATTCTTGCTTTGTCCAAAGGCAGGCTTGTGATGCTCTTGAATCTAGCTTCTCTATAATCTGGAGGTGGCTTAGGAGGATGGGTTAAGTAGTCATGGGTAGAGATGGCCTCCTTGTGGCGTTTTGTGCTTTCCCTAGACCCTTAGCTCACTGACACAACTAAGCCACTTTGCATAATAATCTGCTTGCCAAATGTGCTGACTGCAGAGAATAATTTTCTAGTCTTCTCAGGGTTTAGCCTTAATGCACTCACTCCTCTGGGCCTATAAAAGATTCTGGCATTTGCATGACTAAACATCAGATGGTGCCCTCGGAGATCTGGAGCAGGTGAGTCTTGACTGCTCCACTCTGTCATATGGATCAGCATGGCCTGTGTCCTTTAGCTTTCCCATGTTTAATCAGAACTGTTGTTTCCCACCCCTCCCTTAGTGGTGATACGCAGAAAAAACCCTCTGCTGTAATTCGAAAGTTCCAATTTCAAAAATGTGTAAGTACAGCCTATATCTGCGATGTGGCTGACGCCTGAGTGCAGAAAATGAGACGGATGATGTTGAATGTCAGGCAAATTAAAAACATGACCATAGCTAAGACTTGCAGAATAAAAAGTAGAAGCTGCATAGAAACACAGAAAAATCCATACAGTACTTTCTATTGATTGATCTTAAATAAGCACAACATATCTTTCAAGCTTTGAGTTCCTCAGAACTCATCAGGCTGGATATTAAAAAAAAAACAGTTGTGGAGGGGGAAAAGCACATATTTCAGGCCATGGTGTTTGGCTCCATCTTGTGTAGGATACTTGACTGACTTCAGTGGGCACAAGGTGTGCCTAGCTGGTACTGAATTGCACCCTTGACATGCTGGAAAGCAGAAGCAGAAACAGAACCCCTCCAGTGACGATTTTGTTGTTTTTGTCTCTGAGAGCACCCACACAGCAGTTTGGGGCAATTCGGACCAGTGGATGTTAACCTGTATTGAAATCAATAGCTTGTACTTTCTCTGCAGTCTTTTGACCACAGAGTTATTAAAATGATCCATTGACTTCATGGCAATATAGAAACTGTGATGATCACAGCCATTTAGGGATTTATAACCGATGAGCTTTTGGCCTATTCAGTGCATATAAAAATCTTTTTAGCATGACATGATTAATGTGACTTGACTGTGGTCTAGTACAGTGTGAGAAGACAGAAGTGTATTAACAGTCTTTTTTTTTTACTTTATAGATTTCTGGATGGACTCATGCCCTGCCAGATATGGTCATTTCACATCTTTTTGGCAAGGTAAAAATATTTTTCAGTGAGCTTTTGGACTCTTTCTTTGAATATTGTGTTGCATATAAGCATCCATATAAGATCTATTTTTGTACTTGTGTGATATGTGTAGTATTGCTTGGTGACCAATGGCATTGGTATTGACATGCTATGAAAGGAGTCTTTTTAGCATTCAAACAGATACCACAAGGTTGGTTGTTCCCACATAGGGATGTTTCCCTACACGGAAAGCAGGAAGTCCTCAAAGGGGAGAAGCCACGTGGCATTACACTGGTTCTGAACATGAGTCAAGGCATTCCTGGGCTTTTCCGTGTAAGGCAGAGAAAAAGAAATCTGCTTTGTTTTGGTTTAAAGGGATCTTGGGAGTGGCTGGGTGAGGGGAGATCCATGTGGATACTTCCTCTGTCACCACTGTGTGTAGTGGGCAGAGCTAAACTCCCGTTGAAAATGACATGGGATAGATCACTGATGTGTGCTGTTTGCTTTTTTGGCTATGGGTGCTATAGTGTTACAGCATGACTCAATGGGGGAAAGGGGTGGTCTGGATATTTGAAGGCAAGAAAGATGGGAGAACATGGGGTGGTGGAGCAGCAGGGAGGTTGATGGGTGGAAACACCTGCAGGTGGCACAGGAGTGGGTTTGTGTGGACACCGTTCCTGCCTTGCTTGCAGCCGCCTAGGCCATGACGGGGGCATGTTTTCGCACCCCCATCAGGAAACAGCCCATATTAACAAACCTTTGCACTGAATTCCACCGGAAGCTGTTCTGACACTTGATGCAAACTTTTCTTAAATTTAGGAAGAGATTCATAACAACCACGATTTGATCAGTAATTACCGCCAGCACATCGTCAATGACATGAATCAAAGCAATCTGCACCTCTTTGTCAACTCCTACAACAGGTAATCTACCGGATGTCCAATCATCCCGTTTGCTTGGGCTCTGAAGCAATGTGAGGGGACCCAGCTACAAAGCCTCAGACTGCTTTGGAGGTTTTCTAGATTCCTGTCACCACTGGCTTATTTAAGATTCTAGTTTTTTAATGTTGGATTCAGTGCACGTGCTTTTTAAAAGTCAGAAAGCTGAATGCTTAAACTCGCAATTGGGTTTCAGGTTTCCTGATCGCTACTTGAAATAGTCAAAACCTTGTTTCAGTGCCGTTAAGGAGAATTTAGCAGAATTAGGTGCACAGAGTGAGTGAGCTTGGAATTTAAAATTAGAATAAATGTCAGGGATTTCTATGTGCTTTGGCATTGAGTTTTTGACTCTGGCCACATTTTCAACCTGTTGTAACAATTTTGATGGCTTAGAAAATAAGTCAAAGACAAGCTAATAGCTGACAAGCATCCATGGTCTATAAATAGTCCTTAAATATTGCATGTGGCCCTCAGGTCATAATATTGCCTCTGCTGATTCTAGGCTATCTATTTCCTCTTTAAGGAAAAAATGCACAGCTGGCATAAAAACCCCAAGTTCAATAGTTGTTTCTTCATTTTTCAGCCGAAGAGATCTAGAAATTGAGCGTCCTGTGCCTGGTGCACACGTTGTTACTCTACAGTAAGTATTGGTTGTACTTGGTGTTCCTCTGTGTGTGCAAGAAGGGGGAATTGTTCCTTCCAGGTACTTGAATATTTCAAACGTCTTGTTGCTGCAAGCCTGTTTGGGGTCTACTAAAGTATTGAGTTATGCAAACAAATGTCCATATTTAAAGCTGCAACAGAAATTAAGGGACACTTTTAAGATAACGCTTATTTCAGCATAAGCTTATGCTGGATTTAAACTTGGTTAATCTTATGGGTGACATTTTTTACTTTGTTTTACTTTGCTACAACAGATTATACCCATACATAATGAAGCTTCCCAAGGTGGAATCAAACCACTGGGCCATCAGAGTCAATACTGTCTACCAGGGTTTTTTTTCTGGGAAAAGAGGTGGCGGAACTCTCAAGAGGGAAATGAGGAAGAAACACATGATTTTTTTTGAAATAATATTATTTTCATGCACTGTTGCTGAGTATTTTCAAGAGGTGCCAGAACTCCTTTCCACCACGTTCCCCCTGAAAAAAAGCCCTGCTGTCTACTCACACTGCCAATAACTCTCCAGGGTCATAGGCAGAAGACTTTCACGTCACCTCGTACTTGTTCCTTCTCACTAGAGATGCCAAGGATTAAACCTGGGACCCTTTGTATACCAAGCAGATGCTGTACCACTGAGCCACAACCCCTCTTCAATTATCATGGTTACTCATGAAATAATTAAGGCTGTCTGTGTCCCACATAAGCAAATGTCCATAGTAGGCACCTAATTACATTTCAGAATTGAGATTTGAAGTGTTCAGACTGCTAGGAGCTAATTAGCATGTAGGAAGTATGGTAATGAATAGGAATAATTAAGTCTTAAAGTTCACAGTCAGTTCAGGTGCTTTGCACTTGGAGAAGGATCTTGCACACATGTATTTTACAGAATATATATAGCACCTCTCCAGAGACCTGCTCAAGGCAGATAGAAATGTAGAAACAATATCGACAATAAAATTGAGGGGAAATTAGTATTTAAAACTAACAATAAATGAAGCAAGCTGTCTACTAGAAACATAAAAGCAGCATAAATTAGGATTCATTAGAAAGCGACCTGGATAGTCCAGGTGAGCCTGGAGCAAATCCACATGCCCTCGGAGCATCCCAGCGTTGTGCTAAATGTTTGCTAAACACCTGGAAGTATAGTGTCTTTCTAGCGTGATTCAGAAATCGCGCTGGAAGGACACTATACTTCCAGGTGTTTAGCAAACATTTAGCGCAACGCCGGAACGCTCTGAGGGCATGTGGATTCAGCCCTGATCTCGTCATATCTCAGAAGCTAAGCAGGGTTAGTAATTGGTTAGTAATTGGATGAGAGACCTCCAACAAAGACCAGGGTTGCAGAGACAGGCAATGGCAAACCACCTCTGTTAGTCTCTTGCCATGAAAACTCCACAACGGGTTGCCATAAGTCAACTATGACTTGAGGGCACTCTCCACCACCAAGAAGTGCAACAAGCCATATAAACTAAGAAGGTTGGACTCCTTCAGTTCAAACCTACATATGGAAACGTGTGATTTGGCTGTCTGGCTGTAGTTTCCAGAACTGAAAATTTTGAGCAGGATCTGGAGATCTGCTTGCAGATTTGTCGAGGCAAATTTTTAAAGTTTCCATGTAAAACATCCACATTGCAGTGCCCGCAGAATAACTTCAAGGGTGAACCTGCAAGGGTAAAAAGTGTCAATTTTCCTGTAATGCTGTGGACTTGTGGTTAACGGTTGTAACTGATGACCTTAATAAATTTAAGGGGCATAATGTCCAACTTTGTCATTGATGTAATTAGAGCATCTGCAAATGACTCTTTCTGAAGCCCGCCCTTCTGTTACTGCCGCTACACACACACACTCTGCTCCATCCATAGCTTGTTAAGCTTCAGTTTGAACAGCATATCGGTTTGAACAGCAGATGTCAATAAGATGCACATTAACAGTGACACCAATTTGCTATTTAATCCCATTTATAAAGAAGGCGAAGGTAGGTTGTTAGCCTCTTACCTTTCAATGGTCCAACTAACTGCTTACAGGACTTAACCTCTTATAAAGCACAGATAACTGGCTTATTCTCTTGAGCTGTCCCCATTACTGAGAAGTAGCATCACATGTACTGACTAAAGTTTCAAGAGGCTACAAAGTTGAGCAAAACGTTCACTTTAGCCTTATTTCCTAAGCTATTAATAGGAAAGCAACTAGAAAAGAACACTGAAACTTGAGAAAGCAATATAGAATCCTAGTAGACAATCTCCATTCTTTGGGTGGGAAAAAAGAATGGAGAGGAAACATAATATTGTTTGGGAGAGGAAGCCCCATCGAGGAGCAACATGGCTGTCTTGCTTGCCTGCCGCTTTTTGACATGTGCATCTTTGCCCAGGACATGTGGACTTGAAGTAACAGTCACCATTCTAAGTATCTGACATATCCTCTTTCCCTGCCCATGTCATGCATCTGTTGCGAAATCATCTGTACTGCAAGAAATCCAGACTGGCTGTTGGCTGCTACCAGTGGCAGGGCTCATCTACTAAGAAAGCTTTTTTACCTTAACAGTTGCAGACATGGGCAGGGAAAGAGGATATGCCAAATGCTTATCCCTGAACCAGCAGCAGGGCTCATCTATTGAAGCTCCATATTGGCTTCTGTTCCTAAGTAGAGATGAGCATGAACCAAAAAACGAACCAAAGTTCGTGATGAACCAGGCCGGTTCCTGGTTCCCGAACTGGCGGTTTGTCAGAGCCCATTTCTGATGAACTGCCACAAACTTTAGGCTGGTTCGTTTGGTTCGTTTTTTGGTTCATCACTGCAGACAGCCTGGCGCCGATCACTCAGTTTCCTAGGCAACAGAGGATGGACTTCTTGCAGACCTTCTGCTGGCCTGGAAGTGACGATTTGCTGACCTGGATGTGACGTTTTCATGAATCAAATGAACCGGTTTGCGAACTGGGGCAGGTTCGTGAAAGTTCATGGTTTGTGAAATGTGATGAACCACGAACCGCACAGTTCATTTTTTTTTCTGGTTCATGTCCATTTCTATTCTTGAGAGCTGTGTAGGTGCCTCTTAGTGATAGTGAAGCCACCAATATCAGTCTTGAAATTCTATGGTTTTGCCTGCCTGCTGTCTATTATGTAGGAAGGTGGCTGGTGCTCTGTAGTGGTTAGTGTCCCACTAATATCTGGGAGACCCCAGATGGGATCCCCACTCTGCCACAGAAGCTCAGTGGGTGACCTTGGACCAATCCCACAGGGTAGGTATGAGAATAAAATGGAGAAGAAGAGAAGGATGTAAACACTTTAGGTTCCCATTGGGGAGAAATGAAGGGGTATAAATGAAGTTAAATAAAAGTATAAATAAAAAAGGTATAAGCAGTATTTAAAGCTTAAATTGACTGTGATGTAACCTAGTCACCCTGCCTGCTTCAAAACTCGCCCCTCTGACTAGTCGCCAGCAAAACAGCTCCATCTATGCAATATAATGTCTTGTATCAGAAGCAATGCTGATTTTCCCCTATGAGGGTGCCTGTAAGACAGCTATAGCTTAGGAAGACGGCCCAAAGGTCTCAAAATGCATTATATGGTACATGCTACAAGGGTCAAGCTATAACCATTAAAATATATTCAAAATAAATATTTATTATGCAGTGCATACAATAATAAAATTAAAAACAAAGGGCCTGAATGTCAAGCAACATAGGAAAACTTGAGATAAGCAGTAACATTTTCCAAACACAGCTGATAAAACATGTCAAATGACCAACACAAAACCATACATGTTTCAGCCCAAGGGCTTTCTTCAGTGGTCTATAATACACATTTTTGCAATAAACCCACACATCCAGAAACCAGTATGTATCAATTCTGCCCTGATTTTACTATCTCATATATTGTGTGTCATGATGTAAATTATTACAGCAGGCCACGGGATCCCTTTACATGATAACTGGACTCGCACAAAGCTCTTCATTGGTGTTGTATTCTGGTATTAAGTTTCCAGTATTTCTGGATGTGTGTATCATCGATCTGCAATTGAAATGAAGTGGCCATTTGTCAGTAAGCAGCCAGTTCAGTTTGTGAGAGCCAAGCTACAAGTGATGCCTGACACAGGTTGGACGCTTGTCAGCTTCCCTCGAGTTTTGATGGGAAATGTAGGCGTCCTGGTTTTACAGCTTGGCTCTCCATTACAGCTGCAAGACCAGGATGCCTACATTTCCCATCAAAACTTGAGGGAAGCCGACACGTGTCCAACCTGTGTCAGGCGTCACTTGTAGCTTGGCTCTGAGTGATGCTGCAAGTCTGGTTTTGGGTTGCTCAGCAGGCAGCTGGAAGACTTCAGTGATTGTTCTGACCACTTCCTTAAAAGCATTAAAACCGTAGGAGTTAATTATAGAAGTTATTGCTGTTTTAGTACTTTATTTATTTTCCGTTAGGTGCCCTTCGCTGTTGGTGGTTGGGGACAGTTCTCCTGCGGTTGATGCTGTGGTAAGTGTAGTCAGTTTGATAAACGTTTGCTTCACATTGGCCACTCATAAAAAATTAAGCCGGAATTAAGAAGCAGTTTGCTCTGCTTGCTCTGAATCGTTTGTTCTTACAGAGCCACTTTTGCAGATAGCGAAATGCAGGCTGGGCCATAATGGCTTGTCTACAGCAGATACTCCACTTGTGCTTGCATTTCTGTGGTTAGGCCCTGAGAATCAATAGCTGCACAAAAGAGCAGGATGATTTTTTCTATGACTGGACACCAAAATGTGCATGAGGAGGAGGGGAACACACAGTTCTGTTGCTCTCCAGTCAGCAGTGCCCAACTAATGGATGTCTCTCAGGGACATTTAACACATTGTGTGTTTCTGCAAACCTAATACAAATCATTGCCACTCACTAAAGTATGTGAACTAAAATTATCATGGGATCTTTAATATGAAGAGCTTCCATGCTTTGGTTGCTTTGAGTTTTAGGGATGGGTGTTAAAAGAACAATTTTCAATGACCAAATTAGTAAATGCATCTAGAATGTGGCTGGTCTGGCAGCTTGTTAGTTTCATATGCTTGTATGTTTAATGAATTTGTGTTAAATATTGTATGAATTTTATCCAGTGCTTCCCCCAATAAGATCCTTCTCTCAACACTAAGAAATGGTGATGACTAAGCTAATGGTTAGCTTCAAGGTTGAGAGTGAACCCCTGTCTTTCTAGTCCACTGCACCATGCTAGGCACATCCTGGAGACTTGCATTGGAAAGAAACCTCTGTGTTGGGAGAAAACACATGTGCAAAATGTCCCTAACAGCAATGTGTGCACTCTAACAAATCTGTCCTCCCGGGTGAAGGCTGTGGAGACGATGATGTGGATCCTAACCTCCTTTTACACCTGCAGAAGGCACTTATGCCTGCAGAACTGGGTGGCATTTTTCAGCAATTTTCCCCATCCCTCTTCAGGTTCCTCCCCATGCTCTTCCCAGCATTCCACTGACTATGAGAGCGGAATCAGAGGGACGTGGTTCACAGCCCTTAAAAGTTGAGGAAATTCCTTTTGGGGAGTGTTGCTGCATTCATACAAATTAGGATGCAAGCTTGTCAAAACGCTCTCATTGAAGCAGAGAGAGATGCAGGGCAGCAAGGCTGAAGTTTTGTTCCAAGAAAATTCCAAATTCTGTGGTTCAGGAGTTTAATACGTAGCATTCTGAAATATGCACTGATTCATTGTTTGACGGTGAAGGGCTGACTTGGAGGGTCTTACGCTCTGAGAATCTGAGAGTCTCTCTACACAAGACTTCTTACGTGGGGACGCTTAAGTGACTGACTTTCTGTGTGGTCTTATGTTCAAGTGTCCTCTGTCTCCCTGGCAGGGCATATGTGTCCACAATGGGAGAACAAATGTAAAATCTTCCACTTGAGCATCCCCATGTAAGATGTCTTGTGTAGAGAGACTCTGAGAGAGGTTGCAATTGCAGACAGGCTGCCTGAAGAGCTTTTACTGATGAGCGGAGCTTAACTCTTTCTTTCCCTCCAACCAGGTTGACTGCAATGCAAAATTGGACCCAACGAAGACTACGCTCTTAAAGGTAATAAAACATAAGCCAAAGAACATTTGGCTGTTGTGGAGAATAAAGCCTTTTGTGAAATCAGACAGAGGATTTGGACACAGTGATACAAATGCGCGGTCTTCCCCTTCGGCAGGGGCTATGCTGGGTGGGAAAGCGAAGGCCGTGAAAGCCACATGATGAGAAGCTGCTCCTTATGTCTCCTTCCTGCTTTGCTCTACTGTTGTCCAGTGCTGCTGACCTACATTTTGTACATCCTCTAGAATTCGAGGGATAGTTAGGGGTCAAAAGATAATGCTGCCATGGCTACATTTAGAAACTCATTCCATAATGCATGTTAATCCTGGCAGGGGTTAGTATCAGGAGGTCATATGACTAAGTGCAACAGTTCATCTCTTTCCCACCCCCACCCCCACCCCAAGATAATGAGAAGATGCATCTGCATTAAGTCTATGAAGGCAGGAATCTTAACGTCTCCTTTTGGTGACATTCTGCTACTTGACAGTTTGCTCATGGCAAGCTAAGTGTTTGCAGAGTTCTCTTCTGGCTCACAGCAGCAATAGTAATAGCTGGCTCTGGAGCGGAAGCGGGAGTTACCTACTAGTCTAGTTCCAATCTTTGAGAAAGATCTCTCCTAATAAAGGGAAAGGAGATGATTTAATTGAGCAGTCCAAACTAGAAGATAGTCCACATGGCTGCCTTTACAAGGGCCAAGAATGCTCAGCTTGCATCTCCTAACCACAGGCTCATTGGACTAATCGAGCCTTTTGACTTCTGTTCATAAGCAGCAAGAATCTTGCAGTATCTGAAATACCAACAGATTTATTGTGGTGTTAAGTTTTTTGTGGACTATAGGCCACTTGATCAAATGTTTCAGTTGACTGTACACTTCATGTATCTGGTGAAGTAGAAGCTAGTCTATGAAAGTCGATTCCGCAATTCACTATTTTTTTAAAATACCAGAAGAGTTCTTCTTGTATTTGCTCATGGTTGTTACCCGTATACCTATTATGGCTTTCGGTAGCATTCAGCAAAGATTTTGTATGCTGCTGTACAACATGATAAATTCACCATAAGTAGGAACATTATTTCAATTTAGATTAACATGTTTAGATTAACGGGTTTTTATTCCCGCATAAGTTTTAGCAGACTAGATACCACTTCCTTAGATTCATGTAGTGCGACTCTCTTGCTTTGTGTGCAGTCATTGTCAGACATCACAGCACAAGGCTATGAGTAGTGTAATTGCAGGAGTTCCGTTCTCTTGTCAGTGTGCCTTGACAGTAAACTTTAGATGAGCGTAACAAAATTTGGAGCCTTTAACGAATGCACAAACCCCATTTTTGCTGTTTTTTCTCTTTGCAGATGGCTGACTGTGGTGGCCTTCCTCAAGTTTCTCAGGTAACATTTGGCTGAAGCCATTGTGGGCACCTGGTATAGCTTTATCTACCTGTGTTAAATAATGGATTCACTCCCATCTATTAATAAAACCTTGTGATGCTGGGTTGAATCCAAGTACAGTAGCTTTACCATAAAAGATTGCATTGAAGCACCTGCAAGATGCAACCTCTGTTGGCACCTTCTACTAAATTCTCAGAACTGAAATACTAAGGTAGTAGCTCCTGCTAAACGATGGTCTTAGATGCAGTACAATCTCCTCCGTGGAGGGGCATGCAGCACACATTGCATTTCCTAATCTAAGGCAGCTTGCTTGTGCTTTTTTTTTTTTTTGAAAACTCAGTTTGAAAGGCCCAATTAATATCTTCCAGTTTCAAGACATAAGAACAGCAAGATTTGCATCCAGTAGCAACTTAAAGACCAACAAGATTTGTAGCATATACCAGGGTATATGCTATTTATAGTCTAAGCCTTCGTCAGGTGCTGCTAATGCCCAGCTTCCCTGGCCACCCTTCTCTTTCCCTCCTAGTGATGGAGGGGAAGGGGGGGACAGAGGCAGCAGCCAAAACACTACCAGTGGTCATCAGCACTGGCCTTCCCTGGCTACCTTTGCTTTTCATAGTTTCCCCCCACACACACACACACACACCAAAGCATCTTAATGTTTGCCTGCCGACTCCCAAGATGGTAGCTGGTGGTGCGATATCATGTGGTTTAAAATGTATAGGTTTTTAAACCAGTGCCAGCATTTTTCCTGTTAGGATTTTTTGCAACCCTGGGGGTTCTTCCCTGATTGTAAAAAGATTTCTCTGTACATGGCCCTCATCTGTAGATTTAACAAACCATGTTCAGCATTAAATATAAACATTAAGAATTTTGTGGCCCTGATGATTTTCAAACATTATACTTTGTTTTACAGCCTGCAAAACTTGCAGAAGCTTTCAAGTACTTTATACAGGGAATGGGATACAGTAAGTACATGCTTGATGTAAACTAATAGTAGTAGATTTTGAGTAGTTTGCCATGCAGAATTGTTAGGTTAAGTTGCAAATTCGGCTCTGAATCTAGAATGTGAAACACAAGCCAATAAATTATTTATAAATACACCATTGTTGATACATTAGAGTGCAGGAAGGGAGGGCCTTGAAACAATTTACAGTTTAAAACTATGAGAGGGAGTGAAGTGATTGGAAACTGCTGTTTGGGGTCATAGAAGGTGCTTATCAGATTGTCAGTATTTTATTCCAGTCTTACTATTGAAATCTGGTCTAGGAGGTAAATACCATTACCTTCTAAACCTGAAATTCAGCCCACGCCACTTTTTTGACCTTTCTGGCCCTCTTGCCCCATTGTTTTCATGGCTCCTGTATGTATTCATCACGTGCTGTAGACATTTTTCTTCTTGTATCCTGGGAGTTATTTTTGAGACTTCCTTTTTTCAACTATGCATTTCCTCCACCTGCTTATCAGGTCCTGCTCCTTAATATACTTGCCCCTTTCCTTCAGTCTTTTACAGAGTAATCCTGAGAGAGGGAGCCGAAAGCACTCTGGGAGCTGGCCTGGAGGTTACACCAGCATATCCCAGATTTATGCTGGCATTATCCCAACACACGCGCGGGTACACACAGGCCCTCCGCCAGTGCGCAGCCACTGCAGTGCAGTGGACTGGCTCTGCCATCCACGGCCATCGGGGATAGGTGCAGACAGGCCACCCTAGGACAGCCTTCTGTGTGGCAGAATGGCCTCATGGTTCAGAGATTGCCATGCCTGTCCAGCAGGCCATGCAATGCCGGCACAGTGTCATGGGACTGCAGGCGCCGTGGCTGGGATGGTGGTGTTGGCGGGCAGTGAGGTTTGCGCCTCCCATTGGCTGCACCTTTGCTCTCTGGGTGTGGCACAGCCATTGGGGGATGCTGGCAGGGTTGCCAGGGGAACAGCAGGGTGGGTGCTCTTGCCGGCAGCCTTGCTGGGCTCAGCTGCTGGCACAACACTTCCGTCAAAGTTCTTGGGGAGTGGACTAGCGATGCCACAGTTATGGGGGTGTGCGGCTGCTGCCAGCCAAGCAGGCCTCAGGATTGTGCTGCCCGCTTCCATGTGATTCATGTGTGCACATCTCATGGTCCTTCTAAATATTGCTGAGCTGTTGCTAGCTGTCCTCTTCAACTATACCTTTTGAACTCTGCTTTGGTTTTGATCTTGTGCAGTGATGATCAGTCTACGTAAATTATAATTAAAATAATATTGGTCTCTTGTCATGGCCAGCATCTCTCTAACGCATGCATTTTCCTTGCAGTGCCTTCTGCAAGCATGACCAGACTGATGAGATCCCGAACAGCTTCTGGTTCCAGCGTTGCCTCCTTGGAAGGAGGCCGGAGCAGGTCCCACACTGGTGATGGAGCCAGAAGTAGGTCCCACACTGGTGATGGAGCCAGAAGCAGATCCCATACTGGTGAGGGAGAGAGGAACAGATCCCATACTGGTGATGATGCCCGGAACCGCCCTCACCCAGATGCCCGGATTGAGCTCACTCCTAACTCAGCAAACAACACCGAACAACCGAGCCCCAAGTCAATGGAGGTTTCCTGTTAAATGAAACGTGCTGCAGTTGTAATCGAGACCTGACTGCCGCCCACTGAGCATCGTGATATTTGATATTAAACCTGAAGCATTTTCTGTATCACGGCTCTGTTCCCCTTTCAGAGTTCAATAGGGACCAATAAAACAAACATCTCAGTTGCTCTGTTTCCCTGACAGAGGTTGCTGCTATTCTTTCCTCCAACTAATTGTAGATTTCTTTAAAACTTAGCCAGTGAAAAAGCTAACACACGTGGCTGGGTCTTCAAACCAGATATTATACCTTCTTCCTGAATTTGACGTTGAAAAAAGTTGCCCCATTTGGGCTGAAACTTTGCTCTGGCGTGATGGGAGACTTTTTTTCCTTACAAAATAAGTTACAGCCTCCTGTTGAAGCTGGAATTACTCAAATCTGTACATATTTAAATAATCAAATGATACTGTGCGTTTTGGCCTCTTTGAGTAGTATACAGGGCCAATTTTCCTGTATTAATATAGGGAACGTAATGCAACGTCCGGGCAAACAAAATCTTAAGCCTTTTATTTCTTGTTACCTGACATCTTGTTGCAGTGTTCCCCCTTTTTTAGAGCTTTAAAGCTGCTTGTCCACCTGAAAGCGAGATTCAAAGTTTTGAGAAACATACTGCTGTTCATGTCTGTCTTTCTTGCATCTCAAAGGGCTTTTGGGGGGCAGCGAAGCTCATTGGCATCATGATACCACTTTGGATAATAGAGCTTGGCAGTGAGGAGTAGCAGGTGGGGGAACCCTGCTGGTTGCGTTCTTTGATCTCTCCTGCTTGAAGTTTTTTGGCAGATGTAACAAATACAGGATTATCTAATCAAAGCCAGCAGTAAATAAGCTTAGAAGGTGGAAAACTTGTATAATGGTGGAAGTATGCTGCATTCAGCTGCCGCATTGATCAGGCCTAAAAATTCATTACTGAGATTTACCTGCTGCTAGGCAAAAACCTGTTCCATATTGTTTGAGGTAGGGAGATGCGAGACTACAGTGGAGATAAATTTAATGATTGCAAATGTAGAGAGAGTCACTGATTCTGTAATCTAAAGCTATCCTCCTGATATCTGAAGAACTGTATTTTGGGAAGCAATGGGCAACCCAACAGATTTACAGTCTAGATGGAAGTTCTAGATCCTGCCACTGGCTTTTTATCTTTTGCTACATCACAATTGTTAACATAGCTAATTTCAGGTATCGCTCATGTAAAGCATCCAGCACCTGAATATATTTTGGATAGTTCCAGAGAGGTGAACTCTTGCAATAGGTGAATTGCCTACTTTTGAAACGACAGCTTAGATATTTTTCGTGGTGGTTTGTAAGCAAGCAGGAATGCGGGCTGTAATTGAGAGGTTAAACCTGTCTATTTGGGGAAAGTTTATTAATGAATTATTTGTATTTATTTCAAAAAAAATAAATTTGTAACTTTGCAATGGTCTGTGTCTGTCCTGTCTTATAAGCCTGGTTGTTACCAGTTCTGAGAGATGGAATGTTTCTTTCTGAGAATGGCTTTATCCAACTGCGTTTATCAACCAGGCACAACTTTTTGGAAGTACAATCCGAGGTTGAGAGTGATCTCATTATTTCACAAAGTGAAGAGCTCAGAACATGTGCAAATTGGGCACCTATTCTAAGGCACCAGTAAGACTGCTGCCCTTTCATGAAATGCTGCACTTGGTTCCGTCACGGCCTATGAGAAGCTAGCTGCAGATACTACCTGGCCAGGAGAAAATGTTCCTAAATTGTATTTGCTGCCCTTGATCAAGTCTTTAAAGAAGAAAACAGAGATTCTGAGGGTCTTGAATTCTGTATCCAATACTAATGTTGCCTCTTGTGCAGCAAACTGTGAAGGATGGTTTATCTTTATTAGAAAAAGTAATTGCCTCTTGTTGCTGTTACAGCTGTTAGAAGTCATGCTTTGATGCTCTGGCAAGTGCAACTCATGTTTTAGATTATGTATTATGTTCCTATTTTATACTGTGTTCTTTGCCTTTGTTCATTCTCATAAATCAAGCCAATAGTGTAGGTTCATCTATGCTTATTTGCCCATCCCTTTTGTTATCCTGTAACTGATGAACATACAAAAGCTCTTGTTGTCACAATTGAATCATTCTGATGGATGGTCCCATCTTGCTCTGGTGGCCGTGTAACCAAGTGGGATCTGGTAAATAGCAAGGTTCCTTTGCATATCAGCGTCACTTCCTGGAGATATTCTAGGCTACCTACCCTAGTATCTGTGGTCTGCTCTTAATAAGAACCCAATCAATAGGGACAGCTGCAGCTAAAGTCAAGCAAAGGTCAGTATGTAGCGTATTTGAAATAACCATTGCAAATTAACTCTTGCAAACATAACCTATGCAATGCTATTTCTGGGCTCTGCCCAAAGATGGATCTTTGTTCCATCTCAGAGGGACATTGGCCTGGCAGGGAACCTAAGCTGGTTAATTTTAAAATTAAAAATCAAATTCTCTTTGAAAAGACAAGGTAAAAAGATGTTGGCAAGGCTGGAGAAAGCAGATCTTCAAAACTCTGATGTAAGAGCCATGCTTGACACAGATTAAATCCACTGTAATCTACGCACAAAAGGGCAGTCTGTGGCACCCAAAAGGAGGATAAAATTGAGATGAGATGGAAAAGGTAAAAAGCTTTGGGCCACAGAGCAGCAAAAGCTATTTGATAGTTAACAGTTTAGAGCTGTAACTGATGTGTTTTTAGTTGCCATGGAGGGGTAGGGGGGGGGTGTCTGTACGTCTGTGTGCGCACATGTGTCTGCATCCTTTTTGCTCAACTGTCCCCAATTCTCCTCAAGACATCCCCTCACCCATGTGGCTTTTGTACATGGTTCCTGCATAACTTTTTTCCACGGTCAAAGGAAACTCTGGATCGGGGGAAAAGCTAGTTGGACCCAACCCATATTTTTGCGTTCAGTGTCAAAGGGGGGGGGGGTGAGAATTGCTACTTGTGATGTTTCTCTCATCCTAGCTTTGCCTCTGGTAAAGAGGATCTGGAGGTTCTGTAAGCAGCAGGATTTGACTCCAGTGACACCTTGGAGACCAACAAGATTTTCAGAGAATAAGTTTTCGGGAGTCAAAAGCGCCCTTCTCCGGACAGTTCTGTAAGGTTACACAGATGTGACCTAGAAGTAGTACTGTAGTGCTAGCGTCGGAAATTGGCATGCTGAGACCCAAATCCCAGACCACTTTTGAACAGAGGTGCTTGGCCTATATGCTCCACCAAGTGGGAAGTTGTCCCAGAGGCTCCCGAAAGAGACAGCTCTTTATATGAGGCTTGGGCTACACTCCTTCAAGGTAATTATTTCTCCCGGAAATGGGAGATCATTGTGTCCAAGGGATCTCTGAGATCGAGATTCCAGGAGGAGGAACGTCTTCCTGGAAACAGCTCTTATTTCCTCCCTCTCCTATAATTTCATTGGCCTTCTTTTCCCCACCATCCGGATAAATCTTACCCTCCCCTCTCATGTTTTCTATCAAGTTACTGTGTTGGTATGTTTATATTTTTTAATCATGTGGGAGGACAGATGGAGCGGAGGAGTATGACAGTGTGCTTGGCGGGGAACGGGAGAATTAACTTGGAACCAGCCTTGCAGAAGAGTGGGATAAAAGAAATACACCCTCAAAAGCAACATTCCTTCGTTCAAATCCTTCCCGCACTCTCCTTGGAGCTCTTGTCTCCCTCCAGCCGATGGTGGAGCAAGGAATTTCTTGCTCAATTAATTTCTGTTGCAAAGGAGCTGTTCTTTTCAGCCCTGCTGTTAACATCTCACCTTTAGGAACATTGTTTAGAAGGGAGGGGGGGGTGAAAAAAAGCTTTTGTCTCTTGGCATTTGCCGCATGCTGAGATCTCATGCGCTGGATCACAATAGCGACTTTCAGAACTCAATGAATAGGGCATGTGCTCAGCCTAGCCAGTGTTTTGTTATGATGTCTGGGCAGCAGGAGACAATCACGGGGCTTTCTCTTGCTGCCAGATTCCTGTTATGTAGCAGAGTTGTGACTGCCTGGATTCAGAGCTACACACACACATTTAACACCACAGTATTCCAGAGCTCCTGTGCAGCTTTACTTGGTCAGATCACCAGACTTTCCCATGCATTTGGTAACTGAAATGCTACGCTGGCTGTGGAGGTTTTGGGAAGGGGCCATAGCACATGATTTGCATTCCGAAGGCTCCAGGGTCCGTCTTCAGCATTTCTCACATAAGGATCTTAGCATGAGTCAAGCAAGATGTTTCTCTTCATGGGGCATTGGAGAGATGCCGCCAGAGAAGACAATACTCTGTTGGTTGGACCAGTGAGCTACAGAGAAGTGTTGTGGCTCAACCGGAGAGCGCCTGCTTGGCACATAGAAGGTTGCCATTTCAATTCCCGGCAATGCCAGACCAAAGGTTCTGAGCTGGTAGAATGGAGAATCCTTGCTTGCGACTCTAGGGATATGCTGCTACTCAGAGTAGAGTCCCATGCCTGATGGTCCACTGGACTGTCTTAGTGTCAACACTATGCGCTCTTAGATTCTTCTACTGCAAAGCAGCTGTTGGTGTCTGCGGATGAGCATAGAAGGGAGGTGGGGACTGGTTGGTACTTTCCCTGCCTGCTATTTAGGTTCAAATTTGCTCTTTCCTGCTGCATTTGTCCTCGTGGGAGAAACTATATGGAACATGTCATTTAGCTTTAAGTGTTGTTGGAAGTAGGCCTCCTGTTTGCCCACCAGTGGTGGGGAATTGCCAGCCTCCAACCCCAATTTTCTACCCCCAAGGAATTGAGGAGCAGAAGAAAAAAATGGCCTCTACATAGTGATTCCCTAGGAATTTCCCCTAGTCTTTATGGTAAAGAAACTAGGGGATGCAGCCTAGAACATCGCCAGGAAATGACATCAAATCCTCACCAAACTTCATCCTCTCCAGACATTGCCCCTATAATCTCCTAGCTTTTGTCAAGGTAGTGCTGGGAAACCTAGCGGTGCTGTCCTTCACCTCCAAAATCTATTTGCATCAAGCACACCAGTATTTAAGACGCTGCAGTAAAACTAGTAAGATAGACAGGCCAAACTGTATCCCTGCCTTTGTTTGTTCTGCTGCTGTCACTTTGATCTCAGACCGCTATTCTCAGCGACATTTTTCCTTCTGGCCACTTCTTTGTTCTCTCTCTTTAATTTTCAAGGGAGCAACCAACATGTGTTCTCTGAATCTCTGTCCATCCTTGAATTAGACCAGCATTCTAGCTAACTAGCTGGCTGTTGCTATTAGAGTAAGGATTTCTTTAATAAAGAGTATCAATTTCCTTCCCAAGGCAAAATAGTAAAGGAGTCCAGTAGCACCTTTAAGACTAACCAACTTGATTGTAGCATAAGCTTTCTCTTTGTCAGATCTGACGAAGAGAGCTGTGGCTCTTGAAAGCTTATGCTACAATCAAGTTGGTTAGTCTTAAAGGAGCTACTGGACACTTTACTATTTTGCTACTACATATTAACATGGCTAACTCCTCTGGATCTTTCCCAAAGCAATAAACCTTGTATGGACTGTATTCTAAGGAGACGTGTAATGTAGATTAGATTAGCCTTGACTCGAGTTGCATTGTTGTTGTTGTTTAGATTTATAGTCCGCCTTCCCCGCGAGACATTACATGTCTCTTGTTAGGGTTACCAGCTCTAGGTGAGGGAAATTCCTGGAGATTTGGGGTGGGGCCTGAGGAGGGATCTCAGTGGGATATAATGCCATAAATTCCACCCTCCCAAGCAGCCATTTTCTTCAGGGGACCTAATCTCTGTGGTCCAGCAACTGGTTTTAATTCCCGGAGATCTTCAGGCCCTGCCTAGAGGTTGACAAACATACCTTATATAATAAGGCCCTCAAGCAGCCTCCGCTCTGGTAGTGCATAGCTAGCTTACATGTATAGCATAAGCGTTGCAGTCTTGTATTTAAGGTTGCCAACTCTGGCCTGGACAATTCCTGGAGAATTGGGGGCAATGCCTAAGGAGAAGGGAATTTCAGCAGGTATTTCAAATAGAATCTGTGGTGCATCCTAGAGTCAGCCCTCTGAAGCTGCCATATTCTCCAAGGGGAAAGATCTCTGTAGTCTGAAGAGCAGTTGTAATTCTGAGAGAATCCCTGCCTCCTCTTGGAGGTTGGTCAGCCTTATAATATGGCTTTGTTGGAAGGCATGTCTGAGATAACATGGCACTAGTCAAGCTCTACCGGTGGGATTTCTAATGGCCCATTTACACATCAGTAATCGCTGGATGTTACAGACAGAAACCATCCCTTTATATATGGACAACCTCTGAGCAGAGATGGGCATGATCAGCAATACGAACCAAAAAAAAGCCATGAACAGCCCAATCTGCTGTTTGCAAACAAGCTGTTCGTTAGGCCCCATTCTAAACTAACAGGTGGCCGTTGCAAGCCTCGTTCGTTGCTGTTCGTTGCGCCAGACAATCTGGCACCTGCAATCAATTCCCTTGGCAACCGGAGGCAGGGACTGCCTGAACTCTGTATGAACTCCTGCTGTTGCCCTGGAAACCCCAATCTAAGCCCAATTGAGCTTGATAGGCAGGTCTTCCTTCCAAGTACGGCATTCCAAATTTGTTACAAGGAAGCAAAGAGCAGGGGGGAGGGGGGCTCCCAGCTCTGGTTTTGCAGACAGTGAGGGAGAGACAGTTGCTGTTGGCATTTTGATAGCGAGAGTGCATTGGAGCTTGAATTTTCTTTGTGTGGTGGGATAGGGATCTACCCCTTCAAGTTCCAGGGCTGCTGCCAGGCTCTGGGCCAAGCTATTATTTATTACTGATACCTTTCCTGCTGTCTGCTCAGGTAAGGTTTCTGGGAGTGGTGCGGTAGGGATCTACTCCTTCCGGTTCCAGTGCTGCTGCCAGGCTCTGGGGCCAAGCTATTATTTATTATTAGTACATTTCCTGGTGCCTACTCAAGTCAGGTTTCTGGGAGTGGTGTGGTAGGGATCTTGATGGCTGGAGGAGGGCCTGCTGCCCCCCACGAACAACGAAAAATGAACATGTTCATGAACAGGGCCATGTTCGTGGTTCTTCATGAGTCCCTGTTCATGGATGGCAACGAACAACAAACATCATATTCATTTTTTTTCTGTTCGTGCCCATCTCTACTTCTGAGTAGTCAAGCAAGCAAGGGAATACCTTTGCTTGTCAAGCCAAAGATCTTTGATTCAACTACGTGCCTGAACATTAACTGCTAAAGGTGCTAGAAAACCTGAGCTCCGTGTGTATCTGGTGTGATACTAAAACCGTGCATTTTCTATATTTATCCCCTTCCCCTTTCTCCCATGGATCAAGGTGCAAACTGGAGATCTACTGAAACTGCAACTGATCTCTGGATTAGAGAGATCAGCATCCCTGGAGGAAATGGGAGCTTTGGAGGGCAGAGTCTATAGCTTCACATTCCACTGATCTCCCTCCCCTCCCCAGACTCCACCTCCTCCAGGCAGTGCCCCCAAATCTCCAGGAATTTTCCAAGCTGGAGTTGGTAACCCGACATATTATAGCTGACAGATCTCGTGTCAAAAGGGCCTGCAAAATCGTTGGTGGGAGAGGTACTCAAAGACGGGTTGAGAGCATTTTGCATGTGCTAGAAGGGCTTGTCTTCAGTAAAACACCACGTAGTCAAAGACACAACCCTCAGTGCTGAAAACAGATTAATGGAGCAACCCTAAATCAAGGGGCCTGGCTTGCTACCTGAAGCTCTACAGTAGGGTTTCCAACCTCCAGGTGGTGGCTGGAGATCTCCTGGAATTACAAGTGATCTCCAGGCCTTGGAGATCAATTCCCCTGGAGAAAATGGCTGTTTTAGAAGGTGATTAATACACTGCTGAGGTCTCTCCCCTCCTCAAACCCTGGTCTCCCCAGACTCCACCCCCCAAAATCTCCAGGAATTTCCCCACTTGGCCTACAGTTACTTCCCAGGGTTGCTATTCCATGCTGTTGGGAATGTGTGTGAAATAAACACATACATAGGTGGATCATGGGAATCTCTCCTTCCTCCATGGGTGGGCAAGATCTACATGAGTGGCACCACCCACTTCACATGAGATTGCACCACAGGGCACTGGCTGGCAAATTGTTGGATGTGGGAAGCACAGCCAAAGTGCAAAACAAGTCATAGGCCCAGTGCGTTTTCCAGTAAAGACAGATTGGTATATAAAACAGGAGAAAATCACTTGTAATCTTTTCATGGTAGTCTAATTGAATCCACTGGTAGTTTCCCCTGCCTGCAGAGATGTATGTTCTCTGAGCTGCTACAGACAATAAGTCCAGGCTGCTAGGAAATTCTTCCAGCACACTGTGGGGTGTCATTCATTGCAATAAGTATGTTCAGGAAACGTGGCCGATAGATTGCAGAGGGTGCATTTTTCTACTGATTTTTTGGAACAAGGCCAAGTCCCACGCCTGCTATTGTAGCTATTCTTTTTAAAACTCCTTCGTAAAACAGAAACACTGGGTAACTGGGCTACCGGCAGAGATCTCCATCAAGCTGAAAATCCTGCTTATTAAGACGACTCTAAAAATAGTAGGATGAACCAATGGCAACTTAAGCCCTTTAAAAAAAAAAGCAAAGTACACCAGGATGCCCCAATTACTTTCTTTCATGTGCATGGGCTGAAAAAAAAAAGATTTTCTTTTATTTTGATTCTCTGTAAAATCAGAGCGATAATGGGGTAGGATTTAGAAGGGAGTTCCCCCCACGCAGACACACACACACACCGCTGCATTGGACCCACTTAATTAGCAATTTCAGAATAATCATGAAAATGAGCCAAATCGGCAAAGATGTCATTGGGGTTTTTGCAGCTCAGGTTGCAGAAGCAGGCGTTGATCCACATGATTTTCCTGGAAAATTCAGTTCCATCTGGGCACTCGAAGCTGACTTCGATGGTTTTCGACTTGTATGGCGTGCAGCACCTATTGTCCACGCAGACTCCGCAGTACTTCGGCCTGTAGGCAGTCTTGCTCACGCAGCCAGAGAGGGTATAGTTCATCGGCTCGTCTCTCCTGTACACTGCTAGGCATTTCTTATCAGGCTAGAAGGAGCAGGTTTAAAAAGAGCAGAAGAAGACAGCACTCAGTCAAAAGAAGAGTTGTCAACTCTATGTAGGGACATTCCTGGAGATTTAGGGGTGGAGCCTGGGGAAGGGAAGGACCTCAGTGGACCATCATGCCATAGAGTCTAGCCTACGAAGCTGCCACTTTCTCCAGGGGAAATGATCTCAGTAGTGTGGAATTCAGGGGTAATTCTGGGAGATCTTCAGACCTCACCTGGAGGTCGGTAACCCTAGTCAAAATGGGCCATGGCTCCGTGGTAGAGCATTTGCTCTGCATGCAAAAGGCCCCCTCAAATCTGTGTTTAAATGATCTTGGATTATTTATGCTTAATATTACAAAATACATTCAAGTTTCACTTATTAATCCATGCATTGGTTGGCTCTAAAGTTGCCAACTTTCTGGTGGGCATGAAGGTCTCCCAGAATTACAACCGAGCTTCAGATTGTAATTTACCCTGGAGAAAATGTTTTCTTTGCAAGGTAGACTTTATAACACACTTGCTAAGGTGGTTGTTTGTTTATAGTCCACCTTTGTCACTGAGATCCAAGGCAGATTACGTACTGCCAGTGAGTACAATATAATCGATAGCTAGGACAATCACAGAGCAAAAATACAGTATGATTGAAAGAGCATTCAATGAAAACAGATACAATAGGGTACGATATCTGCAAATTTGAAAAGCAGCATAAAGCCGAACATATAGGTGAAACCTTTCTGAATTAAAGCTTAAGTAATTAACATGACATCTTTCTTTAGCAATGTCAAGCTACCCAGTAGGAGTATATTTACATCAGCAGACAGTACCCAATAGCCTTGTCTACAGTCTCTGTCCTTTACCAAGGTATCTCTTTGAGCTATTCACTATGACAGAGACCTATAGTCTGAATAGAAAGCCCTCCTGAATAATTCAGTCTTGCATAGTTTGCCCTCTCCAGGTTTCACCCCCAGGTCTTCAGGAATTTCCTGACCCAGATCTGGCAACCTTAGTTGGACCCTACAAAAAGTCTCCACCGACAGCGCCACTTTCCTCCATCTTCTTGCACTGATCGAAGCCTCTCTTGTGGCAGGGGATAACTTCTTGCACCGGAGGAAAATGCCCTTGTTCGTACAAAGTCCCAGCCCTTTGTGTGATGATACCATCACACTGAAAGAGGACCATGTGCCATACCTTAATGTGTTTGATGATATCCTCCTCACATGGGCGCATGTTACAGAGCCGGCTCTCCTTCACCAGGCGGCACTGGTCGTTCTCATTGGAGATCCGTGTGGAAATGCCCATCCCACAAGACTTTGAACAGAGACTCCAGGAGGACGTGTGGGGGATGCAGTTCTTCTGCCAAGCTTCAATCTCTCCTTCATAAACTGCAGAGTAAATAAACACAGCAAATTAGGTGAGCATCTAATCCAGAATCATTTGTACATTTTCTATCATTGTAGAATCATTGTACATTTTCTATCCTGAATCAGGATGGACTTGTACATTTTCTATCCGGAATCAGATTTTCTATCCAGAATCAGGATGGACTTGTACATTTTCTATCCAGAATCGGATTTTCTATCCAGAATCAGGATGGACTTGTACATTTTCTATCCGGAATCAGATTTTCTATCCTGAATCAGGATGGACTTGTACATTTTCTATCCGGAATCAGATTTTCTATCCAGAATCAGGATGGACTTGTACATTTTCTATCCAGAATCGGATTTTCTATCCAGAATCAGGATGGACTTGTACATTTTCTATCCGGAATCAGATTTTCTATCCTGAATCAGGATGGACTTGTACATTTTCTATCCGGAATCAGATTTTCTATCCAGAATCAGGATGGACTTGTACATTTTCTATCCGGAATCAGATTTTCTATCCAGAATCAGGATGGACTTGTACATTTTCTATCCAGAATCAGGATTTTCTACCCAGAATCAGGATGGACTTCTCTATTTTCTATCCTGAATCAGGATTTTCTACCCAGAATCAGGATGGACTTGTACATTTTCTATCCAGAATCAGGATTTTCTACCCAGAATCAGGATGGGCTTGTACATTTTCCATCCAGAATCAGGATTTTCTATCCAAAATCAGGATGGACTTCTCCATTTTCTATCCAGAATCAGGATTTTCTATCTAGAATCAGGATGGGCTTGTGCATTTTCTATCCAGAATCAGGATTTTCTATCCAGAATCGGGATTTTCTATCCAGAATCAGGATGGACTTCTCCATTTTCTATCCAGTATCAGGATTTTCTATCCAGAATCAGGATGGGCTTGTACATTTTCTATCCAGAATCAGGATTTTCTATCCAGAATCAGGATGGACTTCTCCATTTTTTATTGGGATATGTTCCCATGGGCCTTCTGTTTTCCCTTTTGTTTTGGTCGAGGAGTGGGAATTGACGTTACAGTTAGAACTGAGATGTAAATTGGAGTGAACATTGGATTAAGAAGGATAATCTGCACTGAACAGCAGCATGGAGCAGTGTCAATGTCTCTTTTAATAAAAACCCTTTGAGTTAGGGTTGCCAGCTCCAGGTTGGGATATTCCTGGAGATTTGGGGGGTAGAGCCTGGAGAGGGTGGAGTTTGGGGAGAGGAAGGGCTTCAGCAAAATATAATGCCATAGTGTCAACCTGTCAGAGCAGCCATTTTTTCCAGGGGAATTGATCTATGTGACCTAGAGATCAGTTGTAATTCCAGGAGATCTCCAACCACCACCTGGAGGCTGGCAACCCTACTTGGAGTGCTGGATTCGGCCAGTTTTAACTCCCTGCACAGCTATAAAGCTCCCAGGGTGGCCTCATCTAGGCTTCCCAGGTGCCCACCAGTGGTGGGCAATATCCCAGGAATTCCTGCCTCTGCTTGCCACTTTCTAGCAATTGGTAGGAAGAGGCAGGTCACCGGAGAGTGCCTGCCATTGGCAGGCAGGCCAGGGGAATGGCCACACATGCACTCTTGCGCGCTGGCCAGCGATGTCACTTCTGTTATAATTCAGGAGGAAAAGACTTTAGAATCTGACAGAAAAATGGCTAAAATAAGTCTTCTACTAATAGGCTACTAGCCTAGTTTGTTTATTTTAAAACAGGGTTAAATTTGTTTCAAATTGGCCTTACAGTATATTCTTGGTTGTTTTAGATATTCCTGCAACTTGCAATGAAGGTCAAATGACACATTTACTTTTTTTGAAAAATCCATACACTTTTACTGCACTATAGCCAGGGTGTATAATGATTAGAACACCAGACTAGGACCTGAGAGACTTGAGTTCAAATCCCGACTCTGCCATTTATTTGTCTATGTATTTAGAATAGGTTTGTTTTTTGACTTGCATGAACTCCCAAGACAGCTTGCAATGTTTGCAAAAAAGCATACATATAACAAACAGGCTATGGGTCCCTATGCATCGCTCCCTGATTGGCTGTGACAATCCCAGCCTATTTTACGGTTTGAACCTGGGACTTCACCTATGCAAAACCTGTAATGTTTCAATAGGTTACAGCACCACCTAGTGCCAATTCCCCTCAATTTCTTACTGCAATGGGGGCTTCATGGGATCAGCATTCCCAGCATTGGGAACGATTCCCACCCTCGTTTGGGATCGCTGGCCCATCATCCTTTTTGATAGGCAGTAGATCTTGAACAGAGAAAAGCTGGTGTTTCTTCTCACAGTACATAATTAAATGGTGCAATGCAAAACTGGTCTGATGATGCATTTATAGCTTTAAGAAGAGACTATCGTTTACTGATATGATTTAGTAAATTTTTATCCTGTTGTTTTGCCAAGAGGCAAAAGGTTCTTTAGGATGTGAAAGCAGTAAGCATACAGGTGTAGAAGGAAAATGAATTTATTCAACCTCTCCAAATAAGGTATAGGAAAAAGTTAAGTCATTACTGACCCATGGAGGAGGGGGGTCACATCACATTTTCTTGGCAGACTTTTTGTTACAGGGTGGCTTGCCATTGCCTTCCCCAGTCATCTACATTTTACCCCCAGGAAACTGGGTACTCATTTTACTGACCTCGGAAGGATGGAAGGCTGAGTCAACCTTGAGCCAGCTACCTGAACCCAGCTTCCGCCAGGATCGAACTCAGGTCGTAAGCAGAGCTTGGGCTGCAGTACTGCCACTTACCACTCTGCACCACAGGGCTCTTTTTAAGGTACAGGAAAGAAACTGATAAATGTCAAAACAATGGGGGAAAGATATAAACAAAACTATAGCAGAAGGGGTGTGAGCAGAAGTTTTTGTATCTCTCCTCTGTTGCTTTAGCATTTACTAATTATTAATTATTTTATTATTTATTTTTTATTATTAATCATTAACTATTAATTAACCCTGAGGACTAGCCTTCTGCGAGCTCACATACATCTGCTAACAGTCCAAAGGCAGTAGACCTCTGAAAGCCAGTGGCTGTGGGTGGCAACATTGGGGAGGGCCGTTTCCTTCAATCTTCTGCTTGTGGGTTTCCTAGAGGCACCAGGACTGTGGGAAACAGCATGCAGGACTCGATCCATCTAAGTTTTGCTTTATACTGATGCATTCTCCCGACCAACACCGCCAATACCTGGCGAGGCGATGTGTCGTGGGGACGTCTTCCTGATTTTCTTCGAATAGTCGCAAACCCACTGCTCACAGCACTGACCGGTCATCTTAACCAGTTTGGGGGTGGGGCACCACATCAGGGGCGGCTTGGAGCCTCTGCACATCGGGATGCAGCCGACGGCCCCGTTGATGCAACTGCAGTTGTATTTGCAGTTGGGCTGGAACGTCTCGCCGTTCTTGTACCTGACCCCATTGAGAAGGCAGCCCACCCCGGCAATTTCTGTGGAAGGAGCAAGAGAGGAGAGAAGGGAAACAGATGTGAAAAGCTGGTTGTAAAAGATACAGCATGCTCTAAATGGAAGCGCAACCTGATGTGTTTTGTGCTTCCACAACACAACAACAACCAGCCTTGGGCCCAATAAAATTTTATTTTGGACAGAATATGCAGTCGTATATATAGGAGTAAATCGTGATATTTTATTTTTGCAATATAACATTTTTATTTTGAAAAACAGAATAATAGTAGGAGGGGATACAGATAGAAAAAAGGGGTTATCTAACAGTTGTGTAGAACAGAGATAGTTATATGCTGCTGTAGCGCAGTGGTTAAGTGGTTTGGTTGAGGATCAGAACTCTGCTGGTTCAAATCCCTCTACTGTCATGAGCTCAGTAGGTGGCCTTGGGTAAGCCTCTCAGCCTCAGCTCCCCAGCTGTATTGCGGGGATAATAATACTAACTTGTTCTCTGATCTGAGCAAGGCACTAATCTGTCTAGAAGAGGGGTATATAAGCTCAGTTGTTGTTGTTGTTGTTATATAAAAGAGAATACATAAAACACTAAGTATTCTCCCCACAATCCCCTTCATTAATTTTTTAAGACACTTTCTACAAACTATAATGATACTTACATATATTAAGATACATTTATGGTCAAAGTTTTAAGTAAGAAATTTGATAACTAATCTATATTACTGATAATTGTTCCTAGTTATTCTTAATTTTCAGTGACATGATCAAAAACCGCTTTCCATTTTTCCTGAAATTCCAGGATTAGCCAAGTATGTATTTTCCCAACCTGGAGTGGACAACCTCAGTTTCTGCAATACACCTGGCAGTTGATATTCTTCGTGAAATGTCATATTCAGAAGCTGTCAGTATGTGATTCCGCACACGTTGGATAATGCACTTTCAATGCACTTTAGCAATCGTTTAGAAGTGGGTTTTTTGTTTTGCACACGAAAAATTCAGTTCCAAATGATCTCCAAAGAGGATTGGAAGTGCATTATCCAACGTGTGCGGAATCACACAGCTTCTGAATATGACATTTCAGCAATAGACAAAAATGGGATCTGGTGTTATCCTATAATTTTCACACTCACCACAGGTAAGTTTGATGTCTTAAACTGGCAGAGGGCTGGCTTATGCTAGCTGGGTTTGGTTTTAAACCAACACAGGAGAACTCTTCCCTATACAGATATCCGGTTACAGCCAAGTCTTTGTTTTTGTACAGGCCTTGCCATTGTTTTGCATGGCTTGGAAGCAAAACCAAGTTCCCAATACTCTGCTAGACCATATTTGACATTCAACTGGTAGTTTTCAATGAAATCTAAAACGGGACAAACTATGCAGAGGGATTTTCTGTATCAGTGCATAATAAAAGCTTCAGTCCAAATTCAACTGTGGGAAGAAGGCGAAACTGTAAGGAACTATTCAGCGAGGAAGACATTTTATTATTATTTTTTCAAAAACTCCATTTAAAAACAAACAATTGGTTAGAGCTGTTTTAGAATGTCAAGGATAGCCAAAGTAGTTCTTGATAATAAAACATTTAAACACAAACATTTAATGACCTGAAACTACGGCTGTTTTCACACATCTTCCTCTCCCGCAAAATAGCACAAAACTCACGGAACGACGCGCCTTCGTGGCATGATTTTCCATCATGACTTTGCTTTGTGACGCATTTTCTGACATCATCGTGCCATGAAGCAAAATCATGTCAGGAAATCGCACCATGAAGGCGCGTCGTTCTGAAAGTTTTGCACTATTTTTCTAGAGGAGGAGAAGACGTATGAAAATGGCCTGCTTTTATGTCTACATGGGTAGTTGTGTTGGTCTGTAGTAGAAAAGAGAGATTCAAGTCCAGAAGCACCTTAAAGACCAACTAGATTTCCAAGGTATGAACATTTGAGAGTTAAAGCTCCTTTCATCAGGTACCCACAAACTCCCCCTTCTAATTGTATCCGAAGAAGGGAGCTTTGACTCTCAAAAGTTCATCCCTTGGAAATCTAACTGGTCTTTACGGTGCTGATGGACTCAAATCTTGCCCAAAAATAAGAGCGTTGCGGGTGAACAGCTGGGTTGGTCTGCAGTAGAAGAGCAATATTCTGGTACAGTAGCACCTTAAAGATCAACTAGATTTCCAGAACTTTCAAGAGTCAAAGCTCCATTTGTCAGATATAATTAGAAGTGAAAGTATGTAGAGTTTTATCCAGCTAGAAGGTAGGTACTTTAAATGCTCCTACCATCATCTGGCTGAATTAGAAACCCTACGTACTTCCGTTTCTAGGAGTGCGATCCTAGACAGAGTTACTCCAGTCGAAGCCAGTTGATTTCAATGAGCTTAGGCTGGAGTAACTCTGCTTAGGATTGCACTGCAAATGTATCCGAAAAAGGGAGCTTTGGCTTTGGAAATCTCACCCTCGAATGCTGTGGGTCTTTAAGATGCTCCTGGACCTGAAGTTTACTTTTATTGCCCTGAACCAGCAATTGTTCCAACCCAGGAAAGGGAAATTCTTTTGTCTCGATCCTGGTTGGGCCAGCCACTCACTCTCAGCCGAATCTACCTCATAGGGTTTTTGTTGGGATGAAGAAGGGAGAACAACACTGCAAGCTGTTTTAGGTCCCTGCGAGAGAGAAAAACTCTTAAGCCACTCCAAGCACCCCCTTCCTTGCTGCCCCAGAAAGTTCCAAGTCAGTTGCAGATGAAGAACCTCTGGATTGTGCCTTCGCTGGATCCCAGATGGGCAACAACGGCATGAAAGAATTCACACACCTTTCATGCCACCCCAGGATCCATCCGAGGCAGGATGCAGAGGAAGCATCTCCGCAGCCTGTCTTGGATGAATCCTAGATGGGTGTTGGCAGAGAAGGGTTCACACCCTCTCTTGTGCTGGGCAAGATCCATCAAAGGGGCTGCAGAGGCACTTCCTTGGCACGATGCTTGATACAGCCCCAGTAGGAAGCATAAGAGAAGATCTTTCTCTGTTCATTTTCACCCCAGCTGGCTTGGCACCCCATTTGGAGTGCTTGGGTGGTAAACCACAGGCCCAATTTCTTGGATAACTTAACAATGCCAATCAAAATTGTTACGAAAAAGGTGGAATTTACTAAGCAGGAAGCAGTGAGAGCAGCTTTAAATTCAAGAGTCCCTGGCAGTCCCTGTCAGTTAGATCCCCAAGTTCTCCATAGTTAACACACAGGTGTTCCAGTTGAAGTAACTTTATTAGAGATCCATTCAGTACAAGGCGCTTAGACAGTGGAATTGGCAGAAGTGACGTATGTGGGGCTAGCAATGTTAGTTATAGGGAATCTTCCCGCCTTGGGAAAGAGGACCATTAATGGGGGAGATGGGGTTGGAGTGAGACATTGTTTTAGAGCAGACAGTGAGAAAAGTGAACTTATCTTTCGTTCTCAAGAAGGATACATTTTGAGCCAGTTTCAGCTAGTAGTCAAGGACACTGGCTCAGCAGAGCGAGAAAGAGAAAGTAAACATTTGCGAGATAACCTGCTGGCATTGCAGCAATAAAGAACTTCCCATACTCTCAGAGACCAGAGGCAGAGCCCATATACATTCATGGCAGATATGCAGGAGGCATATATGACAGTCCCCTGTTTAACAGGATGGGGGGAGGACTAGGTTCTCCGTGCTATTTGGTTTTTTAAAAGCTCCCCATGTCCCCAAATTGATTCCCCCATAAAAATGTTCTTGAAATTCCAAAATCAGAAAAAAGAATACCCAAAACAGAATCCCAAAAGAGTAACGACACTCCTGAAAATTCAGGATTACAAAACGGGTGGCCTCCCTAGAGCCTTCGCTTTGGCAAGGTTCGTTCTCGAAGGCAAGTACAAGAATATTCCTTTTACTGAAAGGTTTTGTACTTGTCAGCTAAGGGAGGTTGAGGCCATGGAACAGATGTTTTTTACATGTCCGTACTATAAGGTGGCACACAATAAGTTTATTACCCCGCTGTTAGAAAAAAAAATGGACCTTTCAGAAAAAGCTAGACTTGAGCTTCTTCTATCCAATAGAGATGCCAAGACTACATATCAAATAGCCAGTTTCTGTATGGCAGGCTAAGGAAATTTTATGATATTTAGATTGTAATATTACTGTTAAATAGTTTTACATTCTTATTATCAGGGCTATTTTTCAACTGGAACGCGGTGGAACGGAGTTCCAGAACCTCTTGAAAATGGTCACATGGCTGGTGGCCCCGCCCCCTGATCTCCAGACAGAGGGGAGTTTAGATTGCCCTCTGCACCACCGAGCGGCGCGGAGGGCAATCTAAACTCCTCTCTGTCTGGAGATCAGGGGGCGGGGCCACCAGCCATGTGACCATTTTCTCCGAGGGCAACCCACTGAGTTCCACCACCTCTTTTCCCAGAAAAAAAGCCCCGCTTATTATCTTATTTAAATGTTTTTAATGTTTTTAAATTATGTTTTAAATTATGTGGCTTTTAATGATGTATTTTTTACGTATGTCTGGTCTAAGGACTGTAACAATTAAAATGAGTGGCTGGCCTCCCTGAAATCTGGATCCAAAATTATGATATTTTTGTAAAGAGCCCACTTTAGTTGTTATCTTTTAAGAGAGAAGCCTAAGAGCAGACGGGGACTGCCAGAGTTCAGTATCTAGGGCAAGAATATATGTACGTCACTTACGTGCACACACTCCTATTTCGTACCTAGGTCTGTCTCTGCTGTAGTCACAGTACAGGCCCTTGTGGAAGTCACAGTTGTCGGCTTCGGTGCAGTTCTCTCCGACCTGCTTGGCACACACCTTGCAGCATTCGCAACCGTCCGTCAGCAGGCTGACTCCCGCCTGGCACACAGGAGGTGTCTTGGGGCACTCGCAGGGCCACTTACAGTACTGAACCCGTGTATAAGACTCCGTCACAGAGGAAGTGGCAGGTGGCATCGTGGAAGAGTTCTGGGGTAAGGCCTTCAAGAGAGCCAAAACAAAGCAGGGGGGATATTATTAAACCAACGAGACCTTCATTTCACAGATGTAACATGACTCCCTTCCCTCCAGCCACCAACAAAGCTAACAAATCCAGAAAAGCTTTTTCCACGTCCACAACTTTTGTGAATCATTTCACAACCGTTCTCATCAAAGCACATGTTACAAGAGAATGGATCGTTCGCATCAGATTTGCGTGCCAATGAACGTGATTCAGAAAGCTCGGTCAACCGTAGGAGAGTCTCCAGCATGCCCGTCTCACTAGAAGAACATGTGCAGAGTGTTATCTATGTTAAAATTAGGCTTGCCAACTCTGGTTTGGGAAATTCCTGGAGATTTGGGGGGTTGATGCCTGGGGAAGTTGAAGTTTGGAGAGGTGAAGGGACTCAGGGGAGATGTGATGACATAGCATTCCCTCTCCATAGCTGCCATTTCCTCGAGGAGAACTGATGTTTGTAGTCTGGAGACCAGTTGTAATTCTGGGACAACTCCAGGCCTCGGCATACAATGAGTAACCATAACTTGGATAGGTGGACTCATAGGAAGTGGCCCACCTAGGCTGTTTCCACACTACTCATCTTCATCCGGAACGGGGCGCAACGTCGCAAAAAAACCCACAAAAGATAGCATCTTCTCACGTGAGTTTTGTGCTCAGTAAGGATGACACCTTTGCTATCTTGATCGTGTAAATGACATTGCTTCCAATACTGTTACCTACCTACTGTTACCTTCAGTAGGTAACAAGGACAGAGCTCGTTTGCATCGTATCCGGATTCTTTTGCAACAATGCCCAAACCTCCGACGTGCAGTCTTGGTTCATGTTGCATGTGCAGGACACCAGAAGCACTGAAGGAGCACAGACTCCTGCCTGCATATGGCACTGAAGTAAATTCACTGGTGGTAGTGGTGGAGAGTGCCCTCAAGAAAATGGCTGCTTTGGAGGGTGGGGTCACGGCATTGTACCCTGCGGAGGTCCCTCCCCTCCCCAAACTCCACCTTCCACAGGCTCCACCCCCCCCCCCCAAACTCCTGAAATTTCCCAACCCAGAGATCGGAGCCCTGTTCCTGATCTGTGTTTGGTTGAAAAGGGAGGGCCTTTTTCACCAGGAAACAGCACTCCAACCCCATTCAGCACATGTTTCCTGGCCCCTTATGTCCAAAATAAGAGTTGCGATGTCAAGAATAAACTGACTTGTAGGCAGGGCTTTTTTTCAACGGGAACACGGTGGAACGGAGTTCCAGCACCTCTTGAAAATGGTCACATGGCCAGTGGCCCCGCCCCCTGATCTCCAGACAGAGGGGAGTTTAGGCGAAGGGCAATCTAAACTCTCCTCTGCCTGGAGATCAGGGGGTGGGGCCACCGGCCATGCGACCATTTTTGCTGAGGGCAATTTAAACTTTAAAAAACTTCCCCCTGGTTCCAGCTGACACAAAGTGATGTCATTGTGCGGTCCCGAGTTCCACCACCTCTTTTCCCAGAAAAAAAGCCCTGCTCGTAGGGTGTCACATTTTAACAAAACCATCAACTTTGGTGCTTACTCCATACTAGTAGCTGGTTTCATCCTTCCTCCAGGGACTCACAGTGATCTCGATCATTTTTTCTTTTTAAATCTTTTTCCTCCTTAGAAGGCTCTGGCGATAATGCCAACATTTCCATACAAGACTCAGTTGCATGCAAGGAGAACAGTTAATCACTTTTCTTTCATACTGAGTATAAAGGATACTTCAGCCTTGTTTCTTCGGAGGCAAAGGTTCCCAGCACCCCAGCAACAGAATCCTTCAATTCTCTTTGTGAATGGCATTTAAAACCAATTTACTGTACCGCATAAGTTTTTCACATGCTTTTTACTCAGTCCTTTGAAGATGGTAAGTCAACCCTGGGTCAGGTGGAAGGCTAATTTGCTATTTATCTCAAATCTCTTTGATTGCTTAGCACCACTTTTGGCTAGCAGTTCCTTCCTTCCTTTTATTTAAAGAAATGGGGAAAGTATTGTATACTTCCTCCAAAGAGCTTGGGGAGATTTGAGGATAAAAAGAACTGTGCGCATTCATGTACAACGACCCTGTATGGTACGTAAGCCATACTGAGAGACTGTGACCTGCCTCAGACTAGCTCTGGCTAACTGAGAATTGGGGCTCAGCAGTGCAAAGTTTCTCCATTCTAAGTCCATTGATTTCAACACATGAAGATGCCTGATACTAAATCAGGCACTTAGAGGGTCATCCAGTCCACCCCCCCTGCACAATGCAGAAAATTCACAACTACCCCCAGTGACCTCTGCTCCATGCCCAGAAGATGGCAAAAAACCTCCAGGCTAAACATACCGAGCTCCTTCAACCTTTCCTCATAGGATTAGGTCTCCAGACCCCTCACCATCTTTGTTGCCCTCCTCTGGACACGTTCCAGCTTGTCTATATCCTTCTTAAATTGTGGTGCCCCAAACTGAACACAATACTCTAGGTAAGGTCTAACCAGAGCAGAGCAGAGTGACACCATCACTTCTCATGATCTGGACACTATACTGCTGTTGATAAAGCCCAAAACTGCATTTGCCTTTTTAGCTGTCATATCACACTGCTGACTCATGTTCAGTGCATGGTCTACTAAGACCCCTAGATCCTTTTTACACATACTACTTCCAAGACAAGTCTCCCCCATCCTATAATTATGCTCCCGTGTTCAAAACAATCTGGCATCCCCAGAAATAAGCCTCACATATCAAACCATATTCTGCCTCCAAAAGACCAAACCAGACTTAACCCTGGGCATGCTGTGAAAAGAACTCTCTGCGTTTATTTCAGGGTTGGGGGGGGGGGCTGATGTGGATCAGAACCGCAGTGTAAGTGAAGGGGGCTTTTAGCCTCCACTGGTTTCTCTACCTGAAGTGGCTCCACAGAGCCACCGTATGACTCACGGATGCAAAATTAGGGACAAAGTTCTTCCCTCCTTCATTTTATCCTTCTAACAACCTTGTGAGGTAGACTAGACTGCAATTGGCCCCAGGTCACCCAGTGAGCTTTGTGACTCAGGGTCAAGCTAGATATGCAGGTTGTTTAAAAATAAAAGAGAGCCCAAACAGCCCCGGAAAGCCACTGTGGGAAGAGGATGAGCTCCTGCCTCCCCCCTCAAGCCATTTTCCAAAATAGCAAGTGAGGGGGGGGTCTCTGTTTTTGCTGTTCCACATGGAGTATTCTATGCATGTTGAGAAGTAAAAACAGGGGGGGGACCTTCCCCCATGCTATTTGGACACAGCTTGGTGGGGAGGAGCTCTTCCTTCCCCCATGGTGGAGTTCTGAGGCTGTTTGGGCTCTTCTTTATTTTAATTAGCCATTCCCCACAGCTGCTGTGTGGCTGTGGAAAACCTGAGTTGGGTCTGAAGAATCCAGACTTAACTTGAAAACCTATATGTTTAGCTTGATCCCAGTGGCGTAGTATGGATTCCAGGCACCCGGGGAAAATCCTGGCCAGTGGTGCCCCCGTCACCACACGCGCGCGCACTCACAAAGCACACGTGCTCCCAGGACCACGTGATGATGTCACTTCCAGGAAGTAACATCATCGTGCTGGGTGTGCCCCCCCCCCCGGGAGCACTCCCATGATTCGGGCTGCTCACCTCCCCGCTCATTACCTGACAGTGCACTCCTAGCCAGCAACCACTGCAGGAGCTGGAGGGCCAGCTTGGTGCCCAACGAGCCAGCCACTCCATTGGTGCAGCAGGCAGCCAGGGTGGCATGGGCAGCTTCCCAGCCCTCCCACAGAGCTGCCCGTGCTGCCGCCCTCAGCTCTGTGCCCTCTTGGTCAGCAGCCACTGCAAGTGGGCCAGCTCAGCACCTAGCAGGCCAGCCACCCCGTCAGCACGGCAGGTGACCAGGGTGATGTGGGCAACCTCCCAGTCCTCCGGCACATGCCTCCGGCACAGTCCTCCGGCTTGTGCCACTGCTGCCAGCTCTGCACACTTCCAGCCAGCAGCCACACCTGCCATCCTCTCTTTGGCGGTGCCCGGGGCAAGCGACCCCTCCGAGATGCTAACAACTATGTGGGTTCTTGGGGAAGGGCTACAACAGCTGTTGTAATTTTCTAAGCATTACGGCTTGTTTTATAAGGGGTAGTTGGGACAGCAATTTTCTTTTACTGGCCCCTGCTTTTGTACCTATAATGGTAATCTTACATGCCTAGCTGTAGATGTGAAGTTTTTCTGTACGGGGAGATAGAACAATGAAGAAAACTTTGTGTGCTAAATTTGTGCACGTCAGGCTGTGGTTAAAAACACAGAAAAAGGGAGAGATTTCTGGCAAATGCAGAAAGTAAGATACCTGCATTTTCAGTGGGTCTTGCCATCTTTCCCTTTGTTGTGCTGCCACCTTGTGGTATAAAATTGATCCTTCCAGCTATCACATCATTAGCCGTCTATTAAGGACTCTGCAGCCAGTTTTGCTTTCAGAAGATCAAGGCGATACTGTCAAAAACAGCAGTAAATCCTCTGGGGAGCAACAGCAGCTTTTCTAGGGGCTCAGGCAGAAGTCTTGTACATCACCTACCGCCTGATCCTTTTAACTGGAAATGCTGTGGATTGATCCTGGGATCTTCGGCATGCGGTCCAGGTGTTCTACCAATGATCCGTTTCCCACTGCAAGTGCACTGAACCCTCCCATAGGAACAGAACATGTGTTTAATGCTCTAATTGTGTTTACAGCAAGAGTATTCCCCAGACCTCCTTTTACTGTTCTACAATGTTATATAACTTAAGAGTCTCTCTACACGAGACGTCTTACATGGGGACACTCAAGTGCAGGGAGACACAATGTTAGCCAGGAAGCATAGCTTTAAAAGACAGAGCTGGTGGAGATCGTCTCTCAGAGGGTTTCTTAATTTCATCTCCCCCCTCCCCGCCCCCGAAGTCTCTGTCAATTTTACCTCCTGTTCCTGGAGGTGAAGATGAAGTTAACAAACCCTCTCAGGAGTGATCTCCGCCAGCTCCATCTTTTAAAACTATGCTTCCTGGCTAACATTGCATCTCCCTACACTTGAGCATCCCTATGAAAGATGTCTCATACAGAGAGACTCTTAGAGGTATGGCGCGAGATGTCCTTTCTGCTATCCAGTAATAATGTCTGATAAAGTGGTGTGGAGTGGGTCAGGGTTAACTACTCAGATGGGATCAGGCTGCACAGCTTTGAACCCAGGTCAAGTTTAAGAGGATACAACATTACAAATACATAAATACAATTGTAGCTTATTTCTGTGATATCCTTTGACGCAACTTCAAAGCGGAATGGAGAAACTTAGCCACCTTCTCGGTGACATCAGAAAAGGAATCGTTCAACAGTCTATAGACTTTGAGCGAGTCAGAGCAATCCATCATACTAGTTAGAACAGATTTTAAATATGTTTGACGTATACCAGCGTACAAATGACAATGCAAATGAACATGTGTAATTGACTTGACACATTTTTTTGGAACCCAGGTTTTTAGGGCTGAAAATACAAGGTGGGGTGGGAGATTAGACTCTTTTACCCCTGCTGACCTTTTCAAGTAGGGCCCCCTCTCTGCCCTATGTCCCTCCCTAAAGGAAAGGGAGGTTGCTGTATGTCCTCATGGGCCCCCACCAGGTACTGATGGAACTGCAGTCTAGAAATTGAATAATAGGATGTAGCAAACAGAGAAGCAATGGGATATTTTCACAATGTGCTATTTGCCAAAGTTCATGGCACACATTTGGAACACAGCCTTGGAAATTTGTTGCTAGTGACATGCTAGCTATATGTAAAAAAAACAAAAAATGCAATGTGTTTCTTATTCTTTGACATTTCTTTACAATGCATCTGCTGTGTTTAGGAAAGGTGGAATATTATAAAGAAATTTCTTCCAGCCCTTATGACTGCAGGGAGGTCCAATTGTAAGCAATCAGCCCAGCTGCCATTTTTAATAGCCATATAACATAGCTACCTCTGATATACAATCACAAGGCCCCTGGATTTAAAATGACAGTTTGGATTGCAGGCAGGGGAATGCCAGCTAACAGTTGCTGAGTTCCACCTGGGAGACCCAGGCATGAATGGAATGCTGCACGTAAATGCGGAGACACTAGTGGTGATTATTTTTCCAGTCTCCTCAGCCCCTAAAGGAATCCAGCACAACAAAGGTCTCGCAGAGTCACCCTCACTTAACACACACCTTTCCCTCCTTCCATGAGATTTCCTGTCCATGATTGAGGAGAACATCAACTAGCTTTCATAAGTATTTATAATTCATTCCTGAGAAGGTACATTCTCCTACTAAATGCATCAACTTAGCTCCGGTAGACTTCATTAGCAAACTGCACCTTTGTGCAGTGCCAGGACAAATTTTGCATTCTCTCTCACACATCTGGGCAGCTACCAAGCAAGGTAATCAAACCTTTTGTTACTCTCAGGAACATACCGTTGAAGTCTTTGTTCCAATGGCTAGGTGCCTCCCAACCTCAGGGCACATTTTACTCTATAATAGTCGTGCCCTGGCCCCATTCAAATTGTACACGCTTACTGGATCCAAGGCACTGTTCCCTTGAGGTTTGCCCTAAGCCTCTTGCTCTCCTGGCCAAGAACACTGGCGTTTGAAGCTGCCCTCTTCACCCATGGACTGGACTACTCTTCAGGATAGGTAGATATACTTTGCCCTCCCTCACTCTATTCCACCTAGCTTCCTAGGACTCTGTGCGTGTGTTTTTACTATTTACCCTGTGTGTGTGTGTGTGTGTGTGTGTGCATGCATTTTCCTCTTTCAATTAAATTTTGCTCTTTGAATTTAAAGCTCCAGTCTCGTTTGCTATACTGGAAGGGACCCCATAAAAATTGATGAAAAAGATCCCGTAGTTACAGCCTCTCACTTAGCCGTCTTCCTTGCCAGTAATTCCCCCCCCCACACACACACACACAATTCTCTTACTCGCAAGGAGACCAATCCAGGT
Organism: Eublepharis macularius; assembly: GCF_028583425.1. Taxonomy (NCBI): domain Eukaryota; kingdom Metazoa; phylum Chordata; class Lepidosauria; order Squamata; family Eublepharidae; genus Eublepharis; species Eublepharis macularius. The sequence continues at coordinate 130,869,652 of NC_072796.1, read as the reverse complement.
AACACAATATTACTACTTCCAGGCATCTCAGTGGACTATTAGAGTCCAACAAATCTAGAGAGTGAGTGTTTCACTTGACACAATATAACATTCCTTAATGAATAAGAAATACTGCAGTTTATAGATTGTCCTCAAGAGATTGTTATTTTTAATTTGAGACACAAGATTGATTTCCAGTTGCATCGTGTACTTAAGATGCTTGTGGGAAACTTGCAACAAATCTTGGAGGTACAGATTCCCTCATATATCTAATTTAAAAAAGAAACGGCACTCCACAAACCTTGCTGTCTTTGGCAACATATTGCTTGGATTGTCACCAATCCAACAGCCTCAGCATTCCTGCACATTTTCCCAAGAGTCACAGAGATCTCTCTCCCGAACTCATTTGTTCAAGCAGAAAAAAAGTCACAGTTAGAAGAGAGTGAGAACTGATTTGGCATTGCTTAGTGGAAGCCGGGTTCAGGTAGCCGGCTCAAGGTTGACTCAGCCTTCCATCCTTCCGGGGTCAGTAAAATGAGTGCCCAGTTTCCTGGGGGTAAAGCATAGATGACTGGGGAAGGCAATGGCAAACTACCCCATAACAAAAGGCCTGCCAAGAAAACGTCATGATATGATGTCCTCCCATGGGTCAGTAATGACTCAGTGCTTGCACAGGGGACTACCTTTACAAAAAAACAAGCAAATAAAATTTTCCCCCTGTGGTAGGGTTGCCAACCTCTAGCTGGACTGGGAGATATCCCAGAAGAGCAGCGATCAGTTCCCCTGAAGAAAATGGCTGCTTTGGAGGGTGGAATCTATGATGAGGTCACCCATTTCCAAACTCCTCTCTCCTCTGGCTCAACTCCCCAAATCTCCAGGGATTTCCCAACCCAGAGTTCGTATCCCTAACCTAAGGACTTTGCACTTGTTTGACTTCTTGTTTTATGTGAGCTGCTAACTGTGCAGAACAGCTCTGAATGTTTCAGTGGTAAACCAAAGACTGGGAGCCGGGATGGGTATTGTGCTCATGTGCTAACTAAGCAAGCCAAAGTGCTCGGCCTAAAAGCATCCCACTTTAAACAAAACACTTGGTAAGAGTCCAGTAGCACCCATAAGACTAACAAAATTAGTGGTAGGGTATGAGCTTTCGTGAGCCACAGCTCACTTCTTCAGATACAGCTAAAATGTGAGTCCATCTGTCCCTATATCTTGGAAAGTGGAGTGATTTCAGATGCCAAATGACAGTAGCCAGGGAATGACAATAGCTGGAGTGATTGGATAGGGTGGGGTATGCAGAGGGGTAATGGGTATGGAGAAATCAGCATTGATAATGAGACAGGAAGGAAGCCTAGGTCTTGATTCAATCCAGGTGGATGCATTGTCTTGAGCTTCGTTACCAGTTGCAATTCAGCAGTCTCTCTTTCCAATCTCCCTTTGAAATTCTTCTGCAGTATAATGGCTACTTTTAGGTCAGTGACTGAATATCCTGGAAGGTTAAAATGTTCCCCCGCTTGTTTTTGAATGCTGTGGTTTCTGATGTCAGACTTATGTCTGAAAACTCATACCCTGCCGCACGTTTTGTTAGTCTTATGGTTGCTACTAGACTCTTGCTCTTTTCTACTTCTATAGACAGACTAACATGGCTACCCATCTTGATCGAAAACACTGGGTGTGTGCCATGTCCCACATGTGAAATCTTTTGCTTCACCACTATCACATAGAAATAAGGCCTTTAACCAGCCATGTTTGGCTCAATAGGAGGCACCTAAGGAGTGTTCTATAGAATCACAAAGTTTTATTGGCCCATATGTGAGAGTTTCAGGCAATTTCTTCATAAGGAAAAGTTACTGGGGACTGGGGCCCTTTTCTGTAATGTTTGTTCCTTTGAAGATACAGAGCCTGAACAGGTGAAGAGAGAGCAAAAGGCAGTAGACCCGCTGCTTGGCATGCAAAAGGTCGCAGGTACAATCTCTGGCAGCTCTAGTTAAAAGGATCAGGTAGGACGTAACATGAAAGACTTCAACCTGAGACTAGAGATCGGCACGAACCGAAATATGAACCAAAATTAAGCACGAACCAGGCTGGTTTGTGGTTCGTGAACCATGGTTTGTCAGATCCCATTTCTGACGAACCGCCACGAAATTTTAGGCTGCTTCATTTGGTTCGTTTTTTGATTCATCACTGGAGACAACCTGGTGCCAATCAATCAGTTTCCTAGGCAACAAGGGATGGACTTCCTGCAGACCTTCTGCTGACCCAGAAGTGAACTTCTGCTGACCCCGAAGTGACCTTCTCCTGACCCAGAAGTGACAATTTTCTGACCCGGACGTGATGTTTTCACAAACCAAACAAACCAGTTTGCAAATCAGGGGCAAGTTCATGAAAGTTCATGGTTCATGGTTTCTTGAAATTTGACGAACCCTGAACCACATAATTCGAGTTTTTTCCAGTTTGTGCCCATCTCTACCGGATACCTTGGAAAGCCACTGCCAGTCAGAATAGATACCTAGTCCACCAACCTGGCGGAACTCTCTGTCTGCTGAAACAAGGGCATGGCAAGATTTACTATCCACCAGGCCTGCAAGACAGAGATGCTCCACCAGGCATATGGCTGAGGCCGAGGGGTGGGCAGGTTTCCTTGCTCATCTCCTGCTGGGGGGGGGGGGGTAAAAAACCCTCACCCCTATTTTCCACTGAAATATTAACATTGTCTGCCTGTTCCCACCTCATGGAATGTTTTTGGTTGGGGCCTGAGCAAGCTGGATTGCCGCTGAAATGTATTGTGATATTGTATTTTATGAGTTTAATGCTCTTTTAATTGTAATTTATTTATTTATGTTGTAATCCTCTCTGAGCCTGTTTACAAGGAGAGCAGATAATAAATCCAATAAATAATGATAGTAGTAGTAGTAGTAGTAGTAGTAGTAGTAGTAGTAGTAGTAGTAGTAGTAGTAGTAACAATACTAACCTTAATAGATCATGGATCTCACTCAGGAGTCAGTTCTGAAGGCCTCACTTCAAAAAGGATGTGGACAAAATTGAGAGGGTGCAGAAGAGAGCAATGAGGATGATCAGGGGTCTGGAGACTGAGCCCTACAAGGAAAGGCTGAGGGCCTTGGGAATGTTTAGTTTGGAGAAAAGGAGATTGAGGGGGGATATGATTGCTCTCTTTAAATATTTGAAAGGCTGTCATTTGGAGGAGGGCAAGGAGCTGTTTCAGTTGGCAGCAGAGGATAGGACCCAAAGCAACGGGCTTAAATTACATGCAGAAAGGTATCGGCGGGATATTAGGAAAAACTTTTTCACGGTCCAAGTAGTTCAAAAGTGGAATCACCTGCCTAGGGAGATAGTGAGCTCCCTTTCACTGGCAGTTTTCAAGAAGAGGCTGGAAGGTATATTTGTCAGGGATGCTTTCGGCTCATCCTGCATTGGGCAGGGGGTTGGACTAGAAGGTATGTATGGCCCCTCCCAACTCTGTGTTTCTGTGACCCATGACAAATATACCTTGAAATCAACTCACGTAGAGAGGGAGCAGCCATGAGTATGCAAGCCCACTTATGTGCACTCTGTAGCTCATGAGTATGACATCGATGTATGAAGATACTTTCAGGTGGTTTGCTGCCTTGGTCTGTAGTAGAAGAGCAAGATTTGAGTCCAACAGGACCTTGAAGACCAATTCAATTTCCAGGGTATGAATTTTCTAGAGCTCCCCTCATCAGATACTCCGTCCTTTTTCGACTGAGCTTTAACTCTCAAAAGCTGATCCACTGGAAATCTAGTTGGTCTTTAAGGTGCTACTGGACCCGAATCTTGCTCATCTATGTGTGAAAGAAGTGTACACATATAGACTCCCTCTGCATGATTATGGACATTCAAATAAAAGCTATATTCTCAATTGTAAGGATGGTGCCTATGTGTACACTTCCTATGTATGCAGACTCCATACTTACAAGTGGGAGATCTTGCATAGCCATGGAGCGGGGTCCACGCTTGTGCCTGCTCTTCCTATACAAGCATTGATTTCAATGTGTGAATATGCTGTGTGGAGGGCTAGTCTGACCCTGACTTGGATAGCCCAGGTGAGCCTGATTTCATCAGATCTCAGAAGCTAAGTAGGGTCGGCCTTGATTTGTAATTGGATGGGAGACCTCCAACCAAGATTAAGGTTGCAGAGCCAGACAATGGCAAACCACCTCTGTTAGTAAATTGCCTTGAAAGTCCCAGTAGGGGGTCACCAAAGGTCAGCTATGACTTGTCGGCACTCTCCTCCACCACCAGGGCTAGTCTCAGCAGCCTGAATTCAAAATAAGGAAACAGAAGATAAGCACAGCCTGGCAGCCTCGCTCCCCAACTCCAAAAACCTAGCCAGAAACCTCTTAGCCTCTTTTCCCAGCCAGCGCCGAAACTCAGATTTCTTCCTTTTCTCCAACCACATTCAGAAAATTGCACAAACTGTTCTTCTCAGCACCTGCTCTCCAGATATTTTCTTCAGTCATCTTATGCTGTAGATTTTAAGGGTTATGACAAAGGAGTCTGTCTTCCTTTGTCTCTAGCCAACTGTCTAGGAGAAAAAAACATGCTAAACTGCAAGAAAACATTAATGGCACTGCTGGTGCTTAGATCAGGATAGAGCCCTCATTCACTGACAGATTCGACAGCAGCAGCAATGTGTGTGATAAAGCAACGGGGACTTGGAGCGAATAAAGATGGAGCATCTAAGAATCTTCAAGGGAAATGGAACAGATTAGAAAAATTTAATTGTTTGCATGTTCCCTTGGGAATTTGTGGCATGCCTACCCTTCTCTCTGGAAACCGCAACATCTATATAATGCTCAGCTGCATTGTGCCAAAGGCATACCAAAGGCCTTCATCTGACTCCAAGTGCCTGGCTTTATCTAGAACAGTCTAATACTACTAAATTTAATTGGATTTCATTTGTAAACATCACAAAATCAATCCAGGGTAACCAGCAACAGACATCTTTTTTTTCCTTCTGTGTCTAGGTTATGGTTGAAATCTCAAAGGACCATTCCAAGTGCAAAGGTAACTATAAACAACACCATAATAGCAGTAACACAAACACACATCCAAATTGAAGTGCATTTAAGAGTGGAAATACACATTGTGAAATACCTGGGGATGCTCAACCGCAGGATTTTATGTGTGGTCCTCAATTAATGTGCAGGTTGTTCTTGCTCGGTGCACATGCATGCCGCTTTCATGGGCGCTCCCTTTGTGTGATTGCATTTGCAAGTGTCTGGAGGGTAGAACACCAATTCAGCTCTGTTTTTGCAGCAAGAACAAGTACTGTAGGCTCCTTTGACTTGCCAATTTGAATGCCTTTAAGGTGTGAGGAAGTGACAAGATCTGCATTTCAATGAATGGATGTGAGGAAAACTGGGATACTTTTAGCAGTTGAGGAGGAACTGATATCGAACTCGTGAATGTGTTCACACGGAGCAAAATTGAAAGGTGACCATGCAAGCGAGTGCATGGGAAGTTGGTAGGGGGACAAATGAAATGAGGTTCACTTGAGCGTCTCTGTGTACTTAGTAATGTTTATTTCCACCGTTTATCATCTCGAGTTTGATGACCTATCCCCAGACACTCTCATAGATTTCAGTTGGCTATTGGTACGTGCATTTAAATTCCATTGATTTCAAGAGGTACATTAAGTGCATGCTTTCTATACCTGCTGAATTCAAAAAGAGCTTAATGGATGCTCATTGAAAGCAAGGAGAGGAAGCAGCAGTTAGTCACTGAAATGAAGGGCACAAATGAAGGGTTTGTTCGTGCGTAAAGAATCACAGCAACTTAAATAGTTTCAGAAAGGTAGCAGTGTTGGGCTGCAGTAGAACAGCAGAATTTGAGTCCAGTGCCACCTTGGAGTCCAGCAAATTTTTCAGGGTATAAACTTTCGAGAGTCACAATTTCCTTCTGATACCAGCAACTTAAATCTGATCCCAAATCATGTTAAAACAGAATCATGTTCACCTACCGTCAAAATCTGGCAGGACTTTTTATGAAGGGAGTTGTACAACTGAACCTGAGCATTCACAAAAGAGACCTCTTGAAAAGAATGACATTTGAAGTCAGTTCACGGGTCTATCCAGACCGCAATTCCATTTTGGGTGCTGGAAGAGTGAGCAGTAGAGATGGGCATGAACCAGGAAAAAACGAACCATGCAGTTCGTGGTTCGTCACGTTTCATGAACCACGAACCTGCCCCAGTTCACAAATCAGTTCATTTTGGTTCATGAAAACGTCGCTTCTGGGCCAGCAAATCACCACTTCCAGGTCAACAGAAGGTCATTTCCGGGTCAGCATAAGGTCTGCAGAAAGCCTAACCCCCGTTGCCTAGGAAACTGATTCACTGGCACAAGGCTGTCTGCAGTGACGAACCAAAAAACGAACCAAACAAACCACCCTAAAGTTAGTGGTGGTTTGTCAGAAATGGGCTCTGATGAACCGCTGGTTCGCGAACCACGAACCGGCCTGGTTTGTGATGAACTTTGGTTTGTATTTCAGTTCATGCCCATCTCTAGTCAGCAAGACTTCATTCATGTCCTGTACATTACATAAGAAGCTCTCATGTGCTAGGGCAAGCGATTGGATTGTTAAATCCAACACCACATGTTCTGGAGCACTGCAAACTTTCCAGTACACTAATAATCAATGAAGAAGAAAGGGGGCTACACCAAAGCAAAACAAAGATAAAGAAACAATTGGTACCGAAGAAAAGAACCTGGAATAATTGTACAACCTCTACACATTTCGCATGCAGCTTTGTCAGAGGGAAAGTTTCTGGATTCTTTTTAATTCCAGACTAAAAAGAATCTGGAAGATTCCACCTGATGAAGCTGCATGCGAAATATGTAGGGGTTGTACAATTATTAAAGGTTCCTTTCCTTTGCACCAATTGTCTCTTCGTCCAGTTCTGGTACCTCCAAGCTAGAGATAGAGAGAATGGGTTTTGGGTTCCCCCCCCCACATTCCCGCTCCCCCGTCCCTGCAGGCTTTAGGCTTATTAAATGTATCATGGAAGTACATTAGTATGTGTGTGTGTTATGTACCATCAAGTCGCATCTGACCTATAGCAACCCTGTGAAGGAAAGACCTCCCAAACATCCCGTCATTAACAGACTTGCTTAGATCCTACAAACTTGAGAACGTGGCTTCTTTTACTGAGTCACGCCATCTCAGTTTAGGTCTTCCTCTTTTCCTACTGCCTTTCACTTTTCCTAGCATTATTGACTTTTCCAGAGAATTTTGTCTTCTCATGAATTGACCAAAGTACATTAGTAAATTCTATCAATTTTAATTTCTCCTGTGCAGCTTACAGTATGTTAAATGCTGCATAAGCTTTTATGAGTCAAAATTTACCACCAGGGAGCTTTGGCCCACTAAAGCTTATACCCTGGAACACTTTGCCTGTAAGGTGCTACTGGACTCGAATTTTGTTCTACAGCTACAGATGAATATGGCTATCAACATGATATTATAATAAACTCTGTATGCCATGTGGAGTCAAGTTAGAGCAATAACATCCCTTGATCGAGAGACCCTAAAATCCTTGCTATACTACTGTACAAAGAAAATTATCAGTTGGGTTCAAATATGAACGTGCACTTGGTTTCACCATTCAAACTTGAAAGGAAAAGGTGTTCCCTGCAGAACTCAACCTATTCCAGGGTTTCAAAGTAACAACCAGCATTTTCTGTTATAGTTCAGAAATAAATCAATCACGCCAAAACAAGCAAAGAAAACCTACTTCACTTTATAGAGAAGGGGTGGGGAACCTGTTCTCAGGAATATGACATAATACTGAAAAGAAAAGCACATTTCAAGGGCACAGGAATACATTATCAACCACTTTCTCACTGTTTTTCAACTGGATAATTAGAAACATGCTTAAATCTCTCCCATAGAAATTAGTGGACTTTGAAAGCAAATCAGTCTGATGGTTGTTGTGGGTTTTCCGGGCTGTATTGCCGTGGTCTTGGCATTGTAGTTCCTGACGTTTTGCCAGCAGCTGTGGCTGGTATCTTCAGAGGTGTAGCACCAAAAGACTTTGGTGTTACACCTTTTGGTGTACACCTCTGAAGATGCCAGCCACAGCTGCTGGCGAAACGTCAGGAACTACAGTGCCAAGACCACGGCAATACAGCCCGGAAAACCCTAAACAACCATCGTTCTCCGGCCGTGAAAGCCTTCGACAATACATCAAATCAGTCTGGTTGGCTTGCATTGACAGTAAATTTCTCCATGGTAAATAGACAAAAAGCAAAATGTGTTCAGAATTGCTCTCCTGCTTTTTAAACCTGCTTTCAGCTTTAGTACCTACAGCTGTATCAACAAGGATGTAGACTTGGGAATCAAATACCAGTTTTTAGAATTGTCCTTTTCTTCACCTTGTAAAAGACCTAAAGTAGGAAATTTGAGCAAAGATGTCCAGCAGTGGAAATGCAAAACAATATTGATTTTGCTCAGAATGAGGTAGTATAGAAAAGGATTCAAATGTGTGGTTTTTGTATACAGGTCGTTAGCACTGGACTCTAAATTCCGTTTGGGGACAAAAATGGAAAGTGATTTAATAATTGGCCAGATCTGGACATCTTGAAACAAGGTTTTTTGATTGGCAGCATGTAGAAGGGCATATTTATTCCCAATGTTAAGTCAACACAAACTAGGAGAAATGCTGTGGGACAATAAACGAAACGAGAGCAAATCTTTCTGCTGCAGGAAAATAGCTTCAGAGATCCTTGAATGTTTTGCAAAATATTGCAAACCCTTTTCTTTTATACACAAGTTAATCTCTGCTTGTAGATCTTTTGCACAGCTATTTTGATTCGACCAGGCAGAAATCACATCTCTAGCATTATCATGTCATGTCACAATCATTAGGGAAGCTGTAATACCTACCAGTTTGGCTCATGATCTGTTCGCTGATTACGAACCTGGGGCCAATTTTTCAAAAAAAAGTTTGCAAAGAATTCAAGCTTGTTCACCAAGTAATTTTTCACGTATTCAAACAGTACAGTGCAACTAACAATGTTTCATGCATGTGGAATTCTTACAGAGTACAATGGGAGGCCTACTTTCCCCTCCCCCACTGACTTGACATAGCTGTACGGTGTTCGGCAGCCAGTTGTATAAATAAACCATCGAGCAAACCAATCAGACAGTCAGTGATTATAAAGAAAGACTGTTAAAAAGGCTTTCCACTTGGTTTCATTTAGAGTTCATATAACCGAAATTATTTTGTGCGTGCCTTATGGGATGGATAGCTCCTACTTCACATCATTTAATTACTTGACCTGAATATCCATTACCTTGGGGGAGATGCACCCCCCAACACACAGACGAGGCAAGAAAACAAACCCTCTCCACTTTGCACAGCTGGAAAGCTATTCAACGAGAAAAACTACGGGCAACCCTGGAACGACAGATGCAGAGGAAAAACAAGTACACCAGGGAACCACTTATACGAATATTGTATATTCTGTATACCATATGAAAGTGCAAAAGTGCGATAGTGCAAAGTGTCCAATTATATAATTAATAAATTCACAATACAAAAATACACAGTATAATCATATCCAGTACACATATCATTAGAGAGTCTTTGTAGTCCGTACAGTTCATTCCATTCATTTAAAGTGCAAAGTGTCTATTTTAATAAAAAGCCAGAGGTGGAGAGTCGTGGAGAGGTGTTGTATCATTCACAGTCCAATAGTTTAATTCAAAAAACGCCGACAGGGATGTGCAGGCAAATGTCATTAACCCGTTTCGTGAGTGGGAAACTCACTTCATCTTGGGCATGAAAAGATTCGGACTGGACACACTGTAAACATAAATTACAATCAGCGGGTACACACATAATATTACATATAAAAATTCCATATAAAAAAGTCAATACACATTCACTTACAATGTGTTACACACTCCTGATGCGCTCTCCTATGGCTTATGAAGAAGGTGGTGCTAACGGACTGGTAATTGGTAAGATAATGACTGTGTATATATCTCTCATTTAGGGCCGAATCGATCAATGTTCTATCTAAACCAATTGCAGCTGGAGGAAGATCTGAGGGACCCCCACTACTTACAGTAAAGCCTCCGGTTCTCATAGGAAGCAAGAGTAGACGATCTCTAAATTTAGTCCATGCGGTGAAAGAGTATTACGTTGAAAAATCCATTTAGATTCCAACTGCATGAGTATTTTACCTATGTCCGAAGCATATGGACGATCTAGATGTTCAATGACAGTGAGTCCAGTCTGAATCTTTTCATGCCCAAGATGAAGTGAGTTTCCCACTCACGAAACGGGTTAATGACATTTGCCTGCACATCCCCGTCAGCGTTTTTTGAATTAATTTAAACTATTGGACTGTGAATGATACAACACCTCTCCACGACTCTCCACCTCCGGCTTTTTATTAAAATAGACACTTTGCACTTTAAATGAATGGAATGAACTGTACGGACTACAAAGACTCTCTAATGATATGTGTACTGGATATGATTATACTGTGTATTTTTGTATTGTGAATTTATTAATTATATAATTGGAAAGCTATTCAACGGCTGATTGAAGAAGACATGCAAATAGATCAGCTCACAGATGATTGCAGCTGCTGGACACACGTTGTCATTTGTCTTCTGAAAAGTTCTCAGCATCCCTAGCATCGGTGTCACTAAACCAAATCAAAAGCTTTCTACCCTCCCTGTGAACAGTATTCATTTTCACCCTTGGGAAGGTTACCCAAATGAAAGAAAGAAGCATTTAGCAAAAATCAGTTCACATTCCAGTTTAACATTGGTAAAAGCAACTAAAGTCAGCAATGTCTTGGGGCGGAAAAGACTGGCATATACCAGGGTTTATATACTAGTTGATACATTCACTTTTCTGGTGGTTCTGGCCAAGATACAAGGTTAATTTTAGACAGCATTATAGGATAGTTGCGGGATTAGACCAGAGTGCATCCAGCCTTTCTTTCTTTCTCCAGTAACTGCAGTGTTTTTGCAGTTGACCAGCAGGCTGATATAAGGCCAGCAATCCAGGTGTTAACTGGTCCAATATCTATGCTGACCACTTAATAATAATAACTGGGCCTATACGGGGGTCTTCTAGACAGCTTAGTGCCCCATTCAGAACAGTGAACAAAGTCAGTATTGTTAGTATCCCCACAATGCAGCTGGGGAGCTGGGGCTGAGAGGAGTGGCATACCCAAGGCCACCTGCTGAGCTCATGACAGTCGTGGGATTTGAACCAGCAGAGGGTTGATTCCCAGCCCGACCAGTTAACCACTGTGCTACAGCAGCTCTTCCAGACAAGTTAGTGCTCCACTCAGACCAGTGCAAATCAGCGTTGTTATTATCACCACAATGCAGCTGGGGAGCTGGGGCTGAGAGGAGTGGCTTACCTAAGGCCACCTGTTGAGCTCATGGCAGGAGTGGGATTCGAACCAGCAGACTGCTGATTTGCAGCCAAACCACTTCACTGCCGTGCAACAGCATCTCTCAACATTTCATCAGATTTTCAGCTCCAGATGTAATGGTAACCACTGTGAAAATCTAGCAGCCATAATAACATGGAATCCCTGGGATAAAAGGTTCTTCTTCAATGTGCTACTTCCCGTTTCATTTCAGAGTTTGTAGGACTGCTCCTTCAGAAGCTGGAGTCTGGAAATCCCCCAAGTGTAACTAACTTCTAAGCAACGTGTATATGTGTAAAATGTCATCTGCCAATTTATGATGATCTCATAGGGTTTTCAAGGCAAGAGATGAACAGAGATGGTTTGCTAGCGCTGCCTCTGCATGGTAACCCTAGACTTCCCTGGTGGCCTCCCATCCAAGTACTAAACCAGGGCTGACTCTGCTTATGTTCCAAGAGCCAACAAGATTCGACAAGCTTGGGCCACCCCAGTCAGAGAATATATGCAATGCCAACAGCAATTTACTAAGGAAAAAGAAAGACTAATACATCCCATTTCCAGCATCTGTTAAGCCTTGAAATGTCCCTTTTTCTATTAAAAGCTGGGGTACTGAATTTTAACCATTAAACGTTCTGTTGCGGGAAGGACAGAGAGCCAGAGAGAGAGAGACCTGTCTAAAATTAGCATGCATTGATGAAAATAGATTCAATAATTGCAGAATCTACCGGAGAAAAAATCTGTCCTCTCTAATTACCGAATCCAAATTAACATTTCTGGAACCAGGACTGACTTGCATAAAGGTTCTGACTGCTGAATAAACAGATCCCTGATGTATCACACCAGTGTTCCATCTAGAATGGCATCCTGTTCCACACTGCCACTAACCAGTTACCCTAGAGGGCCAACAAACAGGAGGCCATTGCCTCTTAGCACTGAATTTCAGAGGTTTACTGCCTCTCAATATGGAAGTTCTCTTTACTCGCCATGGCTACTAGCCACTGGTGGGTCTATCCTTCATGAATTTGTCTAACTGCCTTTTAAATCTGTCTGTCCTCCTTCCCACCATTACATCTTGTTTACATCTTGTTTATAGGAATAGTCTGTATTTATGATATATTTATTCATACTTGTTAACTTATTTAACTTATTAGAGCACTAGCCACTTTACTATTCATTAAATTCTAATTTTTTTCCCTCTTGGGTTACTTATATTTTCCCTCCAATCGTGGGTTCCGATTTTTTGTTTTAGTACCACTACATCCACTGACAGTGAATTCTACAAATTAATTACTCATAGCATAGATAAGCATCTCTTTTTGCCTGCCCCAAAGATATTACCCATCATCAACTTCACTGAGTATCCTTGAGTTCTAGTATCATGGGAAAGGGAAGGAAAGTAGAGATGGGCACGAACAGCAATACGAACTTTAAAAAGCCACAAACAGCCCAATCAGCTGTTCACGAACAACCTATTCGTGAGGCCCCATTCTAAATGAACGGGTGGTCATTGCAAGCTTTGTTCATTGCTGTTCATTGCTGTTCACCAAGCCAGACAGTCTGGCACCTGCAATCAATTCCCTTGGCAACTTAGGCAGGGATTGTCTGAACTCTTGCTGTTGCCCTGGAAACCCCAATCTAAGCCCAATATAGCTTGATAGGCAGGTCTTCCTTTCAAGTGTGGAGCTCCAAATTTGTTACAAGGAAGCAAAGAGCGGGGGGGAGGGGGGCTCCCAGCTCTGGTTTTGCAGATAGTGGAGAGGGAGACACAGCTGTTGTTGGCATTTTGAGAGACAGGGAGAGTGCATTGGAGCTTGAATTTTCTTTGTGTGTGGTGGGATAGGGATCTACCTCTTCAAGTTCCAGGGCTGCTGCCAGGCTCTGGGCCAAGCTATTATTTATTACTGGTACCTCTCCTGCTGCCTGCTCAGGTAAGGTTTCTGGGAGTAGTGTGGTAGGGATCTACCCCTTCCAGTTCCAGGGCTGCTGCCAGGCTCTGGAGCCAAGATATTATTTATTATTGGTACATTTCCTGCTGTCTGCTCAGGTAGGGTTTCTGGGAGTGGTGTGGTAGGGATCTTGATGGCTGGAGGAGAGCCTGCTGGCCCCCACGAACAACAAATATGTTTGTGAACAGGTCATGTTCATCAATGTTCATTATTCGTTGTTCATGGATGGCAACAAACAACGAATACTATGTTTGTGTGTGTGTTTTTTCTGTTCGTGCCCATATCTAAAGGAAAGCTCCATCTATCCACTTTTTCCACCCCACACATAACACCATCATAATACTATTTTGGAATATGTTAAGTTTCCTTGATTGGATCACCCAGGCAAGCACAATCTCATCAGATCTCAGAAGCTAAGCAAGGTCAGCCTTGGTTAATAATTGGATGGGAGTCCTCCAAAGAAGCCTAGGGTTGTAGAGGCTGGGAATGGCAAACCATCTCTGTTAGACTCTTGCCTTGAAAACCTCAGCAGGCGTTGCCTAAGTCAGCTATGACTTGACAGAACTTCCCACCACCAATATGCTAAGTTAGTCTTGTACTACTGTCTGATGTTCAGCTATACGTTCTCAGCGCCACTGAAATCAATAACTGAATTACAGTAGATCATATTCTGATGTGAGCTGCAGATTTCCAGTGATCTCCCGTGGGAATCAATTCAAGCCTTCTAAGTTGAAATTTTTAGTAGCGCACGCTTAGCCTAACTGTAAATGCCAAGTATGGTGCATTAGTCTTCAATCAAGCAAACTGGTTTACTATTAAATAATGAAGTTCATATCACCAGTCTTGAAACTACTTGTGCCCTCCAAACTAAGGATGTGTTGAATTCTGGTAAGTTAGTTGTAGATTTTCCGGGCTGTATGGCCGTGGTCTTGGCATTGTAGTTCCTGATGTTTCGCCAGCAGCTGTGACTGGCATCTTCAGAGGTGTAGCACCAAAAGACAGAGATCTCTGTGTCAATGTGTGGAGAAGATGTTGGCAGGTAATTTATATCTACTCAGGAAGGTGGGTTTGGGCTGAGTCATCCTGTAAGAGTTTCCCAGGGTGTGGAATGCTAAAGGGGGGAAGCTTCACTGTATCCTGAGGAGCTTCTTTTGCATATGGATTGGTGGTTGATATGCTAATTTTATGCTAATTACCTGCTAACATCTTCTCCACACATTGACACTGAGAGATCTCTTTTGCTGCTACACCTCTGAAGATGCCAGTCACAGCTGCTGGCAAAACGTCAGGAACTACAATACCAAGACCACGGCCATACAGCCCGGAAAATCTACAACAACTAACATTTTCCGGCCATGAAAGCCTTCAACAATATATTCTGGTAAGTTAAATGGACCTATCCCAATTAAATGCTAGAGAGGCCGACTTTAGCATGATGGCCCTGAGTTCAAGCCTTGGCATATCCAATTGAAAGATCTCAAATGGGAGGTGTTAGGAAAAGACTTTTATTGGCCTGAGAGAATCAATCAGAAAAGACAATACTGAGCTAATTCTGCTTGGTATAAAGTTCATCTTCCTATATCCAAATCCATGTCACCATTTCTGTTTGGAGTGACTGTTTTCCTGAAAAGTCAATTCAGTTATTTTTCTAGCACATTTTATCCTATCCCTCCTCCACAGAGCTGAGGGCAGCATACGTGCATTTCCATCTCCAATTTTATCCCCACAACTGCTGTGCAACTATATTATTTAGTTACTTTTTTAAAAAAAACATCGCCTTTCTCTGAGGTGGATTAGGCCAAGGAACAGTGACCCATCCAAGATCAACCACAACACCACACTGGCTGTTTCTAAAACTTACTGTGTTTGCTTTAATGAAAAGAGAAACATGAGAATCGATACTGAGGTTGATCCACTTCAAAATGTGACTTCAGAAACACGTACAAACACGCAACACAGTTTTTCAGAATTTCCACTTGAAGATAATATTTGAAACAGAAGAGGGCAGCATTGAGGCAAGAATAATGCACGGCTCCCCTAGAGATGCAAATCAGGGGCTAAAAGGGAGTAAAAGAAGGGAAAATAGTGCAGAATCTCCTTGCTTTGTTTGAAAATTTCTAAATATGCCATTTTTGTGAACTTATGGGTAAGAAAACCACAGGATACAACAGTGATACTCATAACAAGAGATGGTTTCGAGTTTCTCGTCTCTGCTGTTTTGTCCCATAAATCCCCATTGGCTTCTCCCTTGGGTAAAATACTCCATTTCACACCATTTTCTGTGTCCCCGTACCATAAATGTACGCATTTTCCAACATTTTTCAGGAAAGGTGGGATGGGGTCAGCAGCCAAAATTCTACCTCTTATCCAATGCTCATTCACCCTGACAACCCGAATAATGATAATTCTGGGGTGGCTTCAACATCTCAGCATCCATCTCAGTTATTCACCTGAACGAGGAGACTGGATGCACCAGAAGGTCCTGTTCTTTTTATCAAGAAATTCCCAAAGCGTATGAAATGCTGGTAAGACATAAATGCATCAATCTGCTGAAAAAGCGCCATATCCATTAGCGGGGGGAACGGCCTGCGGCATCGCTGCGTGGTGCACTCCTTTCCAAACAGAAAGTACGGCTCTTTGCTCTACCGATTCTTGTGTACTTAACTGGGGAAAAGGTCAGCCGATCGCTTTTTAAGATCTTCATACATTTAAGAGCCTTTAAAAGCTCCATTGATGTTTGTGACTTTCCCCGGGCTTGTTCACTCCCTTCTGCAGCAGCCGTCGTTAGCTAGCTGCTACCCCGCCAGGTACGAACATCTAATCTCCTGCTACCAGCCAAGCACACATTATCTGCCTCTGCAGAGATGGCCACTTTCCCAACATTAGTCTGATTCCATTCATTGTTCATCATGCTGTCAGTCGGCTGCTATGCATATGAACACATGAAGCTGCCTCAGAACTTTTGTTCCATCAAGGGCAGTATTGTCTACTCAGGCTGGCAGCCATTCTCCCGGGTCTCCGGTGAAGGTCTTTCACACCGTCTGCTACCTGATCCTTTTAACTGGAGATGCTGAGGACTGAACTCGAGACCTTCTGCATGCAAAGCAGGACCTCTATCTGAAACTGGCTTCTATTTATTTGGACTCTTCATCTATCAAGGTCAGCATTGCCTGCTCTGACTGGAAGCAGCTCTCCAGGGTCTCAGGCAGAGGCCTTTCACAGCACCCTTCACAACATCCTTTTAACTGGAGATGTTGGGGATTGAACCAGGGACCTTCTGCGTGCAAAGCAGGAGCTCTTCCACTGAGCCGCAGTGGCCACTGAAAGCAGAAAGCCTTCTGTGATGTTGTGCATCATTTATCTATTTTATATTTGGGGATTGCACCATTCCGGAAAGCACAAGCAAATGGGAAAACTATGCTGACCTGAAGGTTTGGGCTGCCACAGTGGATAACCTCCCATGCTGGGCTCTGGGCTCCTGCTGATGCTGCTAGATGGACCAGCAGAAGCAAACAAATGGGAGAGGAGGGAGAACTGGCATTGCCCAATTTGGCAATGTTACTTCCAGTCGCACACCTGCAAGTGACACCTCAGCATTGAGCAACGCTCTAGGAATTCCCCAAATCTCTATGGTAAAAACTATATCCCTAGAGCACCACATGATGCTATGACATCACTTCCGGGCACACAACTGGAAGTGATGGCGTGACATAGTGTGATGCAAGTTTCCCCAGTGTCCACCCCCAAATACTCTACTGAACATGCAGAAAATACTTCAGTTCACACATTATGGAGAGCACAGATTGGGTCCAGAGTGCCCATCCTGTGTACTGTGCAACAGTCACATGTGAGCTGCAAGTTCTCCTCAATTTCTCTGCACACAGTGCTCTAATTTTGATTGCAACTGAGAGACTCTTCTTTACACAAGACATCGGACACATGAAGAACACATATTGGGAGACGCAATGGTAGCCAGGAAGGGTAGTTTCAAAAGACAGAGCCAGCAGCAGGGCAAAGGCTTTGCTCTACACTGGAGCTATGTGAAGGGGCTGTGAAATGCCAGAAGGGAAACTTCAGCCCATTAGAACCTCTCCAGGTCCAAGCCCGGCTCTGGACAGCAGCTGCAGCTCATTTCCATTCCTCGCTGCCCTCTGGTTGCCATCCCACACAGTTTTAGACTGGAAAGGTGAAATTAACAGATTATGGGGAGGCTTCTGGAGCGCAGAGGGGAGATGAAGATGAAATTAACAAATGCTCTGAGGAGAGATCTCCGCCGGCTCTGTCTTCTTAAACTACACTTCCCAGCTAACATACTTGACGAACTTGTGCAGAGGCATCTCATGTAGAGAGAATCAAAGTGCCCAGGGGATGAGAAACACTGGGGATTCCATCCTAAGGAATGCAGGTGCAATGCAGATGTTAAATGGAACTCCTCGTGTGGGTAAGGGAGAACATCCAGAGACGGAGAAATATGTTGTGTGTGTATGTCCAGTGAAATTAAACTCCTTTGCTAAAGTGTGCAAGCTGTACACAGTGTTGAATCTGCATAATATGCAAACAATAAACTTGCAAGTTAGGCAGCATAAATTTTGCCTTACACAAGAAGTTCAATGCCAGAATTGTTTTTGAAACTTCCTGTATGTATGAAAGAAGTAAGAGGAATCTGGTCAGCCATCCAAAGGCACACAGCTATTTTGTACACACACTTTATTACCTTCCATCAATGATTTACTCTGCCGACCAAAGCATGCTGGCTCTTGCAAGATCCTGGGACAACTTGCCCCTGGGATCTGAGCGATCTGAGTGTTACAGAACAATTTCAGTAGAAAACACTCTAGAGAAACAGTCAGTTGGGAGAGGATTTCGGTAAAAATATAGCTGTTCTTTCAATATAAGTATTTGACAGCAACTTGTGTGCTGCAGCTGCTGGGTCAATGACTCCATCATAATCTCCAGGCTATCAGTCTCTCTACACGTTACTCATTAGGGATGGTCAAGTGAGCCTCATTTCAAGTGTCCCCCCATCAAATTTCCATGTCCTTGCTCGCACAGTCAGTATCCTGCTCCACATGGATACATTCACATGTTCGATATCAGTTCCTCCTTGATTGCTCAAAGTATCCCAGTTCCCCCCACATCCATTCATTGAAATGCAGATCTTGACAGTTCCTCACACTTTAAAGAAACACTAATTGGCAAGTCAAAGGAGCCTACAGTACTTGTTCTTGCAGCGAAAACAGAGCTGAATTGGCACTCTGCCCTCTGGACACGCTTGCAGATGCAATCACACAAAGGGAGCTCCCATGAAAGTGGCATGCATGTGCTCCGAGCAAGAACAACCTGTGTGTGAATTGAGGACCACACATAAAATCCTGCACTTGACCATCCCTAGCTACTTAGGAACATGTAGAGAGGTTCATAGTAAAGGCACCCAGTGCAGTGGACCCTTTCAGGCATGCTCAGTGATAGGTGCAGAAGATAGCCCCGAAGATCCCTTGCTGCTAGCCCCAGGTCTTCAGCATGACCTGATCTTTAGGCAGTAGCAATTATTTGTATTATTTAAATGAAACTTGCATGCCAAACACACACCCTGGGAATTGTAGGTTGATCGTGCACAGCACCTGATTCAGATCATGACAGCCGTGTGTGGAGAAAGGCTTTCAGCCCTCCCTTCTATCATAATATAATAATAATAATAACATTTGATTTATATACCGCCCTTCAGGTGGTATATAATGCCCACTCAGAGTGGTTTACAAAGTATGTTATTATTATCCTCATGATGATCATCCTGTGAGGTGGGTGGGGCTGAGAGAGCTCTGAGAGAGCTGTGCCTGATCCAAGGTCACCCAGCTGGCTTCAAGTGGAGGAGTGGGGAATCAAACCTGGTTCTCCAGATTAGAGTCCCGCCGCTCTTAACCGCTGCATCAAACTGGCTCTCCTAGCCTTTGCCCTACCATCAGCTCTGTCTTTTTAAACTACCCTTCTCAACTAATATTGCATCTCCTGACACATGTCCTTCACATGTCAAGTGTCTCGTGTAGAGAGACACTTTGAGATTTGAAAACAAGTAGTGGGGGGCATCGTAAAAATAATTCAAACGTTATCAATGTTCTTTAATCAGCGTATTGATGGACTGAATTGTTCTATTGTGCTTTCTATCCACCCTGAGTCCCAGTGAGAAAGGCAAACTACAAACGAAAATAAATAAAATGAAATGAAATTCTAATTAAAAGCTAAATGCAAAGAGCCAACTAGATTAGCACGTTTTTCAGCCTAGTACAGGGTCTCCTTAGGAAAGCATTAGAGTGTCTCATCCTCCAGACTCCATTTGGCTTCCCCACTCCCCATCCAGTTTCCTAGACTTTCTTTATTTTCCTTACCAGTTTAGTAACGGCCTTGGACTAGACAATGGAAGTTTGCTTGTGAAATAGCATCAAAACCAGAGAAAAAGAAAAAAATGTAGCATCTAGATACTGGGAGCCCTGATCTGGATATCCCAAGTGAGCCTGATCTTGGCAGATCTCAGAAGCTAAGCAGGGTCACCCTTGGTTAGTAAATGGATGGGAGACCTCCATCGAAGACCAGGGTTGCAGAGGCAAGCAATGGCAAACCATCTCTGATAGTTTCTTACCATGAAAATCCCACCAGGGGTCACCATAATTCAATTCTGACTTGAGGGCATCACACACACACACACACACACACACACTGGACAGTGGGAACTGGGGGAAACTATACCAAGAATGATCAATCTATACGCTAGCCTCCTTTGTTGCTTTTTCTGTCGCAGCAGTTGCAACCTGAGACCGATGTTCTTTCTACAGTTGGGTTGCCAGGTCTCCTGGAGACCTCCTGCCAGCCTGGTATTTTATCCTCTCGTGCCTGAAGTGCCAGAGAGAGGAAAGGTGGGGCAGGTAGAATCAGGGCTTGCATCAGCGTCGGACCAGCATCCTGATGTGACTTACAGTGAAAACCAAAAGTAGTGTCATGAGATACTCTATGATTTGCAAAAACTCTATAGTAAAACCATAGAGGTTTTTAACAAACCCTAGAGCATTCCATGATGTCACTTCCAATTTTCACAGGAAGTGATGTCAGCACACTATCATAATGCCAGTACAACAGTCTCTGCCTGTAAATTCTCCAATGGATTGCCAGCTGCAGCCTGGCAACCCTAAACGTCAATGCTTGGGGGGAGGGAAGCATTTTAATGACCAAATGGAGCCCAGGGACAGAGCCCACGTTCGGAGCACAACTCAGTACAAAAGCCCCCTATTCCCTGAGTATATCTGGTTCTGTATCTTTTTACAAGGCCCTACCCCCCAAGTAATGCCTCCTACAAAGCAGAAAATGGCATCTTCAGCAGGTGGGTTGCACGGCATCACATCCCTTGTTTAGGGATAGAGATGGGCACGAACAGCAATACAAACTTTAAAAACCCACGAACAGCAATCTGCTGTTTGTGAACAAGCTGTTTGTGAGGCCCCATTCTAAAGGAACAGGTGGTTGTTGCAAGCCTCATTTGTTGCTATTCGTCAAGCCAGACAGTCTGGCACCTGCAATCAATTCCCTTGGCAACGTAGACAGGGATTGTCTGAACTCTGTCTGAACTCCTGCCGTTGCCCTAGAAACCCCAATCTAAGCCCAATTTAGCTTGATAGGCAGGTCTTCCTTCCAAGTGTGGAGCTCCAAATTTGTTACAAGAGGAAAAGACCGGGGGGGGGGGGGCTCTCAGCTCTGGCTTTCAGGGAGAGACAGCTGCTGTTAGAGAGACAGGGTGAGTGTACTGGAGCTTGAATTTTCTTTGTGTGTGGTGCAGTACCCCTTCAGGTTCCAGGGCTGCTGCCAGGCTCTGGGCCAAGCTATTATTTATTATTGGTACCTTTCCTGCTGCCTGCTTAGGTAGGGTTTCTGGGAGTGGTGCAGTAGGGATCTTGATGGCTGGAGGAGAGCCTGCTGGCCCCCACAAACAACGAACAATGAATATGTTCATGAACAGAATCATGTTAATGAGTGTTTGTTGTTCATTGTTTGTGGATGGCAACGAACAACGAACACCATGTTCGTTTTTTGTTCTGTTCATGCCCATGTCTACTCAGGGAGCGCCTTGAAGTCATCAGCAATGTCCCAAGCCAGAGCTGGCAACCCTTCATATACGTATAATAGGGCCAAGACACATCAAGCATGTAGAAAACATGTGCTGATTTTGCAGACGGGGAATATTAAAACAGAGACTAATCCCCAAGATCAATCAGTGAGGTGACGGCAGGTAACGGAACTACACATACGTGACCCACAAACTCACATGGTGTGATTCCAAGCACAATCTGCTTTTTCATGCACTGCAAATGATGCAGAGGCGCAAACACTCTTTGTTTCCCATATAGGAACAGGCAGGAGGCTTGCCAGCTCGTTTGGGAAATACCTGGAGATTTGGGGGCAGTCCCTTGGGAGGGCAGAGTTTGAGGAAGGGAGCTTAGCGGGGTTGCAATGCCGTCGATCTGCTTTCCAAAGTTGCCACTTTCTCCAGGAAAACTGATATCTGGAGCTCAGTTGTAATTCTAGGAGAACTTCAGCCCCCACCTGGAAGTTGGTAACCCTACAGGCAGTAGACCCAAGCCCTACTGGCACCATGGAGGTGCTCCATGTGACTTCATTAATGCCTTCTGTGCACCATCACACACACACAGCATCCTGCACCCTCTGCAGAAGGCATGGCGGGGCCTTTTGCAAGAGGTCAGTCAAGTGTCCATGAGTTCTGCAGATTCTTCCCACCACCCTCAAGTGGCAGAGCCCTTCATTCTACATCATTTCCAAAGGTCTCCTGACCTTCAAGGGCTGCAGAAGGCAGGGAGGAATTGGAAAAGATCAACTCCATAAGATGAGCACCACTCACCATTCTTTGGATCCGTGTTTATGTTTCTGTTATATTTTGATGTTGTGGTTGAAGAGGCTTGGTTCAGCCCTGCTGGATTCATACAACATCCCGCTGTTTATAAAGCACCAGTGACTGTCTCAGGGCTTGGACACTCTTCTGTGACAGTTCCAGAATGCAGAGGATGGAATAGCAATCATTTCTTTCTGTGTGTATGTGTTTGGGAGAAGCCCAAGTACATATGGACGCCTCCAGAAAGACATAATTGCTATTCCATCTCCCGTGTCATGGAAATGTTGTTGCAGAATTGAGAAAAGC
This sequence comes from Eublepharis macularius, assembly GCF_028583425.1. Classification (NCBI taxonomy): domain Eukaryota; kingdom Metazoa; phylum Chordata; class Lepidosauria; order Squamata; family Eublepharidae; genus Eublepharis; species Eublepharis macularius. Next base: position 130,847,093 of record NC_072796.1, on the reverse strand, counting down.
CACAATGGAAAGGTTTCAGGGTTTTTTTTCTCCCCAAGTAACTCTGTTCCTCTGATGAGAATGCTATTGAACTCTGCAGTTAAGAATCCTATAATTATAGGAGCAGGTTGCACAACTTTATTGCTGGTGCAAGGAAACCACTGGCCTTGTTACAACAATGTTGAATCTTGACCTGATTCCTAGCTCTCTCTCTCTCTCTCTCTCTCTCTCTCTCTCTCTCTGTGTGTGTGTGTGTGTGTGTGTGTGTGTCCACAAGTTAGTAAAGACTTCAATCAATATGGCAGGATATATCCAAGCCAAGGCATACCCACTGGGGAAAGCTTCTTCCAGTGTCAACCAGGAACTACGTTCTCCAAGATGGGTCGTATGTTGTTATTATTGCACCTACGCATACAGATACACCAGGCTTTTAAGGTTCCTTAGACTCATAAGCCTCATAACCTCAGAGTTAGTTAATATTAGCAAGATAGTAAAGAGTCCAATAGCACCTTTAAGATGAACCAACTTTATTGTACCATAAGATTTCGAGAACCACTTCTCTCTTTGTTTTGCATCTGATGAAGAGAGCTGTGGTTCTTGAAAGCTTATGCTAAAATAAAGTTGGTTAGTCTAAAAGGTGCTACTGGACTCTTTATTATTTTGCAACTACAAACTCACACAGCTAACTCCTCTGGAAATATTAGCAATGTGCGTCATTTAAGTTTTATAAGCCCGAATTACTCCCACGTGGAGTGTGTGAATGTTAACATCCCCTGCTCTGTTATGTATTCATTGTGGTTTATTTCCTGGTTTGGATTTTCATAGCCGTTCCCCTATTTGTCTGTTTGGTAGTAATACCTTCCCCAAGTTTACTGAATATAAGCCAACTGCCCAAACTTCAGCTGTACAACCTGTGGGACCCTGGTATATATTAAGAAAAGACTGATAATATATGTTAACCCTCACGGTGCAGGTGTGCACTCTGGACATGCTCAAGGGATTGCTTCTGAAACCAGAGGATAGACACATGTAGCCATTCAAGTAACGTGGGGGGAGGTAGGGGGTGGGCATTCATCTAACTTTCCTTTGTGCACAACATGCAGGTGCACCCCGTGATCATTTCTCATGAAACCCAGAAACAATAGCATCATACCATGGCCAATTGGTCCCTGAATAGTGGAAACGTTGTAAAAATGCTATGTTGGGGGCTCGCTTCTAAAGAAGTTCTAAATTCTAAAGAATTTCTGAAGAACTGGCCGCAGTGTGATGCCATCGCTTTCTGGTCACATGGGAAGTGATGTTTTCAGCCAGGGATGTGGGTACATTCATGCCCATTTCCCCAGCTTCCTTGCCAGGCGATTGCTGTGCACGTTGCCTGTTGGTGGGCAGAAGCTACAATTGCGGGAGATTGCCCACCAGCAGCAGGAAACTGGAAAGCCTTATTCACCCATCCCACTAACTTCTCCAGGCCCATAATCTTAGGTATAACAACAACAACAACAACATTTGATTTATATACCAAAAGCTGTTCAAAAATATATTGTAGTTTACAGATTAAAACAGTTTATAGATTTTGATTATCTGTCGCAAGAGAAGGACTCATAAGGGCCCATGGGTGGGGTGATCATTTTTCCCCACTGTCTCTCTCCCTCTTGATTTTCCTTTTTGCCTCCCCTTGACAGCCTCCCTCCTTCCCATCTGCCTACCTACTTTCTTCCATTTATTCCTCGGCATCTTCTTATACCTTCCTGTCCCCCTTCACTACCTTTTTGTGTTTCCCTTGCCTATCTCAGCTTTCCTTTTCTACATTTTCTCTCCTTCCTTCTCCAGCTTTACCTTCCTTCCCTCCTATCTTTTTACCTGTCTTAGTCTGTTTCTCTTCCCACTTCCTCACATGGACACCATCTGAGGCTTGGAATCCTCAGCAAGGATAGTTGTAGGTTGCCTAGCAACCCTGAAAATGGGCATCGAGATCTCACAACATGGTCTCACAAGATCTCAGTGGCAGATTTCTATCCTTAAAATAAAGGCAAACCCCATCATTTTTTTCCTGGGAGGTGGAAAGAGCGAGCAACTAAAAAAGAAGTTCATATGGCTGAACAAGACCACAGGCAATGAGCTCTTCGGCTCACATGAAAGGCTCACATCTTTTTACAGGCTTTTACAGATACCTATAAAGTACATACATACTTAGCAGGTCTTTCCAGGGTTCCTAAATGAAATGTAACTTTCCCAAATGAAACATACAAAGGAGCATGCCAGATTCCCTCTGGAAATTAATACTTGAAGCTGCCTTCCACCAAGTCAGATTCTTGGTCAGTCTCGTCTGACTTGCAACAGCTTTCCAAGATCTCCTATTTGTTGGTGCCCTAACCTGGATGGCCCAGGGTAGGCCAATCTCATCAGCTCTCAGAAGCCAAATAGGGTTGCCCCTTGTTAATGTTTGGATGGGATATCACCAAGGCAGTCCAGGATTGCTACAAGGAGACAGGAAATGGCAAACCACCTCCAGCTGAGAAGACTTCATTTGGGATGAATTCTCCTAGAAGTCCTTTTTCAAAGCTTACAGGGAAAGGAAAAAGAAAGAAAAGGTCCTGCAGCTCAGCCAGATTAGAGGCATCATTTTTATACAAGCCTGCCGAGACCCTATTGGCTGCTTATGTCATCTGCCCCTTACTGAGCAAGCCACTGCAATACCCCTCTCTTGCCACCTGCAGTGGTGGTGCTAGAATGCAGCATAGATCAGGCCTGCAGTACCCACTAAGGCCAAGCTACCTTGGTGGCAGCAGATGCAAGGAGTCAGCACAATCCCTGAACTGAGAACTCTAGTGACTTACATTCCCAGTACAGTACAATTTACAGGATTCCTCAAGAGGAAGCTGCAGTACTTAAACCAGTTTATATCTGTACTGCAGATATGATCAAGTCTCTGCGGACTGCTTTGGATGCCGGAATTCCCAGATGCCTCAAGATGCCAGGTGTCTCATGATCCGTGGGTAGCCTCCAAGTTCAGACCTCCCCTTTGGATCCCTTCGCCTAAGGAATCCTGTCTGAACACTCCATTTGATTTTGGCAAGTTACATGAAAAGCTTTTCTATTCAATATGACATTTGAGTAGCTGAGAAGAAAATGACGGTGGCTTTGTTTCATTGCTGCTTCTGATTTCTAGTTAAATGGAATTACAATATTTTACTCTAGCTTATGTTGTTTTGAAAACACCAAGCTGCTTCCAGAGCATCCTACTATATACAAGGCAAGCTGTATTGGTGACAACTCACTTTTTATCCATGAGCAGGCGCGTTGCCAATGCCTCTGGCCTTGAGGCTGCTTGCTGCAGGGAGGAGACCTACTGAATTGAGGGTCTAAGCACTCCTCTCTGCCCCTCCCTTCTGCACCTTCCCACTCTGGTCTCCAGGCTGCTGTGAAACACCTGCGTGCCGCTGGGAGGGGGCCTGCTGAATCAGTTTTCTAGATCCCCTTGCATTTTTCACACGATGGGCATTTTTGCTAGTGCAAGAACAATCCATTTCAGGTTTCATTTTTGGTGCTTGAATGTGCCACCTATCATCCTTCCAACTTACACACTCACTATTTTATCATGTGTGCAGAGCTTTGGTATGCACTGACACCAGGGCTGCCAGCACAAAGCTGCAACCAGTGGGAGACTTACTGAGTGTGTGTGCCAATGACATAAAGACATAACTGGTGACATACTGACATCACTCCCTGTGAGCCTGGAAGAGATGTCAGTGTGTCACCAGGGATGCTCCAGCATTTGGGTAAAACTTACTGGTTTATTGGATTATTTATTGTAATTTTATCTACTGCTGTAACTCACCCTGAGCCCACTCATGGGGAGAGCAGGGCTATAAATTGGATTATTATCAGGGCTTTTTTTCAGGGGGAACACGGGGGAACGGAGTTCTGGCACCTCTTGAAAATACTCAGCAACAGTGCGTGAAAATAACATTATTTCAAAGAATCCCGTGTGTTTCTTCCTCATTTCCCTCTTGAGAGTTCCACCACCTCTTTTCCCAGAAAAAAACCTGATTATTGTTGTTATTGTTGTTAATAGAGTTTTGCTCAAATGCTAAAGCGTCCCCAACAACACGTTGGCATCACTTTTGGGCACACAGGGGGTGATGTCAAAGTGTTGGGATGCTCCCTGTTCCCCCATTTTCCTCCCACTGCCCAGCTGAGCGGTGGCAGGAAGCACTCACTGGCACTGGGGGAACACCAACGGTAGCATGATAAACCTAAAAGATGCATCCCCTCTGAAATCCAGGGCTGAGTTTGCATGAGCCCAAACTGGAGAACGTGTACGTTGCCCTGGGCATACAACAAGGTGATCACACATATCAGAGGATCCTGGTTGGTGTGTGCATGCTCACCACACCTGCACATCTGAAAAGAACTTCTATTTATTATTTATTTAATTATTTACAAAAAGTATGTATCCTGTCTTTCCGCCCAATCTGGGTTGGGGGCCTAATTTGGCTGGTGATATGGTGATGTCATTTCCGTCCACTGCAACCCAGAAGTGATGTCATTGCATAGGGGCAAATCTCAGGCATTCATCGCAAACTCTATGGTTTAACCATATTGTTTTGGATGAATGCTAGAGTGTCACCCAACATAATGTCACTTCCAGGTTGCACTGAAAGTCATGTTACAGCATTGGTACAGTGGTGATTCTCCCATTCTCCCTCCCCAATATTTCCCCCATGCCATTCAGCTGAACAGCAGTATGCTAAGCTGGCTCAAGGCTGGAGGTCTCCCACCAAAGCAGGCAACGTGGCTCCCTACCTGCATCCCAGGCAGGACTATTTAATTTACCAGGAAAGTTTTGGTAGGCCGCTGTGCATGAGTGGCGACCAAGAACCAGCAGAACCAAGCTGCAGCTTCACTTGTGCTGGTTGCTTAGATCAAGCTCTTTACTAGCAACAAATATCAGCCCACCAAATGTCTCCTGTTGTTCTGCCACCAGAGGCAATGGGTGAGCTGCTTTGCATCATGGGCACTGCTGAGCAGGTCTTAGCCTAGTGATCTTTGCAGTGTTGGCCTGCACGACCACCGGGGTTGTTGTATTTAGAGCCTAGTGCTCATAGTGATTTCATCCAGAGTGATTTCAACCCGTAAGAACACAACAACAACAACTGGCTCCCATGGGATCCAGATATTTGCACCCAAACTACGCCCATTTCCGTAACTCCCCAATAAGAACACAGACAATTAGGATCCTTCATTTGCATGCGCTGAATACAACATTTACAAACAGCAATTGGCCCATATCCAAGAGAGTTGATTGGCTGCAGCTACTCCTATTACCCAATAGGATTGCAAGCCCGAGGAGCATGGTTTTACGTGAAGCTAGCACAACACATAACAGGGGTCGCTCAGCTTGGCTTGTTCCTATACCATTTTTAGAACAACAGCAACAACATTAGATTTATATACTGCCCTTCAGGGCAACGTAACGCCCACTCAGAGTGGTTTACAAGTCCATTGTTATTATCCTCACGACAATCACCCTGTGAGGTGGGTGGGGCTGAGAGAGCTCTAAAAGAGCTGTGACTGACCCAAGGCCACCCAGCTGGCTTCAGACAGAGGAGCGGGGAATCAAACCTGGCTCTCCGGATTAGAGTCCTGCTGCTCTTAACCACTTCACCAAACTGGCTTAACTTGTGGTTAAGATTGCTGCATTAGCATCTGGGAGACCCAGTTCAAATCTCCACTCTGCCACAGAAGCTTGCTGGGTGACCTTGGGCCAAACACACAGTCAGTCTAGCCTACTTCACAGGGTTGTTGTGAGGATAAAATGAAGGAGACGAGAATGATGTAAACTGCTCTGGGTCTCCATAGGGGGGGAAAGGCGGGGAGTGAATGGATGGTTATGCATCTCAACATATAATAAAATGTGATGGGTGGTGGGGGGTCATTTTTCCAGGGAAGCAAAATTCCTTGGGCAGGCCTTGCCCTGCCAGGTCTGTCTTGAAGCTCAGAGATAAATATTTCCTGCGCAGAGTCTTGCACTTCTGTACTGCACCAGGAAGCAGCACATCTCTCTTTCACACAAGAACTGAAAGCACAAGACAGGGAAGCACAAATTTCTCTCTCTCAGCAGCTTTGGAAATCTGAAAGTCCTCTTAGAATCATAGATAGAATTAGGGCATTAAAAAAAATCCCAATTATATTTATGTCATTTTTTAAAATGTTGCTCTAAGATTTAAAGGTGGAGAATTGCAGGAATGTAGAAAAGAGGGAAGAAGAACCACGCCTGCTAAGCCCCTGGTGCAGTGTGCTGTCTAGTGGTTTTGATGCCTGGGGCAAGCGTCAAACGCTCACCCAGGTCTTGGTAACTCACAAATTGAAGGGACCAGACGGATCGTTGCAAACAGTCATCATAAAAGAATGTGTACAGTACAGCTGTTGTTTTTCTAAGTTCCCACTTTTAAGAGCCCTCCTTCCTGCCCATTGTTTTAACTGTTGTTTTAATGGTTGTTGTGGGTTTTCCGGGCTGTATTGCCGTGGTCTTGGCATTGTAGTTCCTGACGTTTCGCCAGCAGCTGTGGCTGGCATCTTCAGAGGTGTAGCACCAAAAGACAGAGATCTCTCAGTGTCACAGTCAGGAACGTCAGGAACTACAATGCCAAGACCACGGCAATACAGCCCGGAAAACCCACAACAACCATCGTTCTCCGGCCGTGAAAGCCTTCGACAATGTTGTTTTAATGCTTTTGTATGCATGTTTTATGTTTTGGTATGCATTTTGGTACTGGTTTTCACTGTTTTAATGATGTGCATTTTGGGTTGAGTCTAACAATTTTGTATAGTTTTTATTATGTATGTTTTAATTTTTCATGTATCTGTTTTTATTTATTTTAAACAAATACAAACAACATGTACACGAGAAAATAGCCTGTCTAAATAGCCTGCTCCTGGACTATTTTAATGATTTTTAAAAAATTATTGTTGATTTTATGTTTTTGTGATTTTAATGTATTTTTTAATGTTGGTAGCCACCTTGAGCCCATTTGTGGCTAGGGCGGGGTATAAATCAAATAAATAAATAAATAAATAAATAAATAAATAAATAAATAAATAAATAAAAAGAGTAAACATATACACCATAAATAATAACACAACTAATAATCCAACCAGAATTAGAGAATCAAAATATATGTATATATTTCATTCCAAATGAAGTAGAAATCTATAGATTTCTTTGAACCTGGGGAATTACATGAACCCATAATGCTTCCAGTTGTAAACACTGATATTCTCCAACTTGACTTATGTCTCATGTAACATCAGGGAAGTAATGTTGTAGGGCCAAATTTGGTCTGTAAGCATGCACAAGCAGGAGGAAGAACTTAAGCCTTGCCCCCTGCACTCTGTTTCCCCAAGACAAAATGAGAGTGGGAGCCCCTGTTTGCCCTACCATGGAGCAAGCTGAATCTGACCCCAAAGTGCTTGGTAACATGTCACATGTATTCTCTAATCGAACTCTAAACATGTCTCAGTTCTTTCCTTCCCTACCAGTGATAATCAACAACTCAATATACTTTGCTGTGTTAGGCTGCTGCTGGAAAGCCAACAAGATTCTGCAAGGGTGTCGGCCTTCCTGGCCTGCTGCCCTTACTAAGCCTCCCAGCAAGATGATAATCCAGCTTTTCACCTACAACTGAGAAAACATCTCTAATTATTCCTAGCATAAAAGAAAATTGTGCACAATACCCTTACTGTATTTATATTATGTTATCTTCGTAATCCATTTTACGCCAACAGGCAGGATGTGCCCCATGCCATTATTTCTGTCGCCCAGTCCCTTTACACCCTCACCAGAGCACAGCATCTGAAAAGAATTTGCCGTCTGGTACAACCCCTTTTTTGCCTGTTGAAACCCCATCTGCAAGTTGCACCTTTCAGCTTTTTATATTATCGTGCCAATTCTTTGGCTGAGTCCATTTGCCCCAGTTCTTTCCTGGAGCTCTTGCTGCAAAGAGTTTGCAGGTACTGCAGCCCCTGACATGCGCTTCTGGGGCAGCATCAATCCAAGAGTGCCTGCCACGTGTAACAGTGTCCCGAGGCCACCAATTCACTCCAGCAGCACCTAATAGTCTCTATCCCTTCCGCTGCTGTTGACAGTTCTCTGCAAATATCATAGCGCGTGCACACTTTTTAAAAAGAAAAGCACAGGAGCACTACCTACATCTGAAGATCAGCAGAGCCGTACAGGAGTTTTACAGAACACATACCACCCCTTGAGATTGACTCCAATTCAGCTGCCTGTGAGCTTGTCCATCCTCAAATTCTTTTGCCCTGTCAATCTGAATATATTCCCTGTGGGTCAAAAAGGTGGCATAACTTACATTTCAGAGAAGCTCCTGAGAGCTTCCATTCCCCCAGATCAGACCTTTAGCACACACCGCTTTATCCTCTCTCCTTTCCCATCCTTCTCCTGTATCTGTGCCACAGTTATCATTTCTCTTCTCCGCCTTAGCAATTTGCATTTCTTTCAGCCAGGCTACAAAAACCCAAACAAGGGAGACAGTGGAAGAAAGAAAAAAATTATACTCACCTGCAAAATGCCGTTGGTTGCTAGAATCCAGGGCAGAAGCCACCTCATCACTGGAAGCCAGGACGAAATACATTAGGATTGAACCCAGATCTTTAGGAGGGGAAATAACTCCCTTAGAACAAATACAGCACTTGCAATAAACGGCAGAAGAATCCTTTACAAGCCTCCAAGTTGACACAGATCTTTTTTCCTTTTGGCTCTCGGGAGGTTTTATTAAAGACAGGTCTGACGTCAGGATTAAGGACGAGCCCTGCATTTTTCCTCGGGAGTAACTTTTCCTGCTTTCGCGTCACTTTTTTTTTTAGTGTTTTGTCCCCACCTCCTGTTTTACACTGTATTGCCTTGAGCCAGAAGATTCTTAAAGGAAAACTCACAGCACACGAGGTCAACAACTCTGTAATTTTAACACTATGCTTGACTGTTCCAAGTCCAGCCACAATTATGTTTATTTATGGTTTCCCTGACGGCAGTATGGAAATATCAGTTCCCGACTAACTCCTTCAGGAAGAAGAGTTCTGTATTGCTCTTTAAGGCGCTCGCTTTCACTGCACTATAAAGGCATATGAATGACCTCAGAGCTCCTTTCAGCAGTTTTATATGGGAGATACTGTAATATGCCTGACTCAGATAGACTTTGTCAATGTGACCTGGAAAAGGTTGACCCTTTGTCTGGTATGATATTGGAGTGCCCTCATTACAATTCTTATCATGAACTGTGGATTGCTCCTATTTGAACAACACTACTTCCTGTAAGAGCCCCCTGGCGCAGAGTGGTAAGCTGCAGTACTGCCGTTCAAGCTCTGCTCACGACCTGAGTTCGATCCTGACGGAAGCTGGGTTCAGGTAGCTGGCTCAAGGTTGACTCAGCCTTCCATCCTTCCGAGGTCAGTAAAATGAGTACCCAGTTTCCTGAGGGTAAAGTGTAGATGACTGGGGAAGGCAATGGCAAATCACCCCATAAAAAGTCTGCCAAGAAAACGTCGTGATGTGACATCCCCCCCATGGGTCAGTAATGACTCGGTGCTTGCGCAGGGGACTACCTTTACCCTTTACCTACTTCCTACTGTATCAAAAGACAATATAGCTCCTTATTTGCTGGTGGAGAGAGATCATGCTGGCTTTGGCCAAGTATCTCTCCACCACATTTTCCTTAAAGAAAGAAAGACTCCTTAGCTGCTGCTCAAGATCACTGGATCAAAGGAACTCAAAAGAAAGGGAAGGGATCACCTCAGATGATTGGCTCCTGCCATCTATTCTGGTATCCCATTTCCAACAGAAGCACTCAAATGCTTCTGAAACTTCACAGTGAAGACAGCCATCTCCTTCCATATCTCATCAAGTATACTCATCGGATCAGACAAATGGTCTATCGTGTCCAGGGTTCTGTTTCACACAGCGGCCAACCAGTGACCTACCGGATACCCACTGAAGGCCTACAAGCAGAGCACCGAGGGCAGATCTTATGTCTGTAACTGTTCCTCCCTGGCAACAGCATCAGAGACTCAGAGCTAAGCTACAAGAGACGAATTACATGAGGAGGAGAACGTGAAGGGAATCACAGTGTTAGCCAGGAAGCTGAGTTTTAAAAGAGATCGGCTTTGTCAATTTCCCCTCTCTACAGAGCCAGGGAGAAGGTGCTCAGAGGGTTTGTTAATTTCCTCTTAGCTTTCCAAAAGCTCTGTCAGTTTCTCCTCCCCTTCTAAGAGGGAAAGAGGAAATTAACAAACCCTCTGAGCAGCATCTCCCTGGCTCTGTAGAGAGGGGAAATTGACAAAGCCTTCTGATCTCTTTTAAAACTCAGCTTCCTGGCTAACTGCGACTCCCTTCATGTACTCCTCTTCACGTAATTCCTCTCTTGTAGCTTGGTTCTTACTACCACTGAACACTGCAGTTCTATTTCATCATAGTGCTGAACAGAAATTGATGGGCCACTCCAGTATTGATGAGCTTACCATTTTCCCATCTGCAGCAAGTAAATCCCCACCCTCAGCAACCATCCTCCACCTTCAAGAAATTGAAGACAAGGAGATAAAATGGCAGGAAAATGGCCTCTGAGGGGACACTTCAAAAATTTACACTTCAAAATTTTTAGTTTTAATTATGGTTCGGTGTTTCAGAAAGGGCATGATGATGATTATTCCCCTGAAATGTTGGGATACCATTTCAGAAATCCGTTTCAGATCATTTTTTAGGTTTGGGACAGTAGATCTGGCCTCTGGATGGATAGAGGCCAGGTCTACCATTGCTGTTTCCAGTCGGTGATACCAGGGCTGGCACCACCATTGAGGCGGTGAAGCAGGGGCTGCAGGTGCCACGGGGCTGGAGGGGGTGCCAGAGGGGGTGCCAGGGGCAGAGGCACATGCCACGGAGCTGGCATACCTGCCTTGTGCCGCTGCCGCCGGCCAGCTCCACACTGCTGCTGCCACCACACGCCCCCGGGCGGGTGCAGCAGCCACAGGCTAGGGACAGCAAACAGCCGAGGTGGTGTGTGGAGCTTGGGCAGCCTCCTCGCGTTGCCCCAGCCACCTGCCGGCCAATGGCCACGCCTTTACTGCGTGATGACATCATCACGTGATGACATCATGCAGTCCCCAGGCGCGCGCGCTGTGCTCACAAGAGCCAGAAACCCTGGTGCCGGCGGTGGGTGATACACACACAAAACTGCCATATACTGAATCAGACCATTGGTCCATCAGGTCAGTATTGTCTGCTCGGACTGGCAGCAGCTCTCCGAGGTCTTAGGTAGAGATCTTTTACATCATATATTGCCTGGTCCTTTTGACTGGAGTTGCCAGGGTTTGAACCCAGAACCTTCTACATGCAAAGAAGAGGCTCATCCACTGAGCCAAAGCCCCTCCCTGGTGATTCTAGGGCCATGCCTATTGCCCAATGAAACAGTGAAGGTAGACCTGGCATCTGGAGCCCAGACATCAGATTTACCAACCATTGACAATAGAGGTGGGAGAGCTGGTGTCTGACCTCAGATGTTCAGTCTACCCGAAGTCAAAATAACCCTTAAGAAATCATAAACATTTTGGACTGCCTTTTTCTGTTTTGAATTACCACTAGCCAAAATGAAACAACAAACTTCAGGTTTAATTTCAGCCCAGAAATATCAGAATGCTTGCCCCTACTGCTGATCTTTATTTATTTCCATTCTTGCATTTACACTTGCTCTTCTGCCTCAGTCCACATTCATTCCTTTCTGCACAGTTTTAATGAAAGCCAATTGCTGAAATCATTCAAGAATCCCAGTCAGTATTCTGACAATGTCTGAGCGACATACAATCCAGATTTTTCTAGAGCAGTGGCTTTCAATCATTGGGATTGCATGGAGCTGCAAGCGTTTGGTAGAAAGTCATGTGACACCACAGAGTCACATGACAGGAAGATGGACGGAGTTATGATGTATGTTAAAACGATGGGTAGCACATTAGGACAGCCAAAGACAGGAAGAGGTACACCATTAAAAGGAACAAACCTGGGATTACAGCCATGGGCAATTCTCTCCCCCTATGAGTGAACTTACGGGATGCTGCTATCATCATGCATCATGCTTCCTAGGGGCATCTGATGTCTCCCAGGTGCCCACCAGTGGCAGGCAAACTCCCGGGGATTTACCCCCTCATCCCAGAAGTTGTCCACCACTGGCAGGCACCTCAGGAATGTACCCTGCGTGTGTGCTTCCAATAGATGCGGTGACGTCGCTTCCAGATGTGAAGTCATTGCACTGGCCGCGGGAGCGTTTCTGCACTTTGTTTGGGGCTGATTCGGGCCCCATATGAGCTGAATTGTCCCTGTACGGAGCACGGGAGTGCTCACGCGGCCAGCACAATGACATCACTTCCGGAAGTAATGCCATCGCATTCGCTCCGGGGTCCGAGGGAGGATCACGTGCCCAACACAAGGTAAGTGCCAGGGACTCTACCCTCCTGATGGGAGGGTAGAAGAAACGGGTAACCCAACTGCTGTCATGTGATGAATGAACAATATTAATGGATACCAGGAAATCTAACCTGCATGTCCTGAGCCTTGAGAAGAAGGCCAAGCCAATGTGTAGTCAGTCACCCTGTCAGCTCCTGGGGAAACAGGATCTTTTTTCAACCTCTTGCCTAAAGTATGACTTCAGACACATATTAAGTAATGCGTATTCTTCGGTATTTGACAAACCCCGAGGAAAACTGCCAACAACATCCACTTGGTAGGCCAGAAACCACAAGGGGCCAATAACCACAGGGTCCTTTCCCTTTCCAGCAAGATGAAAGTGTTTACTTAGATGAAGTGTGGGGAAATAATTGCAGAGCCAAGAGCCACATTGGAAAAATATCATGAGACGTTAATTTGCACTTTGCAGGAGCATGCGTTGCAACCTATCTGCAAATCTGGAGGATAAAAAAGATGGTAATTACAGTATATGCTACACGTCTCCTCCAGAGCAATGGATTGAGAAATGATTAAACACCAAGACAACGTTAATTTTATTTATTTAAAACCATTTTAAGCCCACCTTTCTCCTAGGCAACCAAGGACCTCAGGTGGGTAAATGAATTTAAAAAAAAAAAAAACATAAATCATTAAAAGTTGAATACATCAAATTATTAAAAAAGCCAGCCAACCTCAGAGCACCGTTAAGGCACAGATGTGACTGAACGGATGAATAAATTGTATGTTTATGTGACAATGGCTTAATTAACTTCTTACGTGCATAATAGACCGATTTCAGGATTTCAGGGGAAATGGAAAGTCTTTTTTGATTATGTGGCTGAAAGATAAGGGTTTTTTAATAAGCTAATTATAAAATGGTGAGTATAATGTATTTTAATGTAAATAGCTGAGGGGATGGAGAGGAGAAATGTTACGTAGTTCTAATAATCTGCTATACATTCTGTTTTTGATATTATGCTTCTTCTTTAATGTTACTTTTTGTTTTATTATGTAGTTTCAATACTTTGTTACATATTTTGTTTTGATATTATGTTTAATGTCTAATATTTTTTTTCTGTTATATAGTCTGCTTTTGATATTCTTTCTACAGCAAAATGCTATTTTCTGCTTTAATAAAAATAAAATATTTTTTTTAAAAAATAACTTAGTTAAGGCACAGAACCAAGAGAGCTGGTTTGGTGTAGTGGTTAAGAGCAGCGGGACTCTAATCTGGTGAGCCAGGTTTGATTCCCCGCTCCTCTGCTTGAAACCAGCTTGGCGACCTTGGGTCATTCACAGCTATCTCAGAGCTCTCTCAGCCCCACCCACCTCACAGGGTGATTGTTGTGGGGATAATAATAACAACACACTTCGTAAACTACTCTGAGTGGGTATTAAGTTGTCCTGAAGGGCGGTATATAAAACTGTTGTTGTTGTTGTTGTTGTTGTTTGTTGTTGTTGTTGTTGTTGTTGTAGTAGTAGTAGTAGTAGTAGTAGTAGTAGTAGTAAAGAAGGCAATGTAGAGGCTTCAGAAAGGAGGGTTGGCTTCGGGATTAAGATACTGGGGCACATATAGAGACCCATGTCTTGTCAGAGGCCCATGCTGCCAACCAGAGGCACTTGACACATGCCCTTCTACTAAGAAATGGAAGCTCATCCCAAAGCTTCTGAGATGCCATTATGTCTTCTGGGATGAGCTCCTGTTAGGGGAGATTTTTTAAAATAGTACTCTGCTTCTAATTTATAAGTCCCCTACTACCACTAACCCATATATATTTCAAGACACCAAACACAGTGAACACAGAGGAAAAATGGGTTTATTTCTTACATGGAATAACCCCAGGCACTGCCTCCATTAGGGAGAGACATGTGTAAAGATCATTAGCATTGGAGGGCTTTATGTACTGATTGTTTGCAGAATAATTGTCATTTTTTTACAGAATAAAAGATCAGAGGTTAGGATGAAACCTTGGCCAATCTGCTTCCATAACAGTGTGAAATGTCATGCAAAAACCGCAGAAGATAGCGTCTTCTCGTGAGAGTTTTGCACGACATCGTGAGTTTTGAGCAACATCTCGCAAAACTCTCGCGAGAAGATGCTATCTTCCATGGTTTTTGCGCGACATTTCGCAATGTTACGGAAGCAGATTAGTTGTGTGAAAACAGCCCATGTCAAAATGACACATTTTCCCAGAAAACATGACATCCACCATGTTTGAATGATAAATGGATTATACAAGCAATTGAGAAGCTGGAGCCATGTAACTGATATTTTCCTTGGGAAGGGTTTCATTCAAAGTTAAACCTTACTTTATTTAACTAGAATAACCAAACCAACAATATGTTTATACATTCCCCAGTGACCCGTCTCACCCAGAGATAGGATCTTAACACTAGAACAAGGCCTTTCTTTACTTGTTTACATTCTTCTGTGTGCTGGTAGCTAGAATGTATGCTCAGAATAAGATTTTATGAAATGGGGCCTAAAAATTCCCTAACATCTCCCATTTCCCTATTAAAGGGTCACCCAAGAAAGGCAGTGGGAACTAGGTATCTCATGCAAATGTAGCTCCCTTATGAGGGCTGCCAGACTGCCTGATTGGTGGGAAGCCTCTTGTCCTTTGCTCCTGAATCCCCAGGTGCAAAGAGGGTGGAGGAACAGCACTGTGCAATGCCACGTTATTTCTGGTCAACAATTTGGAAGTGCCATCACCGCATCATGTGACACTCTAGGAATTTTCTAGATATCCATGGTTTTTACCTTAGAGAGCAGGTAAATTCCTAGAGTGTAGCACAGCGCAGTGAAATAGCTGTGGGGCTTTTGACCAGAAATGACATCGCAGCTTTGCATGACATCATTCACTACAGACTCTATCCCAAGGCTCACGTTGGATGCTATCTCTGATCCATTCTGGTGATTCTCTCACCAGAAAATGGGAAATTGTGGTGTTGCAGAGATCTGGTTATTGACTTGGCTGACTAAGAAAGCGAAGTTCTGAGAAGAAGCAGGATATTGCCCTGAGAGGATCCATCTGGAAGACAAGACAAAGAAATGACATTCCATAGAACGAGAAGTGCTGTCTTCATGTTCCTATCTGACTAGCCCTCGCTGCCCCTCTAGGGTCTTCTTCTCTTTCTCTTTGTACACCAGACATTGCTTCTTCCAATACATCTAAAGGTGGGGGCAGCTGGCCAGCATGTTCGTGTCCCCTCTTTATCTCCATATGTCATCTGGATGCACAGAGGAATGTAGACTATCAGTGCCACAGCTGCTCTGGAAGGTGTGTATGGGGAGAGAGAAGCGTTCATACAGAAGGTATTCCGTACTGAAATGTACTGTTGGCCAGTTTGGATACTTCAGTCCCAGTAGATCCCAGAAATGGCTGAACTTTGTAAACTGTGGATCTAAACACATGTTTAAAAATATAAGTAGCGGACAAGACCTCAAGCACAGCTCTGTGCTACATGAAAACAACCTCTGTTCTTCACATCCTCTCTTCAGGAGCAGCCTAATAAACATTTTGTCTTCTTCTCAATAATTATGATTTTGTGAAACCTTTTTTTGGTATTCAAAGCAAATAGCATGAAAACATAGAAGCCTCTTTTCATGGATTTGATGATGTAGAGAAATAACTTTGAATAGGCTAAAGTCACTCCACCAAAGCAAACAACCTAAGTCTCTGGGTGAAATCTAACTTGGCAAAACAGGTATGATCTTCTGTCTTGGGTTGTCAATACACAGGGATAAAAGGCTCTTCTGCTGTGGGGAGGGGGAATTATTCTTTGCTCAGTTACTCATAAAACACTTGAGAGGGAGATTTGGGGGATTGCAAGATTTTAAATTATTGCCCCCTCTTATTTTCAATTGTTATTTGACATTTTTTACAAATTTCAAAATATGTGATACGTAAATGCCAAAATACTGAGTTTAATTGTTAAAATTGATTTTGTTTCAGAATGTTTTCCCCAAATATATATTTAATTCTAATTCTTAGGGGGGAAATGTCGCAGACAGAAATACACCCAGCAGTGTCTGTTGCTCTGTCACCTATTAAGCAACTCACCTAGCCATGTATTCTAACCTGTCAAGTGATTTACCAGCGTAACACACACACACCCCTTTGTGGTTCTAGACCAGTGTTTCTCAACCTTTTTCCGACTGTGGCCCCCTTCCGACTTTGTTTCCTTCCTGTGGCCCCCCCTGTCCTACCGGTATAAAGGTAGCTATTTTATATGCCAATAAATTGCACTTTTTCTTCCTTATATGGAATACCCCTGCTCTTTAGCTCCCCCTAGTGGACTCAGGGTTACACTTGCATGAAGAAACAGCACCCCACACACTGTCTTTTCTGTTTTCTCGGTCACTTCTCTGTTTTCTTCACTTCTCACTTCCCTCTGTGGCCCCCTAGTCTCGTGCCGTGGCCTCCCATTTATGCAATTTTTACCTGTAGCCCCCTTGGAATATCCTGGGGCCCCCTGGGGGGCCATGTGACCCCAGGTTGAGAACCACTGTTCTAGACAAGCAGCAAAAAGAGGAAATTTACTAAACTTCTAATGGGCCACCCACTTGGTTAATTCAAAGTTTTAAGCAGTGGGGGCGGCAGGGCAAAGGCTCCAGAAGGGGAGACAGTCCAGCATGCCAGAGGTGGTGGGAGGCTGTGAGAGAATCCATCCCTTCCAAAGAGATCTCTGCCAGCTCTATCTTTCAAAACTACACTTCCCAGCTAACAGTGTGTCTCCCAGCACTTGATGAACATGCTCCCAGGCGTCTCATGTAGAGACACTGGTACATTTCGCACTCGGTTTTTAGAGCGCGTTTGTACCTGTTCCACATCCCATGTTTGCAAGGTTTTCACACTTAAAAGCAGTCATGGGATGCAGTCCCGCTTTTTGTCCGCTGTATCCCCGATTTTTCCCCCTGCGGACATACCCCGATGTTTTTTTAAGTTCGCTGCCGACTGGCAGCTGGCCCGCATTTTGCTAATGTGAACACTTTTGCCTCCTTTTTGCTTCTCTCCCCCCCCCTCTCCTTTTCCCTGGGAGCTGATTGGTTTGTGCAGAATTAACCACTCCCACCCTCCTCAGCTCTCTGAACTCCTTTGTCCACCATTTTTTTTAGTAAAGCGAGGTGAGAGTCATAAGGCTGCTTCTTCGTTGGTTTCCTTCCTCCCCGTATGCATGCTGTTTTATTTTTTTCAAAAGCCAGGAATGATTTCTAAGCTTGCTGCTAATTCCCTGCTAGCTTTAAAATCAAGGAAAGTGTTAAATAGCTGCTTTCTCCTTCCTCCCTTAGGGCATGCACACACATTCTTTTTTTTTTTAAAGACAAGAATGGGTTGCAACGTTGTAATGTTCCTGCACTTTCTTCCTGGCTTTAAAAGCCAGGAAAAGATTAAATGGCTGCTTTTCCCTCCCTCCCAGGCACGTTTCAGACTTTGCTAAAGAGGAGGAAAAAACCCAAGCATTTTGCACAGCCCTTTGGAAACAAGCCTCTGCTTCCTGGGAGGAGATTAATCGGCAGCATTTTAACCCTTTCCTGGCTTGATTTAAAAAAATGAGAGTGGTACATGTTTTCCCCCAGAACTCTGCCACCAATTGCCTCTCCGGTGGGCAGGGGACAGCCCAATCAGCAAAAAGGGGGGAAGGGTTCCAACATTGCAACGTTACTACGCATGCTCAATCTTTTTTAAAAAAGTGTGACGTGAATTGCAAGGCCCCAAAAGCCCAAAATTGCACCGAGGTTTTGAAATGAAGCACAGACACCAAATCGAAATTGCAGTGGACAGTGTGAAATGAACAGGTGCAATGCCGAAGCCACTGCGATCGGGGCGAATGCTCATAAATGGCGGTTTAAACCGTAAGTGCGAAAAGGGTCACTCTTAGCGCAGGATGTTCCGTAGGCCTGGAACCACAACTGCAGTAGCTTAATGTAGCTTAATGTGATATGCTGCTCTTTCATGCTGCTACCTTAATCCAGTACTTCTCTGTTGCTTCCTCTTCTAACTCTGAAGCCAGGCTAGAAAGGGTCATTCCATACAGTGCTTCAAAGAAGGAACAAGAGAAAGAGAAATTGGCCCTTCTAAGGAATGCACTGCAAATGCCCCAGTTTAGCCTGCAGAAGGAAAGCAGCCCCTTCACACAGCTAATGTGCTGCTAGGAGAGGAGGCTTCCAAAGTGGTCTCAGGTTTGCAGAGGCAATGCCATATGGGGAAATGGTCTGAGCAGTCAGCCAACAGAGGCAGGGCTTTTTTTCAGCAGGAACATGGTGGAACGGAGTTCCGGCACCTCTTGAAAATGGTCACATGGCCAGTGGCCCCGCCCCCTGATCTCCAGACAGGGGGGAGTTTAGATTGCCTTCTGTGCCGCAGCGCAGAGGGCAATCTAAACTCCCCTCTGTCTGCAGATCAGGGGGCGGGGCCACTGGCCATGTGACCATTTTCACCAAGGGCGATTTAAACTTTTAAAAACTCCCCCCTTGTTCCAGCTGACCCAAAGTGACATCATTGTGTGGCCCTGAGTTCCACCACTGAGAGCAGGACCACAAGTGACGCCTGACACAGGTTGGACACTTGCCAGCTTCCCTCAAGTTTTGATGGGGAATGTAGGCAGCTTGGCGGAATGTTGGACAAGTGACAGTTGAAAAGTCCATTGGACAGCAGTCGGAGAGCCAAGCTGCAAGACCAGGATGCCTACATTTCCCATCAAAACTTGAGGGAAGCTGACAAGTGTCCAATCTGTGCCTTTTGTCACTTGTGGTCCTGCTCTGAGTTCCACCGCCTCTTTTCCCAGAAAAAAAGCCCTGAACAGAGGTATCGCATCAAGGAGAAACATCGCATCAAAGGTGGCTTGGAAAATTAGTGGGGAGGGTGGAGAACACAGAGAAGGAAAACAGATGAGAACATTTGTGTGAGAAAGTTACAAAAATAACTTTCTGCACTTTGGCAGCAAAACCTAGGCAAAAGCCTGGGTGAGAGCACTGAGTTGTTAAGCACTCGGTTCCTTAAGTAGCGGGAAGTTTTAGGGATAGGGCTGCTAAAAGTCCTCATGGACCCCTCCACCCCAAATTTCTCCTCCACTAGGTTACCCTATTAATAGCAAAGAAAGAACCGAGGAAGGGAGTGTTGTTTGATTCTGTTATTGGTGTTCCTCTGTTTAAATGTTCTTTTTCTTCCACATCCTGAGTGAAGTTAGTTACAAGAGGTTTGGTTTTTATGTTTCTGTTTTTGGCAGGTGTAGCCCTGCAATGGAAGAACACTTACGAACCTACTTATCAAAACTCACCGTACCAGACTCTAAATATGTAGGTGGGGGGGGGGCGGGACTTGAAAGCAACGATGAAAGGTTTTGATCGTCAAGGTTCCAGCTCAGGTTGGCCGGCCTTCCTCAGTTTCAACCGCTCGCTCTCTTCCTCCCCTTTTAAGCCTCTAATGTGTTTCCCTGGCATCACCTCCTCTCCTTGGTCCTTGGACTCGAAAGCGGCTGGCTGTACTCCCAGCCCCGCACGGTCCCTTCATTAAGCACAAAAGCCAAAAACAAAATAAGCCAAGACACAGAGTGGTATTATTAACATAGAGAGACGCAAATGCAGATTCACAAAGTGATACTAAGTCACCGTCAGACGGCGAGACTCTATTTTCTTGGGATTCGATGACTTCACGGCACGTTAGATGAATTATCTGCTTGGGCATCAGATGTTACAGAAGGTGGCTGGGAACTTGTACCCCGTCCAACATAACCACAGCAAGAAAGTCACCCCTCCGCTATCCTTCACACACATAAGGACACATGAAGCTGCTTTATACTGAATCAGAACATCGGGCCGTCAAGGTCAGGGCTGTCTATCCCGACTGCCAGCAGCTCTCCAGGGTCTCAGGCAAAGGTCTTTCACTTCGCCTACAGCCTGGACCTTTTAAGCTGGAGGTATCCGGGATCGAACCTGGAACCTTCACCTTGCAAAGCAGAGGCTCTGCTGCTGAGCCCCAGGCCCAGCTCTTAACTCATGAAGAGAAGAAATTGCCTTATGTTGAGTAAGACTGTTGTTTTAATGAGGTCAGCATTGCCTGCTCTGACTGGCAGCAGCTCTCCAAGGTCTCATGGGAAGGTCTTTCAGTCCTTTTAACTAGAGATGCTGAGGACTGAACCCAAGACCTTCTGCATGCAAAGCAGGAGCGCTATCTGAAACTGGCTTCTATTGATTTGGACTCTTAGTCTATCAAGGTCAGCATTGCCTGCTCTGACTGGCAGCAGCTCTCCAAGGTCTCAGGTGGAAGTCTTTTACATCGCCTACTATCTGAGCCTTTTAACTGGAGATGCTGAGGACTGAAACCAGAGACTTTCTGCTTGCAAAGCAGGAGCTCTATCCAAAACTGGCTTCTATTGATTTGGACTCTTGTTCTATCAAGGTCAGCATTGCCTGCTCTGACTGGAAGCAGCTCTCCAAGGTCACAAGTGGAGGTCTTTCAGTCCATTTAACTAGAAATGCTGAGGACTGAACCCAATACCTTCTGCTTGCAAAGCAGGAGCTCTATCCAAAACTGGCTTCTATTGATTTGGACTCTTGGTCTATCCAGGTCAGCATTGCCTGCTCTGACTGGCAGCAGCTCTCCAAGGTCACAGGTGGAGGTCTTTCGGTCCTTTTAACTGGAGATGCTGCGGACTGAGCTCGAGACATTCTGCATGCAAAGCAGGAGCTCTATCTGAAACTGGCTTCTATTGATTTGGACTCTTCATCTATCAAGGTCAGCATTGCCTGCTTTGACTGGCAGCAGCCCTCCAAGGTCTCAGGTGGAAGTCATTTACATCGCCTACTATCTGAGCCTTTTAACTGGAGATGCTGAGGACTGAAACCAGAGAACTTCTACATGCTAATCAGGAGCACTATCTGAAAGTGGCTTCTATTGATTTGGACTCTTGTTCTATCAAGGTCAGCATTGCCTGCTCTGACTGGCAGCAGCTCTCCAAGGTCATAGGTGAAGGACATTTTCATCACCAACCATCTGATCCTTTTAGCTGGAGATTGAACCTGGGACCTTCTGCATGCCAAGCAGACACTCTACCACAGTCTCTCCCCCAGTGGGGAGGAGCAAAAGAGACTTCGTGGTCAGAGGAAAGTTCACGGCTGGGCTCAATGGCCTGCTCTTTATTTGATACCACATCATTACCAGGTGTAGATAGCAGACTCATCTCTTGTGGCCTGCGGGCATTAGAGAGACACTGGTTCTTAAGAAAAGAAAATTCGTATAAAGAAGCTCACTATATCAATATATCTTAATATCAAGAAATCAGTTCATGTGAGTATATAACAGTGAGTGGAGTGGAGATTACCTTCAAGCCATAGCTGACTTACAGTGAACACTGGTGGGGTTTTCATGGCAAGAGACAAACAGAGGTGGTTTGCCATTGCCTGCCTCTGCAACCAGGGTCTTCGTTGGAGGTCTCCCATCCAATTACTAACCAAGGCCATGCCCATGCTAAATTATTTTCTTATTTGATGTTTGTAGTTTTGGATATAGTTTTTTTTAATTGAAAAAAGGAAATTAGATTACAGAGAGGTAAATATACAAAACAAAAACTAGTAATAAATTTATTGCATGTTGCCAAAGTCCATTACAAACATAATTTTAAAAAAAATACATAAAATGCAAGGGTTAACAAGAGAACAACGATAAGAAGGGATTAGACTAAAACAAGTAAAGATGTCCTGGCCCCAACACAGAGACCATGCTGCACTGAATTAGGCCTGGAGCACAACTTTATCTTAAATTTTTATAGCAGCCAAAGCAGACAATGAAGCCATGCAAGTGACACGCGGGATTACATCAGCTAGAAGAAAAATAATTTTCTCTATCGCTGGATCAAGTCTGGCTAAGATTGCTGCAAGAAATTTAGATCTAAGCTCCAGATAGAGAGGGAAGGGCTAAACATAGTGAGGAAGGAGCTCTACTTCTGGAGCTCGGCAAGGACACAAGCAGTGGTCAAGAGGGTTTGGGGTGTAACAACCTCGTAAGAAAAATTACAGAAAAAACTGAGACTGTCTTTCCATTTCTCAGTGGACTGTTATTGTCTCTATCTAGATTTGGGCTTCGATAATGATACAAAATAGGAAAGCTGTAAGTGCGATCCTAAGCAAAGTTACATCTTTCTGATTCCAGTGAAATCAATGGTTTTAGAAGGGTGTGATTCTGTTTAGGATTACACAGTGTTTACCAAGCCTGTCCACATGGTGTGCAAACCCACCAGCCAAATTGTAGCAAAGAAGGTTTGGGAAGTATGGCAAAGCAGGGGAAACACCAGAAGCTGCATCACCAATCACATCTAGGTGGGGGCTGGAGTTCTCCCTGAATTACAACCAGGGCTTTTTTTTCAGCTGGAATGCAGTGGAACGGAGTTCTGGAACCGCTTGAAAATGGTCTCGTGGCTGGTGGCCCCACCCCCTGATCTCCAGACAGAGGGGAGTTTAGATTGCCCTCCGCGCCATGTGGCGTGGAGGGCAATCTAAACTCCCCTCTGTCTGGAGATCAGGGGGCGGGGCCACCAGCCATGAGACCATTTTTTCCAAGGGCAACCCACTGAGTTCCACCACCTCTTTTCCCAGAAAAAAAGCCCTGATCAACTCATCTCCAGACCATAAAGATCAGTTCCCCTGGAGGAAATGACTGCTTTGGAGGGTGGAGTCTACAGAATTATACTCAACTGAGGTCCCCCCCTCTCTAAACCATGCCTTCCCCAGGCTCCACCCCCAAAATCTCCAGGAATTTCTCAACTTGGAGCTGGCAACCCTAAAGACAGCTATGTGGAAGCAGCCCTAGAATGGGTCACCATTGTCATAACCTCCCTATGAGGGAACCACAAGGAAAGATGGGCAGAAAGGGGGTTGAGGTGGTGTACCAGCTCAAACAGGGAGAGGCACCTTTTCAGATATGTGGGTCCCAGATCATGAAGAGCTTTAAGGCTTGATGGAGGCACGGTCCCTATTCTTGAA
The DNA here is from genome assembly GCF_028583425.1 of Eublepharis macularius. Classification (NCBI taxonomy): domain Eukaryota; kingdom Metazoa; phylum Chordata; class Lepidosauria; order Squamata; family Eublepharidae; genus Eublepharis; species Eublepharis macularius. The sequence goes on along the minus strand of NC_072796.1, from coordinate 130,823,628 downwards.
TGATGCAATGGCCTCATGGGCTTGGGGGGAAGCACAGCCAGAGAGCATGTCTCATGAGACCCATGTGGTACCTGGTTAAGAAATATTCTCCTGGGACTCTACAGCACGAGTCCCAGATGGAAGAGGTAACTGAAGGGATTGCAGACTGTTCCAACTGAACCATTCCCATGGCTATCCAGGTGCCTGCCAGGTAAGAAAAACGATGTCTGGACAGGGACATAGAATTCGAGCCTTTGGATATTGGCTGCATCCACATATTGTGCTATTGCTGCACCGCTGCAATAATTCACAAGTGGTTTGTCTTGTCCACGCTGGACAATCCAATTGCAAATCATTGCTAGTGTAATGTGCGAATAAAGCCTAATAGTCAGCTCAAGGCTCATCATAGGAGCTTCCATAAACAAAGTACCACCAAGTCATGTCCTCTAGTCTAAGGCATTTTTCTCTTCCATCCTTTGATCCTTTTGGGTAAGGGATTGACTCAGTGGATCAGTGTCTGTTTCACAAGCAGAAGATTCTAGATGAAATCCTCAACATCTCCAATTTTAAAAAGATCTGTTAGGAGACGATGTAAAAGACCTTAGCCTGAGACCTGGGCAGCTGACGGCAGCCAGAATAAACAGTACTGACTTTGATAGACCAATATCATGATTTAGTTTAAAGCAGCTTTCTGCTCAATCCTTGGTTTGTGGATGAGTCATACCAGGGTGACAAGGCAGAGATGGGTCAATAAAAGTACTTCATCTGTTCCTGATTTATCAGATATCCTTCATAGAACATTTATAATCCAGCTCATTATGTGATATGAGTCAAATGTAGTGGCACTAAGCTGTCCTGAAGAGCCAGTTTGGTGTAGTGGTTAAGAGCAGCAGGAGTCTAATCTGGAGAGCCAGGTTTCATTCCCCACTCCTCCACTTGAAGCCAGCTGGGTGACCTTGGGACAGTCACAGCTCTCCCAGAGCTCTCTCAGCCCACCCACCTCACAGGATGATTGTCGTGAGGATAATAACAATACAATTTGTAAACAGCTCTGAGTGGGCATTAAGTTGTCCTGAAGGGAAGTATATAAATTGAATGTTATTAATGTTGTTGTTGTTAACCCCTCTGCAATAAGTCCTAAATAGACCACATTTGCAGTGCAATCCTAAGCAGGTCTACATGGAAGTGAGTCCCATTTTGTTCAATGGGGCTTGCTCCCAGGAAAGCGTTCTTAGGATTGCAGCCTTAGTGATTTAAGGACAATTCAGGCTTTGTGCCCATTTTCTCCCATTCCTTGTATGAAGTTTATTTATAATTTATGTATTTTATTTGAAATGTTTATTAGCTGCCTTTCTGCTCTGCAGGAACTCAAAGTGGCTTACAATATAAATAAAATAATCATAAAATGAAAAAAAAACACAGTTTAAGATTCCCAGTTTAAGAAGCTTCCCGCTAGTGCCCCTGAGAAGTTGGCCAGGTATGATCATATATCCTCAGAGATTTCTCTGCTGAATCAGTAACGGGAAACACCTGCTGATTTTTGAGGACACAGGAAAGAGTAACAAATTCAAGGCCTTGCCAACACATCCAGACGGGCTAGCTATGGAAGGTTACCAAGCTAATGCAGTTTTCATCAAGATGGGATCACTTGAACAAGCTGTGCACTTTAGGGGGTCCAGAAGTAGAGATAGAAAGCAGGGTTCCATATGAGTTGTGTTGCAAACCTAATGCTATGGCCTGGCACTCCTGGGAGGATTTGGGCAGTAGAAACAGGTGCACCACCACTGTAATCGCTGGTGATATCACTTCTGGTGAAAACTAGAAGTGACATCATGACTAGACATGGGCATGAACAGAAAAAAAAAATGAACATGGTGTTCGTTGTTCGTTGCCATCCATGAACAATGAACAATGAACACTGATGAACACGATCCTGTCATGAACATGTTCATTGTTTATTGTTCGTGGGGGCCAGTAGGCTCTCCTCCAGCCATCAAGATTCCTACTGCACCACTCCCAGAAACCCTACCTGAGCAGGCAGCAGGAAAGGTACCAATAATAAATAATAGCTCGGCCCCAGAGCCTGGCAGCAGCCCTGGAATCTGAAGAGGTAGATCCCTATCCCACCACACACAAAGAAAATTCAAGCTCCGATGCACTCACCCTGTCTCTGTAACAGCAGATGTCTCTCCCTGAAAGCCAGAGCTGGGAGCCCCCCTCCCCCCGGTCTTTTCCTCTTGTAACAAATTTGGAGCTCCAGTCCATACTTGGAAGAAAGACCTGCCAATCAAGCTAAATTGAGCTTAGATTGGGGTTTCCAGGGCAATAGCAGGAGTTCAGACAGAGTTCAGACTATCCCTGCCTGAGTTGCCATGGGAATTGATTGCAGGTGCCAGACTGTCTGGCTTGACTAACAGCAACGAACAGCGACCACCTGCTCATTTAGAATGGGGACTCACGAACAGCTTGTTCGCAAACAGCTGAACAGACTGTTCGTGGGCTTTTTTGCGTTCGTAATGCTGTTTGTGCCCATCTCTAATCATGACGTCAAGGGGCGGCACTCTAGGATTCACTAAAACCATAAAGCCATAGCTGGAGACCTGTCATCCATGTTGCACCAGGAACAGTTAGATCTAGATTGTACTCCTGAGATTTCTGAGAGTTCAAAGGTTAGGGGGCAGAGCTCAATACAATAAGCTTGCTTATGGCTGTAGTTTATGACTGCAATTTCCAGCAGTGGGTTTTATGGCAGCATTACAGCAGTTTTGTAACACCAGGAACTAGCAAGACAATTTTCAAATATAGCCCGTTTACTGTTTTAGATAAGGGACACAAGAGGAGCAAGGCCCCAAAAGAACACACTAAAACTCATTTATTTGCATAGCCCAAGTGTTTTCTTAGATTTTTTTAAAAGCAGGATTTGTGTGGTCTTCTCACAACACAGCTATGAGGTGAGCTTGGGTTTGCCAACTCCCAGTTGGGAAACACTTGGAGATTTAGGGATGTAACCTGTAGAGGGTGGGGCTTGGCAAGGTATGGGACCCCAACAGGGTATAATGTTAGAGTCCGTCCTCCAAAGCAGACATTTTCTCCACAGGAACTGACCTCTGTAGCTGGGAGATCAGTTGTAATTCTGAGAGATTTTCAGGCTCCACCTGGAGATTGGCAACCTTAGGTGGGCTCCTCTTGGAAGCCAAGAGAGAACCAATTTTCAGAAAGGGGTAGGATACTGAACAGATGGTCTCTTCCTTCGCCCCCACCCAGGACTTGGAAAGATTGCATGTAGAACTCACTTATCCATGGATTACTTAACTGGTGGTGGCAGTATGCTGACTATCTCCTCAACATGATCCCAATATGATTCAAAAATAATATTCCAAAACAGCTGAAGCTTAATTTTTGTCCTTCTTTGTCTGAGGTAGCCCTGATTTAGACCTGGATAGCCCAGGAGAGCCTAATCTTGTCAGATCTCAGAAGCTAAGCAGGGTTGGCCTTGTAAGTAATTGGAGAGGAGACCTCCAATAAAGACCAGGGTTGCAGAGGCAGGCAACGGCCAACCACCTCTATTAGTCAATTGCCTTGAAAACTTCAGCAGGGGTTGCCATAAGTCAGCTATGACTTGAGGGCAGGATTTCATTTTGCCCTGACCTGGATAGCCCAAGTGAGCCCGATCTCATCAGATCTCAGAAGCTAAGCAGGGTTGGCCTTGGTTATTAATTGGATGGGAGACCTCCAATGAAGACCAGGGTTGCAGAGGCAGGCAATGACAAACCACCTCTCTTAGTCTCTTGCCTTGAAAACCCCACTAGGGGGTTGCCATAAGTCAGCTATGACTTGACGGCATTATCTCTCTCTTTCTTTTGTGTATGTGAGGGAGAGCGCTTCTCATGACACTGAAATTGCTCTGCAGTCCACAGACCTTCACGTGTTGTAGCAGGCTGCATAACTGCATGCAGGGATCTCTATGAACTTAACTGCGGGACAGCTGGCCGCCCAGAAGGCAGAGTAAACTTAGAAGGCAAGCCTCAATTCAGAAAGGTTAAAATATATCCCCTGAAGTCTAACTGCTACTGCACGCTCAGACCTGCCACTTGTCCTCAAGCATCGCCATCTGCACAGGATATCACACAGCTTAACCTCACAAAGTCCAAACCTTAAGCATGACAAACATAAATGGAAGGAGAGACAACCATTTTAGGTTTATGTAACATTTTTCTTACTATGCTTTCAATGCATTTCATGTGTGCTTGTTTAATAATCATTACAGCCATATAGGCTATGCAAGAGGCCGGTGCCTCAGACAAAGAAGACACATACACAACAGTTTGGGAGGAAATTGGTCACAATTTTATTGATTATAGCTATTGGGCATTGGTGTGTCATCAAACACCCTGCTTACTGTTTGATGGCATGTCTTCCCCAGCTTGCCTTTTGGGCACCAAACATAGGATGGCAGGAGATGTGGCCCTTGCCCGAGCATGGCCTCAGCAGTACCCTGCTGTCCAAGATTAAGCCCCGAGCCAGGCACGTCTCCTTTGGTTTCCCTCAGATCTCTTAAGAGGACCCCTAAAGGGGGTAAGCTGGCCAGCCAGTGTAAACTCATGCCAGTGGATCCAGTCCAATGCCCCCAACCACCAAGTTGTGACAGGCATTCCAGCTTTCTCTGTGGTGGCCCCTAAACTGTGGAACGGCCTGCCTGAGGAGGTCAGGACAGCCCCAACTCTCCTAGCTTTCCACAAACGATGCAAAACTGAATTATTCAACAAGGCGTTTGTATTGTAGGGAGGGGCTCTCAGATGCTTCACTACTGAGTTAAGGACCATAGACTTCCCCCACTATGTTGCCTTATGTACTACACAATGTCTTAAATATGTGCTACTATGAGCAACCTGTGCTTCATATGGTCTCATGTCAGCCCTAGAATTGCTTATGTTGTGTTTTAGCATTTCTTCAGCTCTGTTTTGGATTCTTACTAATGGTGGGGGGGGGGGGATTTGTAAAATTGTGTTTATTTACCCTATGGAAATGTCCTTGAAATTGACTGTACTCATCTCTCACTGTGTAATCTGCCTTGAGTCTCAGTGAGAAAAGCAGACTATAAAGGACATAAATAAAAATAATAAAGCTGGCACATAGGAGAGAGGGCGACCGTTTGGCTGCCTTGCTCTATGAACAATGGCAGCAAGGCTGTTAGCAGTCACGTTAATAGAAGGTTTATGAATATGGCAATATCACATATGGGAAATTCCTAAAGTGCCACTATAAAGACCATTTTCCGTCCATTTTTTTCTCCCTCTCCTTAGTTTTTCGAAGGTGGAGGATTGGGGCTGAGAAGCCCACTGCCTGCTTTGTTCCAAGGGGCATTGTGCGGAAAGTAAACTGTTTTGGCAGTTTGGACTGAGTTTTTAACTGTGCATTTTAATTGTGTATTTTTAACTGCGTGTCTTGATTGTCTATTGTTTTAACACATTGCTGGACACTTAAGATGTTTTTGTATCTACAGCTTTTATTGCTTTGTTCACTGCCTTGAGAGTGAGGAGAGGTATAAATATTTTAAATGAACAGATTTTAGCTGAGACAAAGGAAAATTCCCAGCTGTAAAAGGACACCCACAATCTAAGAAGATTTGCAAAACTGTGGTTAACAAAGGACACAGCCAGTTCCTGGAAGACCCCTTGATGAGTAACTGGAAGCAAGAGATTGGTGAAGAAATTTGTTGTTAAAGTGGCCGGAGTTCAGAAGTTCATTCTTGGGGGTCCATTTGCATGAATGTGTGGGAAATTGAGGAACAGCTGACATAAAGTTATAATTAGAACTAGAAACTGGTTTGAAGCAATATGCAACTATAGTACGGGAGGGCAGGACAGGAGTGGTCCAGAAGTGCTAAGTGTTGCTTAAACTTTTGATTCATACATACATGTGAAAATACAAAATATGGTCAGAACATCTATGAAAGCCACAATGACAATTGGATTTGGAAGCAACAGAAACTTTTTTTTTTCTTTCAAGATGGAAACTTACTTCATGGTCATATAATAAGAAGACAAGACTCACTGGAAAAGACAATGATACTAAGTAAAAGTAGGAAAAGTGGAAGGCCCAACATGAGGTAGATTGACTCAAAAAAGGAAGCTATGACCTTAGGTCTCTAAGACCTAAGAAAGTTGTTAATGATAGGACATTTTGGAAGCCGTTAATTCATAGGGTCACCATAGGGTCACTCAAACTACTTGATGGCTTGTTACACACAGAGAGAAAGTCTTGGCCCTAGACTTATCTGGGGCCCTAGTTTCTGGCCTGTGGGAGTGGAGGGGTGCAGCGTATGGCGGCCACCATTAATCTTGGGGCTCCAATGACTCCCAGCAGCCCCTTTGGGATTGCGCGGGCAGCCAGTAGTTCAAAATGCCCAGCCAGCAATTCAGCAGCAAGTTGACCAGGCTTGCACTGGAGGAAAGAGGGTCAGTAAAGAACACCAAACAAAACGAAAAGGTCTTCACCCACTAGCAGAAGATAACGATAGAGTGGGACAGACAAATCTCCATGGAGAGAGAATTCCACCTGGCTTTCAGCTTGCTTCTGGGCTCAATTCAAGGTGATGGTTCTTAGCTATTCATGACTTTAATGGCCTGGTAAATTCCTGAAGGACTACTTGTCCCTTTACGAGACCTCTTAGCAGCTTAGGTCCCCACAAAAGGCCCTGCACTGCCCTTGTCTTTTCCCAGGAATGAATATTTACAGCAAGGGAACGGAGCCTTCTCGGTTGCAGCTCTAGGCTTATGCAAATAGGCCAGCGGAGGATGTGAGGAAGGCACATTCATTTCTGGCCTTTCAGAAGACCTTTCAAAACCATTCTGTTCCTCAGGGTCTTTTGGAGGGACTGATATTACTGTACTTAATATGCTGGTTGTTATTGGGTGGTTTTACTGGGCATCTGGATTTTTTAAAGATGGTTGTAAGACGGGTTGCATTTTGCGTTCTTCTTATCTTGGTCGATTGTATACATTTTAAAATATTTTAAAAGTATCTATAATAATAAAAGGTCTGTCCATTTTACTAGAACCCAGTAGAATTTTCCTTTCCACAACTAAGTTATCTGAACAGGGGAGCTCATTTAGAAATCTGGAGATTTTTTTTTAAGTGATAAAAATTCTCCTGGAGCTGAGCCAAGATTAAGTGATAAAGTCAGGGTTCATTTCAAGGGGGAATGCACAGGAACGCCGTTCTGGCAGTTCCCCAAAGAGGTCACATGTCAGGTGGCCCCACCCACCTGACTCTCGGCCATTTTGGGCCCGTTTCATCCTGGATTGGGGCCGAAACGGTGCAGATTGGGCCTCTGATGGGTGGTGGATCACTCTCCTGTTCAGCCGTGGCCCAGTCCTGACCATTTTGGGCCCCTTTTTGGCCATTTGCTGACCCTTTCTGGCATTTTGGGCCCAATTTCAGCCCTGAATGGCCAGGATTGGGTCCAAAGCAGCCGGGATAGGTGATGTCAGGGGGTGTGGCATATGCAAATCCGTTATGCTAATGACACATTTCTGGTGATGTCAAGGGGTGTGGCATATGCTAATGAGGAATGCTAATGAGGTATGCTAATGAGTACCTCCAGCTCTTTTTCTACGAAATGACCCCTGGATAAAGTGATTAAAATGATAAAAATTCTCCTGGAGCTGAGCAGAGATTAAGATATTACCATTATCCTATTAAAATATTATTATATAATATTAAAATATTGTAAAATGTGCATCACATGAGTTAGCATGTTAAAACCACAAAGCAGGAAACAGACTCAGGGCCAAGCGACACATGACGAATGACACTTGAACGGCAAGTGTATTTCTCCCTGTTCACTTGCCCTCCACTCAATCCACTTGCCGTTCAAGTGTCATTCGTCATGTGTCGCTTGGCCCTCTGTTATCCTAAGATTGTGTGTGCAACTGGCAAAAAAAAAATGTGGCTGTCCTGCTTTCAGGCAACAAACCCAGATTCAGAGGAGGAAGCAGAAGTGATAACTATGATTCCATAATCCAGGAACAAGTAAGATTCCCAGGTGTTCACTAGTGATTGGCAAATTCCTGGTGGTTTGCCCCCGTACCCACCAATCGCTGGTGATCAGTGGGAGGCGGCAAACTGCTTGGCTATCGCCTGCCATCACCAAATACAGGAGACCCTGACCGGAGAGTAAATAATTGCAAATATTTTTTTTTTTACAATTTATGAAAAGTGCAATGTGCTTTAAAGTGATACAGACTAATAAATGCAATAAATACAATAAATATCATACCCACAATAAATACAATTTTCATCCAAAGTCTTTCCTATGCAATAAATACATCAGTCAATGCATTTCAGACATTAAGTCCCATAGTCCAACTGGTGAGCAGATATCCAACAGGTGAGGAAGTATCCAACAGGTAAGTACTGTAATAAATCCAAAGAACCCCCACTGACCATATAATTCCTTATGTTTTCATAAGGTGTGCTTTTCTTCTGAAGAGGACAATACATCAGAGTGCTGACCGTGGATCTAGAAGATCACATTGGATGTTGCAACAAGGCTCCTTTTCTTACCTATCGCCTGCCATTGGCAGGCAACCCAGGGAAACATGCAGTACAGGCACTTGCATCCAGGTGCAATGACATCACTTCCGGAAGTGACATCATTGTGCTGGCTGCAGGAGTGCTCCTGTACTTTGTACGGGGTCGATTGTGGCCCCCCAACACTCCAGCGTGATGACATCATGTACGAAAGCCACATCATCACGCCTCTGCTGGGAAGAAGAGGGGCACTGGTAAGTACTGGGATACACCCCCCCCCTCACTGGTTCCTAGGGAGAACAGGCAACCCTAGGAACAAGCTGGGAGGGAGGGGAACTAATTCTGTAACTGAACAATATGATAGAAATAGAAAAATTTTGGTGGGGGGGGTATTTTGTTTTGTTTTCCCTTACAAATTCCTTCCTGTTTTATGGCTCAGTTCCAAACAATCACTCACATTTTAGCATGACCAAGAGACAGGAACCAGGCCTATAATTTGGTGGAGTAGATCCTACCCCTAGCTTCCCACTCCACTGAACAATTTAATTTGTTATTTAAATATGTAATTATTTATTTAAATATTTATACCCCACCTTTCCTTTTGGCTCAAGTTGGAAGCCTTACTCCAATCTCGAGCTCTCCTCTAACTTCAGGGGCTTTTCCAGCGGAGTCTTTTCATGTGCCTCCTCTCCAATTCAAGTTTTATGATCGACAGAGAAAATTTCACTGTCTCTCCACACCATGTATGATTTTACTGACCTTTGCCGTGTCCCTCCTTAGTCATCTTCCTTTCTAAACTAAGAAAACTCAAATGGATCAAGATGGGTAGCCATGTTAGTCTGTCTGTAGCAGTGGAAAAGAGCAAGAGTCCAGTAGTACCTATAAGACTTAACAAAATTAATGGTAGGGTATAAGCTTTTGTGAGCCACAGCTCACTTCTTCAGATACAGCTAGAATGTAAGTCCCTCTGTCCCTCTGTCTTGGAGAGTATACCCCACCCTATTCAATCATGCCTGCCTTTGTCATTTACCAGCGATTATAATTCGGCTTCTGTAATCACTCCACTCTCCAAGATAGAGACAGATGGACTCACATTTTAGCTGTATCTGAAGAAGTGAACTGTGGCTCGCAAAAGCTCATACCCTACCACTAATTTTGTTAGTCTTATAGGTGCTACCGGACTCTTGCTCTTTTCCAAAACTCAAATGCTTTGGTTTTTCCTTGTTCCTTAAAGGTGCACCCAGCCGCTCAGTCATCTGAGCTGCTGTTTGCATTTCCCGTGCAGTGATATTCTTTTGCAGATGGAACAACCAGATCTGTATGCAGCATTCCAAGAGCAGCTGTACTGGAGATTCATAGAAAGACATCATGACTGTATCAGCAGTCTTATTTCCAATCTGTTACCTAATAGTTTCCAAAGCTGAGACTGATTTTCCCCCCATTGTGGCTACACATTAAGTGGATGATTTCTACTCAGTCGATGATTTCAGCTAAGCTGACCACCATGACCCCAAGATCTCATTCCATTCTGAGTAGCCACAGACATTGCAGGTCCATATAAGGTTAGGATTTTGTTTTGTCCCAGTGTATGAATGCTTACTTATTCAGAACCTCTTGGTATTTTGATGGCATGCAAACCACACTGGCGCTGATTGGTGTAACCACTGCTGATGGAGATCCCACTTGACCCATGGTTCTCCCACCCGGGAGGGGCAATGTGCTTTTGGAGGGGCTGTGGCTCAGCAGTAGAGCATTTGCTTGGCATGCAGAAGGTGCCAGGTTCAATCCCTGGCATCTCCAGTGAAAAGAATCAGAGGGTAGGAGATAGGAAGACTTCTGGCCTGAGACCCTGGAATGCTACGGCCAGTCTGAGTAGGCAATACTGACTATGAGGGACCAAGGGTCTGATTCAACTTAAGGCAGTTTCATGTGTTCTTATGCTGCAAAATGCCACTGGGAAACAGAGCCCCCAAGGACCTTCCAAGATTTCTTCTAAGGTGCCACTCCCACCACCCAAACTCAACCCAAACATCATGTGAAAAGAGATCATATACAGCTTGGGTGAATAGCCTAATGCTCAGCTGTGTGCTGCATAACAATAGAATTTACCACTCCAGAGGCATTTTATAGTGCTAGGAAATTGGTAGTTTGAGGATTTGCCCCAAGCTCTCGTAACCTAAGTCTGTTCTAGAACAAAATTAATATACAAGAACTGTTAGTTGCCTTTCACATTAAAGATGTTTAAGCCACACCACTAGGAGTGCCGTTCCCCCAGTCCGGGCAGGGGATGCCTTTCCTCTCACTCTCATTGCCCAGATTGGTGGCAGGAGGAAAAAAAAAACCCTGCCATGTCACATGAGGTGTCACATCACTACTAAATAAGGTAACATAGGGTTGCTCTAGGAATCACCAGAAAATCTATAGCAAAACCATAGTGTTTCTGGCAATTCCTAGAGCTACTGATGTCACTTTTTTTTTTTTAACCAGAAGTAACGTGATGCTGCAGCTGGTGTTGCTGCTATGCCAGTCTATACCTCAAAATATAAAGTTACCAATTCATTAGAAGTAGGATATATTGCTATAAATTAGCCATGGGGGCAGGGAGCAGGGAAAGTACTAAACTGCTGCACTTTGGGAAGAATAACATCTGGGTTCTGAGGAAGCAATGAGTGAACTGATAGCATCAATAATGGTGGGGGGGGGAAATCTGGCTTCTTGTTAATATAGAAGAGAATGTGGATGTGAGGCATTTATATTGCAAATGGGCATTCTGGCCAAAGGTTAAAACAAGTTAAAAAATACCCTCCACTCTAAGCAATTGTGTGAGAAATGCTCTTTGGAAATCAACCATAACACGAAAGCTTGCACTAGGGGGATTCTCTTGGAGAATCACATAAAACAATTTGTTATTTTAGAATCAGAGAAGCCTTTTTCTTTAAAAGAGAAAAGGAGATGCAGGCATGGAGTGCCCCCCCCTTGCGCTTGTGTTCTTTAAATCAATCACTACTTGATCTTGGGAGTGCTGAATATTGGAAGGCTCTTTAGGAAACTTAGAAAAGGCCGTTTTTCAAAGGCCGTTTGTATCAGCTGTCTAAGCTGCTGGCTTGCTTTGATGGTTCATAGGAGCATTCTTGTAAACAGAATTTGCTCTACCACCCCACTTCCAGCCCCTTTACTGAAATAAAATATGTACTGGGGATGCCGGCCAGCAGCCTCAGCCAATAAATCATTTGCTTCCAATCCCTCAGCCATCATTGGGATTTACAAACAGGTCACTTCTTTCTTTATACATCCATGACACACTTCAGGGTCTCTTGGGAACCTGCCCGGGATTGTATTGATGAAGAAATCAGCTGCCACGTGTCTCCCAGTTCTTAGGAGGAGTAATTGCTATTTTGCTGGGGCTGTCGCTGCTTTTAGCAAGTATACCGTACTTGTCTTCTTTCTTCTGCTCATTTTAATTAGGGTCCTTTGGTCTAATATATATTTAATTTTTTTTTGCATTATATCCTACTCTCTTTCTTAGATTCCTCCCCCACCCAGATGGATACACTTGACTATGAAAGAAGAAGAGTATTTTTACAAATATCGGGATATGGAATTGAGGAGCAATTTTTTTCTTGCGTGTATCCTTTAGAATCCTCAGTGAGTAATCAAAAATGCAGACTTAGCCTAGTTTAATAAGTTATTATCTTACCTGAGAGACCGGGGACGGTTTGGGATTTCTGATTTCTGTTGTTGTAACCTGAAAAGCCTTATTCTGGTTTCATTAGAGTGGCAGGACTCTAATCTGGAGAACCAGGTTTGATTCCCCACTCCTCCACTTGAAGCCAGCCGGGCGACCTTGGGTCAGTCACAGCTTCTCGGAGCTCTCTCAGCCCCACCCACCTCACAGGGTGTTCATTGTTGTGGGGATCATAATGATATACTTTGTAAACCACTCTGAGTAGATGTTAAGTCATCCTGAAGGGTGGTATATAAATCGAATGTTGTTGTTGTTACTATTATTGTTGTTATTTTTCCATTTGCAAACAAAACCGGTGATTCTTATTTTTGCAGTCTTTTCTGCTGCTTTGTACCAACTCCTCCCCCTATAAAGTGCACACATTTTCAATGGGTTGGATCCCACAGATCTCTTCCATTCACAGAAGCACTTTCCTCCCATGTAAGGAGTCTTCTCCGATACAAAAGGCTCCCCAAGCCTTCTCCTAAAGGAAAGTGTGCCTCTGCTAGTGGAACAGAACAACAGCCAGCCAAGTGTTATTTGTGCATCAACAAATCAGCATCATGCATTTACAAACAGAACATGCACAATGAATCACGGGCAAAGACAATTTGGAAATTCTATACATGCCAGTGGGGGACCTGCAAGGATGTGTGGGGGGGCATCCTATTTTCCCTCCCCACCATATCCTCTTTCTCTTCTTTGCCCCATAACATCTCCCTCCACCCTTCAGGACAACTTAACGTCCACTCAGAGTGGTTTACAAAGTATGTTATTATCATCCCCACAACAATTACCCTGTGAGCTGAGAGAGCTCTGGAAGAGCTGTGACTGATCCAAGATCACCCAGCTGGCTTCAAGCAGAAGAGAGGATCAAACCCAGTTCTCCAGATTAGAGTCCCATCAGTCTTAACCACTACACCAAACTGGCTAAGTAATAGAAAGCCATTACAATGCAATCTTAAGCACGTATTCTTAGAAGTAAATCCCATTAAGTTCAGTGTGACTTACTCTCTCGTAAATGTGGTCAAAACTGCAGCCTTACTGCCAGCCAAAGCAAGTTTTTTTTTTACATTCAAATATCAAACTCCTCTGAAATTGCAAACAAAATATTCCCTGGATGTTTATGTATGTAATACGCTGTTTTCTTGTTCTTGGAGAGAGAGAGAAATTTTGAGGCTTTCTCGAATATTTGCAGACTATTCCAATATTCTACCAGGAAAACACACATCATTTGGGAGGCAGAGAGGGCAATCTGTCATAGATTTTCACGAGGAACTGTGCATGCCAGAATCAAAACCTCAAATTATAAAAATGTCACATTTCAGATGTATGCAGTACTATTTTACCTCCAAATTCAGATCTCAAAAAGTCTGTGGACAAAACAGGGTCTTCTTGGCTTCCAGGGCAAGGATGGGAAGAAAGAGACAGAGGAGCACAAACTGGATATTGTGACTAATCAGCTTTACCCCAATTGTCAGATACCACGGTTGAAATCTTTAGCATGATGGCTGAATTCTGATTTGTATACCATTCCACAGTGATGTGTTATTTAGGAAGGGGAAGGGAAGCTGAAAATTTAAATGTACAGCCGTGGGTTTCGGTTACCCTGAACTACATTTTTCTGTTGATGCTGAACACTTTGGATTTAACGGCGTTTTTATAGCAATTCCAGGAAATGTAGGAGGCATATGCTCTCGTACTCTGTTTTGTTGACTTGACAGCTATTTGATCCTCACGGGCTCCTTGCCTTCTCTCAGACGCTCTTAGGAGATGACCTCAGAGGGAACAGCCCCGGCCCTTAGAAGAATCCCTTGTAGCATCAAAACCTCCATGGCTCATCACCTCGGGGTAGGAGGAAGAGTTTTGGTTCATCTCAGTGGGGTTGTCAACCTCCAGGCGGAGCCTGGAGATCTCCCAGAATTGCAAGTGATCTCCAGATGACAGAGATCAGTTCCTTTACAGAAAATGGTTGCTTTGGAAGATGGGCTGTGTGAGCTAAGCTACAAGAGGGGAATTACACGAGGGGGAGCACATGAAGGGAGTCGCAGTGTTCGCCGGGAAGCTGAGTTTTAAAAGAGATCGGAAGGCTTTGCCAATTTCCTTTCTCTACAGAGTCAGGGAGATGGCTGCTCAGAGGGTTTGTGTCAGTCCCTGGCAATTAGGTCCCTCAAGTTCTCCACAGTTCACACACAGGTGTTCCAGTTGAAATCACTATTAGAGATCCATACAGTTCAAGGTTTTCACACAAAGGTAGCAATTGGCAGAAGTGACTATTCAAAAATGGGTACTACTAATTATAGGGAAACCTCCCACCCTTTGGGTCCATTGACATTCTGGCTCAGAAACCCCAAAGAGTTACCTGGGAACTGATTTGTTTGGGCTAGACATAGTACAGAATGAAATCATTTCAGTCTCTGAGAAAAGTTACACTTCCTGCTGCCTGCAGCATGTATTCAAGGACACTGTAGAACTGAAAGTAAATACCTTCAACAGATAACAGACAACCCCCACTGGCAGAGTGCCTGTTAGCAGTTTACACACTCTCAGATGAGCAATACAGAACACAACTTTAACAAACAGTTATGATGAGCACAAAATGCAAAACACATTAATGGTAGGTATGCAGACAGGCATACGTGACAGTTTGTTTATTTCCTCTTCACCGCCTAGAAGGGGAGGTCAAACTGACAGATCCTTCAGGAGGCAAAGAGGAAAGTAACAAACCCTCTGAGCTACCATCTCCCTGGCTCTGTAGAGAGGGGAAATTGACAAAGCCTTCTGATCTCTTTTAAAACTCAGCTTCCCAGCTAACATTGCAACTCCCTTCACGTGCTCCTCCTCGTGTAATTCATCTCTTGTAGCTTAGCTCTATGAGTATTCTATCCCTGGGTTTTATTCTTCTGACCGATAGCTCTGCTACCTCGACCCTGTGATATGTATGCTTGCAACCAAAGCCTTGGAGTACAACCATGTCTCCAGCCACAGGTTGTTGCAAAGTTGAATTGGAACGGCAACCATTGCTCTCAATGGTATAAATATCTACTGGGGCTGCTGGTTATACAACTGGAGCTTTCAGAAGCATCAAATTCTGAAAGACAAGTCACCAGTGTGAAAAGAAATCAGTTCAAAGTTCAGCCCTTTCGGTACAACTGGTGGGTCCAATATGATATTATGAAAATACAGACTTCGAATAAACTGTTTCTGGGTTTGCCAGAAACAGGTGTGTCCTTTCATACATTTTTAAGATAACCCACAAGTATATATTTACAATTCCTCCTTCACACCGCCCCGCCACAGCATAATGATAGAGTGTTTTCAGAGCTCTTCCCTCCTGGGTTTAAAAAGAGTCTGAGACAAAAGAACGAGAGGGCTATTTTGGGTAAGAAGGTTCTTGCGGGTAGAAGAGGGAGTGAGCATTTTTCAAAGCTTGCAAGACAGAACAGAACAGCTACTGTGTATTCCAGCATAGCTTGGATGGTTTCCTATTTGATGCAATCCCTCTATTATACTATGTTTACAAGGCATCACTGCTAAGATAACCCTTCATCCTAACTTTCCATCAAAGGGAATTCTGAAAAGAACATCTTCACCCTCCATGCAACTATAGTTGAGACAATGAAACTAATCAAGTTACCTGCCTTACAATCAAGGCTGTTCATCTGCTTGATAATAAAGTATGCCTCTCTATATCCTGTGCCACAAAAACTAAAAATTGTATAGCCAAAAGAACCTTATTGACAGACAGAGTTACCTGGAGAAAAAAAAGAATCCTGTGCCTTTAAAAGAAGCTTAATGGGATGTTGTTTAGCAGGAGGTGTTGTTTGTTTCCATGCCATGAAAAGATTTAGCTACCCATTTCCCTACATTGAAGGTAAAGGTAAAAGTAGTCTCCTGTGCAAACACTGAGTCATTACTGACCCATGGGGGGATGTTGCATCATGATGTTTTCTTGGCAGACTTTTGCCATTGCCTTCCCCAGTCATCTACACTTTACCCCCGGGAAACTGGGTACTCGTTTTACCAACATCGGAAGGATGGATGGCTGAGTCAACCTTGAGCCGGCTACCTGAACCCAACTTCTGCCGGGATCGAACTCAGGTCATGAGCAGAGCTTGGACTGCAGTACTGCAGCTTACCACTCTGAGCCACTGGACTGCTACGTTAGGCCTCCCTTAAAGAGACACGATATTTTTCTCCAGGCCTGTTAGGTTAAAGTGTCAAAAGTGTACAGAAGTGCCCTTTCACAACCACCTAGGGATCCCAGGTCCCCCAGTGGAGGCAGGAGAACCCCTGCTCCCACCGTCTGCCCCTGCCACCACTCATCTGGCTGGTGGGGCGGGGGGAAGCGGGAGAACAGGCCTCCTGGGAGCACTCCTCGACCCTGCATGAAGACGTCACTTCCGGGAAGTCATGTCATCTCACTGCCTTGGGAACTTGCATGGGAGACCTGTTCTCCTGCCTCCCCGCCCCCCCCCCCCCACCAACCAATGGAGCGTGTGAGTAGGAGCGAAGGCAAACAAAAAGATGAGTGCCAGGTCCCCCTCCTGTTGGGAAAGAAGGGGACCCGGCAACACTACAGCCTCATCTAAAGAGGACACTATCCATTAGGGCTGGCCCTACCCACCATGCTGTGCATTTTCATTTGGGGGCTCCTGGCCAGTGGGCTTGTTCCCGCCCAGGAATGTGTTCAGGCAGAGATCAGATCACTAGATTTCCTAAATCAAACTGGAAACCAAGGAACATGTGTCCCTTTAGTATTTCTTTCTCCAGATGATGCTGCAACATCACTTCTGGCTGTGCCCAGAAGTAAAGTTATGACCCTCTAGGAATTTCCCAATCTCTGTGGTTGATTCCTCAGTCTTGATGTCACCCCACCAGAACCGTGGCCTAGAGCTTGGGAAAGAAGATTGTCCACAACAGTTAGCATTCTGTTGAGCCTAGTAGCTGTGTTAATAGGTTAATAGGCATGGATAGCATTTCCTCCTAAGGAACTAAATTCCCCATGGTTTATTTTCTTGTTTTCTGCTTTATCACCAGACTTAAGCAGACCCTAAAAACATCTATCTAGTGAGTCTGTAATTCTGTTTCGACCAGTGGATGGCCAAATAGGGGGATGCTTAGAAGCAGGGAAGGAAGGCTGAAGATCACATCTATAGCCATAGATATTCAGAAATCTGATGCCTCAGGATGGTTCCAGCTTGCTCTCGTGGCTGATTATGCACAGATGTTTTAAAAATTGTGATTGACCATCAATCTTGCTTTTTTAAAAAAATCAGTTTTATCAGTTTGCATACCTTACCTTGTGGCAAAATGCTCCATCGTCTCTAGAGGCAGGGTGGAACTACAGGCCATCGCTTTGTAATGTTCACAGCAATCTTTCTGTACAATACTTTTGACGTGTGTTCTTCACATGTCGGGAGACACAATGTTAGCCAGGAAGCATAGTTTTAAATGACAGAGCTGGCAGAAATCGCTCCATTGGGGATGGATTCTCTCACAGCCCTCTGCTGCCTTGGTGTATCTGGAGCCTTTGCCCTGCCGAGGCTTGGTTAATTCCAAGTTTTAAGGAGCGAGGGCAGCAGGGTAAAAGCTCCAGAAGGGGAGAGCAGCTGAGGGCTGTAAGAGAATTCATCCCCTCTGGAACAATCTCCGCCAGCTCTATCATTCAAAACTATCCATCCTGGCTAACATTGCCTCTCCCAGCACTTGATGGACATGCACCCTGACATTTCGTGTAGAGAGACTCTGAGCAATGAAAACCCAACAGTTTGGGACTCCACGTGGTTCTGCTTGCCAATATTGTCTATCACTTTCTTCAGTTACAGCCCCAGGACATTTCAGTGTATTTCTTTTGTGTCAATGTTCAAGGGACAGGCTTAATCACCCTTCTCAAAATTCATTAAATTAAAAAAAAAATCCCTGACATTTTTACCTCATGAATTTCTCCCTCTTGTTGACACGGGGCTGCACATACCACAAGCATTTCTGACATATTTTTAAATGTATACAAAGTTTGAAGGTTGGGCTCCGATGATATGCCTTCCTGGAAACATAGTCAGAAAATCTCACAGTTTCACTATCAGTGCTCCTTTGAGTTTTGGGGGGCAGGAACATGTTGATCGGTGTTGCTTTTGTGTAGGGCTGCCGTTCCCCCAGTACTTCCTGCTGCCATTCAGCTGGTGAGCAGGGGGAATATCAGCAGCTTCACAGTCACTAACATCACTCTCCATGTGACCGGAAGTGATGTCAGCACGATGTTGGAGGGTGCCAGAGACATTCTGGGATTTGGGGGAAACTCTATGGTCTAACCTGTGTGCCTGGAAGTGACATCAGTGCATCACCAGCAAGCCCCACGTGACCCAGTAAGTCCCCCCCCCCAGTTGCCAAGGGGAACCTGGCAACCCTACTCTTATGCTTAGACATGACTTCAGGCATGAACCCAGAGCATCACTCTAGGATTTCCTGAAACTTTGGTGTCAACCCAACCCAGTCTCAGGCCCAGGATCTGGAGCCTCCTTAGATCAACAGTGGGTTCCCCCTTTTTTCTCTTCCTTCACTCATGCTCACTCCCTTTGTTCCCCTTTTTCATTAGAGATGCTGCACTTCCCATGCTCCCGTGCCCCAATGCCTGCCTTACACTGATGTGCCGTCTTCCTTTCAGGGTGGGCCTGGAGTGTCCTTCCTGAGGTCCAGCCTCTCAGACTTGGCCTTGGATTCCTGAGGGTTTCTTCCCCTCTCTGGAAGTCCTTCACTCCTCTCCACAGTTCTGTCAACCTTCCCCTCCATCCACTCTCATCCTATGTGTGGAGAAACGCTACTCTGTCTGTGGAGTTAATGTTCTATGGGCTGCAGAGGGGAGGGGCCAGTTCTGGAGTAGAATGTGATTGGAGAGAGAGCGAGTCAGTTGGTGGAGGGGAGTTGGGAGTGGACAGTTGGTGGCTGGAGAGTGGAGGAGGGGAGAGGGAGATCTAATGTAACCCCAGGTATCAAAGGATCGGGCCTGGCCTACACAACATCTAATTAGGGCAGGAGAGAGATGGAGGAGGGGGTTCTGTTTCTGTTTTGTTATTCCTTCTGTTCACTGTATATTGGCCGGTGTATAGTTAGAAGTTAAATAAATGAGTGTTAGAATTTATGAAGGAAGAAAGATCTTCTTTTCCACGTAGTCCCCCAACCGCTTGGGCCCACTAGCAGAGGAGGGAGGTTAGGAGGCTGTCCTGCCTAACCAGGACCCCATACAGGGACAGTGGTGGCAGCAACTACCCGGAGACAGGAAAGGGAGACAGCCCCTTCAGGTGCCTGGCCAGAGGCGAAAAGGGAGGGGTAGGCAGAACAGGGTCTACCAGTGGGAGGGAAAGCCCCATTTTGCCATACTATGTTTAACCCAAAGAACAGCAGGTCTGAGTTTCACCCTTCCATTGGCAGCATCACATCACTTTTGGCCCAGCTGTGTTTACTTCTGGCCAGTGGCCAGTGTGCGGCTCACACATGGTTTTAACACACAGCTTTGGTGGAATCCTAGAGTGTCAGCCCAATGCAATGATGTCACTTCCGGGTTTGCGCCAGAAACGATGTTGTGACATTGAAATGATGCCAATCGCATCCTCAACCCCCACTCCCCGCTGCTCTATTGAGCAGTGGCGGGGAAGAGAGGCTGTATGAGGAAGTTCTCCAACTGGAACAGAACACTTGGCCATCCTACATGCAATGTCTCCAAACCACCTTCAGGACAGACTCGGGATTCAAACTCCCGTTTCCCAGTTCCTAACGTGACTCTTTAACCACTACACCACATTGTCTTTTCTTTGTAGCCTTGCACCAAAATATCATCTGATATAACAGAATGTACTGGTTCCTTCTCCCGTTCCTGGATTCAGCAAAAGAGTTTACCTTCTTCCCCAGCAAACGTGATAGATTGAGAACCCAGGACTCAAAAGATTTATTCTGTGCCCTCCACAAGCCAAAAAGGTTTTGAGTTGTACCTAAGTAGTATGCTTTTTTTAAAAAAATGCAATAAAATTGTTCCACTGTGTATAACGTAACCTGGAAACCTGGAGCTAACAGTTTGCAAGCTTTCATTCCAAAATGATCCAGCCAATTTTAGTTACTTCTCGAAGCCCTCCTTTTCTGAGTCTTAATCCATGGCAGCTTCTAACAAGTGTTTGGCCAGGTGAAAGAAGTCATCCGAAAAAGTAATAGAACAGCATAAAAATTATTCCGCTTGAATCCGGTACTTTTGGATTGCGCCCTGAAGGGGCTCCGACAAAATTACAGTTGAGGTGTAGATAGAGAAATTCAGAAGAAATGCCACCCTTTCATCTCTGCAGTCAATCACAGGCTTGTTTGGAAATGAATTCCTGTACAATAAGACTGAGTAATAATGACTCCCTTTATCATTACACACCGTACTATGTAAAACTGTCATATTAATGTTGCCTAATGTTGTTACAAAACGTTGGGATGTTTTTGTTCTACTTTCTTCTTCCTTTGAATGGTTGTAGCCAGGGCCTTTTTTTCAGCAGGAACGCGGTGGAACGGAGTTCCGGCACCTCTTAAAAATGGTCACGTGGCCAGTGGCCCCACCCCCTGATCTCCAGACAGAGGGGAGTTTAGATTGCCCTCTGTGCTGCCGAGTGGCATGGAGGGCAATCTAAACTCCCCTCTGTCTGGAGATCAGTGGGCGGGGCCACCGGCCATGTGACCATTTTCACCGAGGGCAATTTAAACTTTAAAAAACTCCCCCCTTGTTCCAGCTGACCCAAAGTGACGCCATTGTGAGGTGTTGAGTTCCACCACTGAGTTCCACTACCTCTTTTCTCAGAAAAAAAGCCCTGGTTGTAGCTGTCTTCTTTCTAGATTTTAGAACTCCCTTCATCCAAGATCACATCTTACAACACACCCCTAGCAATGAATTACTCAGAAGAAAGGTTCACTTTAACCTACTGTGGGGCAAAACTAGGTGGCCATCTTTCTGCTTTGGGGCAGATTTATATTCCTGCTACAAACCTTGCCATGCCCACAAGCAGCCCAAGGGCTCCTGGTACCCCTTGGCCAGCCGCTAGCAGCAGCACCTCCTTCCCCCTAGACTTTCATGCTGCCACAGATCGGGCACACTCTGGGCTCTGAGTCCCTTTTCTGCCGGTAAGAGGAGGACTACCCAAAAAGGCTGGGGGATGTGAGACGTGCATGGGGAAAAGCCACATGGAATGGGGGCTGTAGTAAGAATGGGAACTGGAAAAGATCAGCTAGGAAAGGTGGCTGATTCCAAGTCAACGACTTGGTCGCTACTCTGTTTCTTTTTTACGATTCAGTTTTTTTAAATGATTTTATGAGTCTATGTGAAACTCATTAAAACAGATCTTCTTTTTCTAATTTCCCAAATTGAAAAACACATGATAACAACAACATTCATTTTGTACCTTTTAGAGGTTAGAGCAGCCCTGCTGAGTCAAACCAATGGTTTGTCAATTTCCACATCCTGTTTCCAATAATGTCTGTCAAATGCTACATGCAGGGAGCCTCTGTTGACTGCACCCTGGCATCTGGCCATCTCAAAGGCCCTGTTCAGTTCTTATGGCTAATGCCCAACAATGAATGTATCCTTCATAAATCTATCCAACCCTGCTGCGATCTTTTACTTAAACAGAAATAGAACTCATTTATAAGTACATACGTCTAATAGTAGCAGAGTATTTATAAGTGTATTGGTTTCCAAATACGTTCATAAACTTGGTAGCTTCAAAATAGGTATAGATCTTTACATTTCTTTCTTTCTTTCTTTCTAGATTTTTCCCTGTTCTAATTAATCTTAATTGTGTTGAATGTCTTTGGACAGAAAAGCAATACAATAAGCTTTATAAGCAAACCAATAAGCAAATATATATCCACCCATTGCATATCAAAAGAAGAGAAGTGGTGCGGATACTACAGCCTAGTTCATCATTTATTATACAATGTGGTACCAGTTACTTCTTGGGCAGCTTTTTGGCCTATTTTTTAAAGATTTAATTTGTGGGAATCTTTAATCCTGAAGATAACCCAAATAAAGCAACCCCCACACACACACACTCAGAGTGTGGAAAATACGTTTGTGCAATTTGGAAGCTCAGATCTCAGAAGCTAAGCAGGGTCAGCCCTGGCTGCTATGCAGAGGCAGGTCTTGAAAACCATGCAGGGTCACCAGGTCCAGTCACAAAGACTAATTTTCCCCCAGTTACCACTTAGGGCAAAACAAATAGACTCAGTCTCAAAGTCTTATTTCCCTCAGTTGCCACGTAGGCTAATTTAGCCAGGTGCCGGGTGGGGGTGGGGGTGGTACGGGGGAGACTTACCATGCACACACGCCGTTTGTGTGGGCTCTGGAGCCTTTGTTGCAGTGCTGAGAATGATGTCATTCTTGGCTCGATAACAAAGGCCCTGGAGCTCTCGGGAGCTGCCATCTTGTTCCTTGTCCCCCTCATCAGCCACATAAGAGTTGATAGAGGCTGGGAGCTAAGGGACCTGGGAACCCCAGGCTTATTTCATCCACAAAGCTAAACACATTGGCTTCTTCCCTCAGCATTTCACTCACAGAACAATTCTGTGAGAACAAACACGCAGACTCTCTCAGGCTTCCACACAGACTGACTGAGAGCGGAACTACAAGTGACAAAAGGCACAGGTTGGACCCTTGTCAGCTTCCCTGAAGTTTTGGTGGGAAATGCAGGCAGCTTGGCGGAATGTTGGACAAGTGACAGTTGAAAAGTTCGTTGGACAGCAGTCGGATAGCCAAGCCGCAAGACTAGGACGCCTACATTTCCCAACAAAACTTGAGGGAAGCTGACAAGTGTCCAACCTGTGCCTTTTGTCACTTGTAGTTCCGCTCTGAGTGACTGGCCACTTTCCCTCAGCATTCTGACTAAAAACTGCAGTTCACTCTGTCCCCTAGGTATAGCTGCCATGCCATCACAGCATGCCTTACTCATCCATTCAGCCCCCTCCTTCTTGCTTTAGAGACCTGCATTTTTTAAAACCACAGTAACAGATACTCAAAACCCTCATGTTAACCAGTAGAAATGAAACACAAACTATTGGCATGGCAAGACATTACACAAATTCAGCTAAGCCAAAGGCCATTGCCATATCTTGTGGTAAAGGGATAAGGACTGAAGACTATACTACTGTGTACTGTCTGTTGCTGGAAGTATATTTATTTATTTATTAGATTTTTATACCCCCTTCTCTTCAATTAAAAAAAAATCTCAAAGCAGTTCACAACAATTGCAACAGTTAAAAACCAATATAAAAACCAATATAATACCTACTGGAAAGTTTCAGTGGCGTGTCATATTTTGTGTCAAATTGCTTGTGCTATGTTTGAGCACTGCATTCGGATTTATGCTTGTTTTCAAATTTCTGCATTCTGTGCCTTATTTTATTATTGAATTCCAGCTGTTGGTCTTATTGACTTACATTGTGTAATCCTCCTTGAGTCACATTGAGGAAGGTAGACTACAAATACCATACATTTAAAATTAAACCTTATGAGGTAGGTGAAACTGAAAGAACGACTGCCCAAGGTCATCCACAAAACTTCCATGGCACAGTGGGGATTTGAACCCAGGTCTCCTAGATCTTAGCCTGACACTCTAACTACTGCACACCATGCTTCTCATAAAGAAGGTGCTCCAACCCTGTGATCTTGTTGTTTGCCCATGTTCTGCTTCTATTATCTTAGGCCATTTCCACATGCCTTTGAAGGGATGGCACATTACCAGAACGCTGGTGACATTTCTGTTACAAAACAGAATTTGGCTTCCATTTTTTTAGTGCCTTTTCTGGGACCGCGGACAGTGCGTTCCCAAAAAAGGCACTGAAAAAATGGAAGCCAGACAGCCCACAACCATTTTGCAAACATGGATTAGAGCTGGGCATGAACTGAATTACGAACCAAAGTTCATCACGAACCAAGTTAGTTCGTGGTTCGCAAACCAGCGGTTCATGGGAGCTCATTTCTCACGAACTGTGACAAATTTTAGCCTGGTTTGTTTGGTTCATATTTCACTTAGTCACTGCAAATAGTCTGTTGCCAATCAATCAGTTTCCTAGCCAATGTGCGGGTGGGCTCTCTGCAGACCTGCTGACCCGGAAGTAATGTTTTCACGAACCGAATGAACCGGTTCGCAAACTGAGGCAAGTTCGTGAAAATTCATGGTTCGTGGTTTGTGAAACGCAACAAACAACAAACCACATGGTTCGGAATTTTCCGGGTTCATGCCCATCTCTAGTCTGGATTCATGAGGAAAAGCCACCAGCATTCAGTGAGTGAGTCATCCCTTTAAAGGCATGTGGAAACGGCCTTAGTAAGGGCTATATTTCAATCCATGCCATTTCAACTGCAGAAGTTAGCAAGCACTTCAATTTGTCCCTTTGAAACGAACGGGACTTCAAAGACTGTCACTTTGGCCGGATCGTGCCTCTCGACCGAGTTTTCTTCTCTCGCTTTTTTCGTCGCTTTCCTGTTCTGCTCCTTGATGGACAAGGCATTACTGTGGAACGAATGTAACCAAGAAGCTCCAGGCTTTTCAGACACTTGGAAGTCTGGATTTCTTATGCAACAGAGAAGGGGGGAAATAAATGAAAGAGAGCTCCAACCAGGTCTTCATTTAAAGGTTCTGACTCACCAATTACTGGACAAGGCTCTGGAAAGTTTTAAATTCTCCTGGCAGTTTCTGACATTCAGAATGGAGGGGGCGGATTGTTCGTTCCAAGGCGGCTGCATCGTCTGCAGCTGGCTGTGGGCAGAATTTTCTGAATGATTCTCAGGCCCCTTGATAGCGCAGAAAATGAACAGAAGAGCTGTGAGAATGACTTAACCCTAACTTTCCCTGTTGTGGAAAAGAGCAGATTAAGGGGAGAAGGGCAATTGCTACTGGGAACACGGCATGGTAAGGAAGGATTAATCGTTCCTTCCTGGCCCCAGGGTACAGCTCTAGTCCCTCCACCTGCTTTCAAAAGAAAGTGGAAAAGACAGAAGATCCAATCGAGGGTTTCCAAGCTCTTGGTCTACTTAGGCAATAGTTTGGACCTGATGTGGTGGGCCTTCCCTTGGGGGACACAGAGATGGTTACTAGGCTGTGCCTGATGACCGGCAGCAGCTTTGAGGATGGGGACGTGGGAGGGCTCTTGTCACATGTGCTTTGACATCACAACTGGAAGTTGTTAGAAGAGGAGGACTCTATGCTGTCCCTTTCCTCAGGTTTCAGAGGGGGACAAACCAAAGAGTTAGAAAGACAGAGAAGTCAGGGCTTCTGTTTACCGTTCTGACTGTCCTTTGATGTGTAGATTGCTATTCTCAGGACTTCCTCCTCATGACATCCTTCTCTTCCTGGCTTTGTCCCAGGCACCTTCTCCTTTTCCCATCTCTTCACCTTGCGACCATGGATGCCGGACTTGCCCTGCCATCCAAGTCTATCCTTAGATTAGATAGGTAGATAGAATCTATCTCTCCTCCTTTCCTATTAGAGTATGGAGTTCCTATAATAAAGAACTATTATTTCCTTTCTAAATCAAAACAGGTGTATGGTTTGTTATTTTCTCTCCCATACCCACACCAGCCATCCTAACCAGCTTACACCACCTTAATCACGCTTTCACTGCAAATGATATACTCTGCTAACGGTCAAACTATGGAATCCTTTAATTAGGTTTCTGAGGCCGACATATGATTTATTTATCAGAAGTGATGTCGCATCACTCTAGAAATCACCAGAAATGCTATGGGGAAAACCATAGAGTTTCTGATGATTCCCAGTCAAGATGAAGTCACTTCCGGAAGTGACATCATGCTCCATGTGATGCCGGCTTGTAAAAAAATATTTTCCTGCCACTGCTCAGAGCGGCAGAAGGCAATGAAGGTTGCCAGAGAGAAGTTTCCTGCTACAGTGGAGGTTTAAAGAGCGGTTTAAAGTTTGGTGTAAACTTAAGGAATAATTGTTGTTAACTTTAAGAATAACGGTTGTTATATCGTTTATTAACTGTTGACTGATTTATATTGGATTATTTCTATATTTGATCATTTGATATACATATATTGTACATGAGGTTGATCTTTACAAATTGTGTAGCACTTTACACTTTTGGAACTGTTTCTTAATACACCTTTTGTAAGATATTTGCATAGTTTCTTTATTGTAGGTTTCCTCTGCTTTTTTGCTTTGTGGTTTTGATCTATTCAGGGTTGCTCCTTGTTACAACAGTGGGAGACATGGCAACTCTAGACACAAAACATCTGGAAGAGAAGGGAATCATGCCCTAGAAAGGGAGAGGATCCCGAAGAAATAGTCTTTGCATCAGCCAAGAGACAGGTAGATCGAACGCCCTCCTGAAAAGCTTCCTCCTTAGTCCCATACTGAACTGCTGCTTTCCCACTTGCGGCGTCTCACTTTAATCTGAGAAGAGCTGCAGTTCTAATCGTCGTATCGGGAGGAACCAGAGATGCCTCATTCCATCCTCTCTTCAAGTTCCTGCTGCTGGATTAGTGTGCCATTCCACAGATCTTTGCACACAACAGCAGGCTACGTGCACACAACTGAATACAAGCCTGTCCACATGTTCTGCTGCAGAACAGAGGACCACGGCTGGCTCAGGCATTTAGAAGCAGCTAGAAGAAGGAAAGCTGTGCTCAAAATGTAGGGAAAAGAGCAATCTAGGGGATGCCAATCTTTTAGTGTAGGCAGTAATAATAACAACAACAACATTTGATTTATATACCACCCTTCGGGACAACTTAAAGCCGACTCAGCGGTTTACAAAGTGTACTATTATCCTCACCTGTGTGGTGGGTGGGGCTGAGAGAGTGTCATTGAAGCTGTGACTGACCCAAGGTCACCCAGCTGGCTTCAAGTGGAGGAGTGGGGAATCAAACCCAGTTCTCCAGATTAGAGTCCTACCACTCTTAACCACTACACCAAACTGGCTTAACTGATGGCATAATAGAATCTACTTGTGATATTTTGATAGCAAAGGAACTTTAAAAGACCTTCTGTGGCTGCCCTACAACAACAACAACAATATTTGATTTATATACCGTCCTTCATGGCAAATTAACACACACTCAAGAGTGGTTTACAAAGTATGTTATTATTATCCTCACAACAAAAATCACCCTATGAGGTGGGTGGGGCTGAGAGAGCTCTGAGAGAGCTGTGACTGACCCAAGGTCACCCAAGTGGCTTCAAGTGGAGGAATGGGGAATCAAACCCGATTCTCCAGATTAGAGTCCTACTGCTCTTAACCACTACACCAAACTGTCTCTCTACACCAAACAAGCCAACTCAGTTCTCATTCAGGTTCACCCAAGTACCTTCCAAGGCAGCTGCTGTCAGGATAAACCCTTTGCTACATTAGGTCCTAGAGAGGGGCTGGGTTAAGATGGGAGAGACCTGCCATTTCCAACTGGACCTTTTCCAACAAGCATGCATTCCTTTGGGAAAGAGCAGCACGCAAGCAAATGCTCCACCATAAATTTAATCCTATCATATCCTTGGCATTCCATCGATATAATAAAGTCAATGTGTCGTCTTCTTACAAAGCGAAGGTTCGGGCTAGTGTTGAAAGGCAGGGAATTCTTTTCCAGCTTGTGCAATGTTTGGTGTGTGAAGAGACAGGCAGACCTTCTCACAAAATAGCAAGAACAACAACAAGAATCCATCCCCTTTTGCCACAGTGTTGGTGGTCATAATTCCACTCAGATGAACCATAGGTTGAAGAATGTCTCCAAAGCACTCGAAAGGAAACAAACAGGCTGTTCTCTTTGTATGGCTCACAATGGAGGCCTTTTGATCCTAGCAGACGTTTGGCTTCCACAAACATATCTGCTGAGGCTGTTGCGTGCTGGGGACAGTAGCAAGATTCTGCAGTCTTGCTCTCTTTGAAGCTATTTTTTGTCAGAAAATGCCACCTCGGTTATTTCGGAAAGAACTGTGAGCTTTGCATCAGGCGAGATGCCAGGATGTCATAGATGTGACAAAGGCCACGTATCCAGATCCTTCTCTACAGGGCACATTGCATGCTCCTGCGCCATCATGAGTCTCTCTACATGAGACATCTGACATGTGAAGAGCACGTGTTGGGAGATGCAATGTTAGCCGGGAAGGGTAGTTTAAAATGACAGAGCTGGCAGCAGGGCAAATGCTTTGCTATATGCTGGAGCTGTGTGAAGGGGCTGTGAAATGCCAGAAAGGAAATTTCAGCCCATCATAACCTCTCCAGGTCCAAGTGGGGTTCTGGAAGGCAGCTCCACCCTATTTCCATCCCTCGCTGCCCTCTGGTTGCAATCCCACGCCATTTTAGATTGCGGAGGTGAAATTGACAGAGCCTTCGGGGTGGCGAAGATGAAATTAACAAACCCTCTGAGGAGCCATCTCCATCGGCTCTGTCTTTTTAAACTACGCTTCCCAGCTGAGATTGTATCTCCCTACACTTGATGAACACACACCGAAGAGTCTTGTGTAAAGAGATTCTTAGGGCTGGGCAGGGAAGGGATAGGAAGTTTAATCCCATAACTCTCCCATTTGGCTTCACTATTCAAATCTTGCTCTCCACCCTTTGCTATTAGTACCATTTTAAAGGGGAAAGGATATGTGCTTTATAATGGTTTTTTCCCCTTTTAATGCTAACAGCAAATGGTAATGCCTGTAAGAGGGTTTTCTAGCAAGAAGCTAGGAAGCATCTTGCTAATAGCAGCTGAGTAAGATCTGGGCTGAGTTGGTTCCTCTTCTCTTTGGAAGTCTGCAGGCAGAGGTGCAAGTCTTTGGTGCAAGCCACATCACAGCTTGAGGCCTCGGAGCAAGACTAGCTCGTGCATTCAGAACTCATCCAAGATTTAGAGCATTCTTGTTCATTGTTTGGTTCAAATTGTTCAATTGTATTTTGTAAGCCACTTTGGGTCCCCCTTGGGGAGAAAAGCAGGGGGACAGACCTTAAAAAAAATAAATATAAACAATCCGACTTCCTGTTTGGGATCCATGGAGGTCTAACGCAGCTCCACTTGCGGAGCTGACCGGACTGCCGTTTTAACCGGCCGGCGGGGTGAAAATAGCCCGCGGCCGACTGCTCTCAGGCGGGGAGCAGGCAAAGAACGCTCAAGACCCTAGGGTGAGTTAGATCTCGGACGAGGGGGGGCTCTGCACAGCGAGTCTCCCCCCGATCCTTGAGGTCCCACCTTGCGACGGGTCGGCTATAATCTCTGCGGCAGTTTTGGGGCCAATTCGGCTGGCATAAGACCTACATACCCAAGCATCGATTGGGGGAAGAAGCTGAGAGGAGAACTTAAAATCGAAACAGCGATTACAACCCGAGAAAAGTGAAGAGAAGGTAAAGATCATTATCTTCTGAGACGGGACAGATTGATAAAAACAGAGAGGAAAAAAAAGTAGATTTTTAAACTGCAACAGACTAGTGAAAAGGAGGGGAAGACTCGGCAGGAATCGAATTTAAAAAGAGACTAAGTTTAAAGAAGTTATTAAAGAAATGGGACTATTGTTTTGAATACCTGTGGCTTTGGAGCTGTGAGAAAAAGACACCATCGCGAGATCTGCTGTGGGAAGACGGGAGACAGGAAGTGCATAATAACAATAGAGTGGCTGGAGAGAAGCGGCCCTTGCTGGAGGGCAGGAAGTAGGGAATCGCCATTTTTGAAAGGGGAAGGGTCGCGGCTTCAGCGGAAGAGGAAGTAGGCCATCTTGGATTACAAAATCATAGAGAAACCATAGAGAAAAGACGCCCGACATTTTGGACTCTTTAAAACTTAATTTCTATAAGAAGACCGGGACATTTAAAATAGAAAAACGTTAAATTTTACGCCACGGAGTTAAGGAAGAGAGCGGATTCGTGGGAGCGAGCTAAAGCAAGCCCCACGATGTCAAAAAAAGAGTGGCAATCGGCAATAGAAAACCTGGATAAAAACCTGGACAAAAAACTTTTAGATATGATTAAAGAACTTAAGGACACGAAATTGGAGCTGATAAAAGAGGTTAAAGAGGTTACACAGACAGTAAAATCGGAGCTGTCAGAAGTGAAAAAAGGTATGGAAACAATACGAAGTGAATTACAAGGAACGCAGCAGAGAGTTAAAACAGTAGAAGACGCGATGGAGAATTTAGCAGACACGCAACAAACAGAGATGAGATTGGTGAAGGGGAGAATGTCAGTTGCAGAAACTAAACATATGGAGAAGCAGCTACGTTTTCGTGGCTTGCCAGAAGTGGAAGGAAAGTCAGCGCAAGAACAGATGACTGAGGTGTTGGCTGAGTACCTGGGGAAGGAGGAGGAGGAAGTTGTGGCTATCCTAGATGTGGCATACCGTGTGAATTCGAGAATAGCAACCCAGAGGAAACTACCAAGAGATGTGATTGTGCAGTTTACAACACGAAATATAAAAGAGAGGATTGTGACAAAACAGTTTCAAGATCCATTGGAGATTGATGGCAAGACGATTATTATAATGAAGGAACTGCCCAGATCAGTGTTACTGGACCGGAAAAAATATAAAGTGCTAATTCAGATTTTGAAGGACATGAAAATCAGGTACAGATGGGAGTTACCGGAAGGAGTGTCCTTTGAGTTTGGAGGGGCCAAAAAACGCATCAGATCTGAGCGAGAGATGGAGCGATTTATTAAGGACAATGAAAAAGACTTACCAACAAGATCATGAGTATGGAGTGTAAAGTATTATCTTGGAATGTAAATGGACTAAACTCACCGAATAAGAGGAAAAATACTTTTCACTGGCTACTAAAACAAAAATGTGACATTGTTTGTTTGCAAGAGACCCATATCAGAAAGCAGGATGTAAAATATTTAAAATCTGGAAAATTGGGCAAAGAATATGTAGCGGCCTCCAACAAGAAAAAAAGAGGAGTGGTGTTGTACATAAAAGAGGAGCTACAGCCAAAATTTGTTATGAGAGATGTGGAAGCTAGATTTGTAGCAGTGGAATGTATTTGGAATTTAAAGAGAGTGTTGGTAGTCGGACTTTATGCACCTAACGGTGCAAAAGAAAGCTTCTTTGAGGATTTAAGGAAGCATTTAGACGATCTTGCATACGACCAGATAATTCTTGCTGGAGACTTCAATGGAGTGACAGACTTGGAACTAGACAAAAAGACTACAACGGCACAAAAGAAAAGAGGACTATTACCAAAGCTTTTTTTTGAGTTGATTCAACAAGAGACTCTTGAAGATGTATGGAGGAGAGAATATCCTAAAAGCAGACAGTTTACTTTTTATTCTGCAAGGCATTCTACATTATCAAGAATTGATATGATCTGGGCCTCAAAAGACTTAGCATTATGGACTAAGGAGGTAGAAATAATGCCTATGGTAGGCTCAGATCACAACCCAATTATGTGGAAATTTGGAAAAAAGAGAAAAAGGAAAGCATGGAGAATAAATGAGGACTTGTTACAGGAAAGAGAGAATATGGAAATACTGAGAAGAGAGACAAAGTTTTTTATACAATACAACGTGAATAAAGAAGTACCAACCAATAAAGTTTGGGATGCTTACAAGGCGGTTGTAAGGGGCATACTAATGGACTTAAATGGTAGAGCAAGAAAGAAGAAAGAGGAGAAAAGACAAGAGATTGAGGAGAAAATAAAAGCCAAAGAAACACAGCTAAAAAAGAGACCAGGGAAAAAGAAGGTATACCAGGAAATTAAAATACTTCAAGAACAGCTAACAGCAATGAGCAATAAAGAATTGGAGTGGAATCTCAAAAGACTGAATCAAAAAGTGTTTGAGGGTGCTAATAAACCTGGGAAGTACCTGGCATGGCAATTGAAGAAGAAAAGGGAAAAGAAGATAATAAATAAAATTTGCGAAGATAACAAAACGTATTTGGAGCAGGCTACCATTAGTAGAGCCTTTTATAAATTTTACGCTAAGCTGTATAATAAAAAAGAAGTAAACAAAGAATCAATAGCGTCATATTTGGAGAAAACCAAACTTCCAGAAATCTCGGAAGCTTGGAGAAATAAGTTGAATAGTGAAGTAACTGACGAGGAAATAAGTAAGGCAATACAATCTGCAAATCTAGGAAAGGCGCCAGGGCCAGATGGACTTACGGCTAAATTCTATAAGACAATGGCTAATGAACTGGCACCATTCCTAAAAGAGGTGATGAATGGGGTTTTAAGGGATCAAAGGATTCCAGAAACTTGGAGTGAAGCGAATATATCATTGATCCCAAAAGAGGGCCAAGACCTGACTAATGTGAAAAATTATAGACCTATATCGCTACTCAACAATGACTACAAAATTTTTGCGAAGATATTGGCGGAGAGATTGAAGGGGTGGCTCTCGGAAGTCATAGAGGAGGAACAAGCAGGCTTTTTGCCAGACAGACAAATAAGAGACAACTTAAGGACAGTGATCAATGCTATTGAATATTATGACAAGCGTTGTGACAAAGAGGTTGGTTTCTTCTTTGTTGACGCTGAAAAAGCGTTTGACAATTTAAACTGGGACTTTATGTTTGCCACTATGGAAAAGCTACAATTGGGAGAAAGATTCATCAGAGCAATTAAGGAAATTTATAGAGACCAGACTGCAGCAATTGTGGTGAATGATGAATTGACCAAGAAATTGACGATAAGTAAAGGAACAAGACAAGGTTGCCCGTTATCTCCATTGTTGTTCATTTTAGTATTGGAGATTCTGATGATACAAATACGTCAAGATGATGAAATTCGTGGAATAAAAATAAAGGACTATTCATACAAGGTCAGAGCATTTGCGGATGACATAATGTTAATTGTAGAGGACCCATTGGAGAACATGCCAAGAGTGATAGATAAGATCAAGGAGTTTGGAGACTTGGCAGGTTTCTTCATTAACAAAAAGAAGTCAAAGATATTATGCAAAAATATGACTAAGCAGAAACAACAATTGTTAATGGAAACAACGGATTGTGAAGTAACAAGTAAAGTGAAATATTTGGGAGTCGAATTAACTGCAAAGAACATAGATCTATTCAAAAACAATTATGAAAAACTATGGACTCAGATAGAGAGAGACTTGATTAAATGGAATAGATTGAATTTGTCATGGTTGGGTAGGATTGCAGCAGTTAAGATGAATGTGTTACCAAGAGTAATGTTTTTGCTACAGACAATACCAATCATCAGAGACTCCAAACAATTTGAAAAATGGCAGAGGAAAATATCAGATTTTGTTTGGGCAGGCAAGAAGCCTCGAGTGAAAGTGAAAGTTTTACAAGATGCAAAGGAAAGAGGCGGAATGCAACTGCCCAATCTGAGACTTTATCATGATGCAATCTGCCTAGTTTGGTTGAAAGAATGGATGACATTAAAGAACAAGAAATTATTAGCCCTAGAGGGATATAAAAAAATATTTGGATGGCACGCATATTTATGGCATGACAAAGTAAAGGTCAACTCGATGTTCCTGCATCACTTTGTTCGGAGAAGTCTATACATAATCTGGAAGAAGTACAGAATTTATCTACAAGAAGGAACCCCTTTGTGGGTGGTTCCATATGAGGTGATAGACCCGAGAGCTGTTGATAATGAACAACAATGTTTAACGTATAAAGAAATAACTAAAACTGAAGCATCCAAACTTAGAATAAAGACACAAGAGGAACTATCACCTAACTACGATTGGTTCCAGTATAGACAGATCAGAGACTTATATAATTCGGACTCTGTAAAGGGAGGTATACGAATAGAGAATTCGGAACTAGAGCAGACCCTTCTTAAAGAAGATAAGAAAAGAATATCCAAGGTATACCAAGTACTGTTGAAGTGGTATACCGAGGATGAGATAGTTAAAACACAAATGGTGAAATGGGCTATAAACTTTAATAAAGAAATAACAATGGAGGCATGGGAATACTTGTGGAAAACTACAATGAAGACAACGACATGTATTAATATCAAAGAGAACATTCATAAAATGATCTATCGTTGGTACATGACACCAAAGAAGATTGCGCTAGGGAATTTGAATACTTCTAATAAATGCTGGAAATGTAAGAAGCATGAGGGCTCCCTCTATCATATGTGGTGGTCGTGTGAGGTAGCCAGGCAGTACTGGGGGGAAATAATAAGAGAAATGAGTGAAATTTTACAATTTCAAATTAATAAGAACCCAGAACTCCTGCTACTGAACTTGGGAATGGAGGGAATTCCAGCCCAACACAGGACGTTGATATTTTATATGACAGCAGCAGCTAGACTTTTGTATGCGCAAAAATGGAAAGTACAAGAAGTGCCAACTATTGAAGATTGGACTTACAAATTGCTGTATATGGCTGAAATGGACAAGATGACAAGAAAATTGAGAGATCTGGACTCAGGGCAGTTCAACACAGACTGGGAGAAGCTGAAACAATACCTGGAGAAGAAATGGGAGGTGGGAGGAAAACTGTGGCAGTTTGAGAACTACTGAAGTATTGAAGTAGAGGGGGGAGACTTTACCGGGGGGAGAAGAGATAAATGTGAATTAATAAGCAGTCAGATTAATAGATTGACATATATATAGATATATATAGGTTAACAAACAGAACATAGAGAAAATAATTAATTATAAGGACTAAATATAAGGAGCGATTAACTAACAATATTTTCTTTTTTTTCTGACAAGTTTTGTACCAAACTGAATGTCTGAAGATATAGATGGGTCAAATTGATTGACTACGTGAGGAGAGATATATAGAACTATTATAAAAAGATAGAATGAGTAATATATATAGAGAATAAGTCAAATTGTTTGATATAAACGAATGTATGATCTATATGGTTTATGATATATAGAAATACCTGAAATTGAAAAATTGGGATAAATTGTTTATCTAAGATAGAAACAAAGGCTTACAGTTTGGGCATATAATGTTAAAAATAGTTAAGGATGTACTGCTTAGAATAATGGAGAATATATATTTGTTTTAGATAGAGGAAGCTAATAAAAGTAAGGGAAAGGGGACAAAGGGTTGGAAAGCTGTTGGAAGTCAACAAAAAGGGGGGGGGGGAAAGGGAGGGGGTTAGAGATGAAAAAATTGGGGAAAATTGAATGTAAATGTGGAAATAATGGATTCTAACCCAATAAAAATTTTTCAAAAAAAAAAAAATAAATATAAACAATCCAAGCAGGAAGCCAATTTCAAATCTCAAACTGAGAGCCAGTTTGGTGTAGTGGTTAAGAGCAGCAGGACTCTAATTTGGAGAACCAGATTTTGATTCCCCACTCCTCCACTTGAAGCCAGCTGGGTGACCATGGGTCAGTCACAGCTCTCCCAGAGCTCTCTCAGCCACACCTATCTCACAGGATCAAAAAGAGTCCAGTAGCACCTTTAAGACTAACCAATTTTATTGTAGCATAAGCTTTCGAGAATCACAGTTCTCTTCGTCAGATGCATGGAGGGCAGAAAGAAACAGACTAACACGGCTAACTCCTCTGGATCTATCTCACAGGGTGTCTGTTGTGGGGATAATAACACTGACTTGTTAACCGCTCTGAGTGTGGCACTAATCTGTTCTGAAGAGCGATATATAAGCACAAGGTTATTCTTATTCTTATTCTGAAATACCAAAACTAAGTAGAAGCTGAAGGGTTACAAACCCTGAACCCCTTCCCTGCATGGCCCCAAGGCCAACTGAGGCTGCAGAAGCTTGTGATTTTCATTTGATAGACAGAGGAGCCTGATTTTCGGCATGCCTCTTTGTGCCAACAAAATCCAATCATGTGGCAAACCTGTTCCTGGACTATACTGCTTCAGAACGCATGATGGAATGCTCTCCTAATTCAAAACTCTGTCTGCACAGACCAAAACTAGACATCAAGAGGAAGCATTCCAGCTTTGCTATCTCTCCAAATTGTTTGTTTCCTATGCAAAGATAATGTTTCTTTCCAGGAAGCAATTCCTCACTCAGCATCCTCTGAAGAACTTGCAAGCAAAATCTGGGAATGGGGAAAGGTATCCGAGAGGCTGGGGAGCCCTACATCCAGTAGAAAGCAGCACGTGGTATGTTAAAAGCTGAGTCCATGCTAGGAGACATACTACAGCTCTGAGCTATAGTATTAGTTCATGATTTAGCAATGATATAGGAATTTAGAGGAGTACCGGATTAGATTCAAGGTTCTGGCATTGGCCTATGGGGCCCTGTGCGGACTGGGACCAGAGTATCTACGGGACCATCTCTCCTCATATATTCCCCAGAGGACACTCCGATCAGGGGACAAACAGCTGTTGGTGGTCCCTGGCCCCAAGGAGGCCCGCCTAGCCTTGGCTAGAGCCAGGGCCTTTTCGGTCCTGGCTCCCACCTGGTGGAACGCTCTGTCTGCTGAAATCAGGGCCCGGCAGGACCTACTATCCTTCCACCGGGCCTGCAAGACAGAGTTGTTCCGCCAGGCATATGGCTGAGGCTAGGCCTCCGCCGGCCTGAAAAAAGGGGTGTATAAAATCTTAACCCTCCCTGTGAAGGCTGTCCACTATCCTGTTTTAAATGTATATGGATTTTATTGTATTTTAATATATTGTTTTTATTGTATTTTGTATTTTAATATGTTGTTATCCGCCCTGAGCCCGCTTGCGGGGAGGGCGGAATAGAAATTTGTAATAAATAAATAAATAAACAAATTTTGCACAACGTTTTCTTGGTTCAGCCTTCGTGAGCTTGCATAGTCAGCTCACTTGTCTATCAAAGTCCCACTCTGACTGGCAGCAGCTCCTCAAGGTCTCAGGTGAAGGTCTTTCATGTCATCTGCCACCTGGTCCTTTTAACTGGAGATGCTAGGGAGCAGGGAGGGCAGATTGGGAGTGATGCTGCCGCCAGCTGCAACATCTGAAGCTAAGCTTTTGTTTGTTTTTCAGGTCTAGAGGTATGAAGCTTTGTATGTAACCAGACAACAACGAAAGGGAAGCTCCCGGAACAGCACGGAAAAAACACAAACCGGAGAGCAATGAAAATCGTAATATATATAGAATTATTTAATTAAAGTGCAAAGGTGCAAAATTGTGCAAGATGCTATGCAAGATTCATTCAGTTATACTAGATAATTCACAGAATTTACTCCAAACCAGGGAAGTCTGTCGCAAAAAACAGTCACTGATTCATATAAATACACAATCAAGAATGGAGAGTGCACAATCAGGGGAAAGGCAGTCCATGTGTCCAGAAATGGAATTAATAAGACAAAACTAGCCGACGGGCATCAGCTGTTGTTCTCAATTCCCGTTTCGGTTCTTCTTCTTCCAGGGCTAGTATTCATGGGTCCACAAATGCCATCTCTCCTCACTCCCCACGATTAATTTCAAACGCAATATAGTCGACAGATCTGTCGACTATATTGCGTTTGAAATTAATCGTGGGGAGTGAGGAGAGATGGCATTTGTGGACCCATGAATACTAGCCCTGGAAGAAGAAGAACCGAAACGGGAATTGAGAACAACAGCTGATGCCCGTCGGCTAGTTTTGTCTTATTAATTCCATTTC
Organism: Eublepharis macularius; assembly: GCF_028583425.1. NCBI lineage: Eukaryota > Metazoa > Chordata > Lepidosauria > Squamata > Eublepharidae > Eublepharis > Eublepharis macularius. The sequence goes on along the minus strand of NC_072796.1, from coordinate 130,785,891 downwards.
TGGACACATGGACTGCCTTTCCCCTGATTGTGCACTCTCCATTCTTGATTGTGTATTTATATGAATCAGTGACTGTTTTTTGCGACAGACTTCCCTGGTTTGGAGTAAATTCTGTGAATTATCTAGTATAACTGAATGAATCTTGCATAGCATCTTGCACAATTTTGCACCTTTGCACTTTAATTAAATAATTCTATATATATTACGATTTTCATTGCTCTCCGGTTTGTGTTTTTTTTTGTATGTAACCAGAGGCATGAGATCTGGTTTCTGCAATTCTTAGAGTCTCTCTGCACAAGACATCTTACACGAGAATGCTCAAGTGTAGGAAGACACAATGCTAGCTGGGAAGCTTAGTTTCACCTCTCTACAGAGCTGGCAAAGATCACTTTTCAGAGGGTTTGTTAATTTCCTCTTCGCCTCCCTGAAGGATTTGTCAATTTCACCACTCCTTCAGGAAACCCTCTGAGGAGCGATCTTTGTGGGTTCTGTAGAGAGGTGGAATCGACAGAGCCTTTGGCTCTGTCTTTTTAAACTACACTTCCCGGCTAACATTGTGTCTCTCTACACTTGAGCGTTCTCATGTAAAATGTCTCACGTAGAGACTCTTAGTCTGTGGCCTTGGATAAGCTGGCCTCCAGGACTGGCCCAAGACACAGCCGGTTATTTTTTATCTTGTGTTTTTCCACTGGCTTTATTGCATTTTGATGGTTTTATCCTATTGCTGCAAGCCATTTTGGGTCTCTGAGGAGAAAAAGTGGGGAGTATATCTTCTAAGAGGATTGAACCTCGGAACTTCTGCCTGCAAAGCAGATGCTCTACTCCTGAGCGAAGACCTCACCCCCCTCTCTCTATCAGCCAACTTTGAGCTCAGCCTCTGGATTTGAATGGAGGTAGGATTGTGGAGATCAGTGAATATATACACAACTGTTATGCTGATTTCTGGAAGATACTGTAATGTTGGAACCATGTGCTATGCTGAATTTACAGCCCATTTTACTGTTGGAGGAGAAGGCTCTGGGGCTGAAGACAGAGTGAAAACATTTGGTTTATAGACCTGCCAAAGTGAGGGGGTGTAAGAAATAAATCTTCCCAAAAAAGTTTTTGCAACTTTATTGAAAACTATTTTCATGCTACTAAATATAGCCGAATACGGGCAAACACGCAAAAACATTTGTCAGATAGATTACTTGCAAGCCTTATAACTTTGAGTTTTGTCTGCACTAAGCCATCACGGCAACAGGCAAGATTCAAAATGGTCTAGCACAACTCCACATCCTTCCACTATACCAACTGAACAGTTGCCGTATCTATTTTTTCATCCTGTGTACAGGTTGCGAATGTCTACCGAATATGCAACGGCTACTGAAGGTTCCCTGACAAATTTTTGCAGGCACAACAGAATCAGAAATGGGATATGAATTTTCTGGCACATCCTGAATTTTTAACATTTTGAGGCTATAGGGACAGTTTGAAAAAAAGGACTAAATTACGCCATGGGCTGCAATCCCAAACACTTTCAGGGACAAATAGTGAAATCCTACGCAGAAATCCTTACTCCAGTCTAAGCCCATTGAAATCAATGGGCTTAGACTGGAGTAACTCTGCTTAGGATTACACTATAAACCTGTTAAGCTATAAATGAGAAAATGAATTGTGATGGTGTGAGGAAGTGCATCTTTTGAAGTTATCATTTCAAAAATGTTTCAGAAGAGCATTTCAGCAAACCCCATGGAAACGGATCATGCGGTTGCCCGGCTCGCTACCCTTCTCTGAACTCTTTGTTGAATAAACAAGTGTTCCCTTTTGTCAGATTTTGAAAGGCATGCAGTTGTGTTGGCAAGGAAATCTGGACCTTTGTCATGTAGCTCCTAATTTTGTACACTTTGAGAATTTTCTGTTCAACATTGTAGATCTCCTGCACTGGATCCCTCGGATCTGTTTGGCTAATGACGGTAATTTCCTCCCATGGATGGAGCCATCTCCTGACACAAGACACACTTTTAACAATCTTGCCTGTTTTTGCACGAAGGCAAAACTGGAAATTTTAATAATCTGCACAGATATGGAGGTGTTGGTCTCTCTATTGTGGAATATGCAAAGAGTCCAAAAAAAGATGAAAATGAAATGTTCTATTTGCTGTAGGCCACCTTCTCTTCTGGAGGCTTTGTCTGAGTGGATTTAGGAACGGATTCTCCAGCCAATGGGTCGCTCGCTTTGCTTGTGATTGGCTGATCTCTTCTGCCTGAAATTATAATGCCAAAAAAAGAGAGACATCAATCAACAAAAATCACAGACAGCAACAATTCTTCGCTGAGGTAATAAGCTTCCCTCCAATATGCTTCACGAATTATCCATCCATGTAAATATGTTAGGCAGCCGTCTGAGAACACTCTGTGGCTGGTTTGCTGTCATTTAATAGCCTGACCACAGACTGCATTGCAGAAACGATAGGTCATGTAACGCCAGTTCAATTGCCTGTGCATTTGCTCAACATACATTCCAAGTGAAACGCTGCCGCAGTTATTGGGTAAAGCATCTGATATACTAATAGCCATGCGGCCCTGATCTGAGGATACTTAAATCCGAAGAATGGAGCCATGAATGGACAAGACAGATCTTCTGACATACCTGAAAAATGCCCCAGATTTGCAGAAAAATCTGAAGTCTAAATATATATATATATATCGGGAGGGGTTTAAAACTCAAGAATGATTAGTAAAGCTCCTATAGTTTTAAGAATCAGATGATGTCAGTCCTTGGCAAGTAGATCCCCAGGTTCTCCACAGCAATCACACAGGTGCATTGGTTGAAGTAACTTATTAGAGATCTATCAGGTTCAAGGTGCTCAGACAGTGAAATTGGCAGAAGTGATGTATTGAGGGAAAGCATGGTTAGTTCTAGGTTAAGGTCCCACCCCCAGATTAGTAGCCTGTTGGAATTCTGGCGCAAACGCCAGAGACAAAAAGTATCAGAGTTTGGACTACGATAAGCAACAATAGCAACCTGGGAATGAAATCATCCTTGTTCTCAGGGAAGATACATTTCAGACTGGCTGCATCTGGTCTCAAGGCCATTGGCCGCAGAAATGGAACTCCCAAATAACAGGCATTGAATGGCACTCAGAACTCTGCATAATGTCAGAGGACCAATAGGTTGCATATAACATACTCATGGCGTGTACTGCAGGCAGGCACACATGACAGATGCCCTCAGTTGCTGTTGGAAATGCTAGGCAACCATTGGCCAGTATTCTAGGCTTGGTTTCTGTCAATAAAAGTCAGGAGAGGGGGGCATGGCTGTATCCAGGGCTCTTTTGGCCTTTGATGAAGAACTTATTGGAGTCAGGCCCAGAAGCAACCACCGGGCAACTGGATACCATGTGACTCACTCAGACCTGGTTGCTTGCCATTGTTCAACAGCACCCCCCCCCCCCCAAAAAAGCCAGTGTACTGTGGTGTTGAGAGTTTCAGAGTAGGATGTGGGAGACCCAGGTTTAAATCCCCTCTCTGCTGTGGAATCTCACTGGGTGACTTTGGTCACACACTTTCAGCCTAACCCACCTCTCAGGGTTGTTGTGAGGATAACCTGGAGGCAAGGAGAATGATGTAAGCTGCTCTGGGTGCCCATTGTGGAGAAAGGCAGTAAACAAATGAAGCAAATTAATAAATAAGAGATGAAAACGGGGGACAGGCAAGAGATAAGTTGTTTAGTGGGTTTGAAGGCGAGCAGGATGCAGGGAAAGGTGAGCTTATGGAGGGGGCCAGGAGGAGGGAAAAAGGGAATGGTTTTGGGAAGGGGATACAGAGAAAAGTGAAGTACCCTCCACAAGTCCTTGCAGATTCTCCACCATGCAACTGAGCCATAGGGGAGAGGCTGCTGGTGGAATGTGTGAAGATGAGGGCAGACAAAAGTGGGTGGGAAGAGAGAAGGAAGTAGAAAAAGGGGGATAGTCTATAGGGGACAGGGAAGGGAAAGAGGACATGGTAGGGGAGAGGAAAATGGGATGCCTCCTGCAAGTCCTTGTGGGTCCCCCACTTGTAGTTTCAGAATTCTTAAATCTGAGGTTGCATCATCACGAATAGGTTGCCTAGAACCTTCAGGTTCAAAAGCTTGCAAGGTTCCTTTCTAAATAGTTACTGGCTTCTAGAGGAACAAATCCATCTCTCTTCATGCTCACAGTTCACAGAAGGAATTCTCATAGCATCTACCACAGCTAGCCAGCGGTGAGACATGCAATGGGCCAGGCATGCGGCAACGCACCTGACTACCACTTGCAACTGGCGGACCTGTGTGTGACTCTCACAAAAGGATGAAACAGTTAAGGTTGGGAAATTCCTGGAGATTTGGGGATGGAGCCTGGGGAGGGTGGAATTTTGGGAGGGAAGGGACCACAGCAGGGCAGGATGCCGTAGAGTCCACCCTCCAAAGCAGCCATTTTCTCCAGGGGAACTAATCTCTGTAGTCTGGAGATCAGTTGTAATTCTGGGAGATTTCCAGGCCCCACCTGGAGTTTGGCAACTGTAGAAACATCCCTGAAGCTCCCCCCCACCCCAGAAACGGCACCATAAAATGTCTACTAGGGTCCCTCCCACCAATGAAGAGATGGATCAGACCATATAACTTCATGTCCTAAAAACAGAAATGACACATCCTTTGTGCACGTTGTCACATGGCAAGGTTCGTGCACAGTGATTGCACTTACAGCCTGAAGAAGCTTTGAGCGTCTTGACGTAATCAGACCAGAACGAGCATTCGGCTTTTCTCAACTCTTTGCGGTTCTTTAGAGAAGCAGTGAATTCTTTATAATTATCTCCACCGGTATCTGCTCGGAACATAGGCCAGGGTACTGCGTGACCAGTTGCTTTTCTTGAGAATGCATAAGGCCTGTTAGGATTTCTGCAGAAAAGAACAGGAACAGCTATTAGATACCCAACTGTAGTGTCAACAGCTATGCAAATGTGACTCAGACCTCAAAGCACAAACTTGTTCTTCTTTGCTCTACTGACATTGACTGGAACGGGCAAATGGTGGGATTCCCAGTTTGTGTTTAGATTCTAACCCAGCAATGTGACTGAAGACTGCAAGCTTATTAGCAGCTTCATCTTTCCCCTAAAATTTAATCCAATGTGTGCTGATAGATGTCCAGGGACAGTAGCAACCGGCACTCCAGACTCTGTAGCCCTTGTCTCCCAGCGTCCTCAACCCACCTCCCAACCCCCCACGAGGGCTCTGGCTCACCTGCCAGTCCTGCAGTAAATTCCCAGCATTGTACCAAGCAGCACATAGCAGACAGCACATGGCCCGACCAACCACACCCTGAGCTGGGCGAGCAACGCGTCTGCAGGACATCTCCTTCAATTGGAATTTGATTTGTTGTGTTTTGACTCACTCCGGTCTGGCTTTCATTTGTTCCACTTTATTGGAACTCACTGAAAAGTTCATCAGCAGCAGATCAGGGCCAAAAAAATGTATCTAGCAAACCAGCTGAACTGTCTTGCAGCACAGTGCACTTTGGTTTGGCTAGCCTGCTTTAATCGCAACCACACTGTACGGAATAGATCCAGAGGAGTTAGCCATGTTAGTCTGCAGTAGCAAAATCGAAAAGAGTCCAGTAGCACCTTTAAGACTAACCAACTTTACTGTAGCACAAGCTTTTGAGAACCACAGTTCTCTTCGTCAGATGCATCTGATGAAGAGAACTGTGATTCTCGAAAGCTTGTGCTACAGTAAAGTTGGTTAGTCTTAAAGGTGCTACTGGACTCTTTTTGACACTGTATGGAAGACATCTATGAAGGTGGAGCAGGTAAGCACAGAAACAGTTTTATAAGGAGTTAAAGTGAGCCAGTGGCCTCAAGTTGTAGATTTCGGGAAGTAGCATCCTTCATACCACCCTTGCCTCACCCTCCTCACCCCCTCTCTCCTCTCCAACACCCAGGAACTATTGCAGCAATTGCCCCTTCCCGCCTCACTCCTCTCCAGGCCACTTTAAACACAATGTTGTAAGATATACAAGATGAACAGAGCTTCCCAAATGTTCATGAGACTGTGAGAGTTTGGGAAATTAGAACTTTCAAAACTCTCAGAAGAGTGAGAGTTTGTGAAAACCTATTAAGCATATGTGTCTTTCTGTGCTGTATAAAGAAGCCTGAAGGGGTTGCAGTGCGGAAGAGTGTTAGTAACCCAAGGCATGGCCAATAGAAAGAGGCAGTGAGTTTCTACACGAGACACCTTGGTGTGTGTTTGTCAAGTGTAAGGAGATGCAATGTTAGCCTGGAAGCGTACTTTAAAAGACAGAGCCTGCAGAGATCATTCCTCAGAGGGTTTGTCAATTTCATCTTTGCCTCCTGGACGGCTCTGTCAATTTCACCTCTCCAGTCTAAAACTGTGTAGGATCACAACCAGAGGGCAACGAGGAATGGAAACGGGCTGGAGTTGCCTTCCAGAGCTGGGCTTGGACCTGGAGAGGTTATAATAGGCCCCTTCAGACAACTCCAGTGTACAGCAAAGCCTTTGCCCTGCTGCTAGCTCTGTCTTTTTAAACTATCCTTCCCAGCAAATATTGCATCTCTCCACACATGTTCTTCATGCGTCAGATGTCTTGTGTAGAGAGACTCTGTGTGCTGGGATGCCTTGGGTACTTCTTTCCAAGCTGATGTTTTGGAATCTGATCTTGAGATCCTTTGAGATCTCCTGAAGAGCAGCTTGGCTGGTTGCATGCAGATGGTTTTGGACGGAGGCATCCAGTTCTGTCGTGCACGCAAGCCTTCTAACGCACAGCTATTAACTTAATACTCACCCAGATCTTATGAAGTTGGCCAGGTACTGCATTACGGCCAAGGAAAGAGTCTTCTCTTCCAGACTGTATCGGTTTCCGTATTGGGGGTAGAAGGGCAATCCAAAAAAATACTGAATATCCGGCGAGAGCTCCTGGCTTGAACTGAAAACAAAGCAAACAGTTTTTAAAGAAAGAAACCGAGAGAGAGAAAGTATTAAATAACATAATTACTGTGCTTATTTTGGAAGGGGAAAAGAAAGAAATCAGGTTGCATGGAATGGTGGCCATATAATTATGAAGAACAGACTTGATCAGAAGAGCCTTAGAAACCAACTGGATTTCCAGGTCTTCAGGAAGCCTATAAAAGAAAAGGGTGAGATTAATGCTACAGGTGTCTCCATATGTGAGAAAGCTCAGAAGAAAATATTTTGCAAGATGTTCCGGAGGCACTGATCTACAATAAAATTCATGGTAGTTAATCCCAGAGCAGGGTAGTGGTTAATCCATTCATTAGATAATACGGCAACCAGACCCACAGTCCGACACCCTCTCTTATTGATTTGCATTTGGCCACTGGTATTTCCTCTCCCTTTTTTCCCAAAGATGTGTTTCTTCCCAAAAAATTAATTTCCCCCAGACTAGATGTATGGGTTTTCAAGGTAAGAGATCAGTTAAAGGAGATTAGTTAAAGAAGGAAGTGCCAAAGCAGGATAACAGCTAGCTGGAGATCAAGAAGACAAAGGAAGTGACCACTGAGGAATTACACAATTTTAAAGCTGACAATGAGGAAATAGTTCAAGATTTTCTATTCCTTGGTTCAATCATCAACCAAAAGGGAGACTGCAATGAAGAAATCAGAAGAAGATTGAGACTCGGAAGAGCAGCTGTGAGGGAGCTAGAAAAGATACTTAAAGATAAAGATGTCTTTCTGGGAACCAAGATCAAAATAATCCAGACTACGGTGTTCCACATTACTGTGTGTGGATGTGAAAGTTGAACAATGAAGAAAGCTGAAAGGAATAAAACTGATTCATTTGAAATGCGGTGCTGGAGGAGAGTTTTGCAGATACCGTGGGCAGCCAAATAGACAAATAAGAGAGTACTAGATCAAATCAAGCCCGAATTCTCCCTAGAAGCTAAAATGACAAAACTGAGGCTATCGTACTTTGGTCACATTATGAGAAGACAAGATTCTCTAGAAAAGTCAGTATTGCTAGGAAAAGTGGACGGCAGCAGGAAAAGAGGAAGACCTAAAACGAAATGGCTTGACTCAATAAAAGAAGCCACGTGCTCCAGTTTGCAGGATCTGAGAAAGTCTGTTAATGATAGGCCATTGTGGAGGTTTTTCATTCACAGGATTGCCACAGGTCGGAGGTGACTTGATGGCACATAACACACACAGATGTATGAAGATGTCAAAAACTTTAACTGGGGGAAGGTAGTTGCAGAAACTTTCCACCTTATGTCCCCTAATGGGTAAGAAACCATAACCTGCTAGCCCTTAAGTGAGCAAGGTATCATGGGAGAGCAGCCTGAATGGGAAGCGAGGGCTTGTATCCAATAACATTCATGAATGGAGTGTGGCCTTTCTGATTCCTCTGCCTGCCACAAGCCACTCAGCCCTCCCCCCCAAATGTTGTGCCTGGAAGTCAGCAGACCCCTATGAAGAGTGTAGAGGGCAGAGTGAGAGTCTGCATTGTGAAGAGTGGTGGTGGAGAGTGCCCTCAAGTCATAGATGGCTTATGGTGACCCCTGGTGAGGTTTTCATGGCAAGAGATGGTTTGCCATTGACTGTCTCTGCTTAGCAGCCCTGGTCTCCCTTGGAGGTCTCCCATCCAATTACTAACCAAGGCCGACCCTGCTTAGCTTCTGAGATCTGATGAGATCAGGCTCACTTGGGAGTTGGAAATTCCCCAAGAACACACGCACAATGGAAGCCCTTCTGTTACTGGAACCATGTGATAGGATACAAACCAACAAGCTGGAATCCAGAGTAGATATTTCTGTGAGCACAAGGATTTCCACACACAGCCCATGATTTCCCCACCTCCTCCCACTGCAGCAGCCCGAAACACCCCCTAGAATTCTGTTCCCAGGGGTCCCCTCCCCCATAGAAGAGGATTTTGAGAGTATTTAGGGCTGCCAGGGGAGGAGGGGAAATCATGCCCCATGGGCAGAAATCCTTGTGCATGTGGAACCATCTAGCCGGGATCCAAGCCAATGTCCTCCTTGGTTGTTCTTGAGTGGAAGAGGAGACAGTTTGAATATGCAACCCACTACTGATCTTACGCCAAAGGCCATATTGTGTGGATTCTTAGCCAATGGTGGTGAGGTAGTGCAGATGATCAATGATGGGAGTGCAGGTAGGGGGACCACAAGTGCAAATAAACACCCTTACATGAAGACCCAACGAGGCTGCCTTATACTGAGTCTGATCGTTGGTCCGTCTAGCTCAATGCGCAGTCTACTGGAGATGCTCAGCAGAGTCTCTGGGCCAAGCTACAAGTGAGGAATGACACAGGTTGGACACTTGTCAGCTTTCCTCAAGTTTTGATGGGAAATGTAGGCATCCTGGTCTTGCAGCTTGGCTCTCCGACTGCTGTCCAATGGACTTTTCAACTGTCACTTGTCCAACATTCCGCCAAGCTGCCTACATTTCCCATCAAAACTTGAGGGAAGCTGACAAGTGTCCAACCTCTGTCATTCGTCACTTGTAGTTTGGCCCTCAGGCAGAGGAAGTCCAGGGACTGAACTTGGAATCTTTTGCATGCAAACTGTGTGTTCTGCAATGGCTTCTCCCAATCAAGAAAAACAGCAGCGCAACATTCCCCTAAAGAATATAAATATCCCTCAAATGCATATTTCCCATAAAATGCAAGACAACTTTGGCCTTTCAGTCCTCAGTTCCAGCCCTAAAAACTTGATAATGCTTTACATCTGGAAACTGAACTATTTACCAGCAATTCACCAAAAAGACCTGGAAAAAAAAGTTTAAAGCATTTTCCCCCTCTCTGAATGTTTGCATAAGGATTAAGCTGGATCAGGGCTCAATAATTCTGCCTTAACAATAATGTGGTTAGTTTTCCCCCCTACATTACAGCAATGTTTGTCATAAATAGTGAGGGCTTAAAGAAGAGACTGGGTGCAGGAGTGGAGGCTCCTAGCATTCATATCATTAAGACAAGTTCAGCTCCAATATAACCCAGTGCAGAAAAACTGCAGCAGAAACTGTGATGTTGGAAGAACTGATCTCCAGAATCTGACCCAAGTCCCTCTTGTTTCCATCAGTGGGTAGCCAGATGGAAACAGGAAGCCCAAATACATGAGCCTGCCTTGTACTGAGTCAGATACTATACAGAGCTGTATTGTCTACTCTGGATACAGAGCTGCTGTAGCATAGTGGTTAAGTAGCTGGGATGCAAATCAGCACTCTGCTGGTTTGAATCCCATGACTGCCATGAGCTCAGCAAGTGGCCTTGGGTAACCCACTCCCTCTCAGCCCCAACTCCCCAGCTGTATTGTGAGGATAATAATTATACTGACTTCGTTCACCGCTATGAGTGGGGCAATAATATGTCCAGAAAGGTGGTGGTATTATTATGACTATTATTATTATTATTCAAATTACACGCAGCACAATCAATAATAAATAAAGATCACATGTTATCATTGATTGGCCTTACTGAGCTGATACAAGTTTCCTCCAGAGACCTAAGTATCAGCCAGGGATAGGTAGGCAATATGTACGCTGTTCCAAGTAATGCCATCTTTTGCAGTTCTGTAGGTGTTATATCAGAAAGCTGCAGTTTTCCCATATAAGTTGCAATTTTTTTTTAAATAGCTCCCAGTGCCCCGATGACAATGGGGACTACTGTTGCATTCTTCTTCCATAGTCGGGTGGTTTCTCCTGCCAGATCTCGATATTTAATCATTTTTTTCTTGTTCTTTTTCTTTGACTCTGGCATCCCCTGGAATCGCAATGTCGATTATCCAGACTTTTCGATTTTCCATAACTGTTATGTCTGGTCAAGTGTATTGTGTTCAAGGTGTCGTATTTTGAAATCCCACAAGATCTTGACTTGATCATTTTCTAACACCTTTTCCACCTGATGTTCCCATGAATTCTTTGATACTGGCAGATTATATTTTTTTCTCAATGACCAATGAATCAGCTTGGCAACCTGATTCGGATTATTGTTGTTGTTGATGATGTTATTGTTATTATTGAGAGCTGCTGTAGCATAGTAGTGAAGTAGTTGGGATGCGAATCTGCACTCTGCTGGTTCGACTTCCACTACTGCCATGAGCTCAGTGGGTGGTCTTGGGTAAGCCACTCCTCTCAGCCCAGCTCCTCAGCTCTATTGTGGGGATAACGATAACACTGACTTTGTTCACTGCTTTGAATGGGCCACTAATCTGTCTAGAACAGTGGTATATAAGAGCAGTGTTATTATTATTATTAATATTTTCTCTGACTGGTAGAGGCTGTCCAGGATCTCAGCCAGAAGTCTTCCACTTCATTTACTGGAATGGATACTACCCTTCACCTACCATTCTACTAGCAAAGTTAAATAATTGTCATATTTATACCCCACCCTTTCTCCTGGCTCAGTTTGAAACCCTTCTCCAATTTAAGAAGGCTTCCTCCAATCTAAGTGAATCACGAATTTATGAATGAAATGAAATCCCACCCTCAAGTCATAGCTGACTTATGGCGACCCCTGGTGGGGTTTTCAAGGCAAGAGACTAAGAGAGGTGGCTTGCCATTGCCTGCCTCTGCAACTCTGGTCTTTGTTGGAGGTCTCCCATCCAATTACTAACCATAGCCAACCCTGCTTAGCTTCTAAGATCTGACGAGATCAGGTTCACCTGGGCTATCCAGGTCAGGGCCATCTATTTGAGAAAGAACCGCAGTTTGGAGGAAGGCTCCTTAAGCTGTGATAAAATTTATGCGGGAGGATCATTGCATTCTCGGTACTACCTGATCCTTTTTATTGGAGACGAATCTGAAGACTGAACATGAGACCATCTGCTCATATAGTAGATGTTCTACCATGAGCCATGGCCCCACTCTCATAAGAATGCTACGGAGGTGATAGTCCTCCCCTTTTTGCCTCCTTGAAAATGGCTGGTCCAAAGTCACTCAATGAATTTCATGCCAAGTTGGGTTCTGAATCTTGGTCTCCCCGAAGCTGATCTAGCATTCTAATCATTGCACCGCACTAGGGGATGATCACCCTTCTTTTGGGATCATAGCTTAGCGGTAAAGCACGTTTTGCATTAAAAGGTTCCAGATCTAGTCCCCGGGAAAGACCATCATTGGCTGAGATTTTGTAGAGCAGCTGCCAGTTAGAATAGATGATACTGAGCTAGGTGGAGCAATGATTTGAATTAATGTATGGCAACTGCACATGGAATTGATAACAGGCAGGCTATGGGAGAATACGTGAAGAAAGGACAGGGCGAAAATTCACTAAATCAATTATGGCAATGAACAAAATGCATACAGAAACCAGCCTTCTAGTTCACTGCATGTATCACTGATGGAGCTTTCGGAACTAGGCCAAGCACAGGGGCAGCTGATCTCGCTAGCTGCTATTTTAGTTGCTCTCTCTTATCACTCCATGAGGAATATATAAGGATGCCTGCTGGACAAGGCTGTTGAAAGATTTACGACAGTTATGCATGTGAATATTTTGCATACCTAGGAAAATTACTGGATAAACATTCAGCAAGCACTGTTATTCTTCTTACATCCCGCAGCCTGTGAACATGACTTTTAATATTACTTCACTCGGAGATTATTCTCTGGTTATCAATGGTCAGCATTTTCAGTCCATATGAGAGGTCTCCTAACCAAAGTTCTTTCCCCCATAAACTATTTTCCAAGCCTCATTGTTTAGCCTTCTGTGATCTCATTTTAAGGCACTCCTCCCTCTGCATTTGATCTTGAGAATACTTTTGGTTTAAATTATTTTTAAGCAATCAAACCCAGCAGGGAACGCTATAATCTGATAAAAGCTTATGTCGTCATCTAAAGGCAGAAAATCATATGCTTTGTTGTAACAGTCGCGAAAGTGTTCTAAGATATCAGAAAGCAATCCTAATTCTTTGGGATGCTTAGGAAAGTAGCTGGGATGGAATGAGATGTACCAAAGAGATGACTGATTCCTGCTGTCTTTCCTTTGTTATAAAAAAAGGCTGTGCTTTGAAATATAATGATGAACGTTTGTTGACGGATGGCTAAGAATGAGTCATTAGTTCCATCTTCGCTGAATCTTGGAAGCCAGACTGGGAGATTCAGTCAATCCCAGAATCAATGAGCTGCAAAGAGCGGAACAGAATGTGGATGAAGCCGGAGGAAAGAAAGATGATGGAGAAGCAAGCTGCGCATGGCAGCAGATTAGCAAACAGGCAGGGCAACCAGAGAGCCAACGGCAGAACCAGAGAAAGGGAAGAAAGTTGGGACAGGTCTCTAGGAGGGAAAGATCATATGGAGCCACTCAGAAGGCAGCCCCGGGAACTGTTCTGTTGCAAAATCCATTTGCTGAGAGGGTTGACTTGGGTCTTGGCCGGATTGCCAAAGACCTCTCGGAGGTGCTGATCTTTCAGCTCCAGGAATCAGTTCAGGCCTGAGGAGAATTCCAGGCAGCTTCTCCAAGCTCTCAGTGGATGCACGTCAATCCCTTTTTAACTATTCCCAGAGTGAAGTCTTCTAGCGAAATCTATAAAATCACCTCGATCCCCACTCCAGACATTTTCAGGAGGTAAAACAACCACAGGGGCTTGGTTTTATTTATTTGATGCTTTCAGAGACTGTTTCTCCAGAGGCTTGTTTCAGGCAGAGAGTAATATCCATGCCACACTTTAAACCCCGTAGCAATCAGTAAAAGCAACACAGTAAAATCAGCAATAAAAATGAGCATCCCTGACATTAAAACCATCCCAGCTGCACATAACTCCTCCAAAATGCCACAGCAATCTAACAACAATCCCAAACAGAGGCAGCAATCAGGAACAAGGCCACAGAACATGAAAATAAATGGGATAAAACCATGAGGCTTGGCTGTGAGAAGAATAAAGCAGATGCCGGGAAGCCTGAAGTGGAAAGCCAGTCCAGAAATCTGGGCCATTTCCGCACGGCTTAACTCAACCTGGAATGCTGCGCAACATGCCAAAAAACCCACGGAAGATCGCGCTTTCTCGCACGGGTTTTGTGCGACGTTGCGCAACATCGCGCAAAACTCATGCGAGAAAATGCAATCTTCCGCTTTTTTTGGCATGTTGCACAGCGTTCCGGGTTGAGTTAAGCCGTGCAGTAATGGCCCTGGTGTTGCCACCAAGAAATAGAGTTGCCTGCCTGGTGGAAGATTTGCCAGGGGGTAGCTTTCCAGCAATGCCATGATGTCACTTCTGGTGGGGCCCCTGATGTTACTTCCAGCACATTCCAGATGTCATCACATGGGGCAAAGCTCTAGCAGTCACCCAAAACTCTCTGGTTTAACCAGGGGTCATTTCGTTAAAAAAAGAGCTGGAGGAACTCATTAGCATAACTTATTAGCATATGCCACACCTCTTGCCATCACCAGAAGTGTGTCATTAGTATAACTGATCTGCATATGCTACACCCCCTGACATCACCTATTCTGGCTGTTTTGGACCCAATCCTGGCCATTCAGGGCCAAAATTGGATCCAAAATGGCAAAAAGGGGCTGAAAATGGCTGAAAGGGGGCCCCAAAATGGTCAGGATCGGGCCACTTATGAGCGGGAGAGTGATCCACCGCCCGTCAGAGGCCCGATCCAGGCCATTTCGGCCCTGATCCAGGCCGAAATGGGCCCAAAATGGCCAAGAGTCAGGTGAGAGGGGCCACCTGCCATGTGACCTCTTTGGGGAACTGCTGGAACTGTGTTCCTGTGTGTTCTCCCTCAAAATGAGCCCTGGGTTTAACCACAGAGATTTAGGCAAATGCTAGAGCAGAGCCACTATGGAGTGATGTCACTTCTGTGTCACACTAGACTTGACATCACAAAGTTGCCAGCAATCCCCCCTCCCATTTCTCCTCACAGTCCACCAAGCAGCACTGGATGGTAGAAGACTGCTAGCATGAGATCTCTTGCTAATAAGAGCCCTGACAGCCCTAATGAGGAAGCTCTGTAGATAGCTGTCACCAAGTTCACCTCTGGCGGACATGTCCCATTACTTAAAGTTTCTAGCCCTTGTGATTAGCTTGAAGTACCCTTAGACAGCTTTCATATAGGAAGCCTAAATCAGCTTTGACTTAAATTATTTCTTGATGAAAATTTAAAATGTGTACTAGCAGCAGCATACATCCAATTTCCTTTCTTAATTCCCCCCCCCCCATTGCTAAAAGAAAGCAGCAATGCCAGAACAATACATCAGGAAGAGATGCAGTGGACAGACTCCTCTGAGAGTGAGTAGAAGACTCAGAGGAGACTTTTTTTAAAAAAAAAAACTCATTTCCAGATTGCACCCTTGCTGAACAATGTTTCCCAGCACAACGTTTGCTAGTCCCTCTCTTATGGTTACTTGTACTTTGTGCAGAAAGGGGGGGCGGGATAGCAAGTGGAACAGAAGGGAGTGGAGGGCACACAATGCCGATGTGCCAGTTAGAAGCCCCCCTGGGCTCAATTCAATTCTAATCCCAGATACTATGAATCCTAGCGGAAAAAGGGATTTTTGTCCTTTATCTAGAGGAGTTAGCCATGTTAGTCTGTAGCAGCAAACTAGTAAAGAGTCCGGTAGCACCTTTAAGACTAACCAACTTTATTGTAGCATAAAAATAAGGATTTGGTCTTTTTATCACTCCTTTTCCCACAGCTCTCTTCGTCAAATGCATGCATCTCTCGAAAGCGTATGCTACAATAAAGTTGGTTAGTCTTAAAGGTGCTACCGGACTCTTACTATTTTGTCCTTTAAAATCCTGAGCACACAAAGGGTACAAGAAGGCCACACATCCCTCTCTGTCCAGCCCCCATAAATTCTTAAATGTCCAAGAAGGACTGTGATCACAACAGGCACAGCTTTCTAAAATGGGTCTCCTGAGACAGAAATATGGGAGTCCGAGAAGGATTACGATGTCTAGCCAACTGTATTACAGTTGATAACCAGAACAGAGTGGCACGCAAGGGAGGCCACAGGGTCCTTTTAATGTGTGGATGGAATTTTGTTGATATCCTCTGGAGAAAGCTCTTTCCTTTCTGCATCTTTTTGCAGCTTTGACCAAGTTTCCTGATCATATATTAAACAAATTATACGAAGAAGTAGAATAATCCCCTATGCTTCCTGAGCGGAATTGGTTTTGTCGCCGAGATGCAAACGGACAGCCAAAGAGAAGGAGATGCTTCAAGGCAACTGAATCAGCCACTTATCTGGATTTGGTTTGGACACCAGGGCAATTTTTCATCCCCCAATTGCCCCCAAGGTCTGTAGTAATAAACTCAGTGCTTAATGTACACACTGCTTGTAAAAAGGGCTCAAAGCACTTTGCAATTCCCAGTAATCCCTGCAATGACCCTGCAGTTTAGGTTTGTATGAGTCTCACATTGCAGAACAGGGGCAGAGAAAAGCTTGGCAAATGCCATCTTGTGGCTGGAAGTGAGATTTGAAATGTGTGTGTGTGTTATGTGCCATCAAGTCACCTCCAACCTGTGGCAACCCTATGAATGAAAGAACTCCAAAACGTCCTATCATTAACAGACTTGCTCAGATCCTGCAAACTGGAGCACGTGGCTTCTTTTATTGAGTCAAGCCATCTTGTTTTAGGTCTTCCTCTTTTCCTTCTGCCTTTCACTTGTCCTAACATAGGTACTCCCAAATCCACAACTTGGTCTCATCTAGGGGAGCTCTCATAACTATGCATATGTAGAGCTTAACTGCCTTGTTCTATAGAGAAAGGGAACTGGTGAAAAGCAAAATAAGACATACTTGAACAGCTGAGATTAGAGAGACCACCTGGCTTCAACCACATTTCCCCATTAACACTCAATGGGCAGAAGGGGGAAATGGGGATGAGTGGTGCGGTAGGGATCTACCCCTTCAAGTTCCAGGGCTGCTGCCAGGCTCTAGGGCCAAGCTATTATTTAGTATTGGTACATTTCCTGCTGCCTGCTCAGGTCAGGTTTCTGGGAGTGGTGCAGTAGGGATCTTGATGGCTGGAGGAGAGCCTGCTGGCCCCCACAAACAACGAACAACGAACATGTTTGTGAACAGGATCGTGTTCATCAATGTTCGTTGTTCCTTGTTAGTCGATGGTAACGAACAATGAACACCATGTTCATTTTTTTAAATGTTCGTGCCCATGTCTAGTCATGAAACCAGAAGTGATAGCATTGCTCCAGCAGGAGGCAATGCATTCATTCAAAACTCTAGGACTTAACCAAAGAGCTTTGGCTGAGTCCTAAAGTGTCACTCCAACACAATGACGTCACTTCCGGTTTTGCACCAGAAGTAACGTTGTACATTACTGCAACACTGAATCTCTTGTGCTTGCCCTCTGATTTCTCCTGCTGCTTGTTAGCTGGGGTCAGCAACCCTGGTTGAGGCCAGTTTTTGAGGCCCGCAAGTCTGGATCCAACCCACAATCTTCATACTCTCTGCTTTATTAGGGCCGTCCATACATTGAACCAATGAAGCTGTCTTATACAAAATCAGGCCATCACAACAGCAAGGTCAGTATTGTCTACTCTGACTGGCAGCAGCTCTCCAGGATCTCAGGTGGAGGTCCTTCACATCACATTCTGCCTGATCTTTTCAACTAGAGATGCCGGGAATTGAACCTGGGATCTTCTGCAGGCCAATCAGATGATCTACCTTTGAATCACAGCCCCCTCCTTATTATTAGCTGCATGGGATCTACTTTCCAGTGGTGAGACAGCATGACATTATAGCATACATATGTCAAGGTCTGCCCAGCATATGAACTGCCTGAATAAGGCTTGTTAGGTGGGAAGGAATAATAAGTCTGGTCTTATCCTCATGATTCCAGTGTTCATATGAGGTCTGTGGAATAATTAGATCATGCCACAGCAAAGCAATATTGTGAATGGGGTCTTAGAATCCTTATTTAGTTTCAGGCTGCAGTTCAGTGAAAGCAATTAGAGAGGAAAGGGAGAAGCCAGCATCTGTGTTCTGTATTTGTGCAAAGCTGGCTGGGCATTATATCCTTCATTCAAGCCAAAACTTGACTAAAACCAAAACACGGTCGATGCCAAGCTTGGAAGAATTTTACCACATGTAAGGTATACTGCATAACTGCACTAAGAAATTCTGGTGACTTACTTGCAATCCATTTGTAATGGCTACCTATAGGCTTTTCATATATACTATTTTCTGAGTATCAGACCCTGCCACGTATATATGTCTGTTTACAGGTATAAGAGCCCAGTGGCGCAGAGTGGTAAGCTGCAGTACTGCAGCCCAAGCTCTGCTCATGACCTGAGTTCGATCCTGGCGGAAGCTCAAGGTTGACTCAGCCTTCCATCCTTCCGAGGTCGGTAAAATGAGTACCCAGTTTCCTGGGGGTAAAGTGTAGATGACTGGGGAAGGCAATGGCAAACCACCCTGTAAAAAGTCTGCCAAGAAAACGTCGTGGTGCGACGTCCCCCCATGGGTCAGTAATGACTTGGTGCTTGCACAGGGGACTACCTTTACCTTTATAGGTACAGAATAGATAACATGGATACAGAGAGAGAGAGAGAGATCTAGAAAATCTGTAGTTAAATCATAGCCATTTCCACTCATCCTTAAAAGGACGGCTCACTTACCGAAAGCTGGCAGCTTTTCCCCTTGACACCAGATATCTCCATTTTCAAAATGGTTGCAGGATGTTTGGCTTCTGTTTTTTCGGCGCCTGTTCTGGGACCACACTTTCCCACGGTCCCAGAAAAGGCACCGAAGGAACAGAAGCCAAACAGCCTGCAACCATTTTGAAAACCAAGATGTCTGGAGTCACAGGGAAAAGCCGCCAGCGTTCAGTGAGTGGTACGTCCCTTTAAGGATGTGTGGGAACAGCCTCATTCCCTCTGTTCCAGATTTAATGTGTCTTTTTTCAACACATACACAAACATTTGAGCTCTACACAAAGAGAATTTGAGGAGCACTTGAAGATATTAAATCTGACTATCTCTAAAAAAACCTTAACATTTATGTTAAAGTACAAATTAGAAGGAACCAAAAGATCAGAATAGAGGGCAGCAATCTCAAAGGTTATAAATTAGAGCCAGTGTGTAGAGGTTGGACTATGACCTGAGACACTTGGGTATAAAATTCTCCTGCAACCATGAAGTTTATTGGGCTAGTCACACTCTCTGAGCCTAAAATACCCCAAAGAGAAGTTGTGGGGATAAAATGTGCATGGGAGGCCCATGCTCCTTGGAAGATAAAAATATACTGGAAAGAGAGCAAAGATTAATTTACTACAATCAGGGCTCATGGCCTGGAGACAAGCAGGCAATCAAGAAGCCCTCATGTCTGGCCAGTTCAAGGGGAGGAGCTGTTGAAAGAAGACAGACCAGGGCCAAACATTTCTAGGAACACCTGGAATTCTACTGGCATCTTGTGTCACTTGTGAGAAGACAAGTTTATCTGGAAAAGTCAGTATTGCTAGGAAAAGTGGAAGGCAGTAGGAAAAGAGGAAGACCGAAAACGAGATGGTTTGACTCAATAAAAGAAGCCACGTCCTGCACTTTGCAAGATCTGAACAAGTCTGTTAATGATAGGATGTTTTGGAGGTCTATCATTCATAGGGTTGTCATAGGCCAGAGGCAACTGGATGACACATAACACACACACTTGTGTCACTTGATCTATGTTGAGCTGGTAACTGCAATACTACCCTCTGGCCATCCTGTTATGGTGGCACTGCACCAACAAAGCTCCCCCACTACCCAGGCAAGCTGCCTTAATTGCACAGTGACTGCCCACTGTTAGATTCCCTGATGCAAGACCCCTGAGACCTTATGTATGCTCTAAATTGTATTGTCTCAGGACCCTTGGTGATCGACTGAGAGCCAAGCTACAAGTGACGCCTGACCCAGGTTGGACACTAGTCAACTTCCATCAAGTTTTGATGGGAAATGTAGGCATCCTGGTCTTGCAACTGTAATGGAGAGCCAAGCTGTAAAACAAGGACGCCTACATTTCCCATGAAAACTTGAGGTAAGCTGACAAGTGTCCAACCTGTGTAAGGCGTCACTTGTAGCTTGGCTCTGAGACTCGCCATGCAGACAAGGGGATGATAGGGTTCATGTACAAAAGTAGAGGCCGCTTGAAACAGGTGAATGAGTGCACGGATGGAAAAGCCCGGAATCAATGCCAAATATGCTATTTGTGTAAAAAAGGAAGTGGTGAATTGAGAAAGAACTTTTGAATGTCAGCCCAATGTTGTCTATACTCAAGCATACCATTGGATGTGGTTCTCCCAGGTCGCAGACAGAGGGGATTTCCCAGCCCTGGAACATTAAATCTTTTAACCGAGAGATGCAGGAGATGAAATTTGGGGGATTTTACGCACACAAAGCATACGCTCCATCACTGATCCATCGGCTAACCATAATATCATTGAATAATCCCTTTGGAGTACTGAAAAATGTGGAGTCGTTGCTTGAGGCCACTTAACTACGACTAGAAAAAAATGTGGGTGATACCAATCCATACCAGACTGGTGGAGGGGAGCTCGCTTGAGTTGAGCCTTTAATGTATTTAACATGCCTCTGTTCTTGAGGAAGGAGATAGATAATATGGGGAGTTTCCACCTCCCCCTCCTTGCTGCAAAATTGTGCAAGGGGAGGGGGCACTCTCCATGAATGCAACTTTTGCCATGTGACTCCGCAGGCTTCATCCCTCCGGCCGATTCCCTTTTGTACTACTACCCAAAGCGTCCCGTGGAATGCATTGACACACTTGGCTGCAAAATAGGTAAACAGGAACTGAGGAACCCACTTGGGAGACAGTTGGCTAATTTGCAAGTATGTGGAGAATGTGGATTTGGTCCCGGAGGAGCTAGAGGAAGCATTTCTGATTAGAGGAGTCAGGAAGGAGCAAGTGCCTGACATGAAAAGACAGAGCGGAGGAGAGAGCGGTTGTCTTGCCTTCACCTTCATTTTGGTAGGATGCGCCAACAATTTGCCTAGGCTTGGGTCCAAAGTGATCTCAATGGCACTCAGCAAAAGGAACAGACTTTCTTGCTCCCTTCTCTCATAATAACATTCGATTTATCTACCGTCCTTCAGGACAACTTAAGGCCCACTCAGAGCAGTTTACAAAGTGCATAATAATTATCCCCACAGTAATCACCTTGTGAGGTGGGTGGGGCCGAGAGAGCTCTGAGAGAGCTGTGACTGACCCAGGGTCTCCCAGCTTACTTCAAGAGGAGGAGTGGGGAATCAAACCTGGCTCTCCAGATTAACAACAACAACATTCAATTTATATACCACCCTTCAGGACAACTTAATGCCCACTCAGAGCGGTTTACAAAGTATATTATTATTATTATCCCCACAACAAACACCTTGTGAGGTGAAAGAGCTCTGAGAGAGCTGTGACTCACCCAAGGTCACCCAGCTGGCTTCAAGTGGAGGAATGGGGAATCAAACCTGGCTCTCCAGATTAGAGTCCTGCCACTCTTAGCCACTACACCAAACTGGCTGTCACTGCTGTCTTGCTCTCCCCCTTGAAATGGGGCCCCCAAGGAACAATGCTGAGTGAAATCTGGGAGTCCGCAGTGGGAGGGGAATCTGTATAAAGCATCTGCCCTGTTACACTGGTGGAAATAGCCCCCCACTAGTAGAGATACAGGGTGTGGCTCTCAGTTGTAGTTCTGTGTTCATTTTTGTGCTGAAACACCCCTCTTTTCACCAATTTTTGACAGTTGAGAATATATTTTCATTCTGGCAATGGCAGCTGCTGGTTGATGTCACCACTGGGGAGGAGGGAGATTGCTCTCTTGGCCACAGACACAAATTGCCTGTGATAACTCATGTGATTTTACCAATTGTGTCATCACAATGCTGCAGCTGATGGGCTGCTGTTATAGACACATCTGTACAAAATCACAGGGGCTGCCACTGTCAATTAGATTCAACAGAAGGCAAAAGAGACTGAGGACAGTGAGGGCAAAAGAGACTGGGGTCAGTGAGGGCAAAGAGACTGGGGTCAGTGAGGGCAAAAGAGACTGGGGTCAGTGAGGGCAAAAGAGTTGGGTCAGTGAGGGCAAAAGAGTCTGGGGACAGTGAGGGCAAAAGAAAATAACTCTGAGTGGAAATGGAAGCTAGTGGAACAAAAAGACGTCAAACAGTACTGAACAAACATAAAGATTCCACAGAGTGTGTTTTTTTAGAAGGGTAGTTAATTCATTTGGCTGCATCAAATTTGCTCTTTTCAAAGCAAGTAAGAAAAGTAGTATTTGGAGCAGTGCTTTTAAAATCTTGGTCCACTTGTCAGAGATGGGAAAACTGTTAGCTCTAATATGCTTGGGAAAAACAACACTCACTGTTTAGCTGGAGTAAACACGCTCAGATTATTTTTTATTTGACATGGTTCATTTCCATACCACTTGGAATCGTTTAGGAAAAAAAATTCTTAATGGAGAGCTGGGTGAAAAGAAGCCACCAGAACTCCATCTTCCACAAGTCACTGCTCTGTGTGCTGCGGCTAGAACAATGAGATTGTCAGAGGAAACTCGAAGAGCTGTTTGAATAACAACACAAAATAAAATACATGATTCCTGAATGTATAAGGTGCCCCATTCTTAAGTCTGAGGAACATGCAAATGGGTTCAGAAAGCTGCTGCCGGGGGAGGGAGAGCTCCTGTCTTTCTCCCAACATTCCCCCCCCTGCAAAAACAGTGCAGAGAAGGAGAATCTTCCCCCTTTCTGCTGCCACACGCACTCACAATATTAGCGGAGTGCAAACAGAGCAGAGAAGTTACGCTGTGCTGATTAAAGAGGCCAAAAAGTTTATTTAAGAAATACATACTTTGAGAGTGAAGTGGAGAGATAGAGATAGGATCCTTGCTATCTGACTACATCTTGTAGAAGAGTGAATAAGGCAGGAGAGAGAAGAAGCAAGATATTGCCCTGTTTAGCACAATAGGAGACAAGACAAGGAAATGACCCCCAGGAAACATCACAAATGGCACACTCATGTCGAATCCCCTTCCCTAAGGTTCAATGAAACATGCTGCATGACATGATTTCACAGTGAGCTCCCCTGCTCCCATGAGAAGCAGCCAATGACGTGGCGTGGACATATGAAAACTCACAGAGTGATGATAACACATCCCGTAGCAAGTTACCGGGAACGACTTGATCTGGGGGTACCTTTTCTGTTGCTTTAAAAACTTTGAAACCCTTCAAGGGTTGTTTCTGTTCTGTAATCGAGAGAATGAGTTTGCAATTGCCATGAGCGAGCAGAAGTCTTGGGAAGGACAAAAGCTCAGTGGCAAAGCGGGGACTTTGCATGCAGTTCAGTCTGTTGCACCTCTGAGCTCAAAGAGATGAGACATTTTGTCTTGCACATAAAATGCAAATTGCAGGCTTGTGCAGTCTCAATTTGCATTGAGGCTTTTCAGAAAAGAGAGAGTGGGTTTAACCCTTTCACCTTCACTCAGTGTTGCTGTTTGAAACTGGTTCCCATGCTCTGCTACCAGCTTTTTAAAGGAGGGGAAATACATGCCTTTTTAACAATCCCTTTCAAATGCTGATAACCAAGCAGGGAGATGAGTTTCGAACAGTAATACCGAGTGGAGGTTGAAGGGTTAAATCCTCCTCTCCTGTCTTTGCATGTGCCGGGGCAAACTGAGGCTGCAAGAGACTGCAATTTGCTTTTTACAAACAGAGAAAAACACATCATTTTTTTCTTATCTGAGCCCTTAGACAGTATCACTGGGAGCTAACCTACATGAAACAAATTACACAAAGGACACTCAAGTGAAGGGAGACGCAATGTTAGCCAGGAAGCGTAGTTTGAATTTCACCTCTCCACAGAGCCAGCAAAGATTGCTCCACAGAGGGTTTGTTAATAATTGACAGAGCCTTCAAGGAGGTAAAAAGGAAATTAACAAACCTTCTGAGAAGTGATCTTTGCTGGCTCTGTGGAGAGAGGTGAAATTCAAACTACGCTTCCCAGCTAACATTGCATGTCCCTTCACTTGAGCGTCCTCGTGTAACTCGTCTCGTGTAGTTTAGCTCTGCGAAAGGCCTTATTCATCCTAGGAACTTCAGAGAGTGCCTCCCAATCAGAGTAAACTGTACTGGGCTAGATGGATCAGTAGTCTAAGGACAGCGTCAGAAGGAGGATACCTTTTCTGTTGCTTTAAAAGGCAGAAGGAAAATGGATTGAGTATTTTCACTGTTTTGCACACTAAAAGCTGTAGAAAGGGAAACTAGAAAAGTTTCCTTTTAGCTTTGTTATTGCAGCTAAGGCTGCTGTTGGGTTACTCCAGTCTTCATTTGATTAAAACCACAATTCTGAGTCCGGAAGCTGCAGAACACCTTGCTCCTTCCTGAGCCCCCTGTGGCACATGAATGTTTGGATATTGTTAACTATAAAAAGGTAGAACTGCCTGCTATTCAAGCGGTGAAGAAGAAACACAAGAAAATTGGACCAGGAACTCTGCTGCTCTCCTACACTCCTGGCCGTTTCCACACGTCTTACCTTCTGCCGGAACATCGCAGAAGACGCGTCTTCTTGCGCAAAATCGTGCCAGGAAGACGCTGTCATCCAGGATTTTTGCACGAAATTGCGTCTTCCTGGCGCGATTCCATGCGAGAAGACGCTGTCTTCTGCGATTTTCCCGGCAGAAGGTAAGACGTGTGGAAACGGCCTCCCACCAGATGTGTATAAACTTGGCATTGGTAGCCCCACATACCCAACAATTCACACTGGAATATGATTGCTACAGCTATCTCTAAACCTATAAAGAAAGAGCTACCATTATCCCCTAAGGTTTTTCTGTTAAATTATGTTGAATTCTCTTCTAAAGATGTTTATGAATTTGTTCTTAATGCTATAACATCTGCAAGATTAATTTTTGCTCCAAATTAGAAGAATCTAATCCCGAAGAAAGAGAATTGGTTAGAGAAACTAGTAGAATGTATTTGTCTATGTTAATTAACTTGTTTATTACATGGCCAAATGTCTGATACATTTGGAAAATGGAATAGTTTACTTTTTAACTAGAATGAGAAATTAATTTTCAGCTTGTATAATTGATGTTGTCTAATAACTTTGTAGTCTGTGTTTTAAGGTTTTTCTGTGTATTTGTTTAATTTTTATAACTTTTAAAAATAAGTTTTAAAATAAAAAAAGAAAATGGGACCAGGTCTGTCTTACACAAACTAGTGCCTGATAAGCCAAGGGACCAGCCTACAACACAAAGTTGTATTCACTGTATTCACCGATACTGTTCTGCATTATGATATCCATCATTCAGCAAGAGTTCCATCCGTTATCTCACCTGCTCGAGGAAGAACTCTCTGGTACATGGTACATGAAGACATTTCCTCTGCTGCTACCTGCCCAGTTCCTGGCCATCTCTATTGTTGGGCAAATGATGAAATGGTCCCTGGAAAGCACCAAAGAAAACAAAAGTATGATATACAGAAAATTAGCCTGTGACCAGAAATGGTGTTAAGTTACTTTCTTTCTGAGCCAACGGGATAGAAGGCAGAGGAAACAGTTCTCGGAACTTTTTTTCATTGGAGCCCCACCTTTTAAAAAAAAACAAAAAGCATCTTCAAGAGAAGAGACTTGAGCATAAAGTGGAAGAAAATGTTTTTAGATGGTTGTTGTGGGTTTTCCGGGCTGTATTGCCGTGGTCTTGGCATTGTAGTTCCTGACGTTTCGCCAGCAGCTGTGGCTGGCATCTTCAGAGGTGTAGCACCAAAAGACAGAGATCTCTCAGTGTCACAGTGTGGAAAAGATGTAGGTCATTTGTATCTACTCAGGAGGGGTGGGGTTGAGCTGAGTCATCCTGTAAGAGTTTCCCAGGGTGTGGAATGCTAATGGTGGGAGGCTTCACTGTATCCTGAGGAGGTTCTTTTGCATATGGATTGGTGCTTGATGTGCTAATCTTCTCTGCAGGGCTATTGTCGAGTATAGAGTGTTTTGTTAGCCTGGTGTTTTTCAGATCTTTTCCACACTGTGACACTGAGAGATCTCTGTCTTTTGGTGCTACACCTCTGAAGATACCAGCCACAGGTGCTGGCGAAACATCAGGAACTACAATGCCAAGACCACGGCAATTCAGCCCGGAAAACCCACAACAACCATTGTTCTCCGGCCGTGAAAGCCTTCGACAATACAAAATGTTTTTAATTCCAAATTGCCCTTCCACGTAGTTTTTCCTCCTGCGGGGTTCAAAACACAGATTGACTCGTGCAGTCAACATCGCAGGGCAATTTGTAGAAACTGCAAATAGGGAGAAGGTTAAGCAACTCACCGTTTCCCTTATCTGTTCAAATGCCCCCTCTCCTAAGCTATATTTCTTTTTAAAAAACTAAAAGATATTAAGTTTCTGGGATATGCATTGACACACCATGTATAGTTACCCCTTTAAATCTTACTGCTAGAGTTGAGTCATGCTCATGGGATGGGCTTTGAGCAGTCTCTACTGTCATTTTATTTTATTTATTTTATTTTTATTCTCCTTTCTCCTTCTTTCCTGGTACAGCTCTTTTGGCCATAGCCTTAAGCCTGATCCCACGTTAACAAACAAAGACCAAAATACTAAAACTACTATTGCCAATAATTGTGATAAAAGAACCTCACTCTAATCATAACAATTTCCTTAATTTTAGGCTGGATTACTAAAAGGTAGGATGCCACTGACCTGGCAACATATGGTTCCTTATCTTGTAAAAGAAAAGAAAGGCTCTGATTAATATTTGTGAGCTCATTCTTCTTTTATTTTTATTTATTTACATTATTTATAATCTGCTTTTCTCACTGGGATTCAAGAAGGGTTACCCGGAATAAATCAGTACCATATCAAATATCAAGTATCAAATATTCCTATACATCTAATGTAACTAACAACACTTATATTTAGCATTTTTATTGAGCATTTTTATGTTCAATGAATATTTATCTGAACATTTATATTCCAGTTTTCTTCCCAATGGAGACCTAAAGCTGCTTACAGCCTCATTCTCACCCAGTGAGCTTCCTGGACAGAGGAGGGATTAAAACCTGGGTTCCAGATCCTACTCTGATATCCTAACTGCTCTGTCACTTTGAGTCTCACAATCTTTCAGCAATCTTTAAAAGTGAGGTAGTATGGTTTGTTAGCCCTGACCTGGATAGCTCAGGAAAGCTGCATCTGGTCTAATCTTGGAAGCTAAACAGCATCTGCCTTGGTTAGTAATTGGATGGGAGACCTCCAAAGAAGACCAGGGTTGCAAAGCCTGGCAATTGTGAAACATCTCTGTTAGTCTCTGGCTTTGAAAACCCCAGCAGGGCATCATAGTCAATTCGCAATGCGATCGGATTTGTACTGCAGAAATCTGAAACCAACCTGAAATCGGAAAACAGAACTGCAACAAATTGTAAGTATTAACGTGATGCGTTAAACAATGCAAAAATTACATAGTAACAGGGCTTTTTTTCAGCGGGAATGCGGTGGAATGGAGTTCCAGGACCTCTTGAAAATACTCGGCAATAATGCGTGAAAATAATATTATTTCAAAGAATCCTGTGTGTTTTTTCCTCATTTCCCTCTTGAGAGTTCCGCCACCTTTTTCCCCAGAAAAAAAACCCTGCATAGTAGTATCCTACTTACAGCAACAGGCAGTATGAGCTATACACAGTAGTACAGCCCATGGTCCCTAAAGCTTTACTCAAGTAGATTGGGTAGGGGAAGGCCTACGAAGAAAGGCTGAGGGCCTTGGGAATGCTTAGTTTGGAGAATGAGGGGGGACATGATTGCTCTCTTTAAATATTTGAGAGGCTGTCATTTGGAGGAGGGCAAGGAGCTGTTCCAGTTGGCAGCAGAGGATAGGACTTGAAGCAACAGGCTTAAATTACATGCAGAAAGGTACCGGCTGGATATTCGGAAAAGCTTTTCACGGTCAGAGTAGTTCAAAGGTGGAATCAGCTGCCTAGGGAGGTGGTGTGAGCTCTCCTTCATTGGCAGTTTTCAAGAAGAGGCTGGATGAATACTTGTCAGAGATGCTTTAGGCTTATCCTGCATTGGGCAGGGGGTTGGACTAGAAGGTCTGTATGGCCCCTTCCAGCTCTGTGCTTCTGTGCTTCTGTGATTTCTAAACTTTTATGTATGGTACAACACTATTGCCTGTGTAGAAAATCGTAAGCATTAACAACTGAACAATTCAGTTTTGCATAGCTTGTATAAAGCCAGAAGAGTGGCCCCTTATGCTTTCTCTTTGGTGAAATGCAAAAGATGCGCTCTGTCATCGCTGACATTTTTTCATCATATAATTATAACACAGGCCCTTCCTCAAAAAATTCCTGAGAGGTTATTTTAGGCTCTGAAAAGTCTCATTATCAGATACCACAAAACCCACAGGCTGACTAGCCATCCCATAATGTTTAACAAGTATAGTAGGCTGCTCTCATTTTTAAAACTGTGCTTGCTGTTTGCTGTTAATCTTGCAATAAAGCAAGGAGGGTTTGTTAATGCTGAAAGAACACACAGGGGTTGAGATGACAGAGACTGAGAGAAAGGTTTGAAGTCACAACTCCAAAAGATAAACTTCTGAGTGGCCCCCATAGCCATAGCAATAGCAATAATAAATAAGGGAGCCAGGCAAATATTTGAAATTTTAAAAGGAGAAGCAGCAATATCAAATGATACAGTATACTTCTTAGGAAATACTGGCCATAAGTAGAGATGGGCACGAACAGAAAAAAAAAACCTGAACATGATGTTCATTGTTCGTTGCCATCCATGAACGGGGACTCACAAACAACCACGAACATGGCCCTGTTCATGAACATGTTCGTGATTGGATGTTTGTGGGGGCCAGCAGGCTCTCCTCCAGCCATCATCCAAGTCAAGATTCCTACTGCACCACTCCCAGAAACCTGACCTGAGCAGGCACCAGGAAAAATACCAATAATAAATAATAGCGTGGCCCAGAGCTTGGCAGCAGCCCTGGAACTTGAAGGGGTAGATCCCTATCCCACCACACTCAAAGAAAATTCAAGCTCCAATGCACTCTCTCTATCAAAATGCCAACAGCAACTCTCTCCTTCTCCACTGTATGCAAACTAAGCCAGAGATGGGAGCCCCCCTCCCCTCTGCTCTTTGCTCCTTTGAAATGAATTTGGAGCTCCACACTTGAAAGGAAGACCTGCCTATTAAGCTAAATTGAGCTTAGATTGGGGTTTCCAGGGCAATGGCAGGAGTTCAGACAGAGTTCAGACAATCCCTGCCTAAGTTGCCAAGGGAATTAATTGCAGGTGCCAGACTGTTTGGCTTGACAAACAGCAACGAACAAGGCTTGCAATGACACCTGTTCGTTTAGAATGGGGCCTCACGAACAGCTTGTTCGTGAACAGCAGATTGGGCTGCTCATGGCCTTTTTTTGTTCGTATTGCTGTTCGTGCCCATCTCTAACCATAACCCAACTGCAGAATTCAGTAAGCTTAAATCTATTTATCTCAGTATCTCCTTAACTGCCTTGATCTAGATAGCCCAGGTGAACCTGGTCTCGTCAGATCTCAGAAGCTAAGCAGGGATGGCCTTGGTTAGTAATTGGATGGGAGACCTCCAAGGAAGGCCAGGGTTGCAGAGGCAGGCAATAGCAAACCACCTCTGTTAGTCTCTTGCCAGGAAAACCCCACTAGGGGTTGCCATAAGTCAACTCTGACTTGAGGGCACCACACACACACACACACACATCCTCAATTGTGCCTAAGCCTCAAGGGTAGGGTTGCCAAGTCCACCCTTGCAGATGGCAAGGTGCCAGTGACTAATCTTTTCAGAAGTGACATTATTACATAAATGTTGATTCTTTAGAAACTGCCCTGAAACATAGCTACACCATTGCTTCCAGGTCACACTGGAAGTGATGCCATGGTGGGGCACCGTGGGACACACACCCTCATTTCCCAGGTCTTCCTCCTCCCACCAATCAGTTGGTGATTGGCAGGCAGAGGCAGGGATTGTGGGCACCTCACATCTCTACTCTGGCAGGAGGAAAACCACAGAAGAGAGTTAGGATCAGGGAAAATCTTACCTGCTGCTACTTGGAGAAGTGAGTCTCTCTGCCTGAGTCACCTCAGCATGTGTTTCTTAAGTGTAGGGAGATGCAATTTTAGCCGGAAGTGTAGTTTATAAAGACAGAGCTGGTGGAGATCCTGCCACAGAGGGTTTGTTAATTTCATCTTCACCTCACAAAGACTATGTCAATTTCACCTCTCCAGTCTAAAACTGTGTGGGATCACAACCAGAGAGCAGCGAGGAATGGAAATGGGCTGGAGCTGCCTTCCAGAGCTGGGCTTGGACCTGGAGAGGTTGTAATGGGCTGAAGTTTCCCTTCTGGCATTCCACAACCCTTCACACCACTCCAGTGTATAGCAAAACCTTTGCCCTGCAGCCCTCTCTGTCTTTTTTAAATACCCTTCCCGGCGAACCTTGCATCTCCCGACTCGTGTTCTTCACATTTCAGATGTTTCATATAGAGAGACAGACAAAGGGTAGTTCTAGGAATTGCTGGAAACTCTATGATCTTACCTGTGGCTTAATCTATGATTCAACTCTATGGTTTAACCTTTATCACTTACAGGTTGTATGTAGAAGTTATGTAGCAACATTGCTGATGTTGCACCCCCATGTTCCCACCCCCAGCCATTCCACCTGTTGCCAGGCTCACTCTGGGAACTCAGAAAGTGTGATATACGTGGACAGTAATGCAAAAACCAGAAACAAAAATTCTGTACATAAGGTTTCTTCCAAAGTCTGCTTCAAGTAGAATGACCTATATTTCCACATCTCTCTGGGTTTCCTGTATCCCTAGCCCACAGCTGATATTTCTGTTTACATTTTCACTTCTGGAATCCTCCTATCCTAGACATTCTCAATTCATAGTTAAACACAGAGACTGTTCTAATGCTGTGGACTTATTTACTGGGGATGGTGGCCCGAAAAGGAAGAACTAAACAACTAAACAGAAACTGCCCAGCTGTGCATGGGTGTGGAACTGCTAAAGCACACTGCAAGGCTCGTCTGCATTTCGGGCAATCTGTTTACTGAAGAAACATTTCAGGGCAAAGGAAGAATAGGAGTTGACATCCAGGAGAGAGGGTTCAAACTGACTTCTCACTACAGGCCTTGAGAGATGGCCAAATTTAAACCTGCAGAAAAATGCAGGGGCAGCCAAAAAATTTTAAAAAAATAATCTTAACAAGACACAGCTCGTGAGAGTTACACAACTTAACCACTCAGACTTCTTCCTTCTCTGAGTACATAAACCCATCAGGATTTGCCACACGCAAAAATCACAGGCCATAATTTAAAAATGGTCTAAAATTTTTTATATATTTATTCAAGTAGGGTAATTTTTTTTAAAAAACTTCCCTTTGTTTTTATACTGTAGATTTTCGAGAAGCAACTGAATGTTACCTTAAAGATGGGGCTGCTGCCCTAAAATGGCAGCTCAGCATCACCTGTCCTCCATACCCCACTAACAGTGAAAGCTACCCGTCTTCTGGTGTCTGTCTACATTTTAATCCCACCTACCTGTCCTCCAAGGAACCGAGTAGCATACAGATTTCTCTCTTACATTTTCCCTTTCCAACCATCCTATGAAGTACATTACATGCATACGGCAGGAGAGAGTGTGTTGTTGGCCCAAGGGAGGGTTGCCAGTCCCCCGCTGGGGTGGGGGATCCCCTGTTTCCACCCTACACCCCCACCCCACCCCTGCTTACTTGGCTGGTGAGGGAAAAGGTAGGGGAATGCACCTCCCGGGGCATGCTCGGTAGTGTGACACACTCCCGTGCTCTGCAGTGGGCTGATTTGGGTCCCAAATGGGCTGAATCAGGCCTGTTTGGGGCCTAAATTGGCCCACTGTGAAGCTCAGGAGCACTCTAGGACCCTCCCAGAAGTGCACCTGTGCTTCACAGCAGACCAAATCAGGCCCGTTTGGGACTAAAATCAGCCCACTGCAAAGCGCAGGAGCACTACAGGGCCTGTCGCAACGCTGTAGCAGTGCTCCCACTCTCTGCAGTGGGCCAATTTCAGCCTCAAATTGGCCCAAATGGGCCAAAATCGGCCCACTGCAATGTCACTTCCTGGAAGTGACATCATCACACAACCCGGGAGCATGCACGTGCCAAGTGCATGCAAAGAGTATATACAAAGACTTAAAACAAGGTGAGTGCCATGTCTCCTGCCTCTCACCCAGAGGGTAAGGGGACCTGGCAACCCTAGGTCACCCAATGAGCTGTTGTAGCATAGTAGTTAAGTGGTTGGGTTGCAAATGGGTGCTCTGCTAGTTTGAATCCTGCTACTGCCATGAGTTTAGCAGGTAGCCTTGGGAAAGCCACACCGAGGAGCCCCCTTCATCCCACTGTCCTGCTGGCCTCTTAAGCAGCAGTGGGAAGTGGGAGGCCTGGCTGGGAAGTCTTCTGCTATAGTGAGTTACTCCCCCCCACCCCGCCCACGTTGCTTGCTGCCTCATTCAATAACAAGGAAACCATTTTCCACCACCACCCATGTTCTTCATTAATTACAGTGTGTCTACATGGTCTAATCGAATTTCCACACCCTCTATGCTCTTTCTTTAGCTCATGTCAGTTCTGTTTCTTGAAGGCACTTATGAGATGACGCCAGGCCATTATAAGGAAAGCACAGAGTTCTATGGAAAGAGACATCTTAACCGCATTACAGGTTGAATTGCCCAAGTGACCATACAAAGGCCATGCCAGGCTGTGGAAACACACTAAGCTGATTAAATAAGGGTGCGCATATAAAAAAGACTAAGATCCGAGTCCAAAAGCACTTTAAAACCCAACAAGACTCCCAGGATATCTGACGAAGGGAGCTTGGCTCTTGAAAGTTTATACCCTGAAAATCTGGTTAGACTTAAAGGTGCTATTGGACTCAAATCTTGGTCTTCTACAGCAGACCAATGCAGCTACCCACCTGAAATATATAAAAGAGGGACCACTGCACACTAGAAGTGCAATCGTATTCTTGTTACAGCTACTTAATCCTTGTCCAGACTGAGTTTGGAAAAACAGGTTCTGCCTGTTTGCAACAGTAGCTGCCTGTGTGCAGCACTGACTGGCTGGTGCCTGTGCCATCACAAAGTCTCCTTCTATACACTCTCCAGAGCAATTTTACATCTACTTTTAAAATTAAGACAATGAATGGAAAATTTTATAGGTTACATGTACAAACAACACTGGAAACATCATTTTAAAGCAAATAACTGCTTGAAGCATGGGCAAAGGAGCAAAAAAGGCTGCTGAAAGAATGATAAATTAATGTTTCAGAAGAATTATGAAGAAGCTTGGAATCCTCCACGGGAATTAAAGCTTGGAATCCTCCACGGGAATTAAAAACTGCTGTGAGTCCTGTCCACATGCACTAATAAAGGAAAACATCTTAACCACAGCGTCCAGTCACAAAAGAAGAATTGCTTACTAAGAGAAAAAGTATTTTTCTTTTCCTTCTTTCACATTTTCTTCTAAACTGTTTTTAAAATGCGTGCGTTTACCATCCCGAATCACACAAAAGAGTTTCTTACCTTGTAGCATTTTCCAAAGCCCTGGAGAATGATGCATAATCATCGGATGAGTGCTGGAGAGAATAAAACCAGGAGGCCGCATCCTGTACCATGGGATTGGAGTCCTCTCCTCCCAAGGAATTTTGGAGAGCCTGGTAGAAGACTGTTTTGCTGTTAGCACGGCCTTGCCTTTCTTCAAATTTCTATTTGGAGGGGAGAAGAAAAGAGTATTTAGAAGACAAATACCCGGAGCACAAACTCAAAAGACTGCCTTGCTCAGTTTGTAGATAGATCAAGATGGGTAGCCATGTTAGTCTGTAGCTGTAGAAAAGAGCAAGAGACCAATAGCACCTATAAGACTAACACAATTTGTGGTAGGGTATGAATTTTTGTGAAAGACAACTCAATTCTTCAGATACTCAATTTGTAGGTTTTGCAAAGTCTAAATGCACACTGCAGGAACCTCTGAAGAACAGAATAGTAGACAATAATGTATCACACTTTTTTTTTTGCATTTCTCTACTGATGTTTAGCATGCCCACCAAACAGGATTTCAAAGACAACTATTGTCCATATATTGCAACTGATAGGGAGACACAGTATATGAAGCTTCTAACAAGCACCTGGCTATCTCCATCATAAGGTCTGGGGACTCAAAAAAAGGGACCTTTGCACATATCACACATTAGCAAACCTGAACATTTGGATAAGAAGCCACAAGCATATTCTGGCTCTCAAAGAGGGTAAATTCCTGGAGATTTGGGGGTTTAGCTTGGGGAGGGTGGGGTTTGGAGGAAGGAAGGGACTATAGCACTATATAATGCCACAGAGTCCACCATCCAAGGAAGGGGGAATGGATTACTGTAGTCTGCAGGTCAGTTGTAATTCTGGGAGATTGCCAAACCCCACTGGAGGATGGTATCTGTAGTCAAATGCCTTAACACCCACCCCACCTCTCACACCACCAATAGTTAGGTGCCATGCCATGCTTTGGCACCTTCCTGCCAAGCAGTTGTTTGAAGGCTGCCTTCAGTATCAGTTTTGGTCCTTTTATACAGTAGCTTTAGGAGGTTATAAACCATAAACAATTCCAGCCAGCAGCAATGATAGACATCAACCAAACACTCCCATGGAGTTTGTGGAGTTTTCCCCCCCCATCATCATGAATCAAGTATCTTTGAAATATTTTTTCCTTGACCTTCTGTTTTTAAAGTGTATGCTCCTCCACCTTTCCCCTTGAAAAACTGGTAACCCAAGAATTCCCTCTGCTACATTATTGGCAACACACAAATACTTGAGTCCATAATAGTTTAACATTTGGCCTGAACGATCTCTTTCCAAAATGTTTTGGAGATCAAAGTCCAATAAACTCCTTTTACTTCTTACTGAGAGTAACCCTCAAAAGACTGGAGAATTAAACGGAGCTACACCCTTTTCAAAGCTCATTGATGTAACTCTTTTTGGTATTGCAGTGTTAGCCAAACACAGGCAGAGTCACTGAATGAAGAGCGGACAAGACGGATTGTTTTGCTGGAGCGTTTGATAAAATTTTCTGGTCTCTAATCACCTCGTGCAAGATAAATTCTAATACAGATACATAAATAGCTACAAAGAGTAAAGGAGAAAAGTTAGAAAGGTCATTTCCGTATGTCCTTAAAGGAACAACCCACTCACCGAACACAGGTGGCTTTTCCATTTCACTTCAGACATCTACGATTTCAAAATGGCTGCTGACTGTTTGGCTTCCGTTTTTTCGGTGCCTTTTCTGGAACTGTACTTTCCTGTGGTGCCAGAAAAGGTGCCAAAAATGGAAGCAAAATAACCTGAAACCCATTTGAAAATGTAGACGTCTGGAGTGAAGTGGAAAAGCCGCCCACGTTTGGTGAGTGGGCCGACTCTTTAAGGACATGTAGAAATGGCCAAAGGGTCTAACTGGTATTATGACATCTCTCAAATTGCAAATTGTAATCTTGGCACTTTGTTGTCCTATCAGTTGGGACTGGATTCCTTTCACAAAAGAAGGAGCTGGAAGGAAACAGCACGTTGGAGGATTGGAAGAAGAACAGAAAGCGGCTCGGCACTGAGTTTGTCAGCAAGAAACTGTTATTTAATTGAACTTGCAGAGGCTATTGGCAGTAAATGCCAGGGTTTTAAATGACATTAAAGTAACAATAAAGTGATTTGAAGTTTGACCAGTGTGGTACATATTCCAAACTCCCCGACAGACTGATCTCAAGTGGCTTCTAAATGTAGTTATTTAAGTACAAGTGAAGGAATTTTCCACAGCCTACTCCAATCAAGCTGCATTGTGCCATCGTACCTTTTGCCTCCAGACACCCTTCCTTACAATGCCCTCCCACCTTTTGGCTGGGATATAAAGGCTCAGAGCCGGTCCACATGATACGAATTCCACGCAAATGACACGAAAACTTACACGTGTTCCAATGTTGTTTTCAACTACATACGCCAGGACTGCAGGACCTCCATCGAACCCGTGTTCGCAGTGACACGGGTTTTCTCCGCGTACCTCCAAGATATCCCATCATGCACCTCCACTTTGCACAGATAGGAAGCGGAAAATATAGGAAATAAGGACACTCTGCATTGCCGACTTACTGATTGTGACTGCGTGCACACACCGTCGCAGCTACACTGGAGCAGAAAATTTTGAATGTGTGCCTGGACCAGGACACATGCTCATCGATAGAATGCTGGACACGGGCATTTGGGGTAAGACAGGACTCCTCGCTCGGTCTCATATAATTCATATCGTGTGGTTCGACTCTCAGAGATCTCCACTCCTACTTGTATTTGATAAAGGGAGCTTGGACTCTCGAAAGCTTAGATCAATTCTGTTGGTCTAAGGTGTTACTGGGCTCGAATCTTGCTCTTCTACTGCCGACCAACATGGCTATCCACCTGAAACTAGCCTAATTAGTGTTGCCGCCTGGTTAAAATGGTGTTACAGCTCTTCTTCTCCCTCTGATGCTACCTAAGTTATGTTCTAGAAATGCCTTGTGCTCCCTACTACATCGAATGAGACAGGAGAGAAAGAGAAAAACAAATAAACAGTAATGTTTATTCGGGTCCTAGAAGAGGGGAATAAGGCTGTCTAGAAAAGTGGCTTGAAATTGTTTACAAGCACAACACAGTGTTCAGTGGGCTCATTCGGTTATAATATTCCAACAGACAGTTACTGGGTGCAAAGAACAGTTATCAGCTAGATGTATTGTCGAAGGCTTTCACGGCCGGAGAACGATGGTTGTTGTGGGTTTTCCGGGCTGTATTGCCGTGGTCTTGGCATTGCAGTTCCTGACGTTTCGCCAGCAGCTGTGGCTGGCATCTTCAGAGGTGTAGCACCAAAAGACAGAGATCTCTCAGTGTCACAGTGTGGAAAAGATGTTGGCAGGTCATTTGTATCTACTCAGGAGGGGTGGGGTTGAGCTGAGTCATCCTGTAAGAGTTTCCCAGGGTGTGGAGTGCTAATGGCGGGAGGCTTCACTGTATCCTGAGGAGGTTCTTTTGCATATGGATTGGTACTTGATGTGCTAATCTTCTCTGCAGGGCTATTGTCGGGTGTGGAGTGTTTTGTTAGCCTGGTGTTTTTCAGAACTGGAAACCATGCTCGGTTCATTCTTAAGGTTTCTTCTTTCCTGTTGAAGTTTTGCTTATGCTTGTGAATTTCAATGGCTTCCCTGTGCAGTCTGACAAAGTAGTTTGAAGTGTTGTCCAGTATTTTGGTGTCCTGGAATAAGATACTGTGCCCTGTTTGAGTTAGGCTATGTTCAGCCACTGCTGATTTTTCAGGTTGTCCAAGTCTGCAGTGTCTTTCATGTTCTTTTATTCTTGTCTGGATGCTACGCTTTGTGGTCCCGATGTAAACTTGTCCACAGCTGCAGGGTATACGGTATACTCCTGCAGAGGTTAGGGGGTCTCTACTGTCTTTTGCTGATCGTAGCATCTGTTGTATTTTTCGGGTGGGTCTGAATACTGCTTGAAGGTTATGCTTTTTCATAAGCTTTCCCATCTGATCAGTAATTCCTTTGATATATGGCAAAAACACTTTTCCTGTGGGAGACTGTTTTTCTTTGGTTGTTTGATTCATCCTGGGTTTGATTGCTCTTCGGATTTCATTTCTGGAGTAGCCATTTGCCTGAAGTGCGTGGTTTAGATGATTAATTTCCTCATTGAGAAAGTGCGGCTCACATATCCGTCTTGCACGATCCACTAATGTTTTCATTATGCCTCTTTTCTGTCGGGGATGGTGATTGGAGTTTTTGTGTAGGTACCGATCAGTGTGAGTTGGTTTCCTGTAGACCTTGTGACCTAACTGAAAGTTTGCTTTGCGGATGACCCAGGTATCCAGGAATGGGAGTTTTCCCTCGATTTCTTTCTCCATGGTGAATTGTATGTTCAGGTGGATGTTGTTGAGATGATTCAAAAACCCCATCAATTCTTCCTCCCCATGGCTCCAAATGATAAATGTATCATCCACAAACCGGAACCATACACTAGGTTTGTGGGGTGCTGATTCTAGAATCAGCACCCCACAAACCTAGTGTATGGTTCCGGTTTGTGGATGATACATTTATCATTTGGAGCCATGGGGAGGAAGAATTGATGGGGTTTTTGAATCATCTCAACAACATCCACCTGAACATACAATTCACCATGGAGAAAGAAATCGAGGGAAAACTCCCATTCCTGGATACCTGGGTCATCCGCAAAGCAAACTTTCAGTTAGGTCACAAGGTCTACAGGAAACCAACTCACACTGATCGGTACCTACACAAAAACTCCAATCACCATCCCCGACAGAAAAGAGGCATAATGAAAACATTAGTGGATCGTGCAAGACGGATATGTGAGCCGCACTTTCTCAATGAGGAAATTAATCATCTAAACCACGCACTTCAGGCAAATGGCTACTCCAGAAATGAAATCCGAAGAGCAATCAAACCCAGGATGAATCAAACAACCAAAGAAAAACAGTCTCCCAC
This sequence comes from Eublepharis macularius, assembly GCF_028583425.1. Taxonomy (NCBI): domain Eukaryota; kingdom Metazoa; phylum Chordata; class Lepidosauria; order Squamata; family Eublepharidae; genus Eublepharis; species Eublepharis macularius. The sequence continues at coordinate 130,747,397 of NC_072796.1, read as the reverse complement.
AGGAAAAGTGTTTTTGCCATATATCAAAGGAATTACTGATCAGATGGGAAAGCTTATGAAAAAGCATAACCTTCAAGCAGTATTCAGACCCACCCGAAAAATACAACAGATGCTACGATCAGCAAAAGACAGTAGAGACCCCCTAACCTCTGCAGGAGTATACCGTATACCCTGCAGCTGTGGACAAGTTTACATCGGGACCACAAAGCGTAGCATCCAGACAAGAATAAAAGAACATGAAAGACACTGCAGACTTGGACAACCTGAAAAATCAGCAGTGGCTGAACATAGCCTAACTCAAACAGGGCACAGTATCTTATTCCAGGACACCAAAATACTGGACAACACTTCAAACTACTTTGTCAGACTGCACAGGGAAGCCATTGAAATTCACAAGCATAAGCAAAACTTCAACAGGAAAGAAGAAACCTTAAGAATGAACCGAGCATGGTTTCCAGTTCTGAAAAACACCAGGCTAACAAAACACTCCACACCCGACAATAGCCCTGCAGAGAAGATTAGCACATCAAGTACCAATCCATATGCAAAAGAACCTCCTCAGGATACAGTGAAGCCTCCCGCCATTAGCACTCCACACCCTGGGAAACTCGTACAGGATGACTCAGCTCAACCCCACCCCTCCTGAGTAGATACAAATGACCTGCCAACATCTTTTCCACACTGTGACACTGAGAGATCTCTGTCTTTTGGTGCTACACCTCTGAAGATGCCAGCCACAGCTGCTGGCGAAACGTCAGGAACTGCAATGCCAAGACCACGGCAATACAGCCCGGAAAACCCACAACAACCATCAGTTATCAGCTAGTCTTTCAAATTCTGGAGGTGAATTTTTGGCCTTTCCACAACTCCAGGAATCCCACTGTGTAAGTGTGTGCTCCTTCTGAAATTCCAAATCTTTAGCCTGCTTTCCCCAAAACCTAGGCTCTGAGACATATAAAGGCCGTTTCCAGACGGCTTACCTGCAGCCGCTCCATGCCGCAACGTCGCGGATCGTGCTGGGGAAAACGCGAAATATCGCGTTTTCTCGCGCGAGTTTTGCACGACGTCGCACAAAACTCGCGCGAGAAAACGCGATATTTCGTGTTTTCCCCGGCACGATCCACGACGTTGCGGCATGGAGCGGCTGCAGGTAAGCCGTCTGGAAACGGCCCTGGTCTCCTGAGAAAGGATTTCTTTAACCTTACCCGCTGGAGGGTCAAACCCTGTCTCCTAAAACATTCACTAGATTAGCCTGCTTTGTCCCTGAGACTTGCTGAGACTGAGATGGACAGAGACCTTGAGGTTATAGTGGACAGCTAAATAAAACTGTCAACCCAGTCTGCCAAAGCAGTGAAAAAGCAAGCTCTATGCTGGGGACTATTAGGAAAAGAATTGAAAATAAAATAGCCAATATTAAAATGCCCCTGTAGAGAACTATGGTGTGACCTCATTTAGAATACTGTGTGCAGTTGTGGTCACCATATTTCAAAAAGGACATTGTAGAGCTGGAAAATGTACAGAACAGAGCAACCAAGATGATTGGGGGTGGGGGGTAAGAAAAGGCTGAAAAGTCCAGGACTTTTCGACTTTAAAAAAGAGAGATGATTAAGGTGAGGGGTGGTGGGCATGATAGACATTTATAAAATTATGCACAAGGTAGAGAGTGTAGACAGAGAGAACTTTTTGTCCCTCTTCCAAAATACTAAAAATTGGGAGCATCCAAGAAAGCTGATGAGCCATAGATTCAGGATGGACAAAAGGAAGTAGTACATCTTTACTCAACCAGTGATTAAAATGTGGGATTTGCTGCTAGAGGATGTAGCTATGAGCACAGAAGGCTTTGAAAGGGGATTAGACAGGTTCATGGAGGAAAAGTCTATCAGTGGCTACAAGCTGAGGGGACTAAAGAGAACCTCCCCATTCAGAGGCAGTGAACTTCTGAATACCAGTGCCAGAAGGCAATATCAGGGGAAGGCCTGGGCCTGTGTGCCCTGATATTGGCCTCCAGAGTAAACGATTGCCCAGTGTAAGAGATGAGATGCTGAAATGGGTGAGCCGCTGGTCTGATCCAGCAGGGCTCTTTTTATATTCTCCCCAAGCTAGGTTCTGAGATATGAACTGTCTCCTGAGAAAGGATTCCTCCCACCTCCGAGTCTAGCCCTCTGGAGGCTCAAGCTGACAGTTTAATGGATTTTATTCTCCACTCCCCACTTCCAATTGGCTCCTCCCGCATTCCACAGGTCCTGATTGGCTGATAGCTTCATACACACACATCCCAAACAGGCACACAAGGGATTGGTGGCTGATAGACAGGGTAAGGACCTTTGCCTATCTATCACACTAGGATTGCTAACATCCAGGTCTCCTGGAATTACAAGAGATCTCCAGACTACAGAGATCAATTCCCTGAAGAATATGGCAGCTTCAGAGGGTAGACTCTATGGTATATCATAGAGTCTAGGAGAAATCTTCCCCAAATTCCTCCCTCCCCAGGCTCCACCCCCAAATCTCCAAGAATTTCTTAGTCTGGAGTTGGCAGACCTAAGTAGATATCTATGTGAAACTTTACTGCATTGGTCTACACAATACAGGTTGGGGGCAGAAAACAATTGGTTTCAATTCATTTATCTTGCAAGTTTCATTCATGATTTAGCCCCATGAACCCATAAAGACATTGGCTAACCAAGGTCCCACAAATAGTGGGTGATCTTTGGTGCGGGGGACAAGGATACCAGTGTTTGGAGTATTAGACTATGGATAGGGGCTAACATGAATTTCCCTCTATTTTAAAAAAAAATCCTACACACAGCATATCAGGGAAAAGTTCATCTAGAGCCCCATTTCCCCACCTATTTTTCTTTGTGTAGACTTTTTTCGGTATGGAAGATCATATAAATGATAGGAGTCCTCACCTGCAGTCTGAAATGGTACAGCCCAACTATAGGTTACCTACCATTTGTGAGAAACCAGCCTTCCTTATGTTGGATGAGTAATTTTAAATGCATTGCATCTGGTTTGCATCAGAAAACCTTGAAAATATTTCCACAATCCAGTGCAGGAAGTAAAAGTGGGAAGAGGGGGGAAACGGTGATGGCTTTTCCAAAGATCCATAGGAATTACAAAAGGGATGGAAAAAGAAAAGGATGGAACCATATAGACTATTGTTAAACCAAAGCAAGGAACTCATTACATGAATTCTTCCATTCCCTCCCCATTTTGATAATAATGGGAGAGATGTGATCAGAGGGTGAAGATGCTTGTGGTTTTTGAAGAGAACACTGCCCAACTTAAAGGATGCATTCCCTTATCTTCTATCAGCAAACCATTTGACAAGGAATGAGGAGAGATTGCCTTACTTTTGAAACTAAAAGACTCAAGGGGGGCGGATTCACTGGAACGGCATCTTATGGTGTCATGATGACATCATTTCCAGCCATGTGGCCAGAAGTGATGTCACTGCAGCGCAAGATGCTCTGGAATTTACTCAAAATTCTAAAATTCTATGGCAGTGATGTCATTTCCAGTTACATGGGGGGATATGATGTCTTGACATTGTGAGATGCCAGTTCAGCCCTCACACTTCTCCTCTGCCTGTGATAGGCCTGAGATCCCCTGGTGAGTTTCTCTGCAGAATAAAGATTCAAACCCAGTTCTCCCAGGTCCTAGTCTGACATCTGACCACCATACCACACCGACTCTCGATCTCACACACAGATAATCCCAGACCCAGACATTTTGCACTTTTAATCTTTTTTTCAATTAAGGTAAGAAGTGCACTGATAAATGTATATGTAGTACTTATTTCAAAAGTGGTTGGTGGTCTTTTATGGTTAACTGGAAACCCCTTATCGACTTTCTGCATGAGACAAGGAAAAAGGAACTGATGATCTGTGGTTTTGATTTCTAAGAAGATCAATTTGGGAAAAATAAATAGAAGGGGATGGTATTGAAAAGGTAAATTTTGGAGATATTAAAACTAAAAGTATAATGTTTGTTAAAACATGATAGGTGTTGTAGAGAAATGGAAAATGAACGTGTATTATTCGTCTTTGTTATTTTCAATTTTTGTTCTTTTTCTCTCTTTGTATTCCTTTTCCTTTACCTTTTTCTTCTATTTCTGTGCCCTTTTTACTGGGCTTTTAATCTTATTAATAAAATAAAAATTTAAAAAGAAAAAAAAGTGGTTGGCGGTCGGCCTGAAGCCTGGTGGAAATGACATTGGCGCCAGCATCCCTTTCAGTAACAGGCGCAGCCATCATTTGACGTGCAAAACCAGGAGACTGCCCCCTCCCTCTTGGGCTGAAAGACCTGCTGGCAGTTCTTCTTTAATATTCTCCTGCACCCAGAGAAAATAAGTGAGATGGCGCACAATAAAAGTGTGGGCAACAGCAATTTCTGAAAGCAGTTGGCGTGGAAATGAACCGGTCCTCTTGTATCCTGTAATCACATAGCTTAGAATTTCAAAGCCTTTTCTGTGCAGAAATGAACTCTCAGCGCTGGAGTAATTTGTGATCTCTTTTGTTCGCAGGTCACTGGAAGACGAGAGAGGCTAGAAGAAGTTAAAAGAATGGTTCACCCTTGACAGTTCGGAGCAAGTGAGAGACAGTCTTCCATGTCTGCTGTCACAGAAGCAGACAATCATAAAATGGGTGATAATTAACTGCAGGTCAGTATGTGGAGCCCCTAACAGAGAAAGCTAAAATGGAGACAGGGCCTTATCAAACCAGGATGTACTGATGAAAAGGCACAAGAATAAAAACAGTACTGATGTTCTTTCAGGGGAAATTCAGAGCCGTCTGGCTCCTGACGTTTGCACATTTGCAGACGTTTCGTCTCTGGTTATCTTAATTTGAAAAGCATGGTTCTCCTGAAACCACAAAGCTATGCTGTCCATGTTTCGAAAAGTAGATTCTGGAATCAATGGCCCAGCATGGATTCCATTAAACTTACCTCCCTGAAAAAGAAATCTGTATAGGCTGTACGGGCTAAGACCCAAACTATTCATTACATGCACGACTATAATGATATCCTCGTAGCCTTTCTAGAACAGGCAAGTCAACTCAAAAAGAGGGCAATAGTAAAGAGACACGCAGAAGGGAGAAGAATCAGTGTTTAATCTGTTTTATGTAAGGTTGCCAACTCCAGCTTGGGAAATTCTTGGAATTTGGGGGCATTTCTTGGGGAATGTGGAGTCTAGGGAATGGATACCATAAAGTCCACCCTCCAAAGCTGCCATTTCCCACAAGGGAAGTGATCTACACAGTTTCGAGAACAGTTGTAAGTTTTTGAAGAACTCCGGGCCACGCTCTGAGGCTGTTAACCCTAATTTCATAATTGCTGTTTCCTTCTCTCCAAGTTGCCCTCCCATTGGCTCCCTCCAAGGCTTCAGGCCCCTTGATCAGAGTGTTTGCACAGAAGACATCGTCTTGCTCTAAGACCCAGAAGTTTACTGCCAAAAGGACAGGTCACATGCAATCCAGGATCGCAACGACTGCAACAGACTGGGAGTGGAAATGGTTTTATTCTAACTCTAAGTGACTTGACAGCACACAACACACAAAGTCAGAACTACCCATCATGCTTTGTGTAGGGATGGCTGCTATTAACCATGGGAGTTTGGTGATGTTCTCTGTAACATTTAGTCCATCTTACTCATGTGCTATGACACAAGCATCAGCCAATAATGTGAAGCAGGAGAGGGAGGGTCAGAGAAGAATGGGGAAAGTACCTGTGGTTGACTAGTATATGGCCTAGCTTCTCTCCTCTCCTTTGGCTTGCCTCCACAGCTAGCTATAACTGTTCGTTTTAACCACAAGTACCTTAACTGCCTTTGCTCGGCTGATCAGCCCATCTTCTTGAGAGCTTCCAATGAGCAGATCCAACTTCACGGCTCGAGAGCGTTGTACGGCTGATGTTAGAGGTTCCTGAAGGTAGACACCATCCACCACTGGGCTCCAGTACTGAAAGGGTCCACTTACAGCAAGTCGCTAAAAGAGAAACAGGTAGTTGTAGTGGGAAGAAAAAGCATGGAGCTTCTACTCATGCAACAATGGCCAGTGAGATGGAGTAGGAAGCAGTGTAAGATTGCTAGCACCCTCGTAGGGGTGGGAGATCCCCCATCCCCAGACCACATCCTTTTCTGGCAGTAGGGAAAGAAATGGGACTTACCCAGTGGCTGCAGGGTCACAACAAAATGTCACTTCCTATATGCCCAGAAGTGATGACATCATGTTGCTGGGTGAAGCCCTGGTATTTGAGCAAAAACCATAGAGTTTCTTCCCAAATACCAGAGAGGTTCCAGTGTGCTGGCAACATGATGATGTCACTATGGGAAGGGATATCATTATATCGCTGGTGTACACATAGGTAAATCTACCTCCCACTGTCCACCATCTCCCCCAACCCCGTTGGTTGCCAGGGCAATTTGGCAACCCTGTGACTGTTCAGTGACCAAGAGGGAGGGGAGCCTTGTGTCATTCACAAGCGAGCATCATTTGGGTATAGCCAAGAGGACAGAGGGCAGCTAACATGGTGCTGGCCAAATCCACCGTTGACGAGCACATTTGGTACCCATTGAGGATGGCATTGACGTACATTTGTTTACTGCTACCATTCACCAGTGGCATTTTTGGAATCAGCCTAGACCGGAGCAACTTTCTACCTTGATTAGATACTGTAACTCCAACAGAGGACCACTGGAGAGGATGTGGTGCTTCCTCCCCTCCCAGTTCGTTGACTGCTTTACACCCTACTTCAGTGGCCGTGGTTGTAGCCATGTTCTGATTGTCTACAGCTGTCTGACTCATTTGTCAACTTCAAAGACATGCCAGCACTTCTACTGGAGTGATTCTGCACAGGTTGGATAATGCACTTTCAATGAACTTTATCAATCGTTTGAGGTGGATTTTTTGTTCCGCACATGAAAAAATCCATTCCAAATGATCTATAAAGAGGTTTGGAAGTGCATTTTCCAACGGGTGCGGAATCACTCCCGGACTGCTCAGGCCTGGAAAATATTTTGTTCTTTTTGTGTGTGAAGGACAAGTCTAAGCTTGGTCCGAAAGGGTGCTACTGCAGACGTTCTCTTACTTATCTGAAGAGTGTTCCGTCCTCTAGAAACTGTAAAGGTAAAACTTTAATGGAAAATCAAATGTATTTTCAACTGTGTTTAAAATTTAAAATGTAATTTCAAATTTACCAAGTTTGTAAATGGAACTTTTAAAAAAATGAAACAAGCAAAATTTCATTTTTTTTACGGATGTTTTTTAGTTTTGAGCCTTGGCAGGAGGCTGTAGATGTGATGATATACAATTGTCATTGAAAAATATCCCTGTTTCCCAGCATTTAAAGCTGTTCCACTTTTTAGAACAATGCCTGTGAAAATACATGCCTATTTTTTTTCTCTCTCACTTGGCTTCCTAAAGTACTCTAGTCTCTCTCTCTCTCTGGCTGTTTCCACATGCTCTTAAAGGGATGGCCCACTCAATGAACACTGACGGCTTTCCCCCAGGAATCTAGATGGCTCCATTTGCAAAAGGACTGCAGGTCGTTGTTGTGGGTTTTCTGGGCTGTATTGCCGTGGTCTCGGCATTGTAGTTCCTGACGTTTCGCCAGCAGCTGTGGCTGGCATCTTCAGAGGTGTAGCACCAAAAGACAGAGATCTCTCAGTGTCCCAGTTGGCTGGCATCTTCAGAGGTGTAGCGTCAGGAACTACAATGCCAAGACCACGGCAATACAGCCCGGAAAACCCACAACAACCATCGTTCTCCGGCCGTGAAAGCCTTCGACAATACATAGGACTGCAGGTCATTTGGCTTCCATTTTTTCGGCATGCTTTTCTGGGAATGCACTTTCCATATTCCCAGAAAAGCGCGCCAAAAAAATGAAAGCCAAACGGAAGTTCGTTGTCTCTGAATGGGGAGGTTTCCCTTTAGTCACCATGGCTAGCAACCATTGATGGAGCTTATCCTCCAGGAATCTAATTCTGTCTTAAAGCTAAATCCCCTCTTAAAGTAGATGAAAGCAATTCTACTAGATTGGAGTTTTACTATATTTTTACTTTTTACTGCTTGATTACTGTAAAGGACTTTGGGAAATCCAAGCTTGGACAGGAGGAAATAAGAATTAATTATGGCATGGATCCTATCTTGCGTGACCACATCAGAGAGTAACTTTCCTGCCTCATAGGGTTGCCAATCTCCAGGCAGGGACGGTCCACTCAACGAACACAGACGGCTTTCCCCCAGGAATCCAGACGGCTCCATTTGCAAAAGAGCTGCAGGGCCTGGAGATCTCCCAAAATTACAACTGCTTTCCAGACCTACAAAGATTAGTTTCTCCACAGAAAATGGCTGCTAGGGAAAGGTTGAACTCTATGGCATTACACCCTGCTGAAGTCCCTCAGATGGAAGAGATGGCAGCCCTGTTCTGCAGCCTGTTGTGTCATGCCCACGGGAGTTGGTGGGCACCCAGGGACAGCAAGGGAGTAAAATGGGAGAGGGAAGTCCAACTGGTGGAGGTATCTTCGGTTGGCAGAACATGGAGTTAAGATCCCATTCCTGTATTTTTACCATGCTTCATTCCCAGGAGCCAGTGCTGATGCTCCAAATTCCAGATCAATTGCTACACAGTCAAAGGAAGGTCAAGAAGTTCATTGTATACACCCCCCACTCACCCGAGTATGCACACAAATCTTACGCATGCTCACAGACTTTTGAATTATGCCGTCTTAACAGGAATTATGCCCACCCTGGTTTGTGCATCATTGAGAGCTTTGGCAGGCAGCTGGCGGAGACAGGAGAGACTTTCTTCACTGTTGTCTGAAGGGCAGCCAAACTCAGCAGCCAAATCGGCAGCCTGCTCCCGCGCTTTCTCCTTGCTGATTGTCGAGGCTGGAGAGAAAGCAGAGCCTCCCTGAACAATGAAAAGAAAGAAAACAGATGCCCGACCAAGTTAGCTGTGGATCCACGTCTTTCCCTGATGCACGTTTGTTTTCTTTTTTAAAAAACACTAGATATGAAAATGCTGAAAAGATAAAAGAATTAAGCAATGAAGGCTAGCACTGGAAACAAGTCATGGGGAACACCAAAATGCTAAGAATTATGCCCAACACTGAGTATATGAAGCTTCTCTATGCCGTGTCAGGCCCTTGGTCTATCAATAACATTATGGCCTACTCTCTGAGAGTCTCTCTACATGAGACATCTGATTCGTGAGACCCAACTCGTGTCGGGAGATACAATGTTAGCTGGGAAGGGTAGTTTAAAAAGACAGAGCCAGCAGCAGGGCAAAGGCTTTGCTATACACTGGAGCTGTGTGAAGGGGCAGTGAAATGCCAGAAGGGAAACTTCAGCCCATTATAACATCTCCGAGTCCAAGCCCGGCTCTGGACAGCAGCTCCAGCTCATTTTCATTCCTCGCTGCCGTTTGGTTGCGATCCCACACAGTTTGAGACTGGAGAGGTGAAACTGACAGAGTGCCTTCGAGGAGGTGGAGATGAAATTGACAAACCCTCTGAGGAGTGATCACCGCCAGCTCTATCTTTTTAAACTATGCTTCCTGGCTAACGTTGCATCTCCCTACACTTGACGAACACATGCCGAAGGCGTCTTATGTACGTTTAATTTCATTTATTGGACTTTTAGCCTGTCCTTCCTGTAAGCAGGCTCAGGACGGGTTACTACAGGATATAATTTCAATTACAATTAAAACATAAGATAACTGAGCAATCATAAAATACTGTAAAATCCAATAGAATGCAATAAAGAATCTCTTCAACTGCACTTACTAGATGGTTTACTTCTCTCACCTAATACTCATCTGTTCCTAAATTAGTATTTTCCCAGAATTCTGATTTTCTGACATTTTCCCCCTAAATAAAAATCAGAGGCACACTGCATTCTTAGAGACAGAGAGGTCTGAGATAAAACTAATAATCCTTCTGTTACAGCATCCCAGAAGCAGAATGCATAACAGCTCAGACCTCCCCTCCATTCAGTACAGTTGCGATCTGTTGAATCTTTGGCACCAGGTTCAAGTTTACTTTGCTCAGTAGGCTTTTTGTTCATTTGTGGGTTTGTTAGTGATTAATTTGTTTTACTCGCTTCTTCACTTTCCAATTGACTAATTAATAGGGCCCTCTCTCCTTCCCCTCCTGACATTTTTTCCATTTTATAAAGTTTCTTAATAAATGGGCTGATAATCTTTTGTTTTTATCGCTGCTTCATCTGATTTTATTTTGCTTCGACTCTGCTTTTCAGTGTTTATTTATGTCATTTATGGTCTGCCTTTCTCACTGAGACACAAGGCAGATTACACAGTAGTACAGTCAGTATCAATGACAATTTCTTAAACAATGCCATGGGGTAAATAAACACAAGTTTACAAAGATGTAGCATTAGCAGCAATCCAATATAGAGTTGAGGAAATGCTGAAACAGAACATAAGCAATTCTAGGGCTGACATTAGGCAACATGAAGCACAGGTAGCTCATAGGAGCACATATTCAAGACAACAGGTAGTACGTAAGGCAACATAGTGGTGAAGTCGATGATCCCTAACTCATTAGCAGAGCATCTGAGACCCCTCTCTACAATACAAAAGCCTTTTTGAATAATTCGGTTTTGCATCGTTTGAGGAAAGCCAGGAGAATGGGGGCTCTTCTGACCTTCACAGACAGGCTGTTCCACAGGGTAGGGGGCATCACAGAGAAAACCCATATACAGGCTGCTGTTGATTTTGCCCATGCACAGGGTGGAACCTGCAGGAGACCTTGTTCAAATGAGCGAATTTGCCATGGAGGAACAAAGGGAGGGAAGCGGTCCTGTAAGTATGCCGGACCAAGGCCATGAAGAGCTTTGTATGTGATAACCAATACCTTGAACTGAGCGCAGTAACTGATAGGTAGCCAATGGAGTGAAAGGGGGGGGGTGATGTTCATGCTCCTGCTTGCTCTTGATAGCAGTCGCGCCGCAGTGTTTTGCAACAATTGGAGCCTTCTAGTTAACTCAGATGGGTGACCTATGTATAGTGCATTACAGTAGTGTGAAATGTATAGTGCATTACAAGTTGTTTGAAATGCTTTTCTAGTAATAATGACCAGAGGGGTCAGGGAGGACCTGACGCTGCTGGGGCACCTGCGGACCAGCAGAGCCAGAGGGCACCAGAGGGCACCCTTCCAGAAGTGAGCCCTTGCCACCAGCCCCCAAGATAACCACTAAGCCTCGGCCAAGCACGACATGCACCTGGGCCTGGAGCCACCCAGGACTCTCTGCCTCTCTACAGGAACCACAAAGACAGAAGGCCCAGGCTGAAGCGGCACAATGGAGGCGAAGTGTCAGACTGGCTATCTGATGCCTCCCTGTAAATCCAGGGCAGAGTGCTGAGAGTGGTGCTTCCCTGCAGGATTCTGGCCAGAGCACAGAACGACCTCAAGAGCATCAACATCTTCCAGCAAGTGCAGCTGAGCCTGATTGACAGCCAGCTTATTTAGGCTGAGGCTCCCAGAGGCTGCACTGATGGATCAGCTGGTCCACTAAGTACAAGCTCTGTGCTCCAGCTCCAAGCTGGTCTTACTCCCAATGAGTCCAGACCTGGCCAACCTGCAGAGCGCAGGACATGCAACATATCAGCACAATTATACACAGGGTACAATTTTCTACTGAATTCGCTCGTCCAGTTTAAACTTACTCCAATACAGGAGAAAAAGTCGCAAATTAGTAATCAAGAGCTAGTTCGGTGTAGTGGATAAGAGCAGCAGGACTCTAATCTGGAGAGCCAAGTTTGATTCCCCACTCCTCTGCTTGAAGCCAGCTGGGTGACCTTGGGTCAGTCACAGCTCTTTCAGAGCACTCTCAGCCCACCTACCTCATAGGGTGATTGCTGTGAGGATGATAATAACACACTTTGTAAACCACTGAGTATGGCATTAAGTTGTCCTGAAGGGCAGTATATAAATCAAATGTTGTTGTTGTCATTATTATTATTATTATTATTATTATTAGTAGTAGTAGTAGTAGTAGTAGTAGTAGTAGTAGTACTGCTACTATTACTGTTGTTGTTGTTAATGTATTCTGAGAATTTGACTTCCCTTATCAATGATGTTTATATAGCATTCAGAAAATAAAGCATTATATAGCATTCAGAAGCATAACAGACCAACCTTTAGATGCCAGAGTTCTATTTGTGGCAATGCATTTTGAGTCTAATTCTAGGTGATCGACAGGAATGGTCGAATGATCCAACCGCATCTGAGACAGTAGCAACAAAATTCCCTCTCCCCGAGGGTATCTAATTGCAAGATGGCAAGACCAAGTTTGTCTTTCCCCTCCCTCCCCTTAAGGTAATAGGGATACTGAAGTCTGAGTTAGGCCTAGGGATGTAGGAATGGGGATTGGAGGTCTCCCAGAATTACACCTGATTTCCAGATGACAGAGATCAGTTCCTCTGGAGAAAACAGTCGTTTCAGAGGGTTGAATTCATGGTGACCCCATCCTAGCTGAGCTCCTTTCCTTCCCCAAACTCTGTTAAGCTCTGCTCCCAAATATCCAGGAATTTTCAAAGCCAGCAATGCTAACCCTAGTTAGGCCACTGATGGGTGGAAGGAATAGAAACAGAGATTGCATCTCTGTGGGTCTTTCCCCTGGTTGGAGTTTCTCACGTTGCTTCTAAAGTTCTGCTCTTGCTCCCATGACAACCATCAACTAAAGACATTGTCCTCTAACTTCTTCAGCAGATACTCCACACGTCTCGGTCCGCTTCCCCCTCTCTGTAGCTGTATCTGAAGAGGAAAGAAAGCAAACTGGGACGTCTTTGAAGAAAGAGCACCCATTGCTACTTGGAATTTTTTTAAAAAAACCTGATGGATGGTGGTGAGTGACATCAAGCTCTACTCACATTTTCCGTGGAGATGAATGCTGCACAATGGAACTAGCCGCTTATGATTCAGCTCGTGGAATGACTTTGCCTTCCCCTGGCTCTTAATCTGACATCTTTTCTAAAACCTGACTCTTTCACGGGATCCTGATCTCATGGTTTCTGAATCCCCATGAGAGCTCACCTTCAGATACACACTTCACACCTTCTTTTCCTGTGTCTAGAGTTTTTGTTTTGCAAATAATTTCACTGGAAGGAGTGGCATCAGAATGCCATCCAACTTGGCCGGGAGTTGCTTCTCGAACCGCAAGAGACCTTAACATTACATGAAGACAATAGAAGACAACCAGATAGCATCTGACCTAGAATAGCAAAAACTGGGTTTTCAAATGACTCATCCTAACTTCAGAACATTGGTTTACATGCAAAGTTGTTGAAACTTTTCTTTTATAAAAAGCCTAAGTACCACATAGGCAAATAACATGTACGGCAATGTGACTGACTTTGCCGGGAAATTATCCATTGCACTGCTGTCTCCATTATGAAGCTTACTTTGCAGAACTCTCCACGAAATAATTGCTAAGACGTGATTTGCGCAGTTCAGACTCAAAGAGAAAAAGATGATGTTACATAGCTATATCTTAACGCAATTCATGTGAAATGCCACAAAGTCTTTGGGTTATTCCTATTTTAGCAGAAGACACCCTGGCTGTAACAGTCTTCTGATAGACCAAACTTCAGTAGCCCTGTTTACATGTTACATTCAACCTGCATTTGTGTGTGTACACTTGTTTGTAAGAAAGAGCCAACACATGTACACTTTACAGAGACAAACAGGAATCGGTATCTGGATAAATATGGGGTTTGAATTACACACTGAGCAGTACGTGCATTGAATTTAACATGAGAATTACTCAACGCATATAGAAAGAAAAATCAAAGATACACTGCACATAGATTGTACATGCATTCACTGTAACTTGTGAATGGAGCTGAAGTCAAAGCTGCTTCTTCTATTAACTTTTCCCCACCAACCAGATTGATTCTTTGGAGAAACAACATACATTGTCACAAATGAGAGAAGTACAAACATTGCTTTTTTTTTCCAACTCAGCTGCTGATTCCTGCTTTTCTCCCCCACAGAGACATTTCTGGTTTAGTTCATATGCTGCTCAGATCCATGGTTTAACTAGCCCAGTTAAGGTTAGTTCTGTCATCTCAGTGTCAACCATTCTAGCAACTATGGTTAGTATTTCAACTGAGGATCTGAACTCTGGGTTTGTAGTTGGTTTATCAACCGTGATCTGTCCTAGGGTCTTGTGTGACATATGCTGGCTTATTCCTTGACTTCATCCTAAACGCAAGCTGGGAATTCAGCCAGGCCTCTGTAGGGAAGGTGAGGGAACCTGCGAAGGCTCTGAAACCAGCACTAGTCAAGGCAAATCAGGATCTGAATGAACATTCATTCATTCATTCATTCATTCATTCATTCATTCATGTCATTTATAGTTCGTCTTTCTCACTGATTCACAAGGCGGATTACATAGTGCGAGATTAGTACAATCAATATCGGGGACATTTCCATACAGTATCAAGGACATTTCCATACAGTGCTAAGGACATTTCTACAACAATGTCATAGGGTTTTACAAAGACGTAGCATTCGCAAGAACCCAATACAGAGTCGAAGAATTGCTGAAATAGAACATAATCAATTCTAGGACTGACATTAGATAAACATGGAGCACAAGTAGTATAAGAGTACATATTCGCGCAACATATAATATGCAAGGCAACACAGGGGTGAAATCAGGGGTGGTCCCTAACTCATTAGCGAATTGGTGAGGCAAACCCTGATTTCACAAATTAAAATAAATTAGGATAATAAATTGTGCATGAAATGAGCCTCGGTTCAAAAAAGTAACATGCGAAGCAGATCCCAAAACAACAGTGCAATTATTTTACAATCCCTCCTTTCTTCCATCGTGGACTATATTAGGTAAGCACCTGCAACCTAAAATCTCCGTCTACAGGGAAAACCCACCCCAAAGAGTTGCCCATTACCATCTGGGGACTTCAGAGGATTTGTCACTTGGAGACTTTGAATGCAAAAGTTAGACGCCCGGGATCAGTCCGCCTTAAAGTCATAACATTGATGGAACATGGCCAAATTCCTCTGTCCGTATGTGACCCTGGCATAATATACCCACAAATCTGTAAAAAGTGACATTGTATGTGTATGATATTGGAAATAATCTGGTGCTTTCCTAACATTTGCTTGTCCTCTTTTAGGGAAGCCGGATGTCCTTGGTAGGCCTTGAATGAGAAGCAAAACAGGCGCTCGTCGCATTTATTCCAGCTTTCATGAATCAGAGTTCACTTCGTCAGATGTTCATGCCGAAATAAATGCTATTAGTCTTTAAGGTGTCAACGAACGTATGTTTTCTTTTGCTGCAATCGACTCAGAGCCAAGCTACAAGTGATGCCTGACCCAGGTTGGACCCTTGTCGGCTTCCCTCTAGTTTTGATGGGAAATGTAGGCATCCTGGTCTTGCAGCTGTAATGGAGAGCCAAGCTGTAAAACCAGGACGCCTACATTTCCCATCAAAACTTGAGGGAAGCTGACAAGTGTCCGACCTGTGTCAGGCGTCACTTGTAGCTTGGCTCTGAGTCAACCACTGTTATTCCAGCAATAGATGAGAGAATTTGACCCAAGATTACCTAGTGAACTACATGGCTGAGAGGCAATTCGAAGCTGGACTTTCCATGTCCTAGTACAACATGCTAACCACACAACACCATACTGTGGTAAACACGTTGCTTCCTACCCTTGGGTTTTTTCCTGCATGTCACTTAGGGAATGTAGGGAAATGTCATGAATTAATATCCTCAAGAATTGTACCTTCTTTGCTGTGTCTCCTTCTTCTCTAAGGGCCAAGCTACACATGACTAATGACACTTGAATGGCAAGTGTATTTCTCCCTGTTCACTTGCCCTCCACTCAATCCACTTGCCGTTCAAGTGTCATTCGTCATGTTTAGCTTGGCCCTAAGAATCTACACAGGTTGGACACTTGTCAGCTTCTCTCAAGTTTTGATGGGAAATGTAGGCATCCTGGTCTTGCAGCTGTAATGGAGAGCCAAGCTGTAAAACCAGGGCGCCTACATTTCCCATCAAAACTTGAGGGAAGCTGACAAGTGTCCAACCTGTGTAAGGCGTCACTTGTGGCTTGGCTCTAACACAACTATCCCTCTGGAACTTTTACTGAAAAATCAGTTTGGGACTTGGGTGATGATTATATGAGACATGCGACCACTATGGATGCTGTATTTTATCCAGTGCTTGAAATGGGCCAGGATGCCACCCCACTTCTTTTCAGATGCAGCTAAAATCACCCCCAGTTCTTTTTCAGTGTATGAATGTGTGAGGTTCTGGTTACTGTTGCTGCACTTTAAGCTAACTAGACACCATGTTGAGATTTTATTGTGTTTTTATATATTAATCTGCTATTTATTATGCGTTGTTTGTTCTGGTTGTGACACACCCTGAGCCTGCTTACAGGGAGGACAGTTTAAATTTCTCATATAATAATTAATAAATAAAACCACTGGATGGAGCAGGGTTACTCCAGTACTGCAGAATATTTGGTTACATTCATTCATGTTCCAGATTTCATTTATAGTAACTCTGTTATTGGTCATTATTATTACCATAAAATTCAAATCTAGGAGCTCCTTAAAGACCAACAAGATTTCCAGTGTATACGCTTTCAGGAGCCAAAGTTCCCTTGTTCCTAGAATCATAGGGTTAGAAGGCACCTCAAGGGTCATCAAGTCCAACCCCCTGCATTCACAAATACCTCCCCCCACATCCCCAGTGACCCTTGCTCCATGCCCAGAAGATGGCATAACACCATCAGGATCCCTAGCCAAACTGGCCTGGGGAAAACTGCTACCTGACCCCAAAGTGGCCATTGGCATTACCCTGGGCATGTTAGAAGGGTCATGAGAATAAGCACTGATGTAAGCCTTCCTGCCCTCCCTCTCATAATCTGCCTAGGATCACAAAATCTATACAACACAAGGAGGAAAAAGAATCCCACGGGAGAAAAATACACTTAACTCTGTGCAATTGCTTTTTGTTATTTAAAGTGCCGAAGTGCTATATCATAAAACTCTATTGCAATTCACATATGCAGTATTACAATACAAGATAATTATAATTCATGAAGTAACAGGCAGCACTCTCATTCCACGTGTATCTATGACACTCAGTTTGGCACATTCAGTAACAAAAAGCAATTGCACAGAGTGAAGTGTATATATTTTTCTCCCGTGGGATTCTTTTTCCTCCTTGTGTTGTATACGTTGTACATCGGGAGAGCCATTGCTGGTAGGATCACAAAATCAGCATTGCTATCAGTTGGCCATTTAGCCTCTGCTTAAAAACTTCCAAAATAGGAGAGCCCACCACCTCCCGAGGAAGCCTGTTCCACTGAGGGACTGCTCTAACTGTCAGGAAGTTCGTTCTCATGTTTAGCCGAAAACTCTTTTGATTTAATTTCAACCTGTTAGTTCTGGTCTGACCTTCTGGGGCAATGGAAAACAACTCCGCACCATCGTCTATATGACAGCCCTTCAAGTACTTGAAGATGGTTATCACATCACCTCTGATCAGTCGTCTCCTCTACAGGCTAAACGTACTGAGTCAAATACCAAGGTTTGACTCTCAAAAGCTAAATCTTGCTGATCTTTAAGGTGCTACTGGATTCAGGATTGCTGATCTACTTCAGACCAACAAGGCTACTACCCACTTGAAACTGGTGTTACCTAGTGTAATGATTTCAAAGTGTGAACGTGGAACAAACAGTTCATGCTGCAGTTGGAACAAAGACTGAGTTGAGTCTGACCTAATTGGAAACATAATTATCCCACTGCCTTTTCGCTCCAACTGGAGCATTGACCACCACACAAGCTCAATGGGCTGGTTTCCAAGACCCCTTCTGGGGATTCATTGAAGTCTGTGTTTCCTTAAACGGCAGCCAATATATGTACAATATTTTTAAAATTATGGTTGTGATTGGTTTACAAATACAATTGGATGATTGTCCAGACACTGAGTCAGTCCGGCACTGTTGCCAGATGTGCATAACTCCCACAGGGCCATTGACTTTAAAAAATGTGCCCTTTAACGGTCTTCTTCATGAGAAAACTATGTGAAGAATCTGGAAAGAACTCAGAGCTATGCAAAATTCTGGATCATTGAAGTCAATGGATTGGGTCTGCTGGGAAAGGAAATGATGGAGTGGCTCTCTATCTGTCCAAAGCAGCCCAAGAACTCATCTCTGAAAATCAAGAGATTAGGGCCGTTTTCCACTACTTACTTGCTTCCGGAACATCGCGAAACGTAGCTCAAAAACCGCGGAAGATAGTATCTTCTCGCAAGAGTTTTGTGCGATGTCACACACGTTTTGTGCAAAACTCTCGCGAGAAAACGCTATCTTCCATGTTTTTTGCGCTACGTTTTGTGATATTCCAGAAGCAAGTAAGTAGCGTGAGAACGGCCCAGGTAAAATGGCCTCCTTTTCATTTGAGGACTACATCAGCAGGGAAAGCGAATTGTAACTTATTGTCCAGTCGTTGCTGTAGCATTCATCTTTTGGAACATTTTGTTTGTCAGGCCTACACAGTCCTTCAAGGAGCAGCAGGTAGTACATAGTAGCACATACGATTACAGCAAAGCTTTTGACTTTGTGGATCATGAAAAGCTATGGATAGTGTTAAAAGAAATGTGGGTGCCACAACATCTGATTGCTTTGATGAGCAACCTCTACCCTGAACAAAAGGCTACTGTCAGAACAGAATACAGGGAAACAGAATGGTTTCCAATTGGCAAAGGTGTCAGACAAGGATGTATATTATCTCCCTACCTGTTCAGTCTCTATGCAGAGGATATCATAAGGAAAGCTGGATTAGATTCAGAAGAAGGTGGAGTGCAAATTAGTGGAAGGAACGTTAACAATTTAAGATATGCAGATGACACCACGTTGCTGGCAGAAAATAGTGAAGACTTGAAACAACTACTGATGAAGGTTATAAGGAGAAAAGTGCCAAGGCAGGATAACAGCTAAACATCAAGAAGACAAAAGTAATGACTACCGAGGAATTACACAATTTTAAAATTAACATTGAGGAAATTGAAATGGTTCAAGGTTTTCTATTCCTTGGCTCAATCATCAACCAAAAGGGAGACTGCAATGAAGAAATCAGAAGATTGAGACTTGGAAGAGCAGCTGTGAGGGAGCTAGAAAAGATCCTTAAAGATGAGGATGTCTCTCTGGGGACCAAGATCAAGGTAATCCAAAGTACCGTATTCCCCATTACTGTGTATGGACGTGAAAGTTGGACAATGAAGAAAGCTGAAAGGAATAAAACTGATTCATTTGAAATGCGGTGCTGGAGGAGAGTTTTGCTGACACCGTGGATGGCTAAAAAGACAAATAAGAGGGTACTAGATCAAATCAAGCCTGGATTCTCCCTAGAAGCTAAAATGACAAAACGGAGGCTATTGTACTTTGGTCACATCACAAGAAGACAAGATTCTCTGGAAAAGTCAATAATGCTGGGGGAAGTGGAAGGCAGTAGGAAAAGAGGAAGGCCCAAAACGAGATGGCTTGACTCAATAAAAGGAGCCACGTCCTCCGGTTTGCAAGATCTGAACAAGTCTGTTAATGATAGGGCATTTTGGAGGTCTTTCATTCAAAGAGTCACCATAAGTCGGAGGCAACTTGACAGTTCTGCCTCGCTTTGCCTTTCCTTCACTTGGGTGATCCTTTGGTTTGCTCTTTTCTCTGACTTTTCTAAATCCTGGCATTGAAGAGGTCGGCACCTGGCTCCCACTTGCTCTTTGACACCAAGCTTCAGCATCCACCCCTCCTTTGCATTCTCCACGGCCTCAGTTAAAACGGGAATGGGTTTTCCTCAGATCCACCTGCTTGACCCCCCTCCCCCCGGTCTGTACTGTCATAAGCAAGTCATCAGTCTATACCTGATTGGCTGCTGACCCACCACTCCTCTAGAGAGCAAAGTAAGTTGCACACATTACATGGAGGTAGCACTTGTAAAACTCTGACCTCCTCTTCTGCTCCTGCCATAGCATCAGCCTGCCCTTTCCCATAGCCATCTCTTAGCTGGGCAGACATTCTGGCTTTACAGAAGCTGTGGCTCAATGGTAGAGCATCTGCTTGGCATGCAGACGGTCCCAGGTTCAATTCCTGGCATCTCCAACTAAAAGGATCAGGTAGCAGGTGATGCGAAAGACCTCCCCTTGAGACGCTACCAGTTGAATAGACAACACTGAACTTCGTGGACTCCCATCCCATTACTACCCAAGACCAACCAAGCTTAGCTCCTGAGATCTGACGAGATCAGGCTCACCTGGGCTATCCAGGCCAGAGTGCAATATCCCCACATCTTCTAACATTACATTCACTACAAAACGTACGGAATATTCTGGCCTGACTTCACGCTGCTTTATGCACGATTTAACAATGCATCCCATAACAAATTTAATTTCTCCGTATCACCAGTAGCCCTTTGAATTGCTGTAAATTTAATTAAAATATTGATTTCTTTTCCTTTGACTAATCCAAGCTTGTTTCCTAGGTACATCGCTCCGCTTCCACCTTCTAGCAAATGTTAATCTTGCCCCTGTAACTAAAATTAAACACAATAACCAGCAAATTCTCGGGGATTGTTGGTACATAATTCTACAACATTGTTTCTGGGGTGCAGGGGGGGGGGGTTGAGTCTCCAGTGCCTGTCAGCTACACAACCTTCTTTGATATAAGGTGACCAGAACTGCATAAAGTGTTTTAAAAGTGACACGTGGCTTTATGCAAAGGCAGGTTTATTTATATTCCCTTTCTGAATAATCCCCACTTGCTTTTTCACTGTACTGCACATTGAGTTGACACTTCCAACCCTCTTGCAGCATATATGAAATTAACACCTTTTTTCCTGGCCTGTTGAATATCACCATACATTTATTTACACTGAACCTAATTTTCCAGCCTGTTGTCTATTCATGATGGTTAGCGAGATCTTCCACAGAGATTTGCGTGGCTTTGTATCATCTTGAAGCACGTCATGCTATTCACAAAACTAGCCACTTCATGGCTCACCCGTGGATCCAGATCACTCATAAACAAATTAAATAGCACTGGTCCCAGTACAGATTCCCTGGAAGACCCTACTGTTTATTTCTGTCCCTGAAAGAACTGACCATTTGCTTCTATGGTCTGTTTCCTATTATCTTCTGGGTCACTGGTTAAAAACTTTTAGATAGTTCAAAAATTTAATGTCTATTGCATCACCCTCATCCACCTATTTATTGACCCAACTATATCCCAAAGCTAGGACTTCCCTTTGCGGAAGCCCTGCTAACAAGGCTTGTTTTTCCTGTCTGCTTAATAATTCCCTCTTCTTATAATATTCGCCACCAGTTTAACAGCAAGTAGTCTGCAATCTCTTCCTCTCCAGGATCCCTTTTTAAAAAAATCAGAATTGAATAAAGAGGCCTATTTGGAGGGGGGGGGGAGTGCCTCTTTTTGTTAAGAGATCATTAATTTTGTGTTCTTCTGTTTGAACTTCTAAAGAATTCTGGACCTCATAGTTTGTTGCTTTTTCAATTTATTTAGCATTAGAACATCTCATCAGAGCTGGCCTGCCCGTTAGGCACGTCTAGGCAATCTCATAAGATGCCAGAGGTGGGTGGGCATCAAAACCAGTCCTGTTGCTGCCCCACCCTGTGGCAAGCGGAAGCCCAGGATGGAGCCCCCAGCCCCAATGGGCATCTAGGTACAAGCCTGCTCCTCCCACCTCTCCATCCATGGAGAGGGTTGAGAGTGAGTCATCTTCCTCCATCCCTCCCTCCTCCATTGGAGGATGCGGCCATTGGTCAGGCCAGGGCCAGAGCCCTTTTTACCTCCTTATTGGTCCCAGTTAGGAGGCATGGCAAACCACAGTCCCGGCAATGATGTTCCAAGTGAAGGCAGCTTCCATCTAGTTTGAGGGGACGAGGGTAGCAGCTACCCAATGGTGCAGGGGAGGGCAAAATCATTCACCTAAATTCTTGGGCTGGCCCAGCTGCATCTCATCATCTCTCTTTCACTCATCTTTCAACCAGCACCCCTCCCCCCCAAGATGTTAAGTATCTACCATCATCCACAATGGTGACTAGCACAAAAAATTCCTTTAGCTTCCCAGTAGACTTTCTGACTTTCTTTAGCACTCCATGGCCAAATCACCTATCTAGATGGATTCCAGCTTTCGATATATTTTTAAGATTTTTAAAAAGGTAATTTGTTGGAATGTTTTTACTAATACGTTCTTCCAAATTCTTTTTCGCTTGCCTTATCAGAAACTTGTATTTGTTTTGCTGAAGTCTGAGCTCCTTTGTGGGTTTTTTTAATGGTGCAAGAAAGGCTTTATGCCTTTTACGGTATTCTGAACTGGGCTTGCTAACCATGCTGGAATTTTTCTCAGACTTGCTCATACTTTTCCTACTGTATGGGATACTTTCTAGGAGGCCATTTATTATAATAACTAAACAAAATCCAAGCATCCTGGGAAGCTTTGACTTTCTTGATCCTCCCTTTCGGTTTTTCACTGTCTTCATTTTTTGGAGACATTTTCTCTTTTGAAATCAAGTATGACCATGTTGAGCTTTCTGAGCAATTTCCCGCTTTCACATAGAGAGCCAGTTTGGTGTAGTGGTTAAGAGCAGCAGGACTCTAATCCGGAGAGCCAGGTTTGATTCCCCACTCCTCCACTTGAAGCCAGCTGGGTGACCTTGGGCTAGTCACAGTTCTCTGGCGCTCTCTCAGCCCCACCCACTTCACAGGGTGTTTTATTGTGGGGATAATAGTAACAGACTTTGTAAACCGCTCTGAGTGGGCATTAAGCTGTCCTGAAGGGTGGTATATAAATCGAATGTTATTATATGTTCCAAATGAGTCCAACCACACCTATATTAAGTATCTGGTTCTAGGCGTCTTTAAAAAATAGGTCCAGGATCACTTCCCCTCTAGTTTTTTTTCCACATTTCCCCCCCTCATACTGTTTGAAAAAATAAAAATAATTAGATCACTTCCTGTCTAATTTATTTTCACACTAGTTCTTCCCCCTCGTACTTTTAAAAAAAGAAAATATATAATTAGATCAACCCACTTAGCCTCGAGGAGATCAGCCTCCACATTTTCAGTTTTATTCTGATTTGTCAAATTTGTTGTCTATGCAATTTTTGTTTATTTCTCTTGTAATCTGCCTCCGGTCTTTTGGGAGGTGATATAGAAATGTCTTAAATATGTTTTGTGATGTTCCATCTGATATAAGATGCTTCCTTTTACAAGGCAACATAATGCTTTCCCCAAAGCTCACTGCACAATTCCAAAAGAGTCCAGTAGCACCTTTAAGACTAACCAATTTTATTGTAGCATAAGCTTTCGAGAATCACAGTTCTCTTTGTCAGGTGTGTGGAGGGTAAGAAGAAACTGGTTAGATATACATAGGTGGAGAGGGGAGGGGGGAGTAGATGCAATCAGTAGCTTCTGATAATGGGATCAGTTTGCTTCTGATAATGAAATCAGTTACTTCTGATAATGAGATAGCCATTCATAGTCCCTATTCAAACCAAGCCTGACTGAGTCAAATTTACATATGAATTCCAATTCAGCAGCTTCCCCTTGGATTCTGTTTTTGAAAGGCTTCTGTTGAAGTACAGTAAGTCCTTGATGGAATGTCCTCCTGGTAGGCTGAAGTGTTCTCCTACTGGTTTCTGGATGTTACCATTTTTAATGTCCGATTTGTGCACAATTCCAAAAGCACTTTTGACCATATTCTGAGATTTTCAAAGCCGATTCCTCTCCTCTCAGAGGACAGAGCACACCATACATGCTCAGAAGCACTCTATCGGCTCCACTTTCAAGGAAATCTTTGACCAACTGAGAGGGGTAGCATTTTGTTCATGCTCAGAGAAGGCACTCAGCCTGAGGAACAGAATTCTCAAAAAACTTGGTAGCTCCAAGTATCACTAGAGAATTAATTCAGGGAATGAGCAATCTGAGAAACGTCTCAAACTCTTTGCCTCACGGGCCATTTTGCTAAAAAGAAACATTTGTTTATACTTTCTCATGACAATTTTCCAATGTATTCTACATTTTTAGTGTTCGGCTGGTTTCTATATTACAGGTCACTTCTGCAATGTGTGTGTTTTTTTTAATATAACATTTGTACCAAGGAAAGTTTGTGCTCTGCCTTGAAATTTGTTTCAGGCTGTAGTCCCATGGATTGTGTTTCTCATTCCAGTCCTCTCTTTTTGGTTTTTAAAGTTTGAAACTAAAACAGTGTGTGTGTGTGTGTGTGTATAATACATACGTATGTACATACATATGTATGGACGTGCGTGTGTTGTGTGGCTTTGCATTATTTCCTTGTGCTCGGTGGAACTCTAACTGGAAAACAGCTAAATACTTATAAAAACAAACACGTGCCTGTTCTTTTTCCTAATGACATCACACTTCTATTTCCTAGCAAGCATTTTCCTTCTTTTGATCATGATGACTTCAAGATCAGCCAAGTAAGAACAGAAGCTAGCTTGCCGGAAATAAAAAGAACAAAACTGTCGATTCCGGGGAGGGGGCGATGAGTAAGCCTCAAACGACACGTGATGTGAATCACATTTCAGGTTTCTTTTTTTGCCAGATGTATTCTTATTTTAACAAAGCAGCTGACCAGACCGCAATCTCCAATGGGAGACCCACATACGGGGATGGGACACATCTTCTCCCTTCTCTTCTGCCGATAAATTAATAAATAATAATGCTACATCCCCCACTCTTGAGTCCATCTACAAAACCACCTCTCTCAAAATACTTTTGGCCCTGGAGAGGAAAAGAAATAGATCCACATATATTTTCCTGCACAGTGTCGAAAGCAACGGGGGTGGAAGGGTATTTTGGCAGTTAGATAATGCAGGCAGGGTGGCGGCTTTAGGTACAAGAAAATGCCTGGTGAAAAATTACTTGTGGTTAACCTCAGTGAGGGTCCGCCTAACCAAGAGTTCTGTTTCCAGTTGTGGCCAACTCAATGCTTGAGGCAAGTACAAAAGCAGGCTATCGAGATAACTGTCTCCCACCCCCAACAACCATAGAGGTTCGCTGCCTCTGAAAACTTATTACTGACTGACTGAAAGGGTGTTTGTTTTTAATAATAACATCATAATAATAGCATTCGATTTGTATACTGCCCTTCATTATTTTTATTATTATCCTCATAACGAACACTCTGTGAGGTGGGTGGGGCTGAGAGAGCTCTGAGCGCCAAACTACAAGTGATGCCTGACACAGGTTGGACACTTGCCAGCTTCCCTCAAATTTTGATGGGAAATGTAGGCAGCTTGGCGGAATGTTGGACAAGTGACAGTTGAAAAGTCCATTGGACAGCAGTCGGAGAGCCAAGCTGCAAGACCGGGATGCCTACATTTCCCATCAAAACTTGAGGGAAGCTGACAAGTGTCCAACCTGTGCCATTCATCACTTGTAGCTTGGCCCTGAGAGAGCTGTGACTGACCCAAGGTCACCCAGCTGGCTTCAAGAGGAGGAGTGGGGATCAAACCTGGCTCTCCGGATTAGAGTCCCGTCGCTCTTAACCACTACACCAAACTGGCTCTCATACTTTTAATCATACTTGTAATCCATCCTGAGACCCTGCAAAAAAGGCGGACTATAAAAGAAAAATCATCATCATCATGACCTTTTTATCAACACCCTTCCTCAAAGGGTTCTGTTTAGCCATCCTTCAGGAATTTGCCTGCATCTACGATTTAGTTGAATACCAAATATTATTATTTAATTAATTACTATTTAATTATTATATTAAATATTAATATTAATATAAATTAAATATTATTATTTAATTAATATCAACTGGTGCTTGGTAAGGTGTCAACTACAATTTATCACAATTGTGGCTATTATATAACTCATACTCACACTATTTATTACAGCAAAAGCCAGCAGTGTAAAACAATACAGTTCCAAGTAAGCTATTATATAACATTATCATGTAATTGTCATTTCTTTACCGATGTTCTGTTTGTAATTAAACAAAAAAAATATCAATTAAAAAAAGAATGTGCCTGATTCCCTCTTGTAGTTCCTAGTTCTCCCTAAGAATCTTTGGATTTCACACTGGGTAACTGGGGGAAACCAATGGTGCAATTCTCTGCAGAGTGACTCCAGCCTAATTCCATTGAAATCAACAGGCTTAGATCGCAATAACTCTGGACAGGATTGCATGGTACATTAAACTTTTCACTGGGGTGGATTCAGAGTAGGAAGGTCTTGTAGGTGAGTGCTGACACCTTGAGTAGACAGTTCTGCTTTGACTAAGTATGATGTCTTTCTATGTTCATATTCAGGGCTTTTTTTCTGGGAAAAGAGGTGGCGGAACTCAGTGGGTGGCCCTCGGAGAAAATGGTCACATGGCTGGTGGCCCCGCCCCCTGATCTCCAGACAGAGGGGAGTTTAGATTGCCCTCCGCGCTGCTTGGCAGCGTGGAGGGCAATCTGAACTCCCCTCTGTCTGGAGATCAGGGGGCGGGGCCACCAGCCATGTGACCATTTTCAAGAGGTTCCGGAACGCCGTTCCCCCGCGTTCCCCCTAAAAAAAAGCCCTGTTCATATTTATTTGAAACATCCTTGTGTCACCTTTCCAGAGCTCAAGGCAATAAAATATTCATTACAACAGCTAGGATATCCACTTAGAGGAGAGCAAAACCACGGCACACGTTTTACTTCATTGTTCCTTGTATCAAAGGTTCCACTCTAAGTTCATCCACTTCTTGTTTAGAAGGTATCCGGGTGGATCAGACTTGGCGTATGTTAGAATGTTACTTATAGATGAAAATTCACTGTGATGTTTTGCACGGTAGCCTGCAAAATTCATCAGAAATTGGTGGCTTAAGTTTTATTTTATATTTTGTAGAATTTTAATAATTTTACCCATTCATATGCATCTTCTGAATTATTATATGCGAGAATCAATTTTAACTTTATTTGCTGTGGTGGCTGGGAATTTTCCCAAGACTTGTGCTGGTCTATGAAAATAAAATAAATGCATTTATTCACTTAGGAACAGTGTATTCAAACCTGCATTTATAACCACAACATCCACATCATTTGTATATGTGGTGTTTTCTGTCACACCTACAAATGCACAAATGAAGCATGTGCTGGTAATTTATGGTTAACAATGACATCTACTTTTCAGAAACTTCCAAAAGATTTACCAGAATAAGCGTGTCATACATGGTGGAGGGCAGCACATCTAGACATGGTAAAAAATACATCCAGTGTTTTCATGACACGTCTACCATCCTTTGTATCGTAATCTGTATAGAGATGAAGCTAAAGCCATCTTTAAAATGAAATAAGTCATAAAAAACTGAAGGACAAATGCTTAACCACTTATGCAACGCTGAGAGCTGACGTCAACACATCCCACTTCCTTTTGAAACTATTTACGCCTGAAATATTCTCCCAGCACAGAAAACCCAGTGGGGTGTGTCGTTCTTTCTTTACTTTTACATTTCTCCTCAAAACCAAGTTTGCCAATCTGGGCTGAGTTTGGGCCAAATTGGCTCAGATCAGTCCCAAATCGGCCTGGAACAGGCCGCTGTAGAGCACAGGAGCATTCCCACACTGTGCAGCAGCCTGATCCAGGCTAATTTCAGGTCAAATTGGCCCAGATCAGTCCTGAATCGGCCTGGAACAGGCTGCTGCAGATCATAGGAGCGCTCCCACGCCCTGCAGTGGCCTGACCTGGGCTGAATTTAGGGCAAATCAGCACAGATCGGGCCTGAATTGATCTGGAACAGACCACTGCAGAGCGTAGGAATGTTCCTAAGCCGCACAGCGGCCCGATCCGGGCAGAAATTGGGCCAAATCAGCCCAATTTGGGCCCAAATTGACCCGGATTGTGCCCATGGGAGTGCACTGCATTGCCCATAAGCGCACCTCCTGGGAGGTCCGTGCTTCTCCCACCAGCCAGATAAGTGGGGGTGGAGGGTGGGAGCGGGGGACTGGCAACCCTAGTAGGGTTGTCAGGTGCCCCTACCGCCTAGGCGGGAGGTTGGAGATCTGGCACTCACCTTCTTGATGTCTTCACACACATGCTCCCAGACTGCACGATGATGTCACTTCCAGGAAGTGACAGCATTGCACAGGCCTTGTGCCGTCCCTAGGAGTGCTCCCACGTTCTGCAGTGGGCCAGTTTTGGCCCATTTGCGGCCTAAATTGGCTCACTGTGAAGCACAGAATGTCTCCATGGCCCTTCTGGCAACACTCTCGTGCTCCACAGTGGGCCAAATCAGGCCCAAAATTGGCCCAGTATGGAGCACGGGAATGGCCCTGGAGTGCTCCACAGCGGGCTGATTTTGGCCGCAAATGGGCTTGGCCATGTTTCTCTGCAGTAGAACAGCAGGACTCGAGTGCAGTTGGTCTTAGAGACAAACAAGATTTTCAGCGTGTAAGCTTTCAAGAGTCAAAGCTCCCTTCTTCAGATAAGTCAAAGGCTTTGCTTAGTGCATCCAACAATAGGCCACAGTAGTGGCCCAGCAGGAAATTTCCCTGTCATTTAAATGGCTGCTCCACCCCTGCACCTACAGATGGCATGCATGTGTGAAAGACCAAGCAGTGTATTGACTCATAGCAAAGGAAGAAGACTGATGGCTGAAGACTGATGGTGGCATTTCAATGTCCCTATGCATGTGTGAATTCAGCCTCTGTACACAAGACAGCATTGGCTCAAAGGCCGTCAATCAAACGATGCTTCTCTTCCATCCCTGCCCTTCATTTTACTGAGGCAGTGGGGTACAGTGGGTAGAATCCCAGACTAAGACTCAGGATTTCAACTTCCAAGTTCCTCTTCTATCAAGAAGCTGATTCTGGGCCAGTCATCGTGTTCAGCCTGATCTATCCCACAGGGCTGTTGTAAGGATAAAAAGGGGGAGAGCTATGCCTATCTCCCTGAACTTGATGGAGGAAGGCTCGGGTCAAAGTGCACAAACAGTTTGGCAAACTCCTTGGAACAAGGTCCTGTTTTTTGTGCTTATGTAATAAAAAAATGTAAAGTGGCACATTGGGTGTCACTTTTAAAATTGTTGTTGTCGCTGTCGCTGTTGTTGTTGTTGTTAATCCTCATTCACAATACCATAGCAATTGGCTATATGGTGCAGTAGCTCTCAACATGGCTCTCTGACATGGGGATGTCCTGCTATGACTTCTTGTTCTCTTCTTCACCCCGTTAGAAATATCCCCACAAAAAGTTCAGCTTCATGATTTGTCCCGCTTAAGTGAAGCAACCCTGGATTCTGCCCAGAAGCGCTTTTGAATTTACCTCAATGCTGAGCAGCCTTGCTTTGTTACACAACAGCAGCCCAAAGTCATGAATGAGTGTTCGGGAAAATACTGAAATGGCTGCATCGGTATTTTGCAGCACATACCATAGCCACAGTCTTTTGTACTTCCTCATAAAGCTGTGATCGTTCTGTCCCTTCCTACGCAACAATGCCCTACCTCCTTTCGCCAGCAGCATGAAAAAGACATTTTTGAACAGAAAAGGATCCTTTGATTACATTATAGATGAGGTTGAGATCGGTCAAAACTGAGTACCAGAGAA
This sequence comes from Eublepharis macularius, assembly GCF_028583425.1. Taxonomy (NCBI): domain Eukaryota; kingdom Metazoa; phylum Chordata; class Lepidosauria; order Squamata; family Eublepharidae; genus Eublepharis; species Eublepharis macularius. The sequence continues at coordinate 130,717,786 of NC_072796.1, read as the reverse complement.
ATCTCTGTGGAATTAAAGATATAGTCAGTAAGTGAGAACTCTATTCTGGTTCTCTCTTACGGAATTGTCAGCTTTCGAGTCATGGGATCATGTTAAATCAAAGCCTAGAATGTATTTATTAAGAGCCAGAGCATTAGACCATTCTGAGAACGTTGCTACCATCCTATTCCCTCTCTGCCCAACCAATTGGAGAAGACAGAATCGGGAAGACTGCTAAGAGCATCTCCAATTGGAGAACCTCACAAAAAGATCACAGACAATTTTGGGGGTGATAAAGCAGGAAAAACTTCTTGAAATGAACATGGAGGCTTTGTAGCCCCAAAAGTCTCAATAATGTGACATGAAGTAGGATGCATTTCTCCATACCAAGGGAAAAATAGGGGCAATGGTCTACAAGGACCTCAAAATAGGGAGTGTTCCAAGTAAACTGGAACAGCTGGCATATGGCAGAACACCTTGTTGCATTTTAATGAAAGCTCGCAGACTCACCATGGGCTGGGTTGGCACCGAGGGCCAGGCTGCAGTGCAGGCGGGGTCATTGAGGGTGGGGGGATTGGGGCCAGGCTGCAGAGCAGGCGGGGTCATTGATGGAAGAGGAGGAGCGGAAGGTCTTCCCCCAAGCAACAGCGTGGTCAGTGCCATTCCAGCCTCCCCATCAGCAGGAGCAACATACTTTCCCACCCACCTGCCACTTTCCCAGGGCTGCCAGTGGGCATGTCACAACTTTAAGGGATCAGTGGTTTTGAAGCATTGGGCTAGATCCTGAGGGATGATTGGGGCATCCCGGCAGCTCACCCCTGCAGATGGGGAGGCAAGGGCCGACCAGCATGGCTGGCGGCAGAATAACACTTGCTGTCCGCGGGCCAGCATGGGGCTGAAGTGTCATGCATCAGACAGCAAAAGGACCTTCTGATGTCGACGAGGATCCATTGCCCATATGCCTGGCCAATGCTCCATCTACCTGTAATCAAAAAAGTTGTGGCCATTCCAACCAAAAGATGTGTCTGTGTATCATTTGCCGGAACCCAGACTGAGCATAGCACATAAGTGACAATTATTTCCCCCTCAAGACCTGAATGAGTGATTAGAGTGTAGACTTGCCATTTTGCCAACCATGATAGATAAACTCCCTGCCCACAGCCCCAATCCCCCTACGCTCAAGAAAGTGAGGAGTGGAAAAAAATACAGCATCAATAGTGATACTCCAAAGTTTGTTCAGATCTCTATGGTCCTTATCATAGAGATGTGGAAACTCCTAGAGTGTCACCCAGAAGTGACATCACATTATCCACCAACCCCACCGTCCCCAGGCACTGTCCTCAGAATCTACTGGCATTTAATGAGGCAGTGCTGGCAAACTTGTTACAAAGTCAGACCAGGAGAAAACCTGTGTTTAAATCCCTGTTCTGCCACAAGAGCATTGGAGCAATCACACACCCTCGGCCTATCTGACATCACAGGGTTGTTGTCACGATAGCATGGGGAAGGAAGAACCATGTATGCGGCTCTGAGCTTCCTGGAGAAAAGTGGAAAGAGCTGTCAAGTCATAGCTGACTTATGGCAACCCCCTGCTGGGGTTTTCAAGGCAAGCAACTAACCGAGGTGGTTTGCCATTGCCTGCCTCTGCATAGCAACCTTGGTCGTCTCCCATCCAATTACTAACCCAGGCCGACCCTGCTTAGCTTCTGAGATCTGACGAGATTGGGCTTGCCTAGGCAATGCAGGACACACATCCCCGTAATGAAAATGTTTTTGTTCATTGAGGGTGTTGGTGATTAGTTAGCATTTCTGTGTCATTTCTCTGCTGCCAAAAATCATTCGTCATCGTCACCCAGGAGAAAAATGTCAACAAAGAGTCCAAACAAGATATCTTAAAACCACTATGAGAAAAAGAAAATGCCCTCAAAACTATCAGCCAGCAACATGAATAGCCTCCCTGAAACAGCCAAGTTTAAACAGATGCTAAATAAGCCAAGAAGGAAGTGGCAGGAATGCCTCCAGGAGAAGCAGATTCCAAAGAACGGACACCTCCATGTTCTTCACTGATATGATGCATCAATAGCCTCTCTTCTATTTTAAATACATTTACTGTATTATTACATAATGGACACTTTGTTATTGCACATTAGACTGGATTTTTTTTCTTGCCTGGATAGCAGGAACACTATCTACTTAATGTATCCAATCCTGGCAAGACTGGTATGATTCTTGTACAGAGGCGGGCACAAACCGAAATACGAACCGAAGTTCGTCACAAACCGGACCGGTTCGTGGGAGCTCATTTCTCACAAACTGTGATGAATTTTAGCCCAGTTCATTTGGTTCGTATTTCGGTTCGTCATTGCAGACAGTCTGGTGCTGATCAGTCAGTTTCTTAGACAACTGGGGGGATGGGTTCTCTGCAGACCTTCTGCTGACCCGAAAGTGATGTTTTCGTGAAGCGAATGAACTGGTTCACGAACTGGGGCAAGTTCATAGTTCGTGGTTCGTGAAATGCGATGAACCACGAACCGCACGGTTCAGAATAGAGATGGGTTCATGCCCATCTCTATTCTTGTATTTTTTTCCCAAATGAGCCAGATTTTTTAAAAATCCTCCTTTAATGTAGCTCTTTGGGGAAACTGCAGGCAGATTGTCCGTAAGGATGCTCAACCCACAAACAATATGGAGAGACCAGGCAGAAGTAAGCCACACATTCCCTCCCTTTTTAACTTTTTTTTTTTTGCTTCTTCCAGCTGAGACAAGGTATTGGTTTTACAACACAGTTCAGCAGGGGAAGAGGCTAAAGGAGGTATTGCCAGGCCACTGTGGTGTGTGAATCAATCTCCATTGCCTCTATGCTTCAGGGCAGAAGTGATGAAAGGAAGGAGAGAAAGTGAGGGGGCAATGCAACAGCAAACACTGCAGGGAAAGGGGGAAATGGACACTTGTAGATACAGCAGTCACAGGGGCACATTTTGGAGAGCCAGTGTGGTGTAGTGGTTAGAGTGCCAGACTGCTTGGGAGAGCCAAGTTCGAATCCCTGCTCTGCCATGAAGTTTTCCAGGTGTCCTTGGGCCTACTTCACGGGATTGTTGTGAGGTGTAAATAGAAGAGAGAAGAACGACGTGAGCTGCTTTGGGTTCCCATGAGGGAGAAAGATGGGTTAAAAATAAAGTAAAATTTTAAAAAATGTTTTTTATCCATGGATCCATGGGGATCCACCCTTACTTTGAGTACTTCTCATTCTATTCTCTTTCTATTCATTGTCCTTAACTTGTGTAACCCAGTTTTATTATGTTGTGGGTCTAGGAATGCCAGGTCCCTTTACTCTCTGGGCAGAAGGGGCGAGAGCTGGCACTTGCCTTTTTTCCTGGCCTTGCGCATGCGCTTTGCACACGTGCTCCTGGCCTGCACAATGACGTCACTTCCAGTGATGTCATTGCGCACTTTGCAGCAGGCTGAATTGGGCCACTGCGGAAAGTGGGAGTGCTGCCGGGGCAGTGTGACGGGCAGTGGAGTGCTCCTGTGCTTTGCAGCGGCCAGATTCAACCTGAATACAGCACAATTCGGGCTGAAATTGGCCTACTGCAGTGTGCAGGAGCGCGCCATGCCGCCCATGAGCATGCCCCGGGAGGCATGTTCCCCCGCCTTTTCTCCCACTCGCCAGGTAAGTGGGGGCGGGGGGCGGAGAGTGGAGGATCCCCTGCCCCCAGTGGGGGACCGGCAACCCTATGTGGGTAGTATACTATTTTTGTACTCTGTAATTCGCCTTGAATCTCTATGAAATGATGGACGAGAAATGAAGTAAATAAAAAAAGACAGAAATACACACATCAAAGTCATTTGGCTTGCAAATCTTTTCTGGATCTCCGGGTGGCTTAACCAGCTCATAGCAAAGAGACCTGTGTGGGGCCTGAACTGACTCCTTTGCTTGCCTGAACAGCAGACAGGCATGTCAGACTAGGTCAGATCCTCTCCGCAGGCCATTTCTTATCTTCGTTTCCCTGAAACTGCAGTGCAAACCGCTGTCTAGAATGATGCCCCAAACAAACTGTTTTTGTTAACAAAAGCAGTTGGAGGAGGCTGAAACTTTAAGAGTATATAAACACCAGATCTTTCTTTGCATTCCAAATCCTCTGTCCGCCTCTGCTGCTTTCCTCCTACCAAAATTCCATGTATCTATTGAGTCTTACCAATATACATATGGTATCCCACGGGGGAGAGTGAAAAGTGGGATTTTGAGCTGAGAAATAGTAGGCAGTGAGACAGTCACCACCCTGCTTTTCTGCTCAACAATTCCTTTTTTAAAAAAAGTCAAGAAAATCACAACTGGGGCTCCCTTACATGCTTGCACGTGGGTAACACGCTTGCTTCTTGCTTCATGCAAGCATACCTCTTGGACTCTTAAACCAAGATCTCTGTGTGAGCAGAGACTAGTCAAGTGATCTCTTGCCCGAATCTCTACCTCACAGGGTCATTGCAAGGAGGAAATTGCCAGGATCAGGTCAGATGCTACCAGGAATAGAAACAGGAACCTTTGGGTTAATATTAAAAGATCTCTGGAGAGAAACGTGGTCCCAGTCCCTGAATGGGTCCCACTCCCTGAATGTGTCCATTTAGCAAGGCTAAGATTTTTTCACATCAAGTTGCAGCCTTGACTCTTGTAAATGTGAGAAGAAGTTCTGCTGCCTTTCAGCTAAGGTTGCCAACCTCCCACAATTACAATTCATCTCCAGCCAACATAAGGTTGCCAGCTCCTGGTTGGAAATTCCTGGAGATTTGGGAGGTGGAACCTGAAGAGGGCAGGGGTTTGGGGAGGGGTATAATGCCATAGAGTCCACCTTCCAAAACAGCCATATTCTCCAGAGGTGTCAACAACACAAAGCAAAGCCGGTGTAGAGAAACAACTCAAAACAATTTTTGCAAATGCATACAAAAGTTTTTACTAGTTATATTAGCTAAATAGCTAAAGTGCACAGACAAATGTAGAGAATAGATATCAAAGTAAACCTATATATACGCTCAGATACAATATAGTGGTGTAATATAGTCCTCTGAGCGTATATATATTGTATCTGAGCGTATATATAGGTTTACTTTGATATCTATTCTCTACATTTGTCTGTGCACTTTAGCTATTTAGCTAATATAACTAGTAAAAACTTTTGTATGCGTTTGTAAAAATTGTTTTGAGTTGTTTCTCTACACCGGCTTTGCTTTGTGTTGTTGACAGTTCTGTATCCGGTGTGCCATTTTGGTTGTTTTGTATATTCTCCAGAGGAACTGATCTCTGTCACCTGGAGATCAGTTATAATACTGGGAGATCTCCAGCCACCACCTGGAGACTGACTAGCCTGGTAGATATAAAGATGTCTGGGGGAAATGGCAGCTTTGGAAGGTGGCCTCTATGGCACCCCAACCCTGTTGACTTCCCCTCCTCAAACTCCATCCTTCCCAGGGAGCACCCCCCAAATCTCCAGGAATTTCCCAAGCCGGAGTTGGTAACCCTATTACGTGCTCCAGGCAGCCTGTTCACTGACATCATTGCAGCAAGCTATCCTGAGCTCCTCAGAGGAACGTTGAGCAACAAAAGTGAAGAATGCATCACCAAAAAAGTAGCTGCAGGAAAAGCTGTCAAGTACAAGTGCACAGTTTCTCTGACAGCTGTATCTAGGGTTTGCACACTCACCAGAAGAGTTTGCCATGAAAAAAAAAGCCACCAAGACCCTTCTTGCAGCCCAGCAAGTCACTAGCAACAGGAACCAGGTCTTATGCAAGCACATCAAGTCCTTCCTTATTTCTCACAGAGGAAGTATGTGTGGCTTGTGTAGCAAGCGTTGTTCTACATGATAGCGTGAACTTCCCAAAAGACTCATTTGGACAGCTGCATTCGAACCTGCTTTCCTTTTAGCACAAAAACTGGATCCCGCTGGCAAAAGAGTTCCGCTAGGCTTGGCATCTGAACTCGAGGTAAGCTTTGCTCGCCTATATCTCGGGCAGAGGGGTTCCTTCACTCCCCCCCAGATCTCTTGCTTCAGAAAAAGCAAACTGTGAAGAGAGAAATGACCTCAAGGTTTAGTCTTTGAGGCTCCGACATGTTACCAGGGACCTACCGAAGACCAAACTGTATTTGACTGAGACAGCCTCATTGGTTTACTCATATTTAAAAGACGAGTTGGAAGGGGAGTCATGTGTTTTAGAAGAAAAAGGGCAGGTGGAAGGGGAAATTGATCCTTTCTCGTAGTCCACTGTGTTGGGCACCTTTCTCCCCTGCCCAGCACTGGAAGCAATGGATAAAGTTGTAAGGGAGAGGAGGGGACAGCGTTCAGCTGCTGTCCTCATGCAAGCACCTTTTTTGTAGCCAAAAATGAACCCCCCCTCCCATTCCCCATTTTAGACACGAACAAGTTGGATGCATGAAATCCAATGAGGCAGCTTCCGTCAAGTCTTTGTCTGGCTCAAAGTCAGCCATTTATCACACCATGCAGCCCCAAAGACTAAAACGGCACTTAGATTTCCTTAAGGGAGGTGGTGACTTTCCCCTCTCCCACTGTTCCTCACCAGTAGGAACCTCTAGCGTGGAACAGCAAATCTGTAGGTCAAATGAACTTGCTATTTTGCAACACCGCTGCAGCCCCCCAAACTCCCCCTCCCCACAGTTTTGTTCCTGGGGTGGGGGGGACTCAGTAGACCCTCAGGAAGAATTTTGGTGGCAAAACTGACTTGGGGGAAATGAGCCGAAATCACCGCCCCCTCTTAGGAAAACTTAACTGTACCGTTAGCTGTAGGCCACCTGTTTTTTTAAGAAAGTGGTTTACAATAAGATTCCCTTCCTATAGTACATTTTTTCCCTCGAGATGGGTTGCTGTGTTAGTCTGTCTATAGCAGTAGAAAAGAGCAAGGGTCTAGTAGCGCCTATAAGACTAACAACATTTGTGGTAGGGTGTGAGCTTTCGTGAGTCCCAGCTCACTTCTTCAGATACCATCTAAAGAAGTGAGCTGTGACTCATGGAAGTTCATACCTTACCACAATTCTTTTTCTTGTTATGGGGTCTCTGGTCAAGCAAATGCTTGAAGTACAGCCCTCACCCACCCACCTGCTGCAAAAACTGTCTGCATTCCAGCTGCAGATGGGGATATTCAACAGCCCAGGAGCAAGCAAAGTGGCAGACCAGCCAGTTGGTGGCCATAGACTTGCCTGGATCACTACCACTGGCCCCTCTGAGACAAGCAGCCCCAAGGAGATAGATCAAGATGGGTAGCCATATTAGTCTGTCTGTAGCAGTGGAAGAGAGCAAGAGTCCAGTAGCACCTATAAGACTAACAAAATTTGTGGTAGGGTATGAGCTTTCATGAGCCACAGCTCAATTCTTTAGATGCCTGAAGGGGATTTCTGCTCTCTCAGAGCCAAACTACAAGTGACGCCTGACACTAGTTGGACAGTTGTCAGCTTCCCTCAAGTTTTGATGGGAAATGTAGGCAGCTTGGCGGAATGTTGGACAAGTGACAGTTGAAAAGTCCATTGGACAGCAGTCGGAGAGCCAAGCTGCAAGACCAGGATGCCTACATTTCCCATCAAAACTTGAGGGAAGCTGACAAGTGTCCAACTAGCGTCAGGCGTCACTTGTAGTTTGGCTCTCAGTGGACCTCAGCTTTCTCCTGGCTCCCAGCAGTCAAGTGAGCAATGTCTTCTCCTAGCAATTTCAAATGCCAATCTGCCACTGGTACAAACTCTCTCTCCCACAGAACTCCTCCAGATTTTTGCACAAAACCATCATCGAACCCCAATCTTATTCAAGAAAAAAATTGCAGTTAAGAATACTAAAAATCTTGCTACTGATTTTATTTAGGTTGGGGTTTTAAATTTTTAAAAAATACATCTTTGTGTGTGTGAAAGAGAGAATCGAATGTCTCCACTCACTGTTCTGCATCAAAAATAAGAAATCTTTTGGAGGGTGTGTAATAAACAAAAAAGGCTCCGATTCACAAAATACTTGACATGTCTCGACATGGTGACAGACAGGACTCCTTATGAAAATGTTGTCAGAGCAATTTTGTTTCAATACCTTCCAGTCAAAAACAGTATCTCGTTATCTCTTCTTCCTCTCCTCGCTTTCCTGCCCCTTCCCCCTCTCTCTGCATGTGTCATTTTCAGGACCTTTCCTTATCTACTTTAAAACAATATTTTGACCACATAGTACTGCGTTAAAAAAATACTGAGCAAAAATAAAGAAAAAGGGTTACGCATTTAAAAGGAGGACAGGCCAAGGACATCTTGCTACCAACAGGGAGAAGCCAGTTTGGTGTAGTGGGTAAGAGCAGCAGGACTCTAATCTGGAGAGCCAGGTTTGATTCCCCACTCCTCTGCTTGAAGTCAGCTGGGTGACCGTGGGTCAGTCACAGCTCTCTCAGAGCTCTCTCAGTCCCACCCACCTCACAGGGTGATTGTCATGAGGATAATAATAACACACTTTGTAAACCGCTCTGAGTGTGGCATTAAGTTGTCCTGAAGGGTGGTATATAAGCACAAGGTTGTTGCTGTTATAAACTTTGCTGCATTGGGCCAGCATATCAAAAAGCAGATGTTTTCAAAGACTACACCTGTATGGGGAAAAGGACATCTGCACATCTTTGACCTCTTATTTTAGGTCATTAGAACATCACAGTCCAGGGTTGCCAAATTTCAAGTGGGGCCTGGAGACGTGAATTACAACTGATCTCCATCAGTTCCCATGGAGAAAATGGTGGCTTTGGAGGGTAGAGTCTACAGCTATCTCCCTCCCCGGACCCCTCTCCTCCCGCCTGCCAAATATCCAACCAACCTGGAGCTGGCAACCATATCCAATCTCAAAAACTCTCCTCAGCTTCTTTGGTCAATAACAGGATCTGTGAAGAACACAACAGCTTGGTTGGGACCAGGGCATTAGATGCTGAAATGAGTTCTCTGAGTGGCTAGATCTTTGATTTATACACCTTTGATTGAGTAATTATATCAACTGTATTCCATCCCACCACAACTACTCACTTTTCCACATGTGTAGAAATGGCACAGTAAACATAAGGCTCCAATTCTAAGACTTTGGTCAAATAATAAACAAACGTTGTTGAGGACTGATTGATTGATCATGCTTAAGATCCCCTGTTTTCTCCCCAAAGAGCTCAAAGAGACAGAAATGGGGATCTCCTACTTTAACCTCACAATGATGTTATGAGGTGGGTTAGGCTTATCTTTGCACCAAGAGAGAAACACAGAGGAATTAATGCATTTATTGGTCTCACTATTTTTTTAAAAAAAAATCTGGAAACAAAGTTTAGAAATTTGTAGCATTTTTTTTCCTGTTCAGCAGCCTCGGTGCCTTGCATAATAGTTAAGGGGTGAATGGGATGAGATTGATTTGCCTAGCACATGCAGTTTTCTCCAAAAGCAGAGAGGAGGGATCCTGGCTTAGGGTCAAGCGAGATGTGCAGGTGTTCCTATGTTAAAATAGCGCAGGAGTATTTTGTGCACATGGGGAACCAAGACTCAACTCTTTAAAAACCTGCACATCTAAGAGTCTCTCTACATGAGATGTCTGGCATATGAAGCACACATTGGGAAATGCAATAGAAGCCAGGAAGGGTAGTTTAACAATACAGAGACAGCGGCAGGGCAAAGGCTTTGCTATACACTGGAGCTGTGTGAAGGGGCTGTGAAAGGCCAGAAGGGAAACTTCAGCTCATTAGAACCTCTCCAGGTCCAAGCCCAGTTCTGGAAGGCAGCTCCAGCCCATTTCCATTCCTCACTGCCCTCTGGTTGTGATCCCACACAGTTTTAAACTGGAAAGGTGAAATTGACAGAGCCTTGGAGGCAATGAAGATGAAATTAACAAACCCTCTGTGGAGCAATCTCTGCTAGTTCTGTCTTTTAAAACTACGCTTTCCGGCTAACATTGCATCTCCCTACACTTGATGAACACGCAGAGAAGTGTCTTGTGTAGAGAGATTCTAACTTGACCCTTAGATTAGGGTTGAGGTGGTTTGGTGAAGAGGAATTAAGTCTTCTCTCTCCCCCTACCATTGTTTCCCTGGGAGAAATCAGCACCCTAGACTGAGAGGCAGTTTGGTGTAGTGCTTAAGAGTGGCAGGACTCTAATCTGGAGAACCAGGTTTGATTCCCCAGTCCTAAGCTTGAAGCCAATTGGATGACCTTGGGTCAGCCACAGCTCTCTCAGAGCTCTCTCAGCCCCACCCACCTCACAGGGTGATTGTTGTAAAGATAATAATAGCACACTTTGTAAACTGCTCTGAGTGGGCGTTAAGTTGTCCTGAAGAGCGGTATATAAATCAAATGTTATCATTAATATTATTTATTCTAATGTAGAAACAGACGGAAGAGAGAAGGATTAACACCCTCCACCATTATAGACTAACTCAAATGGGCTCCCCTCAGCTACTTTTTAAGAAAATGAAAGACTTCATAAAACTAATTGTGGATCCCCCATGTATCATCTACTTAACCCTGAAAAGTCAGCAAAGGATAAGAACAGCTTAATTCCTCCAAATTTCAGTCTCTCTCTCAGCAGAACATTAATCATAGAATCATAGAATCATAGAGTTGGAAGGGGCCATACAGACCATCTAGTCCAACCCCCTGCCCAGTGCAGGATCAGCCTAAAGCATCTCTGACAAGTATTCATCCAGCCTCTTCTTGAAAACTGCCAGTGAAGGGGAGCTCACCACCTCCCTAGGCAGCTGATTCCACTTTTGAACTACTCTGACCGTGAAAAAGTTCTTCCTAATATCCAGTCGGTACCTTTGTGCATGTAGTTTTAGCCCATTGCTTTGCGTCCTACCCTCTGCTGCCAACTGGAACAGCTCTTTGCCCTCCTCCAAATGACAGCCTTTGCCCTCCTCCAAATGACAGCCTTTCAAATATTTAAAGAGAGCAATCATGAAGATTTACATCCAGTAGCAGCATAAAGAACAACAAGATTTCCAGAATATAAGCTTTCAAGATTCAAAGCTCTGTTTGTCAGATACCTGGAACTTTGACTCTTGTATTCTGTATACTCCCGAAAGCTCATGCCCTGGAAACCTAGTTCATCTTTAAGGTTCTGCTGTACTCAAATCTTGCTCTTCTAATGAAGATCAACAACGCTGCACACCTGCAACTCTCTTTTTTGAGGGGCGGGCAAGTTTTGAGTCCAGTAGCACCTTAAAGACCAACTAGATTTCCAGGGTATGAGCTTTTGAGAGTTAAAGCTCCCTTCTTAAGTTGTCCTGAAGGACGGTATATAAATTGAATGTTGTTGTTGTTGTTGTTGTTGTTTGTTGTTGTTGTTGTTGTTGTTGTTGTTGTTGTTGTTGTTGTTGCTACAATTAGAAGTGGAAGTTTGTGGGTATCTGCTGAGGGAGCTTTGACTCTCAAAAGCTCATACCCTGGAAATCTTGTTGGTCTGTAAGGAGCTACTGGACTCAAATCATGTCTCTCTATTGTGTACATTTTTATCCTGTGCTTCATTCTGGGTTGTATACATGGGTTGGATCCAGCCAATCATTTCTAGCAGAAGAAATGCACTCCTCTGTCTGTCACTCTCCTTCTGTAGTCTACTGATTTCCCCTAAATGGAGACCTGAGGAATAGTAAAAGAGGCAAATTGGAGGTCTGCAAAGAAAGAGCAAATTGGCAAAAATATCCACCTTCCATCAGTAGAAATGATTGGCAAGATCCAAACCACGATCTTTCTTTCTCAACAATAATCCTACGAGGTTGAAAGAGAGGGAATGGGTTGTGGTCACCCAGTAAGCTTCATAGTTGAGGGAGATTTGAACATAGATTCTAGTCCGACCCTGTACCATACCAGTATACTGCATTAGCACATGCTTTCTGGAAGCTGCTGAATCTTCTCTTATCTCGCCTGGTTTTTGCATTAATTTTCAAAGGCTTTTATGGAAGAAAAGGGAAAGCAGTTTAGGAGAAGACCATGGGAGCAGGGAAGATTTGCAGAAGCAGAAGCTAGCGGGTGTATATGCATTTTGAGTGACGGATTAGGGATTTCGATATTCCATTCAGACCCAACAGAAAAACCACAGTGCCGCTAGCAGGATTGTGGCTGGGACGCTTACCCTCATTGGTTTGCCTTGCCCTAAGCCAGATTTAGAAATCTTCTTGGAACGTTGCTTCCAGTTCTGATTTAGAAGTTGACCGCAGTTTGCACAAACCGTTGTTTGTCCAATTCACACATAATGGTAAGCTAGGATTGCCAACTCCAGGTAGGGCCTGATGAACTCCTGGAATTACAACTGATCTCCAGAGATGACAGGGGACTATTCCCCTGGAGAAACTGGCTGCTTTAGAAAATGGACTGTATGGCATTATACCCGCTGCGGTCCCTCTCCTCCCCAAACTCTGCCACCCCCCACCCCCCAGCTCCACTTTAAAAACTCCAGGAATTCCCCAACTCAGAGTTGGCAACCCTATTATGTTGTGCAGAGATAAGGAAAATTGGGAGGGGACTGAAACACATGTTGGGGAAAAGAGGGAAAGGGAGAGAAAGCTATGAGTGCATTAGCCAGAGGGAGGGCCCCAATAGATAAGCCAGGGTTTGGCAAATGTGTCAAAACCATGCCCCCATACCTTGTTGTCCCTGGAGGCCAAAAGTTGTTGTTTGTGTATTTATACATTCATGATTTGACTGCTACTTCCTATTATGCTGAAGCTAGGGCAATGGAAACTTCTGTCGCACACAGCAAATTCTTAGCAACGTCTCGGGTTGTGGTTTGCGATCACTTCACTGAAGTCAGGAGGACTTTGACGAAGGTGCCCCTCTCTCAGACGGGTGCAAACGTCAAATTTCAAAAACCCAAATGCAAACTTGATTTTTTTTTTTCAAATAAGCAACTGGATGCAGGTTGTTTTTACTCGCTGGAACGGCAGGTGCTAACCGGAGGGTTTTTCCTATATGTCTTTTGTTACTGTAGTTCTGAAGTGAGTTCTTTGAAGGAAGGCAAAAAAAAAAAAAAAAGGATGGGGAACGCAATGGGAAATACTATGAAAATGACAAGAGCCACACCGGTGACCCACACGCCCTGGCAATCAGGTAAGTGCATGTAACCTAAAAATCGGGAAGAACAGGAGGGAAGGGAAGAGATATGAACTGTGATAGACATTTGTCAAGCTCCAGGTGGGAGATGGAGTTCTTACGGAATTACAACTGATCTCCAGACTATAGAGATCAGCTCCCCTGCAGGAAAAAAACCTTTATTTACTTAGAAGATTTCTATGCTATTTCTTCAGAGTCTTGCTCATGGCGAACGGCAGGCTTTGAGCCTAATGGCACCTTAATGACCAACGAGATTTTCAGAGTGTAAACTTGCAAGAGTCAAAGCTCCTTCTATCTAAAGAAGAGAGCTTTGACTTTGGAAAACATACAGTCTGGAAATGTTGTTGGGACTCTAAAGTGCCACCGGACACAAATCCTGCTGTTCTCCGGCAGACCAACACGGCTACCCACCTAAAAGTGCTCAAGGTGGTTTACGATTAAAACCCACGAAATATATTTAATTGTTTTTTAAAAAACGAGCCAGGAAATGCAGTTGCAGAAAATGGCAAGTTCGAAGAATGGGCTCTATGGCTTCACATCCCTGCTAAGTTTCTTTCCCTCCTTAAAGTCTTCCCTCCTCCTCTTCTTTCCAGGAATTTCCCATCCAGACACTGGCAATCCAACATATATCCCACAGTTTGATGCATGCAGAAAAGTTTTCTGAATAAGAAGACCGCTCAAAATGTCTGCAGAAGTCTCAACCAGGGGTGGGGCTATATTCTGGTCCCACTGTAAAGTGGAAACTAGCAAAGAGCGAAGAGTCAGTGGTACAGTGCGTGCTTTGCATGCCGAAAGTCTCAGGTTCGATCCTTGGCATCTCCAGTTAAGAGGAGAAAGTAGGATATGATGTGAAAGACCGCAACCTGAGGGCCAAGCTACATGTGACGAATGACACTTGAACAGCAAGTGTATTTCTCCCTGTTCACTTGCCCTCCACTCAATCCACTTGCCGTTCAAGTGTCATTCGTCATGTGTAGCTTGGCCCTGAGTCTCTGGAGAGGCAAATAATAGATCAATGATTTGACGGTATAAGGCAACTTCATACGGGAGTCTAGCCTTCCACAGCACAACAGAAACTCCCAGAGATTAATCTCGAAGATTGTCAGGACAGGAGCTTGTCCCGGGTCCTGAACAAATGTGACGCATGCAAGATTTGATCTGTAAGCCACAAGTGCAAGATGGCCAAGTAGATCAGGAAGAGGCTACTTGAACAGGGACAGGTTGGGGAAAGTGATGAGAGCAGGTCTGTAAAAGATAGATTATACTTATGCACTCCTCTGATGCAGATTTGCTTCATCTTGGTCTCTGCCCATTCCTTTTGGGGCGGGGGGGGAGACCAGAGTTGGTTTATTTTACATTTCAGGGTTTCTTTTTCTTTTCTTTTTTTTTTTTTAGTAAATAGAAAAGATAGAAATGACAGTAGAGAGTGCATAGAAACTCAGATAAAATACAAAGCACTGCATTTGAGTTACATTTAAACTACAACAGAAAAATATATTCAAAATATGTAACAGCCCAACTAGATTATATAATAGTTCTCTTCCCCTCTCCTTAATTGTTTGCCAGTGGTTAAGAACGCGGGACTCTAATCTGGAGAGCCGAGTTTGATTCCGCGCTCCTCCACTTGAAGCCAGCTGGGTGACCTTGGGTCAGGCACAGCTCTCTCAAAGCTCTCTCAGCCCCACCCACCTCACAGGATGTTTTGTTGTGGTGATAATAATGACATACTTTGTAAACTGCTCTCAGTGTGGCATTATATACCACCTGAAGGGTGGTATATAAATCGAATATTGTTGTTGTTGTTATACCCAAACTTTTGTGTCAGTAATTTTTAATCAGTCATCTCTTCTATACTTTGTCTCTATAATATAATTACCTTAATTTATCTTAGTTTCAACCTAAGTAATCTCTGCCCATTCCTGAGAATGTAAGGTGCCCTCACCCATGATTCTTAACCCCCACCAATCTTTCTTTTCTCCCTTACTCTTTGCAATACAGGCTGAAGCATGCTGGCGTTCTATGTAAGTCTCAACTATTCTGTTGACCGGGAAGAAAAAGATTCGGGTCCAGTAGCACTTTAAAGACCAACTAGATTTCCAGGGTACGAGCTTTCAAGAGTCAGAGCTCCCTTCATCAGATACACTCAAAAGCTCACACCCTGGAAATCTAGTCGGTCTTTAAGATGCTACTAGACCCAAATCTTGTTCTTCTACTACAGACCGATATGGTTCCTTACCTGAAACTATTGACCAGGAATGTTGGCTCTTTTCTGGTCCCAGTCACTAGGTAATCACTGTCCCTATATTGTCTTAGGAAAGATTCTGTGGTGGCTTTTGAAAGTAATTTTATTCATATGTATTGGAAATTACATGAGGGTAGGGGAGAGATGTAAGGGTTTTAATGAGCACAATACGATTTCACCTAATGTAATTGGTTCATTTTGAACAGCTAGGTAAAAAGGTAAAGGTAGTCCCCTGTGTAATCACCGAGTCATTACTGGCCCATGGGGGGACGTCGCATCACGGCATTTTCTTGGCAGACTTTTTACGGGGTGGTTTGCCGTTGCCTTCCCCAGTCATCTACACTTTACCCCCAGGAAACTGGGGACTCATTTTACTGACCTCAGAAGCTGAGTCAACCTTGAGCCGGCTACCTGAACCCGGCTTCCGCCAGGATCGAACTCAGATCATGAGCAGAGCTTGGGCCGCAGTACTGCAGCTTACCACTCTGCACCACGGGGCTCCTCAAACAGCAAGGTTGGAAAGTCTATTATAGAATAATTATGGAGGGTATTTTTCTATAAAGCATGTTTTTAAGCAAACAAAAACCCTCCTTGTTATTAAATTATGTGGCCAGACCCAACTACCGTTAAATTGCGTTCCAACAGAAAAGCTGAGTCCTATAGAGCTGTTCCGTTAGCTGATGCATTTCCCTCTGAGAGAAGGAGCCTTCCCGGATGTAAGATGTTCTCATCATCATCTTCCATCTCATGAGAACATTTTGCATCAGAGGAGGCATCTTCCGCTAGAGAAAAGTGCTTCTGCTAGAGGAACTGTTCTGCGTGATTGAACCCAATGCCAGAACGCTGCTCACCTTCAAATTCCCCCACCTCTGTTACCTCCTAACCAGATGGCAAACATTACTGAACGTGTTTGAGTTGCCGATATTCAATAAACACAGCCAGATATATTTGTGAGATGAAATGTTCTTAAATTTTTAGACAAGGAAATGGTCACAATATACAGCAATGAATAAGTGCTTTCATGCAGAAAGGAAAATAGGGGAAAGGGGATGCTCAGTGTAAAAACAGTGCACATCTGTGAAGTGCTGGGATGGAATAATTGTATTCTGAAACAATTTCTGGGGATGGGGGGTAGGGGCATGGGGGGTGCACAGCACTGCATGCATCATGACAGCATTTCTGGGGGGAAACCAGAACTGACATCAGGTAGCTCTAGGAATTGTCAAAAACTCTATAGTTTTATCATACAGTTTTCAGCAATTTCTACAGCTACCTCCTGTCACTTCCAGGTTTCCCTGAAAGAGATGTCACGGCACATGAGCCAATTTGGTGTAGTGGTTAAGAGCAGCAGGAGTCTAATCTGGAGAGCCAGGTTTGATTCCCCACTCCTCCACTTGAAGCCAGCTGGGCAACCTTGGACTAGTCACAGCTCTCTGGAGCTCTGTCAGCCCCACCCACCTCACAGGTGTTTGTTGTGGGGATATTAATTATGCTTTTAAACCACTCTGAGTGGGCATTAAGTTGTCCTGAAGGGCTGTATATAAATCAAATGTTGTTGTTGTTGTGTGATACCAGCAAGGTTACTGGTAGGAGGCCCCTTGCCATAGCAGAAGGCCTGGCAACCACAGTTTTTGGACAGGGAAGGCGACTAGCATTTATTTTAAAAAAACAAGAAAGCAATTTCCAGGGGAAGGGCTAATATCTCGAGAAGAGGGGACAGAAATGGGGGGGCAGGATCATTTCAGTTGCCTCAACAACACTGGCTATTAGCTCTGCCACAAGCACATGTAGCTGTGGCTTAGGACCTGGGGCCTAAGCCACAGGCTCTGCCATGTAACCCACTAGCTTTACCCATTGACTCTGCTCCACCCAGATAGCTGCTGTAGCATAATGGTTACGTGACTGGACTGCGAATCAGCACTCTGTTAGTTCAACTCCCACTACTGCCATGAGTGGGTAAGCCACTCCTCTCAGCCCCAGCTCCACAGCTGTATTGTGGGGATAATAATAACACTGACTTGGTTCACCACTCTGAGTAGGGCAATGATCTGTCTATAAGAGTGGTGTATAAGTGCAGTTATGATTATGAGCTGCTGTATTATAATGGTTTGAATCCCACTAATGCCATGAGCTCAGCAGGTGGCCTTGGGTAAGCCACCTTACCAAGAAGAGTGGTACATAAGCACATGGTTATTATTATTATTACCCATGACGCACCACTCTTGGGGAGCAACCCTAAGCAGGTCTACTCAAAAGGAAGTCCCATTTTATTCAGTGGGGCTTACTCCCAGGAAAGGATTACAGCCTTCATCTCCTAGGTGCTACACCTGAGCCTCAGGGTACCTGGCAACTGTGCTTGCATTGATTTTTAGAACATAAGCAGACACTCAATTCTGGGCTGGATATGAATGATTCCACTGCCATTTCTCCTAGTATCAGATCCTTGCTGAGTAGACATGGGCACGAACCGGGGGAAAACCAAACCATGTGGTACATGGTTCGTCCAGTTTCAGGAACCCCAAACCATGAACTTTGCTGAACTTGATCTGGTTTGCGAACCAGTTTGTGGTTCATCGGAGCCCAGGATCGGAGCCCACTTCATACTCTGAGAGCCAAACTTTTCAGTCCCTTTTCCAGCAACAAGTGTAGGCCAAAGATCCCACCAAGCAATCTCTCTCAAAAGCCAAGTTCCAGCAAGCCCTCCTCTCCCTCTCCCTCTGCTGAAACTGAAACCAGGAGGCACAGAGCTTTCCTTTTTATATAAAATGCCCATATTGAACAATACAGGAGTGCTCTGGTTGGCTGAAAGACCAGCCTAACATGTTTTGGGGGGAAGAGATTGGTGTTACCATGGCTACTGCAGGCCCATCTCCTCGGTTGCCTTAGAGATTCTAACTCCCCCCTTTTCCTGGCTGGATGGGCCAGAATGGGAGCTCTCTAGTTGGCAGAGGCAGCTGCCAATCATGTGTGGAGGCCTCAGATTGGGGGCAACCAAAAGACTGGCCACCATTGCCTAGGCAATGTATTGAATGGTGCCAAAGTGTCTGGCTTCCCGAACCAGCCATGGAACAGTAGGAAAAAGTCGTTTGGGTTGTAAAAACGTGACCCCTTGAACCGCGTGTTTCTTTGCCTACGAACCAGCCATTCCATCATGAATTTTGGTTCGTGGTTCGTTTCGTGCCCTTCTCTACTGCTGAGTGATATCTAAGTGTTAAAATGAAGCAGCAAATGAAGCAGCACTTGACTTCGTTAAACAGATAAAAATTCATTAAAAATATTCATAAATTATCGGTATTTAATAGAATTCCTTGCCTCTGTTTTGGGGCTCCCCCCCCACACACACACAGGTTTTTTTTCCTATTGAGTGTAGTTCTCAGAGGAACCTCTTTTTTTGTTTCCTGGTTTCATATTTGGAGGACGGGCAAATCTAGGGTTATTTCCAGAAATGCTGTCTGAGATCCTTTAATTGGAGATGCCAAAGAATGAGCCAAAACTTTCTACACAGAGAGATTCTATTTAATAAACTATGCAATAAACATATTATTATTATTTACTCCTGAGCTAGTCTTTGACCATAATCATCCATACATTCATTCTATTAATTCTTGATTCATTCTACTCACACAGAAAAGTACTCTCCACCCTCCAAAAACAGAAAACTTTTATGCATAGCAAGAAGGACGGGCACATTTATTTTGATTTACGGCCAAGGTGCCCATGTTTTCTGCACCCAACACACCTGCACCGCTTGGTACATGGAACCATTGAGCCAGGCGGCACCCAGCCTAACAGCTAACAATAAGTTAACTGAACAGGAAGGTGACCTTGATTTTTCTGACTTCCTGTGGTTTACATTTCCCCCTGTATACTATATTTAAACTGAAAAGCTATTTTTGTTCTATTGGGAAGATAAGTATGTTCTGTTGGTGTGATAGGAGCTAAATCAGCCAGTGATCTAATACAGTTTAGCACCCACGCCAGCACTTAAAGGATAGCGCAAAAGTTGTGGCTCGGCGGTAGCGTGCCTGTTTTGTATGCAGCAGGGCCTGAGTTTAGTATCTCCAGTTTAAAAGGGAAACAGGATCTTAGCTGGCTGATGTAGGGAAAAACCTCTCCTTTTTTGGTAGAAAGCTGCAGCCTCCCTAAACGTGGATCCTTAAGGGCAAATCCATTCTGTAGCACAAGCGTCTGTACTTTGCAACCCATTTGGTCAGACGCAGTGAAATGAGAATGGCATTTCCAGAGAGAAATCAATCCTGGTGTTTCCTTTCCTAGAATTAAGCATTGGTTTTGAATGCCAATAGACATTTACTTAAAGGGCCTTCTCAGTCATGGCCCCAAAATTATGGAATACCTCCCTAGGGAGATTTGTCTGTCCCCTTCTGACAATGGGTGAAGACTTTATGTTTTTGGTCTGGTGCTCTCTCACTGATTCTCATTAATTCTTCCTCTCATTCATATGTTTTATTTTAATTGTTTTTACTTATTTATTTATTTACATTATTTACAACCTACCTTTCTCAATGAGACTTGGGTTGCCAGGTCCTCTTACCCTCCAGACAGGGGCGGGGGGGACCTGCACTCACTTTTGCAGAGTCCTCATGTGCATGCTCTTGGAATAGTGTGATGACATCACTTCCAAGAGTGATGTAATTGTGCCTGTCAAGCAGGCATGCTTCCGCCACCCACAGGGGCCAATTTGGGCCCCTGCAAAGGGTGGGAGCCTGCCTGCCACCAGGCACGATGACATCACTTCAAGAAGTGACATCATCGCACCCACTAAGTGCTGGTTTGGGAGGTTTTTTGCTTCCTGGACCCATTCCCCACGTGTTTTCCCCCCACCAGCCAGGCGAGTGGCAGTGGGTGGCAGAGGCTTGGAGTGGGGGATTCCCCGGTCCCACTGGGGGAATGGCAGTCCTAACTCAAGCAGATTACACAATGTAAACCGGTGCAATCAATAGGATGATATATTGAATAAGCAATGTAATGGGACTAGAAATTGCAGAAATTTGAAACTGAGTTTCCATCCGAACAAACCATAGGGAGTAACCACAACCTATTAAGCAATGCAGTACATGGTATTACATCGGCAAAAAAGGTGCTTTTTTCTGGATCAGTCTGTTTCAGTCTGGATCAGTCTTGCTTCCTTTATAAAAATGCCCTCCAGAACCATTGCATTATCCATACTTTGTGAAATGTCGGGAACTTGAGGGCTGCTACAAAGAAGGCACATAATATGCCCATCTGCAGTATAGAACTTACAGAATATCTATTTCAATGTGTTTTAATCTTGTTTTAATATTTTTATTATCAACTACCTTGGGGATCCTCAGTTGGGTAGAGAGCAGCTGAAAAATGTTTTAAATAAAGAAATCTTCTTAGCATGTTTAGTGAGAGGTATGGGGCTACCCTGGGACCTTGCTGTAAACGTAGCTCAGTTTATTATGCATGATATAGGATTCATTCCTTTCTTTTGTTGTTAAGGTCAGCGAAGTGATTTTCTTGCTGTCCTCTACGACTATCCCACCCCAGATATCAGCCCACCAATATTTCAAGTTGGGGAGAAACTACGTGTGGTCTCAGAGTAAGTATTTATCTGCTTAATTTTTAAATTCATGGTCTCTCTTTCAGGGTCTACATGGCTCCATCTTTTTTTTACCCTCACGACAACCCTGTGTGGTAGGTTAGGGGGATTACGGGTTTTTCATGGGCTATTTTACGCATTCCTTCCCATATATATGCTCCAAATGGCTCCATGTAATAAGATATTCCCTCTGTCCAGGTCTTTTCCATGCTGAATCATTGTACACACTTCTGCCTCTGGAACATGCCTTATTATGTTTTTGTTGGTATAAGATTTTAATGTTAATGCCAGCATTTAGGATTCAGCACCCACCCCAGGTTTCCTAGATCATGAATCTCTGAAAGGATGATGCTAATGGATAAATCTTGTCCAGTGCGCTAATCTTGTCCAGTGCATATCGGCACTCGTGCACCATTGAGTTCAACTCTCCTTGTTCACCTGCTGTAGCCACTGATGTACATTTTGAACATCTGGCTCTAAATAAGAAATGCAGGTTTCCCATTTATGGGCCCAGGACTGTCCAGCCACCTACTGTGCTCTAGCCCTAATTTCCAATCATTCTAGCTTCAGGGAAATCTTAGCCATTCTTAGCCTGCTGGACAACCCTTGCATACTTTGGAAGATCCCCACGTCCTAGGGCACGTTCTTGGGTTTCATGGTCTCTTGAGATGGCAACCTTTTGCCTAGGCTTTTCTAGCTGTTTCAGATTACAGGAGGGTGCTGACATGCTTCAATACTTCTCCATGAAAAAGTCCCCCTGCACATAGAAAACTAGCATGTCAGGAAGCAGGGTGGGCTCAGAACCTTTGGCCTGGTTATGCTTATTTTCTAGCCACAGAGCATTTTTTTATACGGTGGGGCATTCAATCATACATGCTGTGATTTGGGAATCTCAATGCGGACTACTGATCAGCCCATGGAGATTACAGGAAAAGGACCTCTTGTTTCCCCCAGTTTCATGAACCCAAGATGCTAAACAAACCACCTGAAGTCCCCCACTAACAATGCATATTGGGAAGATAAGTAGCAGTGGACAAACTGTGTTTTGTTGTCCTGATGAACCCAAGAAAAAAATCCAGGAAAGAAAATAACAACAACATTCGATCTATATACTGTCCTTCAGGACAACTTAACACCCACTCAGCGTGGTTTACAAAGTATGTTGTTATTATTATCCCCACAACAATCACCCTGTGAGGTGGATGGCACTGAGAGAGCTCTGGAAGAGCTGTGACTGACTCAAGCTGGAGGAGTGGGGAATCAAACCCGGTTCTCCAGATTAGAGTCCTGCTGCTCTTAACCACTACACCAAACTGGCTTCCATGGAACACAGTTTGAAACGCAATAATCCAATCACACCCCACAGTGTGCCACAGAATGACAGCAGAAGCACCACAGAAAGCCATCCACAGATCAATCAGTTCCATCTTGAATCAATGAACGAAGCCATGCCATGTGGTGGTGGAGAATGCCATCAAGCCATAGCTAACTTATGGCAACCCCTGCAGGGTTTTCATGGGAAGAGACTGATAGAGGTGGTTTGCCATTGCCTGCCTCTTCAACCGTTGTCTTCACTGGAGGTCTCCCATCCAATTACTAACCAAGGCTGACCCTGCTTAGCTTCTGATGAGATCAGACTCACCTTCAGCTCCATCTTGAATCAATGAATGAAGCCATGCCATATGCCACCTGAAAGGCCATAGTCTTCTGGGGGGCTCTACCCAACTTGCATGGCAGGAAATTCTTTGGAAAGAACCCCACAGTCAGCAAAGAACAAAGATGAGGTTTCAACTTATTCCTTCCTCCCATGTTGAAGAGCATATATATATGAACCCTTCCAACAACAACTGTGTTATAAATAACCAAGGGGAAAAATATACAGTACAGTGTTCAGTGCTAAAGGTAGTCTGCCCGGCTCAAGTGGCTCAACATTGCAGCTAGTCATGGGGGTTAGGGTGTGGTTAAAAAAAGAAAAACAGACACAAAATATGTATTGTCGAAGGCTTTCACGGCCGGAGAACGATGGTTGTTGGGGGTTTTCCGGGCTGTATTGCCGTGGTCTTGGCATTGTAGTTCCTGACGTTTCGCCAGCAGCTGTGGCTGGCATCTTCAGAGGTGTAGCACCAAAAGACAGAGATCTCTCAGTGTCACAGTGTGGAAAAGATGTAGGTCATTTGTATCTACTCAGGAGGGGTGGGGTTGAGCTGAGTCATTCTGTAAGAGTTTCCCAGGGTGTGGAATGCTAATGGCGGGAGGCTTCACTGAGTCATTCTGTAAGAGTTTCCCAGGGTGTGGAATGCTAATGGCGGGAGGCTTCACTGTATCCTGAGGAGGTTCTTTTGCATATGGATTGGTGCTTGATGTGCTAATCTTCTCTGCAGGGCTATTGTCGGGTGTGGAGTGTTTTGTTGGCCTGGTGTTTTTCAGAACTGGAGCCCATGCTCTGTTCATTCTTAAGGTTTCTTCTTTCCTGTTGAAGTTTTGCTTATGCTTGTGAATTTCAATGGCTTCCCTGTGCAGTCTGACAAAGTAGTTGGAAGTGTTGTCCAGTATTTTGGTGTCCTGGAATAAGATACTGTGCCCTGTTTGAGTTAGGCTATGTTCAGCCACTGCTGATTTTTCAGGCTGTCCAAGTCTGCAGTGTCTTTCATGTTCTTTTATTCTTGTCTGGATGCTACGCTTTGTGGTCCCGATGTAAACTTGTCCACAGCTGCAGGGTATACGGTATACTCCTGCAGAGGTGAGGGGGTCTCTGCTGTCTTTTGCTGATCTTTTTTGCCATATATCAAAGGAATTACTGATCAGATGGGAAAGCTTATGGAAAAGCATAACCTTCCTTATGGAAAAGCATAACCTTCAAGCAGTATTCAGACCCACCCGAAAAATACAACAGATGCTACGATCAGCAAAAGACAGCAGAGACCCCCTCACCTCTGCAGGAGTATACCGTATACCCTGCAGCTGTGGACAAGTTTACATCGGGACCACAAAGCGTAGCATCCAGACAAGAATAAAAGAACATGAAAGACACTGCAGACTTGGACAGCCTGAAAAATCAGCAGTGGCTGAACATAGCCTAACTCAAACAGGGCACAGTATCTTATTCCAGGACACCAAAATACTGGACAACACTTCCAACTACTTTGTCAGACTGCACAGGGAAGCCATTGAAATTCACAAGCATAAGCAAAACTTCAACAGGAAAGAAGAAACCTTAAGAATGAACAGAGCATGGGCTCCAGTTCTGAAAAACACCAGGCCAACAAAACACTCCACACCCGACAATAGCCCTGCAGAGAAGATTAGCACATCAAGCACCAATCCATATGCAAAAGAACCTCCTCAGGATACAGTGAAGCCTCCCGCCATTAGCATTCCACACCCTGGGAAACTCTTACAGAATGACTCAGTGAAGCCTCCCGCCATTAGCATTCCACACCCTGGGAAACTCTTACAGAATGACTCAGCTCAACCCCACCCCTCCTGAGTAGATACAAATGACCTACATCTTTTCCACACTGTGACACTGAGAGATCTCTGTCTTTTGGTGCTACACCTCTGAAGATGCCAGCCACAGCTGCTGGCGAAACGTCAGGAACTACAATGCCAAGACCACGGCAATACAGCCCGGAAAACCCCCAACAACCATCAGACACAAAATATGTTTGTTCCCTCTTGTCAGTCAAACATTTGAATTTGCAATGGGCAAGTACGAATATTAGCACTTAATGGAACTTTCTTCTTCCTGTTATGATTCTGCCAGGGCACAAAAAAAAATGTAAGGAGCTCCCAGCCTCTGCACGCAGTTGCAAACCCCTTAAGTGAAAGCAATCTAGATTAAATTCTTGACGGCGACGATGTGAGGGCAGAACAGAATGCTCTCCAAGTCCTCTGGCAGGCACCCTGTTATCCTCCACATCACACTCCCTTCCAGGCATTCCACTCCTCTGCCTCTTCTTCCTTGGCTCCCCTAACAGGATTTGAGTCCAGAGGCACTCCAACAAAATTTCCAGGGTATAAATTTTCAAGAGTCAAAGCTCCCGTCTTCAGACTCTCAAAAACTTGCACTTTGAAAATCTTTTTGGTCTTTACGGTGCCACCGGAACCAAATCCTGCTGTTTTACTGCAGACCAACACGGCTACCCACCTGAAACTATCCCCTTACAATATTTCACACTCACTTTGCTCTGTACAAAAGTTTCTAGAATCGCCCCCTTGATGTATTCTGCTACTTCTGTGTTGTTCCATTATACACGGGACAGACTTTTCTTAGAAGAAGAGCATGCTGTCAAATCGCAACCAACTGAAGGCAGCCCCTATCCATGGGGTATCCCAAGGACGAGCAAAAGTGGTTTGCTGTTGCCGTCCTCTGCTTAGCAGATTTACTGCCATGGGATGCCGTGATGGCTGCTACTTCACCTGGCATTAAAAGAGTATTGGACAAAATCGTGGAAGACACGTCCACCAGTAGCTAACAGCTGCAGTGACTAAATGGAACGTCCACTTTCAGAGGGGATATACATGCAACAGCCACTTTCAGAGGGGATATACACACAACAGCCACTTTCAGAGGGGATATACATGCAACAGCCACTTTCAGAGGGGATATACATGCAACAGCCACTTTCAGAGGGGATATACACACAACAGCCACTTTCAGAGGGGATATACATGCAACAGCCACTTTCAGAGGGGATATACATGCAACAGCCACTTTCAGAGGGGATATACACGCAACAGCCACTTTCAGAGGGGATATACATGCAACAGCCACTTTCAGAGGGGATATACACGCAACAGCCACTTTCAGAGGGGATATACACGCAACAGCCACTTTCAGAGGGGATATACATGCAACAGCCAGTTGTTGGGGGGTCGCCAGTGGGGGAGGATCTGGCCTCTGTGCTCCAGCTGTGGACCTTTTGTGGGCATCTGGTTGGCTACCATTTCAAACAGGATAATGGACTAGATGGACTACTGGGTCTGATCCAACTGGGCTCTTCTTACACAGCCATGACCTCAGAAGCCCAAGAAGAGCTGCAGAATGTCATAAAAATTCTAAATTGTTACCGGAAACCCCCCCCCCCCCAGCTTTCTTTAGGAACAGAAACATGTGGGAGCATTTAGTTTTCCATGTACATGACAGCATCACGCTTTGCGATTCTCTGGCAGGGACAACAGCCACAGTTTCAACCATTGTAAGTTAATGAAGGGGAGGCGGAGGAGACATTACATCATCTGGAAAGAGGAAGTCTCATGAACCGTACTATTTAGACAGTGTTTTTTTTTAAAACTCAGGTGGAAAGAGGAAGTCCGGTAATTTCACTAATGATCACTTTCATCCAAGATACATATGTTAGGTTTGGTCGTTCAAATCATTGAATTTTAGGCTACATGGTGTGTTCAAGAACAATGAAGGCAAGTTTACAATGTTATTTTATGGAAGTTTTCTCTCTTGCAGCGAAGGAGGATGGTGGAGAGCCCGTTCCCTCACTACCGGTCAAGAAAATTATATCCCAGAAGAATGTGTAGCAAAAGTTTACCACGGGTGAGGATATTCTCCATCTTTATATTACGGGGGTAAATAGGGGAGTGAGGAATCCTCTTTGCTGAAAGAGTGAGAAGTAGGGACTGAGCAAGATTCCCAACTAGTAGCACAGACAGACCAACTAGATTTGCAAGGTATGAGCTTTCGAGAGTCAAAGCTCCCTTCGTCAGATACACAGAGTAGAAATCATTCCATGTATCTGACGAAGGGAGATCTGACTCTCGAAAGCTCATACTTTGCAAATCCAGTTGGTCTCTAAGGTCCTACTGGACCTGAATCTTGCTCTTCTACTACAGACCAACATGGCTACCCACCTCGAACTATCTCCATGGTAGGGACTGGTGTTGTTTAATGAGCGTGCGCTGGAAAGTTATGCTTGTGTCAGACTCAAGGCCAAGTTAGATGTGCGGGTTTTCAAATAGTTGGGTCTCGGTTCCCCAGACCCAACATGAGTTCCATGCAGCTACACAGCAACTTTGGGGAATAGCTGTTAAAAATAAAGGAGACCCTAAATTGCCTCAAAATGCCTCTGTGGGGTGAGGAGGGGCTCCTCCTGCCCCCCTCAAGCTGTTTCCCCCCATCAAAATAGCAGAAGGTGTTTTTTTCCATGTTGTTTCTGCTCCATGTGGAGTATTCTGTGTATGTCGAGCAGTAAAAATGGGGGGGGGGATGCCCCCTGTGCTATTGTGTCACAGGGAAATGGCTTCAGAGAGGAGGGGGAGCCCCTCCTTCCCCTGTAGGGGCATTCTGAAGGCATTTGGGCTCTCCTTTATTTTTTAGCAGCCATTTACTTTTTAACGGCTGTATGGCTGCAGAAACCCAAGCTGGGTGCCAAGACCCAACTCTGTAAAAACCTGCACGTCTAGAGAGGCCCTCAGCTAATCTGTGAAACAATTCAGCAGGCAGCCAAATGCCCTCCTAACAGACAGCACTACTACTAATCCTGAAACAGGTCTCTAGACACAGCAAATATGCTCCAAATTAGTTTCAGCTTCAATTATCTCACAGCTGCCTCCCTCCCTCACTAAATGCAAACTGAAAATTCCTCGCATGTACCCAATGCCAAATTGCAATCCAAAATTCCAACCTTACATGCAAAGGGCTCTGTAATGTAAAACAGACTCTGATTTCATTTATTTGATTTTTTTTAATCTCTCCCTCCCTTTTTATCTCTCCCCCTCCTCTCACAGTTGGTTGTTTGAAGGTCTGGGAAGGGAAAAGGCAGAAGAGCTGTTGCAGCTTCCTAACACCAAGACTGGTTCTTTCATGATTAGAAAGAGTGAAACAACAAAAGGTAAGAAAAATTCAATATATGGCTCAGCTGATCCAGCCACTTGGATCCATGCTATGGTAAAACATCAAGACTAGACTACTCTAATGCAATTTACATAGCGCAGGAGCGCTTCAGAGCTCCACAGCGCCTCAAAATGGGCCCGATCCGTGGCAAAATGGGGCCAAAACAAGCCTGATTTCGGCTGAAACGGGTCTGTTTTGAGGCACTGCGGGGCACAGGAGTGTTCCTGCACTCTGCAGCGGTCCCAATCCAGGCCAAAACAGGCCCGATTCTGGCAGCAGCAGCTGTGCATGGGAGTGTGCTGTGCCGCGGGGAAGCGCACATGGAAAGTGCACGCCCCCCCCCCCGCTGGTTAGGTAAGTGGGGGCGGGGTGTGGAGAGTAGGGGTGGGGATCCCCCTCCCCCACTGGGGTCTGGCATCCCTATTGTAACCTCATCTCTGCAGGACTGCCTCTCTTTCTATGCCCTGCCATGACAAGTTCACTCATCTGAGCAGAGTGCAGCCCTGTAAACTGGCAAGACCAACAACTACCAGTACACAAACATTCTCTGTAGTGGCCTCCACCTTGCGCAACGGCCTGCCTGAGGGGGTCAGGAAGACTCCCGTGTTTCTGTCATTCCACAAGCTATGTAATACAGAATTGTTCAGGAGGGCCTTTTTAGAAAGGAAATAGGCCTACGTATGTTATAACAGAATGGTTCAGGAAGATGTTTCAATAAAAGGAATGGGCCTGTGAAATTTACTACTCATCTGACGAAGAGAGCTGTGGTTCTCGAAAGCTTATGCTACAATAAAGTTGGTTAGTCTTAAAGGTGCTACTGGACTCTTTACTATTTTGCAACTACTGTATATAGTACGTTATCTGCTTCTGTATGTATTATCTTGCCCTCCCTCCATTGTAGTTCTACTTAAATAATACCATTTTCTGCTTGTTTAATGTCATGTTTAATACTGATGCTTTGATTCCGATTTCTACAACCTTATCATATATTAGATGTCTCATCCTACTGATTGCATTGCCTTATGTTGTGTAATCCAACCTGAGTCTCAGTGAGAAAGGTGGCCTATAAATAACATAAATAAATGAATATGAATTTTATTTATGTGTTCACTGTTTATGTTATGGTCTACTTATAGCTTACAAACTTTCCGTGCCACAGGTCTAAACAAACTATAGTTCCCAAGTTTCTTTTTATTATAACAATTAAAGCACTATAAAACAGAGAAGCTTGAAATATCAACATATATGCAAAAGTCTCTGAACTGTCTTTAGGTTTTTCAGGTGCAACAGGATCAATTATAATTTCCTTTCGGCATGCCGATATAATTTACGAAATTTTATTTTCTCTTTTTTTAGGTTCATATTCCTTGTCAGTTCGGCATGTGCAGGTGAAACATTATAGGATCTTCCGCCTGCCAAACAACTGGTATTATATCTCTCCTCGGCAAACGTTTCAGTGCCTTGAAGATCTCGTCAATCACTACTCAGGTAGGATGAATTCATAGGCAAAGTATATTCTTTCCCAGATCTCAGAAATACAACATCAAATCATTTCGATTTAATCTGTATTACTATGTGTTCTTTTGAAAGGGAGGCACGATGTGGGTCTGCAGATAATAATCATCATGTGATGCTCAATGATTATTCAAGTGAGCTTTGCAAAATTGTATATGTATTTTGTTGGATAAGTGTACCCAATATGCAGTGCCAAGATAGGGGGGGAAATAAATAAATAGGAACGTCTAATTCCTAGGCTGCATAATTATCAGCCAAGAGCCGCATTTGTACCTGGAGCCAAACTACCTGATTTTAAAAGGTTCCATCTTGCTATTCTTCCAACTTAAAACAGATCTTAGAGAAAATAAGTTTTCAATGGAAGTGAAAAGCTGCAAGGCACTCCACCCATCTTCCCTTCTTTCAGGTTATTTTTTGTCTGCTTTTAGGTTCATTGACTCTCAGTATGTGATCCCTGATTGGCTTGGATTATACAAAGAAGACTGAATTCTAAAATGCAGCCCTGAGAAAGCAGCATTGCTTTTCTAATTCTAAGTGCCAGGTGCATCTAAGCCATTTCAAGTCTGTCAAGCGTCAACCATGGGCATCCTGAACAAATATACTTTCCATCCCACAACCTCACTTTCAGGCGGGGGATGTCTTAACCTGTAATCAATAGAGGCAGGTGCCCCAGGTCTCATGCTGGAGGAGGGGGCAACCACCCACAGCCCTTCCCCCTGAAGGAGGGTGGAAAGAACCACAGGATACTGCTGTCCATTTGTGCTCAGCTCAACAGCAGTGGCTCCCACCCATCTTGCATGGCCCTGGAAGGTGGCCAGAAGTGGTCCTGGGACCCCATCCTGGGCTTTTGCCCAGGGCCCCTGAATCACCAGGACTGGCCCTGCATTCAGAATAACACATGCAAAAAGTCTTAACTAGAATAAAAATTAATAAATGTAAACAAGAACACTGAGCGACTCCCTGCACCCAAGGGGAACCTAGACCCCTGGAACGTTGCCCTCCGAGTTCCCTGTCTTTGAAGCTTGGGCTGTCGTGCTCAGAATCCACCCTTGGTTTTGAGTGATGGCACGCACACCTCAGGACATCAAGAACAAAAGAGAGAGGCAGGTTGAAAACAGCCTTCCCCCCCCCCCCCAAAATCTGCAAAGGAAACGAAGGGCTTACCATTTGTCAATTAATCTCTCAACCATTTTATATGGTGCGAAGCCACAGAATTTGCCTAAAAACCAAGCCTCTTCTTAGAACAATGCTAGCCAAGAAAGGGTGAGGTGCGGGGGGGGGGACTGCACATAGTTTCATAATGCTAGAGGAGAAACAAAAGCCGCTAGTTGTTATTTACAGCCCATTTCTGGAGAGAATTACCGACACCTAAATAGAATAATAACCTCTCTTTACTGTGCCTTTTTGAAACTGTTTTGCTAAACTGACTTGGCAACAGAAGAAACATGGGAGACATTTCACAACTGACAGCTAGTTTTCTGTGCAGTTAATTGGTTTTGCATTGCAAAGTTATGCCTAAATAACGAAATCACCCAACAGAAGCAGATGTTTACAATGAAGGAAACTGAAATGAACTATTGAAAACTAGAAATTGTAGAAGGTTTTCAAAAACAAGACCATGGAAGCAATTCTAATAGTTGGTATGGTGAAAAAAAATTATCAGTGTATAAAGAAACTTCTGTCACATTGTTTGCCCTGATTAGGATAGCCCAAGCAAGCCCAATCTCATCAGATCTCAGAAGCTGAGCAGGGTCGGCCTTGGTTAGTAATTGGATGGGAGACCTCCAATGAAGACCAGGGTTGCAGAGTCAGGCAATGGCAAACCACCTCTGTTAGTCTCTTGCCATGAAAACCCCACCAGGGGTTGCCGTAAGTCAGCTATGACTTGATAGCACTCTCCACTTCCACCATTCCATTGCTTAGGTAACTACAAGAACTCCAAGGTACATTTAAAAGACTCTTAGAAATCCATCTTCTGAATAGCATTTGACACCTGATGAAAACTCTGTAGAGCAGCCTACAAAGATCTTCCAAAATATTTTGGAGTGAATAGTATTGTATTGTATTGAAATAAAAAGCCACCATCAGGAAATAGCATCAGACACGTTGCATGTCTTAACTGTCATCAACGCTGAATCTCAACTTCATGCACCCCCGTGTTTCACATAGCATGCATTTCTCCACAAACGACAAAGCACATGTTGGTGGTCTTGTTCCTTGCTGTTCTCCTCCACTGAAAATGCTCACCCCATGGCTTACCGCATGGTAAAGTACACTACCATTGCTGTTAACAAACGAGAATGAACAGAGCAGACGGACTCGGCTTGTGACTCATTATGTGCTCAATCTTTCATTCAGAGGTCGCCGACGGTCTGTGCTGCATGCTCACAACACCCTGCCTTGCTCAACACGTTAGCAACAATGAAGTCAGGAGCCAAGATCCACCAGTAGTGATGCGCAACAAAAACTTCACATGGAAGGAGAAGCAGAGGTACTGCAGACACTAAGAGGCAAAACAAACTGCAAAGAGCCAGTCCGGTGTAGAGAGGCAATGTTGTGTAGCGGTTAGAGTGTCAGACCAGGATCTGGGAGACCCACTCTACCATGGGAGCTGGGTGAGCTTGGGCCAGTCACACCCAATCCTCCTAATCTACCTCACAGGATTGTTGTGAGGATAAAATAGAGGAGAGGAAAATCATGTCAGCTGCTTTGGCTCCCCATTGTGGAGAAGGGCACAACAGACATGAAGATGACGGGGCAAAATATTTTGCTTTGGGACCCCATTGGAGAGAATGGCAGGGTATAAATGGAGTAAGTCAGCAAATAAATGATGCTGGAGAGACATTGGGTAGAACTGACAGGGGAGGGAGGGGGCAGGGAAATGGTGTCACATCAATACTGTGACTCTCTAGGACCCTGAAAAACCTCTATAGTTTTACCATAGACTTTTTGGAGGATCCTAGCACGTCACACTAACGGGTTGACCTCAGTTCTGGTTTTGCGCTGAAAGTGACAAGGTGATGACTCTCTCCCCTCCCAAATTTTCCTCCACACACACAGAGCAGGTGGAGGGTGGGAAGTCTCCCACCACGGTGTAGCTACCGCAATAGAGTTCTCTGCACACTTTCCTCCATCGGCCTTAATTTTCCCTGCATTTTTAGCAGCTGGGCCACCAGAGATCTTTTAAAACTTGGTCAATGGACAGCACAATAGCAATTGACTTTTTTAAAAAATGCCCTCCAAGAGCACAGCGGGGGAAATGGCGACCCCAAGGGTCTGATGGCAGGAAAACGGTGGACTTTGGAAAACATTCTGCTTTCTATTCAGATGGTGAGATGACACTGGACTGTGCTCTTCCCCAAAAGAGTATAGCATACCAGTTTGGGGAGACGCTTACCACGCACGGGGAGAGAACTATCAGAGCATGATTAGAGCATGACATCTCATGGATTTTTTTTTTTAAAAAACCCACTGGAAGCCAAAGCTTTATGGAGAAGAAAACCATTTGGTCTTTCTTCTTGGAACCACTTTCTGGTTCGGCATTAAGCTAAGCCAGCAACCAATGCAGAGGGCCGCCATCGGGATGCAAACCTTGTTCTCATGTATTGCTAAACTTCCAACAACCTGTTTTTTCCCCCCTTAAGATCAAAGGAGAGTAACGATGAAATGGCTGCCGTGCTCGGAATGGAAGACTCTGGCCTCAGCTACGGACTCCGGGACAGTATCGCCTCCTACCTTGCTTTGACCAGCGAAACAGACTCTTCCTACGTGAGCCACAGAAAAAAGAAAAGCAAGTCTGTCATATACAACAAGCACATACCACAGATACCTTTCCTTTACCATGAGCACTGAACCTGCGAAAACAGCACTGGGGCAAGAATGCTCCACGATAAACTGTTAGCACCTTTGCAAATGCCATGCCCACCATTGTCAAGTCCAGCGGGAGACACGTGCCCTGTGGAAGACAGCCAGGAGGAGTCTAGGTTGAGAGAGAAAACTAGTAGCCGGCCACTGATAAAGCAATGCCATTCAAGACTGCCTTGGTTCACCAGGAGAGAAGAAGCATGCATCTCCCCAACTATTCGAACAGCTTCTTGGGACTTCCAAGCAACTTGAAGAAGGGTGTTCCGTATGTTGAACTCTCTATCATCACAGTAAAGAGTCCAGTAGCACCTTGAAGACTAACCAACTTTATTGTAGCATAAGCTACAATGCAAGCATCTGACAAAGAGAGCTGTGGTTCTCGAAACCTTATGCTACAATAAAGTTGGTTAGTCTTCAAGGTGCTACTGGACTCTACTATTTTGCAACTACAGACGAACACAGCTAACTCCTCTGGATCTATTTATCACAGGAATACATTTCTTTTTTTTTAAAAAAAGCATTCACATCATTCTTTCCCAAACAGCAAAGCCTTGCCTTCTAAAGTCGAAAGGCCCCCCTCCCAACCTTTCACTTCATTTCCTGCTTGTTTTATCCCCCCCCCTCAAGTTGTGACACTGTATAAGGACTTTTATTGTACAAGGGCTTGCTCATTCTTAATAATCTGGTGCACTTCATACACACAGATGGGCCATCAAGTTGCAGCTGACTTACA
This sequence comes from Eublepharis macularius, assembly GCF_028583425.1. Classification (NCBI taxonomy): domain Eukaryota; kingdom Metazoa; phylum Chordata; class Lepidosauria; order Squamata; family Eublepharidae; genus Eublepharis; species Eublepharis macularius. The sequence continues at coordinate 130,683,941 of NC_072796.1, read as the reverse complement.
GCGACCCCCAGCAAGGGCATTCAAGGCAAGTGAGAAGCAAATGTGGTTTGCCGTTGCCTTATTCTGCCGAGCCTTCCTTGGTGGTCCCTCATCTAAGTACTGACCCTGCTTAGCTTCCAGGATCTGACATGCTCAGGCTATACCATGCTGCCTTGCCTCCCCCCAGAAATACTGGATGGTTATTATTAAACCCATCCCTGCCTTGAGATAAGGTAGCTGTGTTTATGCAATACAACCTAAAAAATCTTTGATCTCCTTTCTGGGGTGAGAAGCAACACTATAATCCATACTGGTTCAGAACAGCCCTGGGAAAATTACAGCAGGACACCAGCATGGTGCATTCTAGCTCACTTGACTGATGCCTGGAACTGGAGAATCAATAGATCTGGCACACACACACACCCCACCCTGTGAGAGATCAGCCACAATCCACTCTTCCTCTGTTCCCCTGCCATCGATAGCACGGAACCGAGATGGCACCCTCCGGCAAGAATAAACTAAACCAAATCAAAGAACCTGTCGAGTAAATAAACCTCCTAATGAGCTAGACTACACCTTCGGCAAAATTGCATCGAAGCGTCCTTCCTGCAAGTGGGAGAATTGCATTTTTTAAAATGCCCCCCGACGTAAAATATTCCACGTACACAGAAAATTATTTAGGGAAAGGTTCTAGCCCATGTCTCTCTCCCCAGTACGCTGATGAACATGGAGTGTGTTTATTTAAATGGTCAGATGGAAAGGCTTTTCCATGTGATTTTGCTATGTCAGCTCTAGAACCCGCTATTAACTCTTCTGGATCTAGAACCCGCTGGTTTCTACTTGATACCAAAAGTCACAGCCAGAATGTTTTTCTTTGGTACGTGAATGAGCAGAGCCCATCAACCCTACAGAGGACTCAGATATGTATATAAACCTATTTATATGGAGAGGCTATTGTAAAATGTAAATTATATTATAGTGTATAAGTGTATTTGGAGAAATTGTTTGCTGAAAAGAGTGTAAAAAAATAAGGAATAAAATGGTAAACAGAAGCCAGGAGTCTACCTTATCTTTTGTACGCATCTGCAGTGAGAAAAAAATATGTCAGATTATATCTTCTTAAAAGACCTAAACCTGGTGGTGGAATATAAACAGGTTTTAAGGCTTACAAAGGCAGTCTGCATATTTAAGAAACAAAGCAAGGTCACAGACTCACCACGGGCAGCATTGCCACTGAGAGCCAGGCTGGGGTGGAAGCAGGCGGGGTCGCCAGGAGGAAGAGGAGGAGCAGAGGGAGTCCTCTTCCATGAAGACATTGTGCCGGCGCCATTCCAGCACAGCACCGGCAGGAGCAGAATGCTTTCCCACCCACCGCGCCCAGGCATCTAGAGGGCCAGTCATAACTTTAGGGGTTCGGCAAGTGGTTCTGAAGCATTGAGCTAGATCCTCACGGAGTGAGCAGGGCACATCGGGTGGCTCACCCCTGCAGAATCGGGAGGCAAGGGTCAGACAGCAGGGCTGGGGCCAAACACCACTTGCTCCCATGGGACCAGCATTGGGCTGGGGTGGCATGCATCGAACAGCACAGGGTCTTCAATGCAAGAGGATGCGCTGCCCAGATGCCTGGCCAATGCTCCAACCTGGCTGTAATCAATAAAGTTGTGGCCATTCCAACCAAACAGAGGTGTCTGTGTATCTTTGCTGGAACCCAGCCGAAACCTAGCACATAGGTGGCAAAACCTGAAAGCTGTTCTCTTTAAATGACCTCGAGCCAGCAAACGTATTATTACCCAATCTAGGAACACTTCTAACCTTCTCTGGGAGTGATAGCAAAGATTCACAGCAAGGTTTCAAAAACTGCTCATGGGTACATTCAGGAACAGATTGGGAAAGAAAACACCATATTTAAGAGCACTGGTCATCATATTCACAGGCAAAATGTATATAACTCATAATAGGGAGAGGTGCCCCAAAAGGAATAATCTTACTGGGTCTGAAATATAAGCAGAGAAGTGTCTCTTTTCCTCTCCCACAGATCTCCATTTCTCGCATCCTGGCCCAAAAATATACTGCAAGCACCCTGAGAACACCACAATCATCTGAGATCGACACTGAAAATGCATCAGACATTTTCTGAATCACTCCTTCGGGAAGTCCGCACTACAGCTCAATTTATCACTCATTTATTATCCAGTCACTTCACGCTACACTAATCAGATTTTAAAAGAGAGTTTCCTGGTATCCGTTGTTGAAAATACCCCAGAGTTCTTCATGTTACAGTGATACCATCCAGCATTCACAGTAAGCAATCCACATACCTTATTTCAGCAAATTTTACAACAACCGTGTAAGGTGGAACAGAACTGTTGTCCTCGTTTTGCAGAGAGAAGAGTGCGCCTAAAGCACCTGGCGAACTCAGGGAAGAAATGAGATCTGAATCCAAAATAGGATAGGAAACTCAAGCTGAGAATGAAAGGTAGTATAGACCTGATAGAACACAACTGTTGGTAAGCTAATGGTAAAGTGTTAGGGTCAGGGCTTTTTTTCAGCTGGAACGCAGGAGAACGGAGTTCCGGAACCTCTTGAAAATGGTCACATGGCTGGTGGCCCCGCCCCCTGATCTCCAGACAGAGAGGAGTTCAGATTGCCCTCCGCACCGTTCAGCGGCGCGGAGGGCAATCTAAACTCCCCTCTGTATGGAGATCAGGGGGCGGGGCCACCAGCCATGTGACCATTTTCTCTGAGGGCAACCCACTGAGTTCTACCACCTCTTTTCCCAGAAAAAAAGCCCTGGTTAGGGTCATCCACAGATTGCCAGAAAAGGTACTCACCATCAGCAATGCCCTCTTGAAAAGCCCCGAGTCTACGGCCCCTGTAACCAGGTGAAGGCTGGCGACATCCGCTCCACTGCGATCGGCTGCGATTGTAATGTGGCTGGGGTCTCCTCCGAAACTTGCAATGTTTTCCCGTGTCCATTTCAGAGCCGCTTCCTGGTCCAGCAGGCCCCAGTTGCCACTTGCCACAGAAGAACCTGGATAAGGCAAAGAAGGTGGTGGTTTAAGATGACGCTCGCAGGTGCAAATGTAGGGAATTATTTTATAGATCTATTTGCGGATCTGTCTGTGGATCCCTTACATGGCCCCTCCTTTTTAATGTTCATCCTTGTCTGAAGTTAAATTGCACTGTAGTAGGGTTGCCATCCTCCAGGAGGGACCTGGATATCTCCCTGAATTGCAACTGATTTCCAGACTACAGACTTCAGTTCCCCCAGAGAAAATGGCTGCTTTGGAGGGTGGATTCAACAGCATTCTAGCAGCATTCTACCCCACTGAGGTCCCTGTACGTCCCAAACTCTGCCCTCCCCAGGCTCCACCCTCAAATCTCCAGGAATTTTCCAACTTGGAGTTAGCAACCATACACTGTAGCCATACAGGATGATAGGGTTGCCATACTCCAAATGGACCAAAATGCAAAAACCAACCGTTGCCGTGACATGCTCACTATATAGAATATTTTATGCCACAATAAAAGTAATTTTATACAATTTATAAAAAGTCTCTTTATATGTAATGTTTAAAAGGACATATTCCGTTATGGTTACGTGTGTGAAAGGCAACACATCAAAAACACTTTTGCAATAGGCAAACCAAGTGCCAAGTGCTAAGTATATAACAATTTTCTTATATAAAGTGCTTGTGCCTATAGATGACAAATTAATGTCTAAACAAGTAATCAATTTTATAATTCAAATACTATCTTTCTGAATGGTGCAATATATATCAAAGTTCAAAATTCTTCATAGGATGATCCAACAAGTAAAATTCTATGTAAAGAGTAATAAGTGCAACGGGAAGCCAGCAAATTCACCCGTTTCAAATCTTCATCCTGGCAGTTATTAATGTAGTAATAATCAAGCACAAAGATAATCAAGAGCTTCAAAAAAATTTCAATATGGTCCAACACCATCAGCAGCCATTCCATTTAAGGCGTGTATAGCACTACACACTCCAAACGGAGCCTGGTGATTTCCTGGAATTACAACTGATCTCTAGCCCATTGAGATCAGTTCCCCTGGAGAAAATAGTAGCACCTTTAAGACTAACCAACTTTATTGCAGCATAAGCTTTGGAGAACCACAGCTCTCTTCGTCAGATGCATCTGATGAAGAGAGCTGTGGTTCTCAAAAGCTTATGCTGCAATAAAGTTGGCTAGTCTTAAAGGGGCTACTTGACTCTTTACTGTTTTGCAACTGCAGACTAACATGGCTAACTCCTCTGGATCTATGAAACTGGAGGAAACGACTGTTTTGGAGGGTGAACTCTATCATATATTCCACTGAGGTCTTTCCCCTGGTTAAATCCACCAGCAAATCTCCAGGAATTTCCTAAGCTGTATCTGGCAACCATAGATACTTTTATACAGAAATCATTAGTTATCTCCGCTACCAAAAATGAAAACACTACCAGATATGCAGCTTGGAGGACCATAAGGAAGAGTGGCTGGAGGAAAGGGGCGCTCACAGACTTCCAAATACACAATGGGAGGAGTTAGGGAGAGAGAAAGAGGGATGAAGCCAAGTGGAAGGCTACGGACTCTGGGGGGAAGCTTCTCACAGGGCCTAGGTAGGACTGAGATCGTAAACTGATAGCGATATTGAAGATGGGAGCCAGAGAGGCATGGATACACAGGCTACAGTCCGAAGACGAGCTGAATTCCAAACTAGGATTCAAAATAACCAGCCAAGCCGTCGGTTGCAGGTGGCTGTAACAGCTAATAATAACAACACACCTGAATGCAATGCGTGGCAGTCGTCAGAACAGAAACAGCATAATTACCATCATGCAAGAAAGAAGCACTTTTTTATTATAAGGGAAGAAAAGCTTCTGTTGGGACCTGTTATTATGTTTCTTTAAGCTTCAGCCTCCAAAGGAGGGCCCATCCATTTTGGTTGCTTGAACTCTATACTTAGGCACGTTTTAAAATGGCTAGATTACAGTGCAGCGGCAGGAGTTTCATTGGGCAACTACATGCATCCTCCCAGTTAACTATTTTCTCCTCTAAATCACTTTTCCTTGTCTCCTCTCTTAACGTGTGATTAAAATCATTCCATCCAGTTTAAAACCACTGAAATCTGTTGGCTTCGGGCTGGATCCTGTAGCTTCACTCTGGTAGAGGAAAGAGCCTTGGCTATAGAGATGGGCACGAACAGCAATACGAACAAAAAAAAGCCACGAACAGCCCAGTCTGCTGTTCACGAACAAGCTGTTCGTGAGGCCCCATTCTAAACGAACAGGTGGTCATTGCAAGCCTCGTTCGTTGCTGTTCGTCAAGCCTGACAGTCTGGCACCTGCAATCAATTCCCTTGGCATCGTAGGCAGGGATTGTCTGAACTCTGTCTGAACTCCTGCTGTTGCCCTGGAAACCCCAATCTAAGCCCAATTTAGCTTGATAGGCAGGTCTTCCTTTCAAGTGTGGAGCTCCAAATTTGTTACAAGGGAGCAAAGACCGGGGGGGGGGGGGCTCCCAGCTCTGCAGACAGTGGGGAGACAGTTGCTGTTGGCATTTTGATAGAGTGCATTGGAGCTTGAATTTTCTTTATGTGTGGTGGGATAGGGATCTACCCCTCCAAGTTCCAGGGCTGCAGCCAGGCTCTGGGCCAAGCTATTATTTATTATTGGTACCTTTCCTGCTGCCTGCTCAGGTAAGGCTTCTGGGAGTGGTGTGGTAGGGATCTACCCCTTCAAGTTCCAGGCTCTGGGACCAAGCTATTATTTATTATTAGTACCTTTCCTGGTGCCTGCTCAGGTCAGGTTTCTGGGAGTGGTGCAGTAGGCATCTTGACTTGGATGATGGCTGGAGGAGAGCCTGCTGCCCCCCATGAACAGCCAATCACGAACATGTTCGTGAACAGGGCCATGTTTGTGGTTGTTCATGAGTCCCTGTTCGTGGAGGGCAACGAACAATGAACATCACGTTCGGGGGGTTTTCTGTTCGTGCCCATCTCTAATGGATTCGCAGGTTCTAGCCTGTAGACCACAGTCTGCATAGGATTGCACCTTTACAGTGCAATCCTTAGGATGGTGTGCTAGTCTATTAATTGCTTTAATTGCTCGTTTTCTTTTTATCCTGTTCTACTTTAGCGAGCCCCTTGGGGCATCGTGCAGAAAGCCAAAGTAGAAATTGCTTAAAGCAAGATCATCCATAACTTTGCTGGAACTTCTCCTTCCAGTTTACTCTTAAACTGAATGCATTTTGAGGCCCTTCACTTTTTACCAGGCTACATTTAACTCAAAGGCTTGGGAATTCAGGCAGGAAAGGATAAATAAATTCCTCAGAAGTTCTGCAAACACAATTAAAAGATTCACTGAGACCTAAATGGGCCCTTGTCTTCCAGCTCACAAGAGTTTTTGAGGATAAACATTGGAGCCTCACATAAATGGAGTGACAGGAGAGTGTGGTGAAGGCGAGAAAGGACCTACTAAAAATGCTCAAGAAATTCACAGAAATAGGAAGGAAAGAAACAGTCAAAAATAATCCTCTGCGGCTAGAAGCGAGAGGAATTGGTGAAATGTACGCACTTGTCATGCTTCCTTCTCTCAGACTTGCACAAAAACTGCCAAGCAAACTAACTTTCTACTGTTCAAAATGTGAATGGGTGAGCGTTTAACAACATATATATTTATTAAGATATCTTTGTTTCAGGCTGATGGGTATTACACTGCAAATATATATAATTCTGCATGACTGTTCCCAACAGACACTGAAGTTGAACCTGAGTGTCCAGTAGTTCCAAACTGTCTGACACTAAATAGGTCTGCTTCACGGAAAACAGAATGGGATTTACTTACTGTAGAGTAAAACTAACCTTGAGTACTATTGACTCCAGTAAGATGGAAAGACAGGTGATTCAGAGAAGCAGAGTCCCCTCAGATGCAGAGGCACCAAGCCCAGACTGCAATCCCCATTACCATGAGAAAAAATGATCCACTGTAGATCAGGAGTTCCCAACATGCTGCCCATGCCAACCTTCTCTTCATCTCTTTGTCACACAACTATCTCTTCTTTCCATCTTGCACCATGGATGTTCTCCATCCCCATCTTTAGACTAGATAGATAGATAGGAATCTATCTCTCAACTTTCCTATCAAAGTATGGAGTTCCTATAATAAAGAACTAATTTCTTTTCTAAAACTAACCTAAGTGTAAGGTTGTTATTTTCTTTCACACACTAGCCAGCTAGCTCCAACACCCATCACGTTTTCTCTGCAATTGATGCTACTCTGCCACCCTCCTACTAGTTTATGGAGGTCCAGTTTTGTATTTTTTTTTATTTAATAGGAAGAAAATTCCTGAACAGGAAAGGAGAGGGGTATGAATTTGATAGATATGGAAACAGGGGCATGGGCTTTCTCAAACATGTGAATATGTGCTTATATAGGGGCAGCCACGGGCGCCAGGAACCCTGGCGCCGCCCCTGCATACGACATCATCACCTGCTTCTTTTCATATAAAAATAAGACTCCCAGTTCTCCACCACCCTTTATATGTGAGGGGAGCAGATGTAAACAAACGGGACTGCCCTCATCACACATAGCTTGCTCTTGAAATATTCATTTGGCCTCCATAAGGGTAGACAGACCAGCTCACCACCCACATAGCTCCCATCAAGACAAGAAGATTCCCACGTTGTATATCCCACAGATCCCTGTGACTTACCAGTGGTCAGAAAGCCAAAGACTCCAACCCGGTAATTTGCAGTGACAACAATGATATTGCCAACGCCGGCTAAAAACGAGCCATCGACAAGGGTTCTCGTTTGGCCGCTGTCCCCCGCACCACCATTGTGGAAGAACACCAGCACAGATAGATTTCCATCCTGTAAAAGAATGATAAAACAGTTAATCTGTACATTAGAATGCAAATGAGAATGACTGCAGAATTGTAAGCTGCCTAGAGTAGAAATGCAGCAAATAAATGCTTTTAAATAAATAAATAAATGACCCATGGGGGGATATCGCATCTCAATGTTTTCTTGGCAGACTTTTTGTTACAGGGTGGTTTGCCATTGCTTTCCCCAGTCATCTACATTTTACCGACCTCGGAAGGATGGAAGGGTGAGTCAACCCTGAGCCGGCTACCTGAACCTGGCTTCCACCGGATCGAACTCAGGTCATGAGCAGACCTTGGGCTGCAGTACTTCACCTTACCACTCTGTGCCACGGGGATAAATGCTGCTTGTCTTTAATTAATTAATTAATTAATTAAAGTATTTAAAACATTTCAATAGGGACCCCCAAGGGGGCTGCTGGACTTCTGCTTTCTTTTGCAGATCTGTAGTCAATTTCAGGAAGCCATGGATCATGTCTATTATTGTTTTTCACATATTTGCATTGCTAATGTGGGTCCCACCCACCCGTCCGCCCACCCACACAAGTTGTATAAACACAAATAGAGCCAACATGTCAGCAGCCAATTTTTTTCTTTTGCCTGCTAATTCTAACACTAGCTGGGGCTTCCATGTGGCTGACAACCAGAGCAATGCTTTGTTTTGAATTCAGGAATGTAGTACACATTAATTCAGACCATGAAGCTTAAAGAACTCATTCCTCTGCTTAGGCTTGTGGCCTCGCAAACAGCTTTGGGTTAAAAAAAAATGGAGAAATAAATATTTGACTGCACGCTTGGTTTACTTTGGATTTCAAGTCAGTCCAAAGGCATCTCTCAGATGACGCGAGATATCTTCTGCTTAGGTGAGAGTTTAGCGTACAGCCACTGTCTCAGTGCCGATATGGTATTACATATTGGCATACAAATTTTATCCTCCTATTTTGCTTAGCAACTGTTGCAAGAGAATGAGCCTCTTACACAGAGGAAAGGACCTTGAAGCTAACACTTCTGGCACCTGAACAGATGGGTAGGATGGGACCCAGTGGCCTGGATCCAGATGGGACCCAGTGGCCTGGATCCAGGAATGCCCAAGTGGAAACATAAATGAACTTAGTGCAGTTCCACTTGTGCAAGTTCTTCAGCAATGCCTAGAGCTTTCCTCCATATATATTATAGAGCCCAGAAATTGGTTGCACAAGTGGAAATGCACGGAGGGATACAGTACGTTTGGCTACTGTAGCCTTTTTCTTGCTTGTGCAAGAGGGAATTTTGCACTAGATCCAACCCATTCTCTTTTCATCTTTATATATTTAGTTACTTTTGAGAGCCCATAGAGCTAGGATCTGGGAGATCTCAACTCTGCCTTGAAATTCAGTGGGTGAGCTTGGGGCCAGTCGATTTCAGTCTAACATACTTTATGCTGCAGCAAGGTTTCATTCTGTAGCATCCTGGATATCCTCCTCTTTATGAACAGAAGAGGTGAAATGGATGTTTTTTCCCAATCTACACTCAGATGCAGATGTTGTCCTTTGTTATCAATGGCATGCACAGCTAAATGCAAATGTTGCCCTTTATTTCAGTAGGATGTATATCTGGATGTACATTTTAGTCCAACCCTATAAGCACTCCTTGCGGTCAAAAATAAATAGAGATGTACATTCAGGTGTATGTCCTTAGTCTTAAGCCTCCAGCTAGCAAGAAATGCAAAACTGGAGAAAATGTCCTGGAATACTATAAATACTGAATGTTAACACATTCAGACATTGATCACATGATCTCTCAAAAATAAAGTAACTTTGATAGAATAGCGTGTGATTTCAAGAAAACTGGACTAGCAGACTGATCAATGTACTTTTGAAATCAAACCTCCTGATTAGACATGAGCACCAAAAAAAAACCACCATGTGATTCGTAGCATTCCACAAACCATGAACCATGAACTTCCAGCCTTTTCCCAGATCGTGGTTCATGGCATTCCAACTGCCCTGTATCGGTTGCTGAAGCTGATGCGGGGCGTTTGAAACAGACAGCCTCTTTCTTCGGCTGCCAGGGCAGCAGAAGAACTGGGCTATCAGTTTTACAGACCCCACACTGGTTTCAGCCGATGGGCTGAACCCAGCACGGGGTCTGTGAAACTGACAGCCTCTTTCTCCTGCTCAGGGGCTGTCAGTTTCACAGACCCCACACTGGGTTTAGCCAATGGGCTGGAACTGGCGCAGGGTCTGTGAAACTCTGAACTGGCCATAGAACGGCTGGAAAAATTTGTTTGTCCCGTAAAAACGCGTTCCCATGGAACGCGTGTTTCGGTGCAAACGAACCAGCCGCTCTGTACAGAATTTTGTTCCGTGGTTCGTTTCGTGCCCATGTCTACTCCTGATCAGTTACCATGACATCTCTAACTGCCAGCGATTAATCCAGTACTTACATTGTTATCTGGGACATAGATGTTCAAATACAAGCAGTCTTCACTGACAGATGAAGGACTGACTTCATCATCTCCAGGCTGCCAGCAACTAGCCCTAAAGAGACAAATATTAATTGAAACCCCTATGCAAATTATTGGGGTTTTTTAAAGAAAAAGCTTATTGTAAAGCAGTAAACACAGCATTGTGGATAAACACTATCCTATCAAAGTGGTAAAGAGAATTAATTTTACTACATAAGTGCAAGATTATGTGGCAAACTTGTCCTCTATATCCGTCCAAAGGAAACTACAAAATTTGGCCACATTGGGGGAAATTGTACCTTATTATTGTTGTTGTTGTTGTTGTTGCTGCTGCTGTCATCATCGTTATCGTTATCGTTATCGTTATCGTTATCATTACTACTACTACTATTATTATTACTACTATGAATTTAATTTCTAGCCCACCCCACCCATGAAAGGGCTCAGGGCAGGTTACATCTGAGTATAAATATAATTAAAATCCAAAGCTTAGGAAGGGTTTTTTCAATAAAAATGTGTTCATTCAATAATGAAATGCAACAATATACTGTTGCATTCTAAATTACTGAAGAAAGGCCCCTAGAAAATCTAGATATTCTATAGGAAATAAGAATATAAGAATGGATAACAACTACAGGAGGAAATTGAAGGTGACAGGAGCTATATACCCAGGACCGTCCACTCTGATTAAACAAAAACTTCAACAAAGGTGCTTCCTGATATACATTAATTTGAATGGTTGAGCCAGCATGAAAGTGCACCCGTACTGCAAACATATATACATGATCATCTGCCAGGATGAGCTCTGGAGAAAATTAGTTCTGCCATTTTACAGTAAAAGATTATAGTGCACAGCTCCTGACTGGCCAGCACCAATGAGGTCACAAACCCACTCCCCAATCCACAAGAGCCAGATTGATTTTGCAGCTACCTTACATTTCTATTTGATTGAAAGGTTGGCTTTAAAAAAAAATGAAATAAACAAGTAAATAACTTAAGCAGCAACCGGGTTGTTGCAGAAAGTGTTTGTTTCCACGAGCAAAAATGGTTCTTTAATAGTAAGTCACTTGTCCAAAAATGGACATGATTACTATACAATGCAACCATTATCTGTTCTATACTTTCCCCTTGAAAAAGATGGTTTAGAGTAGGACCAGTAACACTAAAAACAGAGCACCGGTTGCTAAGAGGAGATTATAGCTGATTACAAATGTAGACAGACCACAGCTACAAAACATTTTCTTAAGCACAAGAATGAGATTTTTTTTAAAGGCTGGCATCTTTAATGCATCAAAGTTTTGAGTGCTTCAACAGTACATCATTGTGCACCTGGATAAACAAGATGTTGCATCTCTTATGACAAAACTTAAATGTGTGACGAAGTGGTGCGACTGATGTGGTTGATTCACCTACAACCACATAAACTCAGGTGCAGGAGAAATGAGGTCACCAAAGTCCAGGCACGCTCTAACCACCCAACCACATGGTATAAAAAAAGCAAGACAATGCAGGCTTGAGGAAAACATCACATGTTTGCAACTGCTGAAAAGTCAAGCTCAAAGCGGGGAAATTTATACGGCTACTTTTAACAACATGGTTGCCAGAGTGGGGCTGAAATCTGGAGGTATAGCTCTTTTACAGTTACTCCTGCTTATAAATACACACCAGTGTAAAGAAACTTTTCCTCTCTCTCCCATTATAAAAGAACTCAAGGTCACTCTAGGAAGCTAATCAATCATAGATTCAAGTCAGAGAAAAGGAAACGCTACCCTATAATGGGCAGTCGAATCTGGAAAGTGCAGTCCAAGAAAAGGCGCCAAAAAAAATGAAAACCAAACAGCCTGCAACTGGTTTGCAAAGGAGACTTCTAGAATTTTGGGGGAAAGCTGCCAGCGTTCCGTGAGTTGGCTATCCCTATAAGGAAGTGCGGAAATGGCCTAAGTAGCCACCACAGAACTACAGGGATATTTCACCTCACAGTGAGATTTTTACCCAAAAGTAGATTGCCCAAAGTTCTCCCAAATGACTTTTGTTTCCTGTCTGTCAACTGCCTGCATGAGAAAGCCCAGAATATTCAGGTGCCTGAGAAAAAAAAATTAAATGACACCACTCAAGACAGCTAACAAAAAAAAAAGGAACTGACAATATTCTGCTGAACACTTGCTTTCTCATCATCTCCAAAAGGAGGACCACCCCTGATATAAGTAGGGAAGTACCAGATGATGGGACAAAAGGAAGACAGTATCACCCTGCTTGAGATATTCCAGAGTTATCTGGCTGGCCATTGCTGCAAACAGAAGGCTAGATTAGATGGTCTAATTCTTTTGATAAGTGACAGCTTGGCTATCAGACACCAAGTGGTTATGCATCTTCTCACCGAGTCGTGGTCGCATTCCAGGATTCCACCCAAGTGAAAACCTGCGGTGGACGGAAGCGGTTCTCTGCCAGGGGAGGTGCTGCGTATGGAATCCCAAGGAACTGACGGATACTCTTCCAGTTGGAGCCTACTTGGATGACTTTAGAAGCACCGTACAAAACTCCTTGTGAAGAGATGCTCACAGCCACGGTGCCATTATTTTCAGTGATGGATGAGACTGCATCTGTTCAGATTGAGCAGAGAATTGAATACGTGAAAAGAAACACCTCAAGCTTTGTTCTGTAGGCCCAATAAGTCCATATCTATGTGTGTTATGTGCCGTCAAGTTGCCTCCAACCCATAGCAACCCTAGGAATGAAAGACCACCAAAATTTCCTATCGTCAACAGACCTGCTCAGATCCTGCAAACTGGAGGAGATGGCTTCCTTTATTGAGTAAAGCCAGCTCATTTTAGGTCTTCCTCTTTTTCTACTGCCTTTCACTTCTCCACATACCATGGATAGCCAAAAAGACAAATAAGTGGGTACTAGATCAAATTAAGCCTGAACTCTCCCTAGAATCTAAAATGACAAAATTGAGGCTATCGTACTTTGGTCACATCATGAGAAGACAAGATTCTCTGGAAAAGTCAATAATGCTAGGAAAAGTGGAAAGCAGTAGGAAAAGAGGAAGACCTAAAATGAGATGGCTGGACTTAATAAAAGACACCACATCTTCTAGTCTGCCCCATCTGAGCAAGGGTGTCATAGGTTGGAAACAACTTAATGGCACATAACTAGAGATGGGCACGAACAGCAATATGAATTAAAAAAGCCACAAACAGTTCAATCTGCTGTTCGCGAACAAGCCGTTCGTGAGGCCCCATTCTAAACAAACAGGTGGTCGTTGCAAGCCTCATTCATTGCTGTTCGTCTTGCTGTTCATCAAGCCAGACAGTCCGGCACCTGCAATCAATTCCCTTGGCAACTTATGCAGGGATTGTCTGAACTCTGTCTGAACTCTTACTGTTGCCCTGGAAACCCCAATCTAAGCCCAACTTAGCTTGATAGGCAGGTCTTCCTTTCAAGTGTAGAGATCCAAATGTGTTACAAGGAAGCAAAGACCAGAGGGAAGGGGGGCTCCCAGCTCTGGCTTAGTTTGCATACAGTGGAGAGGGAGAGACAGTTGCTGTTGGTATTTTGATAGAGTGCATTGGAGCTTGAATTTTCTTTGTGTGTGTGGTGGGAAAGGGATCTACCCCTTCAAGTTCCAGGGCTGCTGCCAGGGTCTGGAACCAAGCTATTGTTTATTATTGGTACCTTTCCTGGTGCCTGCTCAGGTCAAGTTTCTGGGAGTGGTGCAGTAGGGATCTTGACCAAACTTGGATGATGGCTGGAGGAGAGCCTGCTGGCCCCCACAAACAGCCAACCATGAACATGTTTGTGAACAGGGACATGTTCATGGTTGTTCGTGAGTCCCTGTTCGTGGATGGCAACAAACAACGAACATCATGTTTGGGGTTTTTTTTTCTGTTCATGCTCATCTCTATACATAACACACCCACATGGGAATAAAATGAGCCCTGCTCCTCTAGATCTTCTGCCTTGTACTAACCTTTTTTGCGATAGATATATGTAGCCGGTTCTTTGAGTAAGAGCTGACAGAGGTGTCCTTGGAGGCTAAGCCTGCAGCTCTGTGTTTCTGGGTAGAACATGCACCGTGTTGCTGAAGGCCGTATTTCCAGAGTAGTCACCAAGCAAAATTTGTTCTTGGAACAGACTGTGAGAGGAGAGAAAGAAGGACTGAGAATTAGCAACAGACAGGGACATGGGAGAAAATATGAACACATGAAATTGCCTTACACTGAGTGAAGCCATTGGTCTACCAAGGTCATTGTCTGCTCTGACTGGCAGCAGCTCTCCATAATCTCAGGTGAAGGTCTTTCACATTACCTACTAAAGAAGCCTTTTAACTGGAGATGCTGGGAATTGAACCTGGGACCTTCTGCTTGACAAGCAGATACTCTGCCACTGAGCCACAGCCTCTCCCTACATGTCCACTGGAAAGGAAGAATTACAGATCGTGGAAGTAAATAAGCACCACCCACATGCTGGGGAAAGGGATACATTTATTTGCCCACAGAAGTCATGGGGCTTATCTCATCTGTGGGCAGGGCCATTCCAAGGGTCCAGGAACCTACAAAAATGGAGACAGATAAAGAAGCAAAAAGGTGAAGAAAATTAATTGGAAAGAACAAAGAGAAAGCTCAGTAGAGAAATAGATAGGTTAACTGATGTAAAGAAATGAGGCAGGGAACAATAATAATAACAATAACAACAACATTCGATTTATATGCCACCCTTCAGGACAACTTAACACCCACTCAGAACGGTTTACAAAGTGTGTTATTGTTATTCTCATTACAATCACCATGTGATGTGGGTAGCGCTGAGAGAGCTCTGACCCAGCTGGCTTCAAGTGAAGGAGTCGGGAATCAAACCCGGCTCTCCAGATTAGAGTCCTGCCACTCTTAACCACTACACCAACTGGCTCTCAGGATCAAGGATATCATCAACTTGAGAAGGTATTGAGGAACACAGAAGAGCTCTTCAGCATCTTTCAGACCACTGTGTAACAGATGTTACAGATGTTTTTACCTTAATTGAAGCAGAGAACAGGATTGGACTGTGAGTTGGGAGGGAGATTTGCTTTCTAGTGCCGATTGGGTGAAGCCAATGAGCTTAGAAGAGTAACTCTGCTTAGAGTTGCACGGTCAGTTTGGTTTAAGACAGGAATCGACTTTAATAAAAGAACGGACCAAGAAGGTTTTAAATATATAAATATATTCAGCTTCACCAAAAGAGAGAACAGCTGGCCACTTCTGCTCAACTCAAGCAAAAGATTTCATTCATACTCAAGAAAAGCTTGCAAAACTAAGGAACACTCTGAGTAACAGCTGTGTCATAAGCCACACAGATTGTTCAAGAAAACGGGGAAACACAATCATCACGTGATGGCAGTGAGAGAAAATCAAGAAAATTATAAACCAACGAAAATGTATGGTGCTTTCTCTAGAACACTGATCACTTGATTCACATCTCATTGTTCATTATGATGGATCCCCTGGAAACTACTCAATTCACTTTTTTATAGTGCCATAAATATTGCCTCAAGAACTCACAAAGGTGCCTTATTGCAAGTAAGGGCCAAGCTACAAGTGACGCCTGACACAGGTTGGACTCTTGTCGGCCTCCCTCAAGTTTTGATGGGAAATGTAGGCATCCTGGTCTTGCGGCTTGGCTCTCCGACTGCTGTCCAATGGACTTTTCAACTGTCACTTGTCCAATATTCCGCCAAGCTGCCTACGTTTCCCATCAAAACTTGAGGGAAGCTGACAAGGGTCCAACTAGTGTCAGGCGTCACGTGTAGCTTGGCTCTAAGACTCTCGGTCTGTGAAGGACAGTGTTGTCTGTCCTAACTGGCAGCAGCTTTCCAGATCTCAAGCAGAGGATCACTTGATCCTTTTAGCTGGAGACTGAGACATTCTGCATGCAAAAACAGACGTTCTACCACTGATCCACAACCTCATCTGATAATATACTAGAACTAGTTATCTCTTAGTGGCCCTTCCTCAGTTTTGGGAAATCCAACAAGCATAGCAGCTCTCAAAATTGTGGCAAGTTAAGGATTCTCGTTTTGGTTTTGGCAGACATTTCCACCTGTTGATGTTTGCTTTTATTTGAAGAAATATCCTTTAACTGCATTTGCATGTCTAGGGATTCTAGCCTGTGCAACTGCATGTATGGAAACAAGCAACTGGTTGCTGTGAAAGATGAATTCACGTGGAGTACTTGTACTTTGCCTGTAAGAGTATCTTGTCTATGAAGCACAGAGAGTACCTGCAAGAGTACCTTGTCTACGAAGTATCTGGAGAAGTGAGCTGTGACTCACAAAAGCTCATACCCTACCACAAATTTTGTTAATCTTATAGGTGCTACTGGACTCTTGCTTTTTCCCACTACGTAGCACAAAAACAGCCAAAAAATTAGTTTTGCAAGAGATCACTTTCCCCACATATTGGTAAGAAGGCAAGCCCGATCTCGTCAAATCTGAACAGGTAAGCTTGGTTAGTAATCGGATGGGAGACTTCCAAAGCAGACCAGGGTTGCTAAGCAGAGGCAAGCAATGGAAAACCACCACTGTGAGTCTCTTGCCTTGAAAACCCCACTAAGGTTGCCATAAGTCAGCTATGACTTGATATCATTTTCCTCCACCATCCCTTTCAAGTAGAGAACAAGATGCTGCCTCTTTTCCTTTTTACATGTTAACAAAGCAAGCGAGGTACAAACATGGTGAGAAGAAGAAGATCTGAAAAGAGCCACCACAACCTCCTGCCCATCTACCTGACACAGCCAAAGCACATTGTGTTTAGTCCGATGCTGCATGAATCACAGGCCGAGCCTACCACATTGACTTAGAATCTCTCTACATGTTACTAAATACCTAGGGATGCTCAAGTGCAGGATTGTACGTCTAGTCCTCCATTCACGTGCAGGCTATTCTTGCTCAGTGTACGTGAATGCCGATTTCCCGGGAGCTCCCTTTGTGTGACTGCATCTGCAAGTGATTCCTGAGGGCAAAGCACCAATTCCGCTCTGTTTCTACTAGTACTGTAGACTCCTTTGAATTGACAATTTGCATTTCTTTAAGGTGTGAGAAGGTGTCAAGATCTGCATTTCAAGGAATGGACGTGGAGGAAATTGGGATACTTTTAGCAGTTGAGGAGGAACTGACATCAAACATGTGACATAGAGCAAATTGAAGTGTGACTGTGTGATTGAGTTCATGGAAAGTTGGAGGGGAGACACGTGAAATGAGGTTCACTGAAGCATCCCTAGGTACTTAGTAACATGTAGAGAACCTCTTAGATAAGCTCAAGGGCAAGATGAGTACCCTAACTGGGGAATCAGGACCCCATTGGGAGTGAGTACTTCCTGAAAATGAGAAAGGCATGTGTTGCATCAACCTGTTTTTGTCTGTCACAGCAGGGCTATCTGTGGGACCCAAAAGGCATTCCACAGGCCTCCTGATAGACCCCAGTTTCAGAACTCCTGCCCAAGAGAACTTAGCAAACAGATTGCACTGAGCCCCTTTCTATATAAATTCCATCTGATTCTTTCTGGTGCCCCTGGTTCACACTATGTGGAAGGAAAAAGAACTTTGGTTCCACAAAAGGGACTTACTCACCTGAAAGGCAAAAGTCTCGAGCAGAAGCGAAATCATTGGCGGCTTCTATGCTGAGGTGCACAATATCGAATTGTGAAATGGAAGAATCAACAAGAAATGAGGAACTGTCTAGACTTTGCCACTTGTCCAAAGACACTGCAAAACAAAATGGAGAAGAACAAAATCTGAGATGACCTTAATTTGTATTTGCTGGAAGAAGAAGAAGAAGAAGAAGAAGAAGAAGAAGAAGAAGAAGAAGAATACAGCACTGTGTAACCCATGTTGTCTCAGTGAGAAAGGCAGACTGTAAATAACATAAATGTGCGTGTGTGTGTTATATGGTGCCAAGTCTCCTCTGACCTATGGCAATCCTATGAATGAGACCTCCAAAACATCCTATCATTAATAGACTTGCTCAGATCTTGCAAACTGGAGGATGTGGCTTCCTTTATTGAGTCCAACTGTCTCATGTTAGGTCTTCCTCTTTTCCTACTGCACTTTTCTAGCATTATTGACTTTTCCAGACAGTCTAGTCTTCTCAGGATGTGACCAAAGTACGATAGCCTCAATTTTGTCATTTTAGCTTCTGGGGAGAGTTCAAGCTTGATTTGATCTAGTACCCACTTATTTGTCTTTTTGGCTATCCATGGTAAGTGGAAGGCAATAGGAAAGAGGAAGACCTAAATGAGCTGGCTTGACTCAATAAAGGAAGCCATCTCCTCCAGTTTGCAGGATCTGAGCAGGTCTGTTGATGATAGGACGTTTTGGAGGTCTTTCATTCCTAGGGTCGCTATGGGTTGGAGGCGACTTGACGGCACATAACACACATAGATATGGGCTATGGCCATATTGGCAATCCTATTTGATCCACTTATTTGATTCAGACTTGATTTGACCCATTTATTTGTCTTTTTGGCTGTCCATGGTATCCGTAAAACTGTCCTCCAGCACCACATTTCAAATGAATCCATTTTCTTCCTGTCAGCTTTCTTCATCATCCAACTTTCACATCCATACATAGTAATGGGGAATACCATAGTCTGGATTATCTTGATCTTGGTCCCAAAGAGACATCTTTATCTTTAAGGATCTTAAAGATGGGGATCAAGATCAAGATAATCCAAACTACGGTATTCCCCATTACTATATAAATAAAATATGGCATTGCTTATTGAAATGTCCTTGATATTGACCATACTAATCTCACACTATGTAATCGGTATTGATTTTCAATGAGAGAGGCCAGTTTGTTGTAGCGGTTAAGAGCACAGGACTCTAATCTGGAGAACCAGGTTTGATTCTTCCACTTGAAGCCAGCTGGGTGACCTTGGGTCAATCACAGCTTCTAGCTCTCTCAACCCCGCCCATCTCACAGGGTGTTTTGTTGTGGGGATAATAATGACATACTTTGTAAACCGCTCTGAGTGGGTCTTAAGTCAGCCTGAAGGGTGGTATATAAATCGAATGTTGTTGTTGTTGTTGTTGTTGTTGTTATAAATGGCATAAATAATTAAATCAAATTATTATTATAAATGACAAATAATAAATAATTAAATCAAATTAAAATAATTCATCCATCACAACCCAGACTTTTAGAAGCTGAATGGGTCTGACCCATGATTCCATTTTTGAACTGGTAGTGGAAAATATTTATTTAAAACATGGTATACCTTGTGTTTCCAGCAAAATGATTTCGAGGTAAGTCCCATAAAGAAAACACAATAAAATCAATCACTTATAAACCTACCCCTTAAAACTTAATGAAACATGCAGTTTGAAATTTCATGGTAAGCAGAGACCTTATAAAGCCAATGAAAGAGAAAATGGAAAATATAAGGACTGAAATTATCAGAACAAGGACAAGAAGGGCAGAGGGCAAAACAATAAACCATCATCCAGTAACTTAATAAGATAAGCGGACATAGAGTTTCCAGCAATTCCTAGAGCTACCCATTGTCACTTCTGGGTTGCACAAAGGCCGGCAGTTTTTATTTTTAATGTTTCTCAATTGGTGGGAAGACTTCTATGATAGCAGCAGGCCTGGCAACCCTACAGATGACAAATGATGTAAATAAATAATTGGGTCCCACTTCAAAAAGTTTGAGAACCACGGCCTGAAAGCAACAACAAATTTAGATTCAGCTCACTGAATCTGGGACAGGTTGGGGGAGATTATCTGAATCGATCCAGTGTCTGAATCGATCCAACAGGAAACAAACTTAGCAAGTGAGTATATGTCAATGCAATTGTTATGAGAATTTACTCTTGGATATTGAAGACAACGACAATGCTATTGTTCCTGTGTAATAGGCGAATTGATATCTTTTAGATCAGAACTGGCCAAATTCGGCATTCTTGTTTATTCATCTGCATTCTAGTTTACTTACACTGTGTGAGCCACTTTGAGTCACAGTGAGAACAGCAGATAATAAATAACAAAATTAAACAAATAAAAATAAGTATACTCTTGGGCATGCCATGTTCATTCCCTACAAAATTCAAGATGACATTTAAAACAGGAATAGGAAACTGAGGCCCAGAGGCAAACTATAATGTATAATAACACACCATGTTGGCAAATGCATGCATTTTATGGGAGGGAGTAACAGTAAGAGGGACAGAAAATGGGGTGGAAACGAAGAAACTTGGACTCAGTTTGCACAAGAAAGAGTGAAATCAAAACAGGGAATTTCAGGCTAAGGCAACAGACATGAGAGGTTCAGAAAAATCTTTAGTTTTCAGTGACTGATGCATTATTTCAATCATAACATGCTGATATTAATCAAGTAATCTTCAACATGACAGGGACAGTAAGTGATCGCGGGAAAAATTCCAGTTTAAACTTTTGTGGACCCTCACAACCTTTTTCAAAAGCACTGATTCATATCTAATCTTTTGCCTTGAAAACAAAGAAAAATGAAACCTTAACAGTAACGTATATTTAAGCTGCATGTTTTTAAAACAATAATTACACATCAATTTTCTACCGTCTGCACTGTTGATTGTTGAGTTCCGACAGAGTGGAAGCGGTGTGTCTCGCTCCAGACACAAAGCTGAAAATGAGTACTTACGCTTTTTAAAGAAAGAAAGAAAAAGTTTTGTCTGGATTCCATTGTAAGCCAACGAGTCTGGGTTACCTTAGCGGTTTGCAGAGACATTTTCACTGGGATAATTTTCCACTCGCAACAATTTTTACTGACTCAGACTAAGACTTTGGGCAAGTCATGAAACCTCTTGAGTGTCCTAACATTACCCAATTCAGAGTTATGACTTAAAAAAAAAATAGATCTCAGACATGCTAGTAAGGAATAATTCTATCTGACTCAACGTTCTACGGATATCATCGTTAAAAGTAAAATTAGGTTTACTTATGCCTGTTTTAGCAAAGTGTTGTAGATGTTACTCGCAACAGAACGTGGCTTCTTGATGAGCACAAAGAATTCTTAATATTAAATTCACAAGTCACAAGAGCCTTACAACAGGTATGGAAGAGGGAAGCTCGCATTTCAGGCTACCAACCCTGACTAGGAAAAGAAGGTTGTAGGGATCTTTATTGTCATCCGCCAATGGATCTTGGCTCGTATATATTGCCTTAACAACGCATTTCATTAATTTCCCATATTAGAAAAGGATTAATTGGGACTTTCTGCCAAGTTTCAAGACTTTTATATAGTCAGAAATTGGCTCTGAAACATTGTCCTCTCTTGCCAAAAGAAGTCAATGTCCCATGATTCAGACTGTATATTACAAGAATTGAAATTTTTAATTGAAGATAAGCACATTTGTAAATAGAAATCCAACGGCTGTCATTCACGTTTGTTTCTGATCTAATGATAGCTGTAGGTGACATCTACACTTTATAAATGAAGAATCTCTCTCTTTCGTGACCTGACAAGTCTCTGGCTATGTAATCAGTATGACTCTTCCTTGAAGCAATGAAATGTTTTCTATAGTATCGTGTTCAAATGTTCTTGTTTTATGCTTTGAATCTGGTGAAGAAGTGCAGGATGCATATGGAAATCCAACTATTGTCATTCACATTTGTTTCTGATCTAATGACAACTGTAGGTGACAGCTACACTTCCATTTTTTTTAAAGAAGAATCATTCTCTTTCATCATCTGACAGTTCTGGCTATTTAATTGGCATGGTTCTTCCTTGAAACGATGGAACGTTTTCTATAGTGTCATGTTTTAATTTTCTTATCTTATGCTTTGAATATGATGATGGAGTACAGAATGTGAAAAGTTTGATGAATATAAATTATAGCATTGTTACTGTCCATCACTGCCAATCAGTGGGAAACTGAACATCGTGTAGCTCTATACAGACAATCTGTCTAAGTAGAGAGAGAAAGAACAAATGGGCAAAAGCATGCTGACCCTGCCCTCAGTCTCTACACAATCACTTAGTCATCTGTGTTGGAAGAGGAGGACTCAGCGTTCTTCCTTTCCTCAGGTTTCAGAGGGGGACAAACCAAAGACTTAGAAAGATAGAGAGGTCAGGGAATTCTCTATACTGCAGATTGCTGTTCTCAGGACTTCCTCCTCCTGACTTCCTTCTTCTCTTCTTACTGGCTTTGTTCCAGGCACCATCTCTCTCCTTCTCTTCCCTCTATCTTGGAAGCATGGGTGCAGGACTTGTTCTAGTACCCATGCCCATCCTTAGACTAGATAGGTAGTTAGAATCTGTCGCTCCTCCTTTCCTATCAGAGTATGGTGTTCCTACAATAAAGAACTCTTATTTCCTCTCTAAGTATAAGCAAGTGTATGATTTGTTATTTTCTCTCCTGCACACACACCAGCGAGCAGAACCAGCTCATAACCACCTGTAAGCGCACTTCCTCTGCTAAACGACACTGCCCAAACATGGAAACCTCTAATTAGGTTTCTGGGGCCAACATATGATTTATTTATCAGTCTGTCCAGTGGAAGATATGCAAGCATGGAAGAGGTGCTTGCACATATGCTCCGTCTCCATGTTCACCGATGCTGCTTGCTGAACATTGCTAATCACAGAGAGGGAGCACGTACATAGATACTTCCTTCCACTTGATTTTGTACCATGCAGATGACTCAGTTTGCTCTCCCTCCCTGCATGCATCTTGAAGGCACAGACAGATGGTCTGTACAAGACTTGTGAGTAGTTAGCAGTGATAAAACCTCATCCACCTCAGGTTGCTGGTAGTGAGGTGCAAAACATTCCCTGAAAAGAGAAAAGTAGACTAACAGGGGGAAGGGAAGTCTACATTCTTTTCCCTGACATATTAATTTTCTCTATGTAGTGAGGTACAGGGTGGTTTTTAAATAGGTCACCCCTTGCCTCCACTGCAACCTGAAGTAAAACAGTCCAGGGAAAGTTGGATCTAAGGACTGATTAAAGTGGCCTTGATACTACCAGGGCTCATTTTGAGGGGGAACGCGCAGAAACGCAGTTCTGGTAGTTCTCCAAAGAGGTCACGTCAGGTGGCCCCGCCCACCTGATTTTTGGCCATTTTGGGCCCATTTTTGGCCTGGATTGGGCCCAAAATGACGAGGAACGGGCCTAAACAGCCACGATTGGTCCCAAAACTGCCAGGATCAGGCCTCTGATGGGTGGTGGCTCACTCTCCTGTTCAGCAGCGGCCCAATCCTGACCATTTTGGGCCCCTTTTCAGCCATTTTCAACCCCTTTTTGCCATTTTGGGCCCAATTTCGGCCCTGAATGGCCAGGATTGGGTCCAAAACAGCCAGGATAGGTGAGGTCAGGGGGCGTGGCATATGATAATGAGTTATGCTAATGAGTTATGTTAATGAGTTCCTGCAACTCTTTTTCTACGAAATGACCCCTGGACACGAATCCTAAAGAAGTACAGCATCGCTGAAAGACCACAGAGAGGCTGTTGGAATCTAGCTACACTACGAAGCAAACCCACGACAACTTTCAGACATCGCGATCCACGGGAGAGACAGGTGTATATCCATGCCGTAGTCCTCATTACCATTATACGTAAAACTTCCAATTCAGGGAAAATTCTGCATGAGCAGAACTCCACATTGCTTAGAAGTTTCCGTTTTCTGTACAGTTCAAACCGTGCCCACCGAGCCCCATTTTGGTAACCACGTTCAGTGGATAATTACAGCAATTTGAATCCAACCAGCTCTGTAACTTTTATTGCAAAATTACACGCATCCCATGGGGACGGCTGCTGTTTTCCAGATGTTCTTTTCACTGGGATGTGGGAAGAAGCAGCAGCGATAGTTTGATCTATTACGGACTTTGGGCAAAGAACAGGAGGATAGTCCTTGAAAAACAGCTTCCTGAATAAACAGAGGCCTGCCACGGTTACGAACATTACTATCAGTGACTATAAATGTAAAAAAACTGAAACAAAGCCTAAGCAGATATGTAAAATTTCTGGAAAGTTTAAAGAAGTGTGAGGAGGATTTTTTTTTCCATTCTGGGAGCAGGTGAGGCGTAGGGAAAATGAAAATGTTGGAGAAATTTGAAATATAATAATAATATTTGATTTGCATACCGCTCTTCAGGACAACTTAATGCCCAATCAGAGCAGTTTACAAAGTATTCTATTATCCCCCCGACATCACTCTGTGAGGTGGGTGGGGCTGAGAGAACTCCAAGAAGCTGTGACAGACATGAGGCTGAACAGCCATTGCTTTAAAACATTTCTTTTCCAGGCCACAGTGACTTCCCATCTGTGGTTAGAAGTTTTATCATCACTCCCAAACTCTAATGCTGCATCTCTTGTCTCTGTAGTTTCTGTCTGCATTAGATCTCTCAACTGCAGCGCAGGAGAGAGTCCTAGGTTTTTCAGTTACAATGATGATGATCTCTTTTGCGCATGTCTTCCTGGTCTCCAAACTGGGACACGAGCAGAAGTCAAATGAGACATCTGTCGTTTAGGGTAGAACTCGCAAAGGCAAAAAAAAAATGTGAATATGTGGAAAGAACGCATTACATTCTGTTTGCCCTCCTCCGCTTTCTCAAGCCTTCCGCATTTATATAGCAAGGCCTTTGGGGACAGACATAAACATTGACAAAAATGCCTGATGCCACTGGGGTAAAGCGCGGTGAGAATATAATAAACAGGATAACAGCAATTCGCTGCTCAAATTACTCTAGCTTTGGGGAAAAGCTTGGCATGCAGAATTGATTGGGAGGTGGTAGGACTCTCCTAGAAAAGAAAAACGGGGAGGGGGATAAGAAGTCTGTTGTGATGCGTGCCTCTCTTGCTGTGTACTTCACTGGGCTGCAGCCACTGCCGTTTAGATTAACAACCACATTGCTGCCACCCTGCCGACCGTCAAGGAAGGGGGAATGATGCGTAATGCATATGTTTTATTTCAAACGTGTTCTGCTCACATGTTTTTGCCAGCCTCGCTGGAGAAGAATGCAGCAGCCTGTGCCATTTCCCCCCTAACCCCTCCTTGGTATAATAACTATAATCTCACCTCTGGGATTACTATGTTGCCATGCATACAAAGCTGTTATTTCATGGCACGGAGGGGCTGTTGGATGCGAAATGGAAGCCCGCTGCATTTTTTTTGACAGTGCTTGCACTGGGCATCAGGCACAGCAGGAGGAAAGTATGCCAGATGTTTATCTAGATGTTAAACTACGCTGCTTATAAATAGGGCACAACCTCAGCTCTCTGGAACGAGCAGTTACAAGTAGGTCGGGCAACGTTTTAAGGTTCAGTGGCTCTGTGTTTCCATGGCCCATTTGGGATGGCCTGAATGAATAAACAGCAGAATAATTTTCATGCTCCTTCCTGAAGGAATTCATAGGATCTTTAGGGCCTGTTTGTACCTTTAATTATCTTGAGATAAGGTGCATTTTTGTTTAGCCCTTGTCACTGAATTATCTTCCTGATTATTGGCTTCATCAGAAGTTTCTATATCTGTTATACCCTGCCTTTCTCCCCGACAGGGACCCAGAGCAGTTCATATCATTCTCTCATTCTTTTTATCCTCACGACAATCTTGTGAGGTAGGCTAGGCTCAGAGAGGTAGGTTGGACAGTGAAGAAAGCTGGCAGGAAGAAAATTGATTCATTTGAAATGTGGTGCTGGAGGAGAGTTTTGCGGATACCATGGACAGCCAAAAAGACAAATAAGTGGGTACTAGATCAAGTCAAGCCTGAATCCTCCCTAGAAGCTAAGAAGACAAAACTGAGGCTATTGTACTTTGGTCACAACATGAGAAGACAAGATTCTCTGGAAAAGTCAATAATGCTAGGAAAAGTGGAAGGCAGTAGGAAAAGAGGAAGACCTAAAGCAAGATGGCTTGACTCAATAAAAGAAGCCACATCCTCCAGTTTGCAGGATCCAAGCAAGTCTGTTAGTGATAGAATATTTTGGAGATCTTTCATTCATAGGGTCGCCATAGGTCGGAGGCAACTTAACGGCATATAACATACACACACACACACACACAGGTTAGGTTAGAGAGACTGGTCCAAGTGGGAATTCTCTTAATTCCTCTTTGCCAAATTTCAACCTGAAATCGAGCAATCCTTTCCTATTCCTCTTTGTAGGAATTTGAGTCAGTTTCGAATCAATTCTCTTTTATGAAGAGGAGCATTCGATTTAGATCTCTAAGAAGTAAAGTATTTATTTATTTACGTACTATGAGAATAGGTGGAAAAGAACAAGGTGAGACATTAAACAAATAATTAAGCACAAGCATGGACTTGTCTGTACATATCCTTGCTGCATTAGACTGTTTTTTTACCATTCATATCATATTACAGCGGCCCAACAACAGGCAGAAATCCACAGGTGAGGATATCTACACTATCACATGGTTTTTTTAAAAAACCCTCAAAATTAAATGAATGAAGAAACCAAAGAGAGTTCGTCTTTTGAAACAGGAAAAGAGAATGATGATGATGACGACGACGACGACGACGACGACGACGACGACGACGACGACGACGACGACAACAACAACAACAACAACAACGGATTTATATACTGCCCTTCAGGACAACTTAATGCCCACTCAGAGCAATTGAACATTTTTTAAATATGTGTGCGTTTTTAAATATTTAATTAGTTTTATTGGTTTTTAAAGGTACATGTATTTTTTATTGTTGTATAAATTGTAATCTGCCCTGAGCCTGCTGATGCAGGGAGGGTGGAATATAAATCAAATCAAATAAATAAATAAATTTACAAAGTGTGTTATTATTATCCTCACGACAATCACCCTGTGGGGTAGGTGGAGCTGAGAGAGCTCTGAGAGAGCTGTGACTGACCCAAGGTCACCCAGCTGGCTTCAAGTGGAGGAGTGGGGAATCAAACCCAGCTCTCCAGATTAGAGTCTCATGCTCTGAACAAAATATTAGGAAAGAATTTTGAGAGAGAATTCTTGAGTTCAAAAGACAATGGACAGTCTACAAAAGGGAAAACCCTGAAATTCTATTTTGCGGTCTCTCTGTATTTTGTTTCCTTACCGTTTTCTTCTGTTCCAGGTAAATGAACAGCTGGGCACACGCTGGGGACATTGGCCACTGGGGAAAAATATATGAATACAGCTTGTTAAAAAAAAGTTATTAAATTGAGAATGTATAATTAATATTAAAATAGACTAATAGTTAAGCTAAACAGGTAAACTGATAAATTAATATAATAAATATTATGAGGCTGAATATAACGTTGATTACAAAATGTTTAGTCTCACCTTGTGCTGAATCCTAAAAATATGTGATTAGATATTTACCTAGAAGTATTATAGTTTTTTCTCTGTGTAACAGACCAATCGAGGGAGAGGAGTAATATTATGAAATTTAGCTGTGTTATATATCTTGCTTATATTTTCTGTTGTCGCTTAAAAATCTCTTATTTTGTACTCTGTTCAAGATTCTTTATGCACTTTCAAATGTCATTTTTCTTTTCTTTTAAATAAAATGTATATTTAAAAAAGACAGTGGTTGCAAAATGATTCGTGTGGCTCATAAATGGATGGAATGTGAAGAGACTCTTCCATCCTACAATTGATTATTAATAAAGAGCCCCAAATTAATTTATTTTGTTACATTCCTGCAAGGCAATATCTGAATGGGACAGGCCAGCCAAAGGAGTCCTAATGCACTCCATACCATAGTAAAAGCCCATGGATGTGGAAGAACTCGTTTGGGGATAGCAATCATATACAGAAGCTCTGGCTACAACTTGTGCCTTAATGGTCTTGAAGTAACTGTCCAGAGCTACATACTATAAAGATAGTTTTCTGCACTGCTCCGTTTTCTATGCACAGCATTTTAATGCATAGGCTGGAAAGTTGTACCCACTATATCTCATTTTTGGTAGCTGTACCAGCAGCCACCTGTTGTGGCAATCCACTCAATGCTTCAACTCCCTGTTTCTCAGAGTCTCTTTACACGAGACATCTGATACGTGAAGAACACGTGTCAGGAGATGCAATGGTAGCCGGGTAGGGTAGTTCAAAAAGACAGAGACGGCGGCATGGCAAACACTTTGCTATACACTGGAGCTATGTGAAGGGGCTGGGAAATGCCCAGAAGGAAACTTCAGCCTATTATAGCTTCTCCAAGTCTAAGCTGGGCTCTGGAAGGCTGCTCCAGCCCATTTCCATTCCTCGCTGCCCTCTGGTTGCGATCCTACACAGTTTTAGACTGGAGAGGTGAAATTGACAGAGCTTTCAGGGAGGTAAAGGTGAAATTAACAAACTCTCCGCCAGCTCTGTCTTTTAAAACTACGCTTCCTGGCTAACATTGCGTCTCTCTACACTTAATGAACACGCACCGAGGTGTCTCGTGTAGAGAGACTCTCAGTCCCTGGCAGGCAGCAAATGTTAGAGATTATAGAGCCAGTAAGATGACACAGATAGCTGAGAGGGAAACAGTTAATTTAGCAAGTCACAAGTTGGACTAGTCTGCCATAGGTTGTTCTATTGATAGTACTGGATAGATGTTCATACTTTCAGCAGTTGATTGGAATGAGTAACCTTGTCTATGATTCTATGAAAACTTGATCCACACAACTAAAATTTGCACAGGAAGCAAATTGCATTTAATCGTATTTATCCCATATTATGCTTCTATCTCCCATTCCTCCCCTTCCTTTCTATCACCACTTGCTGCATGCACATTTACTGTACAAATTAAGTACAAACAGTTCTCTATTTTATTCTATTGCAGTAAGAGATACAGGATCAGTGCTATAGTTTTGTGTGTGTGAGAGTGCATGTGTGTGTTTTCTTGTGGAGTTTTAAAAATAAGCTTGAGACACTCCACCCATGCATGCAAAATACCACTGCGGTCAGCTAGTCATTCCAAACAAAGTTTTATTGGTTGATATAATTGGATGGTCAGGAAAGGATGAAGAAAATATAAACACTACATAGGATGAAATATGAGACCTACGGGGAAAAGCCACCGGGAAGCAGGATGCTAATTAGCAGGCCTGAGATATAAAAAAAGACAACCAACAGTTCAACTGAGTTTAGCCTCCAAAAAAATGTAAGTTCTTCCAGACTGCAGATGCCCTTGGGATTTTAAGTTATACAAAGGGAAGTGTCATGGCCTCTGTCTCCAACAAATAATCAGCAAGTCAACACAAAAATGATCAGAGGTGACCTCAGTGTTCTCTCTGAAGCTTGCATAATTTGACTAGAATTTCAGTTCTCCTTTCAATGTGCGTGACTGCAAGGTTTCTTCTGCTCTGCCTTCCTAGTAAGGCCTTGCATTACTGGCATCTGACAAAGAAACTTGCAGACTAAGTACTGGAAATGATCGGTATCAGTAAGTGACCTACAGAGCGGCTGGCTGTTTGTGTTTATCTGTTGTTTGATTATAGAAGTTAACATTGTCTCATGTTACATGGAAGCATGAAACAATAAGATAACCAGGGGCTCATTTCGAGGGGGAACGCACAGGAATGCAGTTCCGGTAGTTCCCCAAAGAGGTCACTCACATGTCAGGTGGCCCTGCCATTTTGGGCCCGTTTCGGCCTGGATTGGGGCCGAAAAGGCCCAGATCGGGCATCTGACGGGTGGTGGATCACTCTCCTGCTTATCAGCGGACTGATCCTAACCATTTTGGGCCCCTTTTCAGACATTTTCACCCCCTTTTTGCCATTTTGGGCCCAATTTTGGCCCTGAATGGCCAGGATTGGGTCCAAAACAGCCAGAATAGGTAATATCAGGGGGTGTGGCATATGCAAATCAGTTATACTAATGACACACTTCCAGTGATGGGAAGAGGCGTGGCATATGCTAATGAGTTATGCGAATGAGTTATGCTAATGAGTTCCTCCAGCTCTTTTTCTACAAAATGACCCCTGAAGATAACCATCTAACTCTCCTGTATGAGTTTAACATTCTTTATCAGAACAATGATTTTTATTTGATTATAGTTGCTTTTATGGGTGACATTGTAAAGGCTAACACTGATTCTGCACACGTTGGATAATGCACTTTCAAAGCACTTTAGCAATCGTTTGGAAGTGGATTTTTTGTTTCACACTCAAAAAATTCAGTTCCAAATGATCTCTAAAGAGGATTGGAAGTGCATTATCCAACGTGTGCGGAATCAACGTAAGTTCTGAATCAGCAGCAAATCTGATTTGACTTCCCTGCTTATAATATTTGGGCTTTCCCTTGCAGTAAATCAGAAAAGACAGAAACAAGACAAAATTTGCCTTGGTCACAAACTAACATCTGAGGCATTGACTGCATCTGTCAACCTTGCACCCGAAACAAATACAGATGTGGAATTTTTGATTCCTCAACCACAGATTCCATCTCAGCAGCAACAGGGAGCTGGAAACTGGTAACCTCTTCTGGCCTAGCACTCCTAGACATTGTTTTATACAAACCATGGCCCTCTAAAACTGCCTAGTTCTAAAAATTTTAGACCGGCCCTCAGTGAGTTGGTAAGCTCGTGTGTGGGATGTACCACTTCAGACTGAAGGTCAGGTAATAGCACCACATTTGGTCAGATAGTATAGATTCTCCAATGTGATGTTATTTTAACATCAAGTTAAAGAATCTCTATGATCACAACAGAGAATTGCACTGAATCTTTAGATGCATGGTTTTCCTGAATCACAGAGACTTCACTCAGTGGACCTTAACTCCCCCCTACCCCCCATGGTTCTCACACTAGGCAGACATCAGCAAACCTCGGGAAACCCTTGAGGGTACTACGTACTCAATTCACGACGAGTCAAATAAGTGTGTCTATGGAACTTTAAAAAATTCTTTTCTCCTATCCTCCATACTTGAATGACACTGTGAAAGTTACCAAAGATCTGAGTAATGATCCGTGATGTTGAGATTGCTTCAGTATGCGCTGTGGCACTTTTAAAGAAAATCCACCCCAGTGTCTCCATGTAGGGGGCACCCTCTCTGTGTGAACACCCATGTGGAGCGCTCAGCATATGTGTCACACATAAAGTTCAATAGGATAAGTAGTACAGCCAATGGAGGGAAGGAAACTCACATTTCACAGAATCACAGAATCACAGGGTTGGAAGGGACCTCCAGGGGCATCTAGTCCAACCCCCTGCACAATGCAGGAAATTCACAACTACCTCCCCTTCCCCCACTCCCCCAGTGACCCGTGCTCCATGCCCAGAAGATGGCAAAACACCGTTAGGATCCCTAGCCAAACTGGCCTGGGGAAAAATGCTATCAGACCCCAAGGTGGCAATCGGCCTTACCCTGGGTGTGTAAGAAGGGGCCACGAGAACTAGGCACTGATGTAACCCTTCCTGCCCTCCCTCTCATGGTCTACCTAGGTTCATTTGATCATTAATAATTAATTTTAATAGAATTTAATAACAAATCTTGGCTAAAATTATACTTCCTTTGTGTCAGCCAGGGAATTCTGCTCATAGGCAAGTTTGTCTTAATTGCTATCTACCTACACATCCATATTTTTTTTTTAAAAAATGTCTCAGATATAGGCAAATGATCTGATTTCCTGTTTACCTCCTTTTTGATACCAGCCAAAGGGATGGATCCTGGCTTCTGCTTGCAGAGGTGCACAGTCGGAAACCCGCCAGTCATTCCTTAGTTCTTCACTGCAGGTTTGGATTCCCAAATTATTCAGGATTAAGCATAAGACTTTGCCATCTGCAGAGGGGAGATGCATCTGTGGTAGTCACTTTGTAAGTGTAAATATTAGGCAGACAAATTTATTTATTGGTTATTTATAGTCCATCTTTCTCACTGAGACTCAAGGAGGATTACACAGGGTAAGTCAATACAATCAATTCATTACACTGATAAGCCTATGGGGAGAGCTTTCCTTCTGTTCCATCATTTGCAAAGTGTCTAGTGGTCTCTCTACACAAGACATCTTACCTAGAGACACTCAAGTGAACTTCATGTGCCCCACCCCCCTCCAACTTCACATGCACTGGCTCACACAGTCACTCTTCAATTTGCTCCATGTGAATACATTCACGAGTCCGATATGAGTTCCTCCTCAATTTCTAAAAGTATCCCAGTTTCCCCCACATCCATTCATTGAAACGCAGATCTTGACACGTTCTCACGCCTTAAAGAAATACCAATTGGCAAGTCAAAGGAGCCTACAGTACTTGTTCTCGCAGCAAAAACAGAGCTGAATTGGCCCTCTGCCCTCCGGAATCCCTTGAAAATGCAGTCACACAAAGGGAGCTCCCGTGAAAGTGGCATTCACGGGCGCCAAGCAAAAACAGCCTGCACATGAATTGAGGACTACATGTACAATTCTACACTTGAACATCCCAAGGTACTTAGTAATGCGTGTTTCTACCCTAGATTTTTGTAGGTGCTCCATAAACCTCTGAATATCAGCACCAGGAAGCAACATCAAGGAAAGGCCTTGGCGACTAATGCCCTATTTGTTGGCCCTCCATAGTAACTGGTCGGGCACTGTGTCAGACAGGACGCTGGACTTAATGGAACACTGGACTGATCCATCAGGGCTCTTTTCATGTCTTATGAAACAGTGACTGACACTATGATTTAGAGATGGAAACCTATTCACTGCTCTCGATAGGTTCTCTGATAAAGTGTAGCACAGCAGTGAAGCTTTTGGGTCAAACTAAAGTTATGTCAGGCTGTCCTTGATTAATCAGTCTTAAAAAAAACCAAAACAGATGCGGGAAGCAACTAATCTGCTCTCAGAAGTGACATGTCGAGTGGCCTCATCTGCGGCACAGAAAATGTTCACATGGTGTCATTTTCCTAGTCCATTGAATTTTGGATCCTGTGCTGAATCCACATGCCCTGGGGCATCCCAGCATTGCACTAAACTTCCGGAACTTTGCGCTAAACTTCCAGAAGTACAGTGTCTTTCTAGTACGATTTCTGACTCATCGTGCCACAAGTCAGAAATTACTCTAGAAAGATGCTATACTTCCATTAGTTTAGCGAAAGTTTATCACAACGCCGGGACGTGTGGATTCAGCCCTGATTTGTAGCATCAAGCCAATTCTTTGCTTCCCGGTCTCAAATCAAATAACTCACTATTCAGTTTCTATATTACCCACAGCTACGGTACTTTCTTGGGCATGCAACTCAAACTACCCTATGAGTAAAACCAACATATCCTTTAGAGCTTAACTATATAAGACATGTCAGAAAGTCACACATACTTTTGGGGACTCACCTTAGAAATTGCTCAATTGCTCGGTGTGGCTCAGAACACTGCTGCAGCATAGTGATTAAGTGGTTGGGCTGTGAATTAGCACTCTGCTGGTTTGTCTCCCACTCATGCAATGAGCTCAGCAGGTGGCCTTGGGTCAGCCTCTCCTCTCAGTCCGAGCAAGTTGCATTGTGGGGATAATAATAACACTAACTTGTTCCCCACTCTGAGTGGGGCACTAATCTGTCTAGAAGAGTGGTATATAAGCAGTTACTAAGCGGGACAAGGTGGACTTCTGCCTTCCATCCCAGGCCATTTTCTCTATTGGAAAGAACCATGGGAGCTCCCATTTGCCCCTTCCTCAGACTCCACGTGTCCTGGGATCATGTCTTTTATAGCTAACCAACTTTAATGTAGCATAAGCTTTCGAGAACCACAGCTCTCTTCGTCAGATGCATTTGCTACAATCAAATTGGTTAGTCTTAAAGGTGCTACTGGACTCTTCACTATTTTGCAACTACAGACTAACACGGCTAACTCCTCAGGATCTTTTATAGCTGTGACTCAGGTTGCATGTCTTGTATAATTAGGCCCTTAGCTATACTGTTAAATAAGGCCGACAGGCTCCAAGTTATCATGGAAACATAAACATCTTACATCGTCAGTAATTAATACCTGTTGCTTGGGAAGCATTTAGAAGTCCAAAGCCCGTGCAACATGGATCTGAATCGCAGAGGCGTTCGCAGTCAAAGAACCTGGCAAAAAAATTAGCCAAATGCTTAGAAAAGTTCTCAGTGTTCCTAATTAAAATCATCAGGTTATGCAAATAAAACCACTTCTTGTATATAAAAGTGTTAAGAGTCTTAAACTCTATAAATGACAGCAAATATACTTGTATGCATGAAAACAAAACAAAAACTTGGAAGGCCTCGGAGACTTTCTTAAAGCTTGACTTTCTCATTGTGTGAAAGAGCCTATATGCATACGGTTCTGGATCAGATCCCTGATGCATGGAGATCAAAGACGAGGGCCAGATGATATCTCCCTTTCCTTTATGATCATTCAACGCAATCCAAGGAAATGACCCCTTCACCTTTTCCAACAACAGAAATGCTCATCCACCATCAAAAACCAGTGATAGGATACAAGCTTATATAAATTGCACTGATGTGCATCAAAATGTATTTAAAGAAAGAATCATCAATACAAGTAATGAAAATGGGTAGTCCAGACTAGAGATGGGCACGAACCGGGAAAAAAACCGAACTATGCGGTTCGTGGTTCGTAGCATTTCATGCACCACAAACCATGAAGTTTCATGAAACTGCACCAGTTCGCAAACTGGTTCATTTGGTTCATGAAAATGTCAAATCCAGGTCAGCGAATTGTCACTTCCGGGTCAGCAGAAGGTCACTTCTGGGCCAGCAGAAAGCCACTTCTGAGTCAGCAGAAGGTCTGTAGGAAGTCCATCCCCTGTTGCCTAGGAAACTGATTGATTAGTGCCAGGCTGTCTGCAGTGACGAACCAAAAAATGAACCAAACGAACCAGCCTAAAATCCGTGGCAGTTCATCAGAAATGGGCTCTGACAAACCGCCGGTTCGCGAACCTGGTTCGTCACAAACTTTGGTTCGTATTTCAGCTCATGCTCATCTCTAGTCCAGACATGGGCACGCAAAGAAAAGAAATACAGAAATGGCTACTGAAGTGTTCGGCCATCCCTGACACCTTAATCAAAGTATTGGCCTTGATGGCCCATTGATCTTACTCTGTATGAGGCAGCTTCTTGTAGCTTACACCCATTGCATGTGCCTGCTGTCTTATTTGTGGCACACTATCCTAGGTTAATATTAGGGGGGGGGTTGGCAGTTTTACTGGGTAGCAAAGAAGTGGCTTGGTGTATGCAAGATTTGTTCTCGAGCCTGGAGGACACATGAAGGCCCCTGCCAGGCCTATGGGTTTCAGTATTTCTCTTCTACAAGAAAGGTTTTTTAAGTTGCTCAGATAAAAGAAAAAGACTCATGTTTGCAAAGCAGAGAGGAAACTTACCCATCTCCAACAGTCTTCCCAGACACATCTGTCTTGTTTCTCACTGAGATTCCTGAAACTTTGCCAAAAGGCAAACGAGTGTAGAAGTTCTTTACACTCCCTGCTAGAGAGACTGCAAAACAAGGAAGACAGACAGAAAATTGTTGAGTCCAGGCATACTCCATTTCTAAAAAAAATTCTTTTAGTGAGTATTCAAATAACACATTGGCTACAGTGTAGTTATTTCTAGCATCCAAAATGGTCACATAAAAAACCCTGGTGCTTGTGGGTGGAGCTTATAAAGAAGCTCCTCCCCTTGCTCATATTTGTCTTGGGAGGCATTATTGGTATGCCCACATGGTCTAGGTTGCCTTGCTTTACCCTGGCATAGTCAGAAGGAACCCTGTACAGACCACTAACATAATGCAAGTCATTGTTCTAAGATTCTAAGCCAGCTATGACAGTCTTCTGTGCATCGCGTAGCCTGCCTGTCAGAAGAGAGTTGAAGATTCCCAGGCCACCAGTCCCAAACAGAGCTATCAGGCAATCATCACCTCCTCTTTGCTTGAGCAAAAGGAGATAGAAAAAAACTTTCCTAGGGAGGGTTCATTATCAGCTTCTGTTGATGTTATGCAGGAAAGACTGGATATACATAAATCAAGTCTTCAAGAACAGGGATACAGGACTAAAGTAGAATGGCTGTCTATGTGATCAGGGCCACTGCATTCTCCAGACACTAGTAGAGAGGCTGGAACAACATGTTCCACTGAAAAAGGTGGCCACGATCACTTAAAGATGGCAATAGATCCAGAGGAGTTAGCCGTGTTAGTCTGTAGTAGCAAAATCAAAAAGAGTCCAGTAGCACCTTTAAGACTAACCAATTTTATTGTAGCATAAGCTTTCGAGAATCAAGTTCTCTTCGTCAGATGCCTGATCCAAACTGGGCAGATAAGAGGAGGGGAGAAGAGAGAGAGGAAAGAAGGGGACATATATCACAAGGGGACAGAATGCAATTAGCGTGGAGGCAATCAAAATATTCCTTTGCTTGGAAATGTTATGCAGATGGAAATGTTAAAGATGGCAATGACCACCTAAAGCATTCCCAGAAAGACTGGGATCATAAAATCATAGAGGAGACTGATCCCACGTTCAAAGCAGAAAATCCCAAACTAGAGTATCCCTGATAGATGGCTGTCAAGCCAATGCTTGAAGATCTTCAGGGAGGGTGAACCCCACCCAGGCAAAAATGTTGATGACCAAACTGTGCTTGCTGTTAAAAAGTTTCTCCAAAGGTCCAACCCAAAATCTACCCACTTCTGATTTAAGCCTATTAAATCTCATTTTGCCCTCTGCAGAAGAGAACAAGCCTTTGTCCTCTTCCGTGTGACGGCCCTTGGAGTATTGGAAAAGTGTGATCATACCCCTCCCAAGTCCCATGCTCAGTTCATTCAGCATCTCTAGGAAATATAAGGAGTCACGTTAAATCAGACCAATAGTCCATCTAGCGTGTCATTCTGTTCACGCAGTCACCCACAGGCAGAACATGTGGGCCGAGGCCTCCCCTTATTATTGCCTCCCAACTTTGCTAGTCAGAGGGTTAAAAACATGAAGGTCTTAATCTAGCCATTGACGACCTCTGTTGACCTCCTCTGAATCCATTCATTAAATAGGCAAGGAAGAGATTCAGGAAGAAGGTTAGCTGTGACCTTTCTACCTTCCACAATGGGCACAATATAGTTTTGGTGGGTAGCTATATTGGTCTGCGGTAGGAAAGCAGGATTTGAGTCCTGTGGCATCTTAGGGACTAACAAGATTTTCAGGGTATGAGCTTTCGAGAGTCAGAGCTCCTTTCTTCAGATACGGGGTTGTTTATTTGTCGTATCTGAAGAAGGGAGCTCTGACTCTTGAAAACTCATGCCCTGAAAATCTTGGTCTCTAAGGAGTCACTGGACTCAAATCCTGCTGGACACAATATAGTAATCCAATAACATGTATGAAATATATAAGGAAACGGAGGGAAATGGAAATAGATACTACAAACACACAGAGAGATACTGCTGAAAACAGCACCCACATGTCTCTGTCCTACTTCTCTCACTTAATTTGTGGCTTAGAATCACAACACTGACAGCTTCTGCAGTCCTGCTCCAAAACACTGGCCGCTGCTGGCCCAAGGTAAGGAAAAATTTAGCATAACAAACTCAGGCAAGAAGTAACCTCTGCACACAGCTGCCATTTTGAATGGCAGCTGTGTGGTTTTTGGAGTTTTGTTCCTCCCTTACTGCTTTTCTTTCTTATAAGCAGAATTGCAAGGGAAATTATTTTAGCGTACATTGATTAAAATACGACAGGCCCAAGGTAAGGAAAAATTCAGCATAACAAACTCAGGCAAGAAGTAACCTCTGCACACAGCTGCCATTTTGAATGGCAGCTGTGTGGGTTTTGGAGTTTTGTTCCTCCCTTACTGCTTTTCTTTCTTATAAGCAGAATTGCAAGGGAAATTATTTTAGTGTACATTGATTAAAATATGATAGGGCTTTCAGAGCTGGATAAAATAGTGCTGAGGTCTGGCTTAGTAGAGGAGCCTAAGTTCAAGAGGTAGAGCACCTGTGTTGCATGCAGAAGGTCCCAGGTTCAAGCCCCATCATCTCCTACTGAATTAGCCAGTACAAGACAGCTCTTGTGTTCATGTCATGTGGCCCACAGGCCAC
Organism: Eublepharis macularius; assembly: GCF_028583425.1. Taxonomy (NCBI): domain Eukaryota; kingdom Metazoa; phylum Chordata; class Lepidosauria; order Squamata; family Eublepharidae; genus Eublepharis; species Eublepharis macularius. The sequence goes on along the minus strand of NC_072796.1, from coordinate 130,645,708 downwards.
TAAATTGCTTGCATTCCTTTTCTTAACAGTATATGACAGTAAAGATGAAACTGTGAAGACGGAAGCCCCCATCCCTCCCCCATCCATCTTGTTCCCCTCAGCAACCCACAGAACTAATCCACACAACTTCTCTACAGCGACACCTTTCAGTTTAAAAAGCAGAGAGGTTGGTTCACTCTTGCGATGACGCAGCCATGACAAAACTGATATAGCTTAGACTCACCCTTTTTCTGATATAAAATGTTTGGCTTCTGAGGTAACACAGTGCGGCAGTTTTCAGGGACGTTGTTGATATTATCACAGACCTGGGCCACAGGATAGAGGGTGCAAGGAAAGTACGTTTGGGTTGTGACATTTGGAATGTCGGCGAGATGACAGAATTCATCTTCTGCGCAACCTAGAAAGAACAAGAATAATAATAATAACAACATTCGTTTTATATACCGCCCTTCAGGACAACTAGCCCACTCAGAGTGGTTTACAAAGTACGTCATTATTATCCGCACAACAACAATCATCCTGTGAGGTGGGTGGGGCTGAGAGAGCTCCAGAGAGCCGTGACTAGCCCAAGGTCACCCAGCTGGCTTCAAGTGGAGGAGTGGGGACTCAAACCCGGCTCTCCAGATTAGAGTCCCGCGCTCTTAACCACTACACCAAACTGGCTCGCCACAGAAGAGCCACAGAAGTCCAGAAATTCTTGTCCACAATATGCCTCACCTTCCCAACACTTCCCCTCTACCCTTCTGCCATGGATTGTTGTTGTTGCTTGTACTTGCCCATTCCAGAGTTTCAACGTTCTCCCTTTCCCCATAGTTTCATTTTCTTCCTCCCCAAGTCAGGGAGTTGTTCCCCCCACCACCACCACCACCAAAAAAAAAATTCCTTTTTGATGCTTAAGATATTTCTCCATTTCAAGCACTGACTATTCCCAAGACCTAAGCTGAACCTCGCTTTTTGATAAGAGACTGTAAGATGCATTAAATGAATCTAAGTGTGTTTTAATAGTATCCCGGTAGTTTAACTAGTGCTGAATCAAGTTTTGGTCACGTGGAAATTCTCTCTCAAGCTTTATATGGTATCAGACACATGTGTTCTAGAGCTCATCTTTTTTTTTAATTCAGCTTTTGGTGAGCATCCCTCTTAGTATTCTAGCAGGATGTTGTAAAAATGCTAAATGTCTCAAATTGCTGACTAATTAGTAAAAATAACATCTGCTGATGAACGACCGAGACAACTGATAAGTTCTCTTACGTGTAAGGCACCATAGGCGGGCCTGCTCCGCTGAGTATTTGTGCCTGAAGATCCAGTACTCTTGGGATGGCAGAGAACGATGTTGGTCAATCTGGATTTGGCTGCTTTCCATCAAGGAAAAGAGTTCCAGTGCAGAAGCTGATTGATGTCAATTGGACAGCCAGAAGGAAGCAGAGAAAGAGTATTTAGTCACTCTAAGAAGAGAATTCCATACAAAGGGCTCTAGTGGAACACTCCAAGAAAAGAATTCAATGCAACGGGGACTAGAACCAAAGGATACCCTGCTCCTTATGCTGAGGAAACCAGGAACAGAATCTCCCCTGCTGAGATAGATATAGGGCAGCCATGTTAGTCTGTCTGTAGCAGTCGAAAAGTGCAAGAGTCCAGTAGCACCTAGAAGACTAACAAAATTTGTGGTAGGGTATGAGCGTTCATGAGTCAGATACTTGGTATCTGAAGAAGTAAGCTGTGACTCATGAAAGCTCATACCTTACCATAAATTTTGTTAGACTTATAGGTTCTATTGGACTCCGGCCCCTGCTGTGTTTGTGTGTGAGAGTGCGAGAGAGGAAGGAAGGAAGGAAGGAAGGAAGGAAGGAAGGAAGGAAGAAAGAAAGAAAGAAAGAAAGAAAGAAAGAAAGAAAGAAAGAAAGAAAGAAAGAAAGAAAGAAAGAAAGAAAGAAAGAAAGAAAAGGCCAATTCATACAATGTTCTCATCTAAATGTGGTTTCTCAGTGTTTTGCCTGTCAGTAGGGTTTGCACAAGAAATATTCCTGGTACAATTGTGTCGCTAATTAGCAGGTGATGTCTATTGTAACTTTTAAATCTCCTGTTCATTGCAAAATACCATTGTTTAATATATTCCTTATATTTTGTGCATGATTGCATTTTGTTTGTTCAACTTTGCTTTCATTGTCCACTGTGCATAATATAATAAATCCTGGTAGCCAATATCTTTATTGATTCAAAATCCTTAACAGTAACTATGAAGCAAGCAGGTGCAGTGTCATATGGAGCTGCTTGACCACTCGAACCTCTGTACGTTCAGATGCATGCTTTGGCTGCAATGCCTGATAGCATGCAGAATATAAACACACATTGGCTAGTGATAGGAAATGTTTGCACAACGATCTGTAGAAGCATTCATTAAAAAATGAAGAATATCGGCAAGGGAAATCTCTGCCATTTTACTGAAAAGTTGAGTTTGTCTCCCCTTCCTAGTAAAAAGGAAAACCTTTGAGACTGTTATATATTATTCTGAAAAAATCTTTCATGGACTGAAACGAACAACTATTCTCCCTTGGTATACCCGTACCTGTCAATTCTGACTCTGTCTGTATTTGGAAAGCAGCCACATCACATCCAGCGGATCTCGTTCGGGTAAGCATATCAGAATCTAGAAGACAAGCAGAATGTTATTCCTGAAATACTCTTGGTGCCCTTATTCCCAAGAGCACAAACACGCTCATCCCATTAAGGGCCCCGTTGTAAGGCTCTGCCAAGTAACTCTCAAAGACTTCACTGCGCAAGTCCAGGAACTGCATGAGTTAAAGCATTTTATTTGATAAGCTATTAGTGCATTCACTGTTACATTCTTTGCCAGGAATGGCATTTCTCTACAAGCACGTAACTGACAGATACACCCCAGTATATCTGCCATGATTGTCTTGGTGTACAATATTTTAAACCTCTAAGAATATGCATAGGGAACATGCTTGCTTGCTTGGCTGTTAGCTGCTTATCTTGCAGGTGTCTGATTACTATTCCCCAGCTGGCTTGAGAACGTGGCCTTGAAGTTTCAGTCGGAGCAGTATCACCCTCCCTAAGGACTGGGATGAGCTCATCCTCCCCCTTCCCCCTCCTCTCCGAGATCCTGGACCCTTCACGTCAAAATCCTAATGGGTTTTCTTTCCCGGGGCAGGAATGTCATCCTATAATTAACCGTGCTTTGCCACCCTGCATCACTTCTGCCAATGCTCCTGTCTGAATATCTTGATGCTGGTATATCTCATCAATTCAGGACCAAGCTACAAGTGACGAATAACACAGGTCGGACACTGGTCAGCTTCCCTCAAGTTTTGATGGGAAATGTAGGCATCCTGGTCTTGCAGCTTGGCCCTCCGTCTGCTGTCCAATGGACTTTTCAACTGTCACTTGTCCAACATTCCGCCAAGCTGCCTACATTTCCCATCAAAACTTGAGGGAAGCTGACAAGTGTCCAACCTGTGTCATTCGTCACTTATAGTTTGGCCCACAGTCCCTTTAACTCATAACCTGAGGTGATGTAGTGAAGTGCTTGGGGATTTACCTGGGCAAGACCTGACATAAAGGATTCTAAGCCCGGCCCCACCCCCCTTCAGAAAACAGTTAGCTACGTTGAATAGAGGAGCAGCAGGACAAAGCAGAGATGATGTGTTAGCAATTCCATGAGGCCAGGCAAAAGAGAAACTGCACGGAGAACATTCCAGGCAGAGAGCAGCATCTGCTTCTAACATCATAGTTAAACAGAATAAAACAGTACATAGGCTTTGCAATACACCATGACCCTGCAGAGTATGACAGGAGACCTCCTGACATCCATGCATAAAGATGCAGGCTTTTGCACAGGGATTCTTAGCCGGATGAAGAACCTCACGTTATTGAACATGCAAATTCACATCCAATCCAGCTGCCCGGACGGCACACCTGTGGCCCCGTCAGACAATCAGGGATCACCTGTCAGCGGATGTAATGTAAATGAGGGGCAAGGGGAGGTGTTTGCCTGCTGGCCTTTCCCACATCTCTTGTTCCCAAAGGGTCGATGCAGGCGGCAAGGATACAACACACACAAGGCAAGATCCTGTGCACTTTGATGCATCTTTAGTGTGAACAATGTTGCCATGAGCATTGGATTTGGTACTATAGCGCATGGGAAGCTGTTCTTCAAAGATCTTCCAATTTACAAGGTTTTTTACACGGAACATGTACAATGATTTTTTTTAAGGATTAGGTTCTGCTATTTTTGTTTGTTTGTTTGTTTGTTGGTTTGTTGGTTGGTTGGTTGGTTGGTTGGTTGGTTGGTGTTTGTAGTCCGCCTTTCTCACTGAGACTCAAGGTGGATTACACAGTATGAGATTAGTACAATCAGTATCGAGTACATTTCCATACAGTATCAAGGACATTTTCATAAACAATGCCATAGATACAAGTTTAAAAGGCATAGTATTAGCAAGAATCCAATACAGAGCAGAGAAAATACTGAAGCAGGATATAATCAATTCTAGGACTGACGTTAGACAACATGAAGCACGGGTGGTACTCAGGAGTATATATTTAAAGCAACAGATAATATGTAAGGCAATATAGTGATGAAGTCTATGGTCCTCTTTCTTCCAAAAGTGACATTAAAAAACAACACGCACCTCTCCATAGATAGACACGCTGAAAGCTGACAAAAGAATTATCCTTTTCTTTTGTGACCTCAGAAGCTGATGAAGAAAGGAAATAATGTTTACTTCCTCGTACAAGATAATACAATGACCACCATTTGGGGACAGTTCTTACCGCTAAGGATTAATAAAGACATTATAAATAAAAAATGGAAGGAGTGGGTAATCAATCTTTGTTTATGTAAGTGGGTGTGAGATTAAGGTTGTCAACCTCCAGGTGGGATATGGAGATCTCCCGGAATTACATCTGATCTCCAGACTACAGAGATCGGTTGCCCTGGAGAAAATGTTTGCTTTGGAGGGTGGATGCTAGGGAATTATACCCTGCTCAGCTCCTTCCCCTCCCCAAACCGAATCCATCCCCTCCACCCTCTGAAATCTCCAGGAGTTTCCCAACTTTGAATTGGCAACCCAATGCAGGTTTAAAGACACAAAGTCTCAGTCTTTATGATTCTCCAAACCACAGTTTTGAAGATCAGAAATGAATCTGAATTATCTCACACTCCCTTGTCCCCTCTTGCACAGCGCTTCCTGTTTAATCCTAACTACAGTTAGCTGGTCATAATCTGAATCAGTAAACTACAGGGTTTTTCTGCACGCTCAAGCATTGAAATCGGTTTGGGAAAGGATCTTCCACACATCTGCCTTCCCTTTGCATTTTTACAGTTATGAAGGCAGTTTATTTTCTTCCTTATAGAGCTCTTGGGATTTTTTAGCATGCAACATCATTTTTCATGTTGAACCATCCTGGCCCTTTGGAAAGGGCAGGCTAGAAATATTTTAATTAACAGGAAATGTGATGCGCCTAGGGAAAGGGAGGCCTGCACAGCATTTTTCAAGGAACTGACAAGAGCAGACGCTAAATGAGAATAGCAAATATGGACGCAACAGCCACACCGGAGCAACCTGGCACTGGAAAAGAAGGGCACTTACTTCCTGTGAGCACCTGGCCTCCCAGCCGGAACGTGTACTCCTTCCTGCCTTCATCGTACTTCTCTCTTTGGCACCGGTCTTCTCTCCCATGTGTTGTAGATCCATCCCAGTCTTTGTTATTGCAGATGAATACATCAGGGTAGCTCATAAGCCCACACAAGATACTCCCTAGTTAAAAGTTGAGGAAAGAAATGGAGTTCTCTGGTTCTATGAAGTTTTGTTGAGTGGCCTGCATCCTATTACTCTGTCCAGCGAAGTTTGAGGCCTGCCCTTCAGTCTTAGGAGCCTTCCACAAACTTCATCGGCTCGTCCTCTGGTGGAAAGCTCCTTAGACTGTGGAAAGGTTTCAAATTTTGCTCAGCGGCGTGGCAGGATACAGTAGAATAGCCAGCACTGCCTCGGGATATATTGAAGGCAGTGCCTGAGGAAGATGAGGTTTGGAAAGGATGTGATATCATTTCCAGGTGACGTTCTAGGAATTTACCCTAATCTGTATGGTAGAGATCATAGATAAATGAGGAAAACCTTACAGTCTTGGTTTGGCTGTGGGGTTCCCATTCCCCTGGTGGGAGCAAGGGATCCTCCGCTCCCACCTTTTGCCCCCCATCACTGCTTACTTGGCCGGCCAGGCGAAAAGGCGGGGAATGGGCCTCCCGGGAATGCTCCCAAGGCTGATGTGATGACATCACTGACGTCATCACACCACCCAAATCAGCTCAATGATAAGCTTTGCTCATTCCCTGCCATGCATGATGTCATCACTTCCTGGGAGTGACATCATCACACCGGCGCAGGAACCAAGCCAAGAACATGCAGAACGTCGGGAGGATAAGGAGACCTGGCAACCCTATCTGGCTGTCCCAAATCTGATGTCAAGTCCCAAGTTTTTAGTTTTGCTTGCTGATAGGCTTACAGGGTGGTGAAATTGGAGACTGTCAGCACATGAGGCCAATCGCCTGTGTGATCCAAGTTCTCTGTCACTGGAGATGCTGCATGCTAAATTGAGGTTATTCTAGTTATTCTTTCAGAAGCTCTTGATATGAAGAAACCACAAGCTAGATTTTGGGGCTTTGCCTATGTAAAAAAGCTGATCTCTTTCCCATTCATATGTAAAAAAGCAGAAAGTCTGGATTTTAGTTTTCAAGTGGATGGCTCGTTTCAGCAAGCTCACATTGGTCAGCAGGTGTGATTTAGGGATGCCACCCCCCTCCCCACATACACACACACACACTTGAGGCAGGGGACCCCCAGACCCTGCCCCCTCCTCCACTCACCTGGCTGGTGGGGGGAGGCATCTGGGGGATGTATGAGGGCAAAGCACATGCTTCTGCATCACGTTGGAAACTATGAGTCACACTGAGAGGCAACTTGCTAAAATGTTTTCAGAAAACTGCTGTCCTCCCCCAGTGCAATCTGTAGCTTCCACATTGTACCAGAAAATGACATCATTTTCCAGCATGACAGGTGGGCACAAGAGCATGTGTCCAAGGGAGTAAGTACTTGTGATCCCCAGCCCCCAAATTGTTCCCTGGGGAGACTTGTACGCGTACTGTGATTGGATGGTAGCCTGGGATATGCAAGCCTGTAAGAAATGGCTGAGAATGTACTAAGCAGGTCAAGCTACAGAATCTTTAGGCTGAAAGAAGGGCATTCCATAGGACACCAAACAATCATTCGCTGCCATTCCAACTCTGAGCAGAAAGAAATTCCATTTGTAGCATGCAAAGGGCCCTTTATGATGACATCATCACCTGGCTGCCATTCCGAGCACAGATTCCATTTGTAGTGTGCAAAGGGCCCTTTATGATGACATCATCACCTGGCTGCCATTCCGAGCACAGATTCCATTTGTAGTATGCAAAGGGCCCTTTGTGATGACATCATCACCTGGCAGCCAGCTTGAAAGCACAAGTTTCTAACTGGAATATGTAACCATATCTTCCCTGTTTCTAGTATTTGTTGGGGAGATGCAGGCCCCACCCTTTCTTTATTATACTGAAGAGAAACAAGAACAGTTGTCCCACCACATCTCCACCCACCCACCCATGTCTGACTGCTGCCAGTGACCATTCACAAGATTCGAGTCCTGTAGCACCCTAAAGACCATCAAGATTTCTAGGATAATAAGCTTTCGAGAGCCAAAGCTCCCTTTGTCCGATACAAACATTCACAACAATATCATAGCAGGTTGCCCTGAAAAAACTGCTTAAGACTTGGAATAGGAACAAGAGTAACTGTATCTGTTCTCGTATGCTTTTTTCTTTTTAAAAAAATGTTTCCATCAAGCAGGATAAACGTGGGGATAAACTTTCTCTTCCACGTCTGTAGTCTGAATGCAGTTACCTCCGTTCAAAATGACCTGGCTCAAGATAAAGCCATCACAGCACGCATCTTGGCTGCAGGCCTGGCGGCAGAACAGATGAACGTCGGTCAAAGATGTTTCAGCTGCGGAGAGAACCAGATTCCGGTACACGCCAGAAACAACATCCTGGAAATCAGTCATCTCAAAGGTCTTGACTCCAGCTGTTGTGAATTCTTGCCCTGGGAAGAAGAGAGGGAAATTGCGTTCCATAAGAAGAACAGCAAAAGGTTACGGACAGGTGAAAGACTGTTGCCAGCTTTCTTTTTCAAATCTCTAGAAAGTTATTGGCCTTTAACCTGGATCCGCTTACCCAAGTCATAGTCTTGAAGCATGCAAAGCTGTGATTGTGTGCATGGGAGGCAGAGAAAAGAAATGCTGGAGAGAGGAAGACAGGTTTTTGTTTATCTCAGTCCCTGAATCATTAGCAACACCAGGTGAATAAAGAGTTGTACTTGGGGGTAACTGCTGTGTGTCTGTAGAACGTAGTGTCTGGGGTAAGGACAGGTTGAGAAACAGCTGTTATATTAAAAAAGATGTCGATGATCTTTTTATTATATCCTCATAGTATTATAAGTAAGCATGCTGTGAATGTGCTAACCAAGTGAACACAATTTGTTCAGATTCCCTCAGTTCCACTCATGGTGAGCTTCTGATCAGACAGTCTCTGTGTTCTCTGATGAAATCTGTCTTGAGTACAGTACCAAGTCAAGCAGCTTTGACCCTGTACGGTAGCCGCTTGGTTCTTTCAGGTAGCCATGTTGGTCTGTAGCAGAAGAGCAAGATTTGAGCCTGGTAGCACCTTAAAGACCAACAAGATTTCCAGGTATAAGCATTTGAAAGTCAAAGCTCCCTTCATCAGATACAAGAACTTTGAGGAGAGCTTTGACTCTCAAAAGCTTATACTTGGAAAATTTGTTGGGCTTTATGTTTTTACTGCATCAAAATTTGGTTCTCACAGCTGCCTTTTCCCAGTTCAAGAACTAAATCACTTCATTTATCATAGGAGAGGCAATATCTCCCAGGGTCATGGTTGGATCATTAAATCATCTAGTGTAAAGCACAGAAGGACTTTCCCCTTGTCCCCTCCTGCATATGTGCAGGTGGATGCATCTTTAGCTACTTTGCATTGCCTGCTTTGTGTATCTGCACCGTCAGCAGCATCTATTTGAGAAAAGGATGTGAGAAGTGGCTGCAAGATTAGCTAGCTTTATGGGTCGATACCAAAGGCGTATCTAAGAATCTCTCTACATGAGACATCGTACACAGGGATGCTTAAGTGTAGGGAGATACAATGTTAGCCGGGAAGCCTAGTTTAAAAAGACAGAGCTGGCGGAGATCACTCCACAGAATGTTTGTTCATTTCATCTTCGCCTCCCCGAAGGCTCTGTCAATTTCACCTCCCTTTCATAGCAAGTTCCAATCTAGAATCTTAAACGAATCACTTCTCATTTTACTAAAACAGAGATGGAGGGCGGTAGTCGCAATGTCTAATTGCCTAAAAAAGCCGTCATAAACATGCAGGCAGCAGCGTCAGAACTGCTGCTGAGCAGTTGGCTCCTTACCTGAGAATGGCAAACAGGAAATGCGCTGAACTGGCAGGTGTTCAAGTATGACTAGCGATGAGCAGTTTTAAAGGAGGAAAGATGTGCCTCCTTAAAACCAGTCTTTTCCCCTTTAAAACAATCGTAAATGTGCAGGAAGCCTAGTTGCAAATAATAAAACCACATTGGTCTTGAAGCGTTAAATCTTTTCTCTTCCCCCATGGCCCCAATCCAAACTGTGGCTTTCACAGACTGACAGGGACCTGCAATTTCCCTCATGTCTGTCTTGGCCTTCTAAAACATACCTTGTTTCAGGTAGACTCCCACTGCGTCTTGATCATGGCTTCGTACTTTAATCAGGCAGCTGAGATGAGCAATGCGAGTTGTGGCAGAGTTGTCCCACACACCTTCAGCCTAAGACAAATGTAATTCCAGTTTATGCATGCACTGCTTTAATTCGTGCTAAAAATGAAATGCTACCTATTTAATTTCCATCCTTTAATGGCATATGAGGATCATTTCGACAATCTGTACATTACATTTGTGACTGATGCTGAAGCCACGGTATACACCAATGGACATATTGGTGGCAGGGAGAAGTGAGGGAAGGCCAGTGACTCTATTCTGTTCTATTTTCATCTCACCGCTCCTCCAATGACCCCCACACGGTTACCCTCTCTTTTGTTTTATGGACACAACAACCCTGCGAGGTAGGCTAAGCCAAGCGAATGACTGGCACAAGGTTGTGGTTGAGCAGTGATTTTCGTAAGGTCACCAAATTGCAACCTAGGGGACAGAGGTGTGGTTTGCCACACATTTCAATCCCTCCAAGCATATTCAGGCTCTACAATAAAGTCAACTTTGTCAAATTGTACAGACTTCAAAGTGCATGTGTGTTGCAACATCCAGGATATTATAGTCCAACAAGAGATAGTGGACTCTTTTGCAGTGATACCTCCAGGGTTTGAAAAGGGGAGGGATCTTAGCAGGGTATAATGCCACAGAGTCCACCCTTCAGAGCAGCCATTTTCTCCTGGGGAACTGATCTCTGCTATCTAGAGGTCAGTTGTAATTCCGGAAAATCTCTAAGCCCCCTTTGGAGGTTGGCATACCTAGGCTAAAAACACCCCTGCAATAAAGTCTGCAAGGTACAAGGGACCCTCATTGTAAAGATGGCCCCTGCCTTGACAACCTCGGTTCACATTGAGAGTCAGTTTGGTGTAGTGGTTAAGAGCAGCAGGACTCTAATCTGGAGAGCCGGGTTTGATTCCCCACTCCTCCACTTGAATCCAGTTGGGTGACCTTGGGTCAGTCACAACTTCTAGCTCTCTCAGCCCCACCTACCTCACAGGGTGTTTTGTTGTGGGCAGGGCTTTTTTCTGGGAAAAGAGGTGGTGGAACTCAGGACTGCACAATGATGTCACTTTGGGTCGGCTGGAACAAGGGGGGAGTTTTTTAAAGTTTAAATCACCCTAGGCGAAAATGGTCACATGGCCGGTGGCCCCACCCCCTGATCTCCAGCCAGAGGGGAGTTTAGATTGCCCTCCGCGCCGCTGGAGCGGCGCAGAGGGCAATCTAAATTCCCCTCTGTCTGAAGATCAGGGGGCGGGGCCACTGGCCATGTGACCATTTTCAAGAGGTGCCGGAACTCCGTTCCACTGCGTTCCAGCTGAAAAAAAGCCCTGGTTGTGGGGATAATAATAACATACTTTGTAAGCCGCTCTGAGTGGGTGTTAAGTCATCCTGAAGGGCATTATATAAATCGAATGTTGTTGTTGTTGTTATATTTAGCAGTGCCATTTGAAGGCCACAGAGCTACTTTGCAGACTACCAGACCCCTGTCTGCCGTCTGCCGGTTGGCCATATAAGCCACTGGTACAGCTATCAACTTTTCAAAAACCCAAAAGGTGGCAGATATCCGCCCAAGCACCATTCCCCAGGCCTCGTTATCATTAGCACGTGAACAAGAACCAACTGTGTTTAGTTACCAGTCCAGAAGCAGAGCAATTGTAGTTACTTTCATCAGCGCCATACAGTTCGCACAGCATGCCTGTCTCTGCAGCAGATAATGCGAAAAACCCACACGACTCGTCCTCCTCGCACTCTGGAAATGCAAAGGCGTTCACAAGAGTTAACATTTCATAACTGGGGCCACAGCGCAATAGTGAGTGCTCAAAATAAAACATCTCCCAGTATTCACACTGAGCAAATTCAGTTGGCACTAACTTGAAGACGAGTAGAAAGGGGTGTTAACCAGAAGAGTATTATTCTAGCAAGTGCCTGGGCTTCCCTTTGCCTTTAGTCACACAAAAGTAGCAATATTTTATGGGCAATATTTTACTGACACAGACAATATTGGCAAAGTGGAAATATTTTATTGACACAGACACCATGTTTTTTATCTGTTGCCTAATTAATCTTCTTAAGTAATCTGTACGCAGGAAAATCTGATGCAGCTAAAACCAGCAAGGTGGGAAACAAGACTTCCCTGATATAAATCTCCTTCCTTCAAATCTCCTTCCACACACAAATTTTCTAGGTGGGGTTAGGCAAGCCAGTCAGTTTTATTGATTATAACTCATGTTCATTCAAAAAAATTTCTAGCATCAGAATCTGCGGCTGAAACTCTTTATAAAATAAGGTCACCGTGACAGGAAATAGCCATCAATTTAATGAATTTGCTACTGCTGCCGGGATGCACTGGAAAGTCTTATCAGTGACCTGTTTCACAGACTCAGGTAACAGAAAGAGGCTTTGGAGCCTCTTTAGTCCAAGAACAACCCAATAGCAACCCCCCCCCCCAAAACAAAGTGTTATATCGATGGTTGTTGTGGGTTTTCCGGGCTGTATTGCCGTGGTCTTGGCATTGTAGTTCCTGACGTTTCGCCAGCAGCTGTGGCTGGCATCTTCAGAGGTGTAGCACCAAAAGACAGAGATCTCTCAGTGTCACAGTGTGGAAAAGATGTTGGCAGGTCATTTGTATCTACTCAGGAGGGGTGGGGTTGAGCTGAGTCAACCCCACCCCTCCTGAGGGGTGTTATATCGTATAAAAGGTATACAGGACAATATCTCCACCTGCATATATAAGCAGAGAGAACCAGAGAGAGGAATCACAGAATCACAGAGTTGGAAGGGGCCGTACAGACCGTACAGACCCCCTGCCCAGTGCAGGAGGAGCCTAAAGCATCCCTGACAGACCATGTGCAATCATTCCTTTTGAAACAATTCCAGAAAAAAAGAACCAGAATCCATCTGCCTCTCTGGTCCACCATCACGCTCCTTTTTGCAAGGAAGAAATGCAAAGTTGCTCCTTACCCACAGCACACGGCCAAAGTGCGCTGTCAGGCTCTCCTCGGAAGATTTCAGACCGAATTGTTTCCAGCTCATCTGTCAGAATGGAAAGCTTGGTGGCAGGAACTCTCTCGAAACGTCCGAGAACTGTAACGAAATAAAAGCGAATCCACAACAAGTCACATTTCACGCCTGCTGTCAATTTGAACAGCTCTTCTCAGGATGGTAAAAACGGCTTTGACAATGCTCCACTTAGCTTTTCCTTGAAAGAAATTTTCTGTGACGTGCAGGACAGAGAGTCAGGCCCTGATCTGAAGATCTATCTATATGTTTATCATATTTTTATCCCGCCCTTCCTCAAAGGAGCTCGGGGTGGGGGGCATGTAGTTCTTCTCTCCTCCAGAAGGGAAACTTCAGCCCACTGTAACCTCTTCAGGTCCAAGCCCGTCTCTATATGGCAGCTCCAGCCCATTTCCATCCCTCGCTGTCCTCTGGTTGCGATCCCATACAGTTTTAGACTGGAGAAGTGAAATTGACTGAGCCTTCGGGGAGGCAAAGATGAAATTAACAAACTCTGAGTAACAATCTCCGCCAGCTCTGTCTTTTAAAACTACGCTTCCCAGCTAACATTGCATCTCCCTACTCTTGACGAATATGCCGAGGTGTCTTGTGTAAAGAGACTCTTATAGACTAGAGACAAGAGATTCTTGAGTACAGAAGTCTTCATGGGGCATCACTTTTTTGAGGTACAGGTATATATAGGTATAGGTACACATACAAGTCATGTTTTAAAAAATGTTTAAAGATGTTTTTCACTACCCAGTAAAGTTATTTCAGACTGCGCACCATGACGTATATAGATGGTTTCTGTCTAGAAGGTTTTAATGCTTCATAGTAGGCCAGCCCTACGGTGATGTTTGCTTCTGTTATGCATTAGAGGGGTTTGCACATTGCACATTCACTAGCACAACTGCACAACAGAGATTCTCAGATGCTATCTTAATGAGAACAAACATAATCCAACTGGGCCTCTAGCCTTTTGAAAAAAAACACATCTCAAAGCCAAAATAAGTCTCATGTCATTTGAAAAAAAACCCCAACTCAGCAGGGCATGGTCTTATACAACCTTGCTGGGTCAGTCTTATTCCAAAAGAAACAATTCTATTATTTATGCCCCCCCACACACACAGCCTACAAATCGTACAATCTTTAGCAGCATCCAAATCACGTCGCCAGACCAAACAGTGTCTCAGAAACGGTTTCCATGTTCTACGAGCAAACAAAAAACAGACAGCAAAAAACTACGGGGAAAGGCCTTGACTTCTTTCTGCGATTAATTCACCAGTGATGATAAAATGGAGTGTAGCTGAAGAGTCAAAGAAAACTACACCAGCTGAAGAAAAGGAAGCCATCAGGCACCTGTGGCCAAGTGGAAATTTCCATGGATGAAATTTTATTTATCAGTTTGGACAAATGTCCCCTTCTTCCCACCCCATCACATTATGTGTCCATCTCAACCTTCCTTTCCCTTTAAAGTTCCTTGTCTTAAGGTTGCCAACTCTGGCTTGGAAAACTAGAGATTTAGGGGTGGAGCCTGAGAACAGTAGAGTTTGAGGAAGAGAGGAAGCTCATCACAGGTGTGATGCCATAAAGCCCACCCTCTGAAGCTGTCATTTTTTCCAGGAAAATTGATCTCTGTCATCTGGCAATCAGTTGTCATTCTGGAAGAACTCCAGTTCCCACCTGAATGCTGGCAACCTTACTTGTGTCCTAACAGGGCTGCCAAGCCTTAGTTAGTGTAGAGGAGGCTCTATTCCAAGCTCCTGTTGGCTGCTCCACTCCAAGTGGTGGCCAGGGAATTTTTTTTTTAAGTCACCAGAGCATGAAGCACAATGTTACTACCATGAAAAACCTGGAAGTGGCAATGGTAACTCTAGGAATTGCAGGAAACTCTATGGTTCCCATACAGTTTCCATGGAAGTGACATCACCAGTTCCCACCTCCATTCCCAACTCTCTCACCTGTTGCCAGGCTCAGTTTGACAATCCTACATCCTAAATGAGATTATCAAATGCCAGTGAAATTGTTCAAATCTTATTAATTTATGCTGGAATTCTACGGGGATGCTATTGTAATTTTGAGGCCTTTTTCCTTTTGACATCGTAAAGACTATCTAGCCAATTTTTATCCCACCCTTCCTCCAAAATGCTCAGGAAGGTGTATACAGTTCTTCTTTCCCCCGCTGTATCCTCACAACAACCCTACGAGATTGGAAAGGTCGAGGAAGTGCAACGGATTCAAGGTCAAGTAGTGAGCTATGTGGCAGAGAAGAATTTGAACCCAACATGAACCACTTACACACCTTGCATTATCAGTTGATGTTGGTTAAGAATTACTTTATCTAGTAAAGCATTGGTTAGCACAGTAACTAAGCTACAAACTGGGGTTACCTTCAGCAATGAACTAACTAGGTGGCCTTAGACTCTTTCAACTTCATAGTCCCTGGAGCTGCAAAATGGGAGTAACAACAGCCATACAGCATTACCATAAGGATAACAAGAACATTCCGCATTCCAAAAACGCTGCAGAAGTATTAAGCGTTATTATTATGCCTTTTGACAAAGCAGGATTTTTGCCTATGAAATTTTAAACCATAATAAATGTGGCAATCATTTAGGCGCCTCAGGACTCTCTCCCGTATTTGCTACTGCAGTTCTTCTGGAATCCGTCCCTTTTTACAGCCTCTTCTAAATTAATGCCAGATATCCTGCTAGGAACGCGCTGAGATGCAAGTTCAAGAGAGCAGTGGTTTCTAGTTTGGTCTCAAAGGACAGGAGATACTAAGTAAAATGACTTCATTTTCATAACGAAATTTAGGCTGATGTAGGCATTCGCAAGTGCCTTCGGCTTACAGAACCGACTTTCTGTTCTCTTTCCTTGTCGTGAAAGGAAACATGGAGAATGAACTCACAAGTTAGAGCTGGGAATTCAAACTTGTGAAAATTCCACAGCATAGCTCAAGGCAGGGGATTTCTGCATCGCTACCGCCCACTCTAATGTGCTTTTAGACTATCAGCAATACAAACTTGACAGGCAGTAGTTAGAAGAACGCCAGACTAGGATCCGGGAGACCTGAGTTCATATCTCCAATGTGCCGTGATGCTCATTGGGCAACCTGGAACCAGTTGTGCACTCAGCCTAATCTACTTCACAGGGCTGATGTGAGGATAAAGTGAGGAAGGGAGAATCATTATTCTGTCCTGAATTTCTTGGAAGATGGGTGGGGTAAATAATAGGGGACTGATAAGAGGAAGACAGTCACCGATAATCTAACTGCACTATCTGTTAACCCCGTCTCCTCTGATAAACAAAATCCATCATATTCATATTCATGGTTGCCTAGGGTTGCCAGCCACCAGTTCCCCCAGATCTACAACCTATCTCCAGACTATAGAGATTAGTTCCCCTGGAGTAAATGGCTGCTTCAGGGTGCAATCTCTATGGTATACCATAGATTCTAAGTGAAACCCCTCCTCGAGTTAGTCCCTTCCACCAGCACCGCCACCAAATCTCCAGGAATTTCCCAGCCCAGAGTTGGCAACAGTATGACGGCCTCTTCTTTTCAATGGCACACCTCTTCTTTCTTATGGGTCTGCATAAGTGAGCAATTGTCCATTTGGGCCATTCTGAGCAGAGGTGAAAGTAACCTGGTACGAGCCAGTACATCCCATGGGTAAGAAAACGGCCAAAGAAAGAATCAAGAAGAGACTTGGTGTCCAATAGCAGATGTTTCCCCAAACCCAAACAACCTAACTACATGGTTAGGTCAAGTAGTAGATAGGTGAGGCACACACCTGGAACGGCTGTTGCCAGAACTGGGATAATAATAATAACAACAACAACAACATTCGACTTATATACCGCCTTTCAGAACAACTTAATGCCCACTCAGAGCAGTTTACAAAGTATGTTATTATTAAACCCACAACAAACGACCTGTGAGGTGGGTGGGGCTGAGAGAGCTCTGAGAGAGCTGTGACTGACTCAAGGTCATCCAGCTGGCTTTAAGTGGAGAAGCGGGGAATCAAACCCGGTTCTCCAGATTAGTCCTGCGCTCTTAACCACTACACCAAACTGGTTCTCAAGACCCCTGGCCCCTTGCAAGAGCCAACCATCTTACAAGAGGATGAGAGTAAGCAATGAGGGGACTATAAGATATGGCTGATGAGTGACAAGTTGTGTGGGTATGCCCTGCAACCCATCTATGCTGGTTTTCTAAAAAGATATTTTGCAGATTTAGGAACTCTAGTGACAGAAGATACCTCTTGGTTGCTTGACCACACTGTTTCCTGGGCACTTTTTGCCGGGCCTGTAAAACAGATATGTTCCACCAGCCATATGGTTGAGGCTGGGGCATGGGAGAGTTCTTTGGGCCAGTCTCCTGTTGGGGGAGCTATTGTGCCCCTCCTGCCCTGGCTTTCCCACTAGCTGATTTATCTTCATTTCTGCATCCCCTACTCCATGGGATATCCGGCTGGGTTTGGATAATGTGGGTCTGCCGTCAAGAGATGTTTACTAAACTCTATGTTTTTTATTTATGGTTTTAAATGTAATTGTATTCATTGGCCGTTTCCACACACGTTGGATAATGCACTTTCAATGCACTTTAGAAATCCTTTGGAAGTGGATTTTTTGTTTCACACATGAAAACCCAGTTCCAAATGATCACTAAAGAGCATTGAAAGTGGATTATCCAACGTGTGTGGAAGCAGCCATTGTTGTTTTTCTGCTCTGAGCTCATGTGAGTGGGAAGAGCGGAATACAAGATTAATAAATCAAATCAAGCTCCTTCCAAGGTTGCACCTGCTGTCTTAGTCCTCTAATATCAGAAACTCTCATGTCATCACAAATCATTTCCATGTGCATCAAACATTACAGCCACCGTGAGGATCTAAGAGCATCACTTGCCCTAGAAACGTCTGTACGAAACCACAAAAGTTTGGAGATCAACCTTTAGAACAATTATTTGTCCTCTCAAAGCAAAACCAGTCCGTGCTAATCAGAATCAAATGCTTGTATTGCTGTCAGAACTCCAGAGGCAGGTGCTTTCAATCAAACTGTCATTTCTGCTTGGGAAAAAGAGCACGGGGCGTGCCAGGAATGGAAAAGAAAAATGCCCCCTTGTCTCTGGGTCAGCCAGGGAGTGTTAATTGAAAAGAGGACGATTGGCAATCATCATTATTGTTTATGGAACAGTCTAAACTCACAAAGCTCTTGATGATTTTATTGTCTTTTACAACATTGGAGCCAGCCCTAGAAACGTGGCACAGGGACAGCATATTTACTCTGCATGTGGAAGATAATGAGTTCAACAATTCCCTGGCACTGCTAAGTGAAAGCTTTCGACATCAACAGCTCAACAACAGGCACCACCTAAGACCACCGTCATTTCTGTTTTCCAACTATGCTGCTTCCTCCCAAGAGCTGGAGCAGTGAATGCGACTTTGTTCCTGGATCCCCTAGTATCTTCAAAGATGCTGAGCAAGCCACAGGTGTCCAGTGGTGCTACCCAAATTCTCGCATTTGTGAGGATCCAAGAAGCCCCACTGGGAAGCCACCACGTCAATTGGATTCCCATTTCCCACTGCTGCTCAGATCAGTGATGTGAGAAAAAATATAAAAAATGGCCATCAGGCTGACGGAGTGATGCCACTTTTGTGAAAACTCAGAAGTTGTGTCATGCCTCTCTAGGGATCACCGGAAACTCTATGGGAAAACCATAACATTTCTGGAAATAGCTAAAGAGGTGAGATGTCATTTTTGGGTTTTCCCTGGAAGTGACATCATGCCATATAAGCCAGTTCCCACCCACCCCCATGTACCCACTCTCCCAGTTTCCTGCTGGTTGCCAGGCCATATCAGGCAACCCTACCTGCTGGAAATGTACAGCTTCCAAGCTTTGAAGATGTATGGAGAACCAGAAGAGAAGGCATGCCAGCTACTCCAACCCCTGGGGGTGAGGAGCAGCACCTGTGAGATGGAGGCAACATGTAGTCTTAGTATTTGCTTGCTTAGGGCAGGCAAACTCCCAGGGATACATTCCAACCAGGCTCAAGCCTAGTCTCCAGCATGTCACTTCCAGGTGCCACCTGGAAAGTGACAATGGTAGCTCTAGGAATCATGAGAAACTCTATGATAAAACCATAGTTACACCATAGAGTTGCAGTGATTCCTAGAGCTACCATTCTCACTTGAAGGCTGTACAAAGAAGCAAGGCTGCAACTTATGATTGGGGGCAGCGAAAAACTAAAGTGGAGACATCACACCATATTTTTTTCCAAATATACATGACAAGGGTGTTGTGCAGGCAGGGAGTGAAAGGAGGCTATTGTTACACAAATGTCTTCCTGTAACATTCAATTCTGGTTTCAGGTTTGGAAAGATTTCTGCCAGAGAGCGGGTTAAAACTAGAGTTGGGCACAAACCGAAATACGAACCAAAATTAAGCACGAACCAGGCCAGTTCATGGTTCGCGAACTGCAATTCATCAGATCCCATTTCTGATGAACCGCCACAAACTTTAGGCTAGTTCATTTGGTTTGTTTTTTGGTTAGTGTCTGCAGACAGCCTGGTGCCAATCAATCAGTTTCCGGACAACAGGGGATGGACTTCCTGCAGACCTTCTGCTGACCCAGAAGTGATGATTTTCTGACCCGGAAGTGATGTTTTCATGAACCAAATGAAGTGGTTCGCAAACAAGGGGCAGGTTTGTGAAAGTTCGTGGTTCATGAAATTTGACGAACCATGAACCGCATGGTTCATTTTTTTTTCCAGTTCATGCCCATCTCTAGTTAAAACCTCTACAAAATGCCTTTTGAGTTTCCTAGGTTACACTTAGGGAACACATCTCTCTGTGTTGAAGTTTCACCCTTATGACAGATTGTCTAGGGGGCTCACCTTGGCACCAGGAGACTGTTATTGGGCCATCTGTTTCAGTCCACTCCAAGATCTTTCCAAGGCTATCAACGCAGAAAGACTTATTGGTAGCAGGATCTTCAAAGTAAGGTATATACTGGCCATCTTCATCACACTGCAGATCTCGTTCATCCATCTGGCAGGCAGTTACACCTATTGAAGGAGAACAGAATGGAATAAGTGTAAGGACTTTCCCCTCTCCTTTTTTTAATAAGTGTTGTTAGGATAAAGTAGGGAAAAGAAGATTCTGTGTTGCCCTGAGCTCTTTGGAGGAAGGGCAAGATAAAAATGCACTAGATAGATGTGCTGGAGAGACAGAGCTATGATTAAGAGGGAAATAAATAGAATAAATCTGATCTAAAATATAAAAATTCTAAAAAAGTCTGTGAATAAACCTTTTGATCTCAGAGTAGCCATCCTCAGACAGCTCCGTTCGAGTGGACATATGGAACATAAAGTCATGGAGCAAGAATTTATTCTGAAATTTGACTGTGGTGATCCAGGTTTAAATAGGGATTAGGGCTTTCTTATCACGCTGTAAGAACTGTATGTAATGTTGTTGTTGCAATGTTTACATGACTTCCCCCATAAATAAGCCTAATTAATGAATGTCCCTTGAAGAATTCTCACATCAGCCTTCCACCGACTGATTTCCTTAGCTCTCAGTTAAGAGTCCCACAAGTACCTGAAGAAACGGGCAACAGTCTACAAAGCTCCTGGCTAAAAGCACAACTGCATTTCTTAATATTATTCTTCCAAAGTGTACAACCAACCTTGTACTCCTGGACATTTTCATTCACTATCTATCAACACTGTGTATCTCTAATATCTAATGGAAATCAGTTTTGCAGCTCTCTTACAGTGCTCGGCTTTAAAAGCTCCGATGGAGACAGTCGTTTTTCCCAAAGGACATTTATTGCAGGACAGGCTTCCGGTCTGTTCTTGATAGAATCCAGAGGGGCAGGGAATGCAATGGCCAGTCTGGAAGTAGGCACCTGGAGGGCAGACAACTGCAAAAGGGAGAAGCTTTTATTACTCCTAGGAAATTCAAAGGGAGCATTACATTTACCTACGTGCGCAAATCCAAAATAGAATAATTCTGAGAAAATAAGCTGTCTCTTCCAGTCACCTGAGGCTTAAAACACTAATGAATAATAATAATAATAATGATTGATTTATATGAACTAGAGACTCCGGTATGATAAAAACATACGATTTTACAATGAACTAGAGATTCCAATACAGATTTTGACTGGAGTATCCCCACTTGGAAGGTTAACTATGATTACTGTTATTAAGCAGTTCCTTGAAATCTAATAGAAAAGAGTCCAGTAGCACCTTTAAGACTAACCAGCTTTACTGTAGCATAAGCTTTCAAGAATCACAGTTCTCTTCGTCACATCCATCTGACGAAGAGAGCTGTGGTTCTCAAAAGCTTATGGTACAGTAAAGTTGGTTAGTCTTAAAGGTGCTACTGGACTCTTTTCTATTTTGCTACTACAGACTAACATGGCTAACTCCTCTGGATCTATGACCTCGAAATCTAATAAAAACAATAAGTAATAAAAAAAATTTGTCCTGACCTGGATAACCTTAGCAAGCCTGATCTCATCAGATTTTAGATGCTAAGCAGGGCTGACCTTGGTTAGCAACTGGAAGGAGACCTCCAAAGAAGACCAGAGTTTCACAGGCAGGCAATGGCAATCCATCTCTGTTAGTCTCTTGCCTTGAAAACCCCAGCAGGGGTCGCCATAAGGCAGCTATGACTTGACAGCACTCTCCACCACTGATAAAGAAACTAGCAATGGCGCATTTTGATTCGGACAGTAATAATTCCTGATAAGGCTCACTAAGAAAATTTAACTTGGTATATTATGCTTTTCAGCAAAACCTTGAAAACTGAGAGTCCCTTGAGAAGTAGGAAGGGTCTGTCTGGCTGTCTAACGGCCTAACCAGGCAAGGAACCAGAAGAAAAAACAGGGTTTCACCTACCAGTAACAGTTGTTTATCGAGTGTTCTTCTGTGCAGTCCCACGTGGGAATTGTGCATGCGCAGGCTGGCTGCACATGCGCAGTTCCCATGTGGGACTCCACAGAAGACACAACGATGAAAACAGGGTTGCACATACCTGTAACTGTTGTTCATCGAGTCTTCTTCTGTGCAGTCCCACATGGGAACTGCACATGCGCAGGCTGGACTGTGCATGCGCAGTTCCCATGTGAGACTGGACAGAAGACACGGCAATGAACAATCAGATCTTTCCAAAACTTTTAAAAAGGTAAATTTCTGCATGTGGTGCAGGAAAGACAAAATTTAACCCTTCCACTCCTGCACTTCCTAATAGTATGAGTGGTTTGAACAATGGAATCAGGTACGTAGAAGAGCAGTAGGCTCTCCATTGCAGGAGGTCTTCAAGCAAAGACTGGATAATAATGAGACAGGGATGTTGCACTTTTCAATTCTGTATAGAGTAAGGGATTGAAAGCTTATAAAGCTCCCTTCAATTCTAAGAGTATCTCCTCTGCTTACAAATTCACTTTGCCAAATACACAAATCGGATCTGTTTCAATTTTAATATCTTAAAACATATTGCGGTTCCACTATCCCTTTTATATGTTAATGAGAAGGGGCCAAATGCTCTGCAAAAACAAGTTACAGGGTCCTTTCCAGATGTGAGGGATTAAAGCTTCTACCTGGCAGCACATTCAAACTTTCGAAGCAAATTCTGCACTAGCAAAATCTTTGGGACTGAATGTCCTACAAGCCTTATTGATGCCAAGAATCACAGAAGAGCAGCAAGCTCTGAGATCATATCTCCACGTTCTCCACTCGGACACAATCCGATGTGCTGTTACACAAGGAGTAGGAGCTTTGTACAACAGTAAAGGAAACCAAATGTGGCGTTTGGCCAAGATACGATGTGCAGCAGATTTTGGACTGCTGACCTCAAGGATACCAGGTGGGGCTTAACTTGTACATCACTAGTACTCTGCCCTAGTCAAAGTAGAAAACCTAAACCCTCCTCTGCTCCAAAGAAGCTTTTCTTCAGCCTGTTTCTGAAGCTAGAAATACACCTGGCTGCAGAGTGTTCAAAACGACTGAGCTGGATGCCATAAGGTAGGCAGAAGAGCGCCTTTTGGTATAAGGTTGCCAACTTCCTGGTGGGCTCTGGAGGTCTCCCAGAATTGCAATTGATCTCCAGGTGACAGAGATAAATTCCCCAAGAGAAAATGCACGCTGTGCCAGAGAGGGGAAGGACCACTCGGACTTCACTTCCCAGGTAACCTTGCGAGAAAAATCTAGTGTTCTCCACGTGAAGAAAGTCGCCTGTAGTCACACACTATACCAAACTGGCTCTTGTGTTCTCTTTTGTCTCGTGTTCCCAGTATCAAAAGGGAATAAGGCGGATTCGTGGAGGATAGATCTATCAGTGGCTAATAGTGGCTCATAGCCATGGTGAATAAAGGGAGCCTCCACATTCAGAGGCAGTGAACTTCTGAATAACAGTGCCAGAAGGCAATAGCAGGGGAAGGCCTTGGACTCTGGGCTCTGGTCCTCCAGAGTAATTGGTTGGCCACAATGTGAGACAGAATGCTGGACTAGATGGACTGCTAGATGGACAAGTCGTCAGATCCAGCAGGTCTCTTCTTGCGTTTTTAAGATCTTTTTGCTAACAACTTGCTGCGGTGAGTGAGAGCTGGAAGAAACGTTATTCACCAAGTATTTTAACACAGGCCAACCTCTTTCTCGACCAGCCACTTTGGAAACCATTCTTTGTCTCCTGCATCAATCACTCTCATAGATTGCTGGCATCTCAAGCGCACACGCTTTATTCTGCAATATTGTAAGTTACAGAAAATTTAAAGCTCCTGTATTCACTGTGAACAGCTGGCAAAGGTTTAAAAGTGAGAGGAACTCATGAGAAGAAGGAAGGGCCAGTATTTCAGTAGGATAGTCGGAGAGGCAGACATATGAAATGTCAGCATAGAGTTCTTGATCCACGTGGTTGCTGGGACTATTTAGAAGATTTCTGAGGAAATTAGTTCATCTGAAGTCTAAGATTGCCAGTTGATGGAGCTGCCAGTTTAGATCTCCACACCGCTCTTCTATATTTAGTTCACCGCCTCTGCCTGTTTGCTGGATCCCTGCCTGTCTAACTTGCTTCCCTGCCTGGTTATCTGTCTTGAAGAATCAGAACAGTGTTCAACAGAATGCTGCCTGGCATTTTGGCCTTGGCTCGGCTGCCTGCTAGATTGTATTTTTTTAGCTAGTCTTCTGCTCACAGCTCAGACTCTGCACTTTATTTGGAGAATGGTGATCTACAAAAACAGCTGAGTTCATGGTCCAAGGAAGTAAAATATTGCGGTAGCCAAAAAGAACAGAACAGCCAAGGCCAACCCTCCCACCCCTCCAAGAAGCTCAGTAGAAACATTCCTGTTTATTTCCTTAACTTCCCTTTCTTAGCAACTAATTACAAGAAGGCAAGAGCAAGCAGAATGACACTTACCACACCCCCGGGAATTTGGGGCCACCTCTTCTGCAGTCAGTGCCTTTCGGAAACCACTCTTGCATCCAACGTGAACTCTGGAAGATATGTTGAAATCGACGTCTCTGAGAAAGGTGATGGACGTGTCCGCTTGGAAGCGCTTCGAGTCCAAATGGAAGACAAAGCCACCACTTCTGACGAGTGTTTCAAAGCGCCCGATGAGATCACCAACCATAGCTTTTTCTAGAATAAAATTAAACAGAGCAGGATATTAAAAGGGGTGGGGGAAATTAGAGCTCAATAGACTGATTAACCAGAGGGAAAAAATTAACTTCCTAGCTCCCGTGAAAAACTATGAAGACAGTGAATATTAATTTGCAACAATACCCATGTATCTCGAATGTAGCTATTCAAGTCACAGGAACTTGAGCGCATACCAGCAATGGCTTCCCCATTCACTCCAGTGAAAGCAGATTAAAATGCACATTAAGCCAATGCAGATGTGCAACCTCATTTGGGATTAATGAGGTAGGCTATAGATGGAAGTAACCCACCATCTGACCATACCCAGTGTCAAGGGGCTCAGACACTACCTATGAAATGCAAATTGCAAGTTCATGAAGCCTCAATTTGCATCAGGACCATGCAAGGAAGGGGAGTGGAGGGTTAACCCTTTCACATTCTGCCCAGTAGAGATGGGTTCGTGTCCATCTCTACTGGGGAATATGTAGCTGGCCTGACATAATGTGTTTACCATAGCAAAAATCACGCAAAAACAGTGTCTGTATCAGTGCACAAAAAAAGACAAAACTCACATCTGTTGTGAGTACACGCACATTTAAATTGCTGCTTTTCTCATCACTCCATGGAGACAGTGGTTTGCTTCTTTCCCAATCATCACTTTTATATTAATGCACATGTGCCATTCAGAGCCGACATAGGGCTGCGTAGTGCAACATTTTTGCTTCTACAAGGGTT